>NC_092416.1:28482308-29091196 GCF_040894005.1 Engystomops pustulosus
ATATGTGAGGGATGAGGGGTATAATGGGGGAGAAGTGATATGTGGGGATGAGGGGTATAATGGAGGAGAAGTGATAGGTGGGGATGAGGGGTATAATGGAGGAGAAGTGATAGGTGGGGGATGAGGGGTATAATGGAGGAGAAGTGATATGTGGGGGATGAGGGGTATAATGGAGGAGAAGTGATATGTGGGGGATGAGGGGTATAATGGGGGGAGAAGTGATATGTGGGGGATAAGGGGTATAATGGGGGAGAAGTGATATGTGGAGGATGAGGGGTATAATGGGAGGAGAAGTGATATGTGGAAGATGAGGGGTATAATGGGGGAGAAGTGCTAGGTGGGGGATGAGGGGTATAATGGAGGAGAAGTGATATGTGGAGGATGAGGGGTATAATGGGAGGAGAAGTGATATGTGGAAGATGAGGGGTATAATGGGGGGAGAAGTGATAGGTGGGGGATGAGGGGTATAATGGAGGAGAAGTGATATGTGGAAGATGAGGGGTATAATGGGAGGAGAAGTGATATGTGGGGGATGAGGGGTATAATGGGGGAGAAGTGATATGTGGGGGATGAGGGGTATAATGGAGGAGAAGTGATATGTGGAGGATGAGGGGTATAATGGGGGGAGAAGTGATAGGTGGGGGATGAGGGTATAATGGAGGAGAAGTGATATGTGGGAGATGAGGGGTATAATGGAGGAGAAGTGATATGTGGAGGATGAGGGGTATAATGGAGGAGAAGTGATATGTGGAGGATGAGGGGTATAATGGAGGAGAAGTGATATGTGGAGGATGAGGGGTATAATGGGGGAGAAGTGATATGTGGGAGATGAGGGGTATAATGGAGGAGAAGTGATATGTGGGGGATGAGGGGTATAATGGAGGAGAAGTGATATGTGGGAGATGAGGGGTATAATGGAGGAGAAGTGATATGTGGGGGATGAGGGGTATAATGGAGGAGAAGTGATATGTGGAGGATGAGGGGTATAATGGGGGGAGAAGTGATATGTGGGGGATGAGGGGTATAATGGGAGGAGAATTGATATGTGGGGGATGAGGGGTATAATGGAGGGAGAAGTGATATGTGGGGGATGAGGGGTATAATGGGGGAGAAGTGATATGTGGGAGATGAGGGGTATAATGGAGGAGAAGTGATATGTGGGAGATGAGGGGTATATGGAGGGAGAAGTGATATGTGGGGATGAGGGGTATAATGGAGGAGAAGTGATATGTGGGGGATGAGGGGTATAATGGGGGAGAAGTGATATGTGGGGGATGAGGGGTATAATGGAGGGAGAAGTGATATGTGGGGATGAGGGGTATAATGGAGGAGAAGTGATATGTGGGGGATGAGGGGTATAATGGAGGAGAAGTGATATGTGGGGGATGAGGGGTATAATGGAGGAGAAGTGATATGTGGGAGATGAGGGGTATAAGGGAGGAGAAGTGATATGTGGAGGATGAGGGGTTATAATGGGGGGAGAAGTGATATGTGGGGGATGAGGGGTATAATGGGAGGAGAAGTGATATGTGGGGAATGAGGGGTATAACTGGGGAGAAGTGATATGTGGGGGATGAGGGGTATAATGGGGGGAGAAGTGATATGTGGGGGAAGAGGGGTATAATGGGGAGAAGTGATATGTGGGGGATGAGGGGTATAATGGGGGGAGAAGTGATATGTGGGGATGAGGGGTATAATGGAGGAGAAGTGATATGTGGGGGATGAGGGGTATAATGGAGGAGAAGTGATATGTGGGAGATGAGGGGTATAATGGAGGGAGAAGTGATATGTGGAGGATGAGGGGTATAATGGGGAGAAGTGATATGTGGGGGATGAGGGGTATAATGGAGGAGAAGTGATATGTGGGGATGAGGGGTATAATGGAGGAGAAGTGATATGTGAGGGATGAGGGGTATAAAGGGGGGAGAAGTGATATGTGGGGGATGAGGGGTATAATGGGGGAGAAGTGATATGTGGGAGGATGAGGGTATAAAGGGGGGAGAAGTGATATGTGGGGGATGAGGGGTATAATGGGGGGAGAAGTGATATGTGGGGGATGAGGGGTATAATGGGGGGAGAAGTGATATGTGGGGGATGAGGGGTATAATGGGGGAGAAGTGATATGTGGGGGATGAGGGGTATAATGGGGGAGAAGTGATATGTGGGGGATGAGGGGTATAATGGAGGAGAAGTGATATGTGGGGGTGAGGGGCATAATGGGGGAGAAGTGATATGTGGAGGATGATGGGTATAATGGAGGAGAAGTGATATGTGGGGATGAGGGGTATAATGGAGGAGAAGTGATATGTGGGGGATGAGGGGTATAATGGAGGAGAAGTGATATGTGGGGGATGAGGGGTATAATGGGAGGAGAAGTGATATGTGGGGGATGAGGGGTATAATGGAGGGAGAAGTGATATGTGGGGATGAGGGGTATAATGGAGGAGAAGTGATATGTGGGGGATGAGGGGTATAATGGGGGAGAAGTGATATGTGGGGGATGAGGGGGTATAATGGAGGAGAAGTGATATGTGGGAGATGAGGGGTATAATGGAGGGAGAAGTGATATGTGGGGATGAGGGTATAATGGAGGAGAAGTGATATGTGGGGGATGAGGGGTATAATGGAGGGAGAAGTGATATGTGGGGATGAGGGGTATAATGGAGGAGAAGTGATATGTGGAGGATGAGGGGTATAAAGGGGGAGAAGTTATATGTGGAGGATGAGGGGTATAAAGGGGGAGAAGTGATATGTGGGGGATGAGGGTATAATGGAGGAGAAGTGATATGTGGGGATGAGGGGTATAATGGGGGAGAAGTGATATGTGGGGGATGAGGGGTATAATGGGGGAGAAGTGATATGTGGGGGATGAGGGGTATAATGGAGGAGAAGTGATATGTGGGGGATGAGGGGTATAATGGGGGAGAAGTGATATGTGGAGGATGAGGGGTATAAAGGGGGAGAAGTGATATGTGGGGGATGAGGGGTATAATGGAGGAGAAGTGATATGTGGGGGATGAGGGGTATAATGGGGGAGAAGTGATATGTGGAGGATGAGGGGTATAATGGGGGAGAAGTGATATGTGGAGGATGAGGTGTATAATGGAGGAGAAGTGATATGTGGAGGATGAGGGGTATAATGGAGGAGAAGTGATATGTGGAGGATGAGGGGTATAATGGAGGAGAAGTGATATGTGGGGGGATGAGGGGTATAATGGAGGAGAAGTGATAGGTGGAGGATGAGAGGTATAATGGGGGAGAAGTGATATGTGGGGGATGAGGGGTATAATGGGGGATGAGGGGTATAATGGGGGAGAAGTGATATGTGGGGGTCAGGGGTATAATGGGGGATGAGGGGTATAATGGGGGGAGAAGTGATAGGTGGGGGGATGAGGGTTATAATAATGGAGGGTGAGGGGTATAATATGAAGATAAAGAGTGACGTCACGCGGTCTGAGGCAAAGAGGCGCTTCCGTAGTTTTGGCGGGAAGATGTGACTGAACGCCGATTGTTGTGCTGTAAATAAACACAGGTCAGGTGACTTCGCTCCTCCCACCGCCAGGAGTCGCTGTGAGCTGAGGGCTCCCTCTACTGGCGGCTCCGGTTCCTGTCCGCGCTGTGCAGTGCGGTCCCACCTCCTCCCGCCAGGGGCCGCTGTGGATATCAGCGCCGCTCTGTGCCGCCCCGTCTCGCTGCTCCTCCATGTGCCAGTGTTGTGCCGGGCGGTTGTGTCTATCGTGACAGGAGTTTGTGCTGTCGGGACACTCGGGCGGGCGGTGTGACGAGGGGCCGGGGCTGAGTCAGGTGAGCGCCCCCTGTGGCCGGGCTCTATTCTCCGGGCGCTGTGTTTGGGGGGAGGGGACGTGGGGGCGGAACCACGTGGTGCCGGAGCCCAGACACACACAGCCCATTGTTCCATCACTCACCCGGCGCCTCCGGACAAAGGGCCGCACTTTGCCCGCAGACACCCGCACCCGGCTACTGCAGGTGACCCGCCCGGGCTGAGGGGACACCGGCCGCACATGTGGGGCTACACTGAGTGGGGTTAGGGGGCACGGGGGTGATCCCGGGGTCAGAGGGCGATGGAAGAAGATTTGGGTCAGAGGTTGGGGGAGAAGTAGATTTCTGTGGAAGTAAAGTTTACTTTGTGGGGTGCAGGACCCCGGGTGAGAGACCAGGCTTTGCTTAGGATGAGGATGTTTTGGGGTAACCTGAGTGAGATAATGTTTGGGGTACACACTATGGTAGTTGGTCCCCTGGTTGTAATCTTATGGTGTGTAACATGAGGAGTGCTCATGTTTTGGGGCATTTGACATGTGGGGTGCCCATATTTTGTGGGTGTTTGTTTATGACTGACCCCACGTATCCTGCCCCCACAGTGACCCACATCAGACTCTTTCATCATGCCAAGAAAGAAGGTAACAGACGGAAATGGCGCTGCCCGTCCCGGTGGACGTAAGAAAGCAGCGGGCAGAAAGCGAGAGCGCGATGAGTTCAGCAGCGATGACGATGATCTGGACGGGAGCCCCGGATCTGACGGATTCCAGGGACCCAACAGCAAACGTGGAGCCGGAGGAAAGGGCGGCAGCAAATCCCCAGCACCGGCCGCAGTCATTGTCACTGAACCCGAACACACCAAGGAGAAGATCGTAAGGATTGTCTTATTATTGGGGGTGATATGGGGAGTTATTTATGCGCTAGATTGCAGTTTTGGGAAATCTGGGTGCCTCTTGCATGATCTTTGCAACGTATATGTCAATACAGAAGTTATCCTTAAAATGTAGCATAAGGTAGGGTTCACACATTGCAGAATTCATGCTTCAGTTTTTTCCGCTCTTTAGAAACCACATGCACTTTGATGTGATTTGTTAGCTTGACCAAAACAACACCCCAACAAAAAAATTAAAGTATAATTTTACCTCCGTTGTATTGTTGTAGCAACAAACCTGACTTAGAACGCTAGTCCCTACAATTCTTTCTGGACTGTTACATGCACCCGAAACATTGTAACAAACCGTCAGCATGGAAGAGAGATGTGCTGATGCAAAGGGGATTGCTACAAAGCTTACATGTGATTAGATCTGTGCAGCTTTTTAGCTTCTGAATGCAACGATTCAATTTTTTTCCATTCAGCACCAGCAAGCAGAGATCTTATGCTAAGGAAACAAAGCTTTAAGAACTTTTCAATATAGAATGATGAAGCTTTGAGTGGACACTTTAATGGCAGGATTCACCCCCAATAGTGACACACATAGGGCTGTGTGTATGTGATATATCTTTATATATCTCTTTCCTCAATCTCCTCTATTTTTTTTTCCTCATTTTCCGTCTGCTTTTATTTTCATCCAAGCCCTCGTAGTTATAATTGTTGCTCAGTTAAGTGATCAGAACCAGTTGAGCGGCTGTTGTCAGCCCTGCTAGAACATGTCTTCTCACATTAATATGAGACTCCTCCTCTCCATGTGATGTGTTGGTTTTATTACGGATCAGTGACTGGTTCTGTTTCTAGAGCAGTCATCCTGCACCTAATGGATCAGATCTCCTGTATGCTATTGATGGGTCAGGTTTGTGTTATATGGGACATTTATGGGGTTTTTTCCCTTTCAGAAACTTGAAGGCTCTAAAGCAAAGGGTCAGTTACTGATTTTTGGAGCAACCAACTGGGATTTGATTGGACGTAAAGAAGTGCCTAAACAGCAAGGTGAGTCCCTTGGGTCGTCAGGGCTTAGTGGCTGCTGACCATTGGAGATGCAGCATCTAGAAGGTGCTCCTGCTTACCAATCTTTCCCCTTTTCATGTTTAATAAAGTTTTTTTTATTTTTCCAGCTGCTTATCGTAACTTGGGCCAGAACCTGTGGGGACCTCACAGATATGGCTGCCTGACTGGGGTACAGGTCCGAACAGTCGCCTCCGGGCCCTGCTCAGCTCACAGTATACTCATTACCACAGAGGGGAAAATATGGAGTTGGGGTAAGTACCGCAGCCGCATAACACCTCTGCAAGTCAATGAAAACTATTCCTGTTGGTTTTCAACCATTTAAGGTTCAGACTGTCCAAACTTTTGCAAGGATATTGCCATTACCTACTCCTTGGTATGTCCAAAGTAGTAAGCGTTTGTGTAGCAACTTATGATGAGCATATTTTACCCCCACAAGAGAGTTCTGTCTGACAAAGCTGCTCTGTGAACTTGTGGCATTTCCTGGACCAAACCTAGATTCTCTGAACAAACAGAAAAGCAGAGTTCAGTGATTCTAGGCTTGATCCCGTAAATTTTGCAAGCCATGCGGGACTGAAATCACTGGTGGGAAACTTGCTTTACATTGTCAATAAAGTATCTTTAACATCTTAGTCAATCTGCAGAGAGCTCCCTCTAGTGGTTAAATGCAGACAGACTTCTCTTTGATCAGGGTTGCAGACCCCCAACTGATTGTGAAAGGGCTGACATGCTCAGCTGAGTCCATAGTTTGTGATCGGTTCTCCACAAAGGCTGAGCGTACAGCTGCCAGTGCTATAGTCACGCTTTCCGTATACAATAGTAGTCATATGCGAGGCTATGACTATGATGCTTTGAGTGCAGGTCCCTGGATATGGCACGTGTGAATCTGCTTTGTAGGGAGGTTACTTTCATTTTAACAGAATGCAGACACTTAAGTGTTGGTAACGACAATTATTTACTTTCAGGACGCAATGAAAAGGGGCAGCTGGGGCACGGAGACATCAAAAGAGTGGATGCCCCAAAGCCCATTGAGAGTCTTAAGGATGAAGTGTTTGTACATGCATCCTGTGGGAGAAACCACACCCTGGCGCTGACAGGTAGGGATTGTGTCCTGTCATCCCGGGCATAATATATTTACACTGGATGTATGTGTACATATATATGTAACCAACCATGCTGTGGTCTGTGCAGAGAATGGATCAGTCTATGCATTTGGAGAAAATAAGATGGGTCAGCTCGGCTTGGGCAATAAGACAGATGCTGTTTCCAGTCCGGCCCAGGTGAGTATCAGTGACAGATAACTATCACCCAGGTTATAACCTAGTACACTGATGTAACGAGCTATAAATGTCTCCATCCCAGATTCTGTATAACGGGCAGCCCATCACTAAGGTGGCATGTGGAGCGGAGTTCAGTATGATCATGGACTGCAAAGGGAACCTCTACTCTTTTGGCTGCCCCGAGTATGGACAGCTGGGTAAGTCTTATCCACTATTCTACTACTATTTATTTCTAGTGGGGTAAAATAATCTCTAATATTTAGGTTTTGTGCATTTACAGGTCACAACTCTGATGGCAAATATATAGCACGCGCACAGAGGATCGAGTACGACTGCGAGCTTATACCACGCAGGATCTCCATTTTTATTGAAAAGACAAAGGATGGACAAATTCTTCCGGTGCCCAACGTGGTTGTAAGAGACATCGCCTGCGGCATTAACCATTCGGTGAGGCTTTACCCTGAAGCTTTTGTCTTGTCCCAGTGATTACTGGTGTGTGCTGCCCCCTAGCGGGGCGAAAGTAAACTGCACCATCAGATGTATAAAGTTTTTTTTGTTTTTATTAGAACTTGTCATAGTCTTGTTCCGTCTCCTATACTGTGCTTTGTTTGTCACCACAGCTGGTACTGGACTCTCAAAAACGAGTCTTCTCCTGGGGATTTGGTGGATATGGTCGTTTAGGACACACTGAGCAGAAAGACGAGATGGTCCCACGACTTGTGAAGCTGTTTGATTTTCCTGGACGCGGTGCCTCTCAAATTTATGCTGGAGCTACTTGTTCTTTTGCTGTCAGTGAGATGGGTGAGTGCCATACAGAGGCATGAAAAGGGCTCGGCTCTTGCCTATGAGGATATGTGATATCTGACTGGTGTTGTGGTTTCCAGGTGGACTGTTCTTCTGGGGAGCAACAAACACATCCCGTGATTCTACCATGTATCCCAAATCTGTGCAAGATTTGTGTGGCTGGAGAGTTCGGAGTCTGGCCTGTGGGTAAGTTTCAGCAATGGCTTCCGCTTGTTTGTTGGGTATAATGGATGTTATAGTGATGCAACAGCAGAAGAGATAAGCAGTTCCAAAGCAACATGGCTTTGTGTGACCACTACCTATCTCTTTATTAATTTGCATTGAATACTGTCAGGAGCTCACTACACAGTTATCACAGCGTCAATCATTGTCAATTTAAAATCTGTTATTGGTTTTATTCTAATCTTGCTCTATTCTCTCCCTGTAGGAAAAGTAGTATTATAGTGGCAGCTGACGAGAGCACCATCAGCTGGGGACCCTCACCAACATTCGGAGAGCTGGTAAGTCTTCTGGCATGTGGTGCTAATCTCAAAATGTTTCCTCTATGCAGAGCGTATTTAATGTTTTTCACATTTTATACTCCCGTTACATCCGGAGCTACATTCACTGTTCTGCTTTTATAGCCTGTGTAACCAAGTATCTTAACAGTGTTCTTATTGTGCGTATTGATCACCCTAAAATAGTCTGATTGCACGATATACATGTGGACAACCTTGTGGTATTACATATCATTATCTACTATATACAGGAACAGAACCAATAGTGGGCTGCAGTAATATACAGGTGGTTGGAAACCAGCAATTTCTTGTTGTCATTAAATAAGAGCAGATTTATCTTGTGGGTTAGTAGAGCTTCTCGGCATTGTGACCATAAAGGCTGCTGTTAGGGCCTCTGACCTCTCATTGCCATCCATGCACCCTATTGTTACCGTAAGACAAATTTTTCTTCTTGCCCATCTCCTTGTTCCTGTCTGTTTCTTGCATCAATACAACCTGGATACTGATGTAATGTTTAGCTAAAATTATAATATCACATCTCTACAGGGTTATGGCGAAAGCAAAGCCAAGTCCTCCACCACGGCTCAGGAGGTGAAAACGTTAGACGGGATCTACTCGGAGCAGGTGAGTTTCCCTATATGACCTATCTGTTCTGCTCTCTTGATTAGGGCGTTTTATTTCTTGAATGGTTAGAATTTTTTTTGTCTTGCCTTCTCGGCTTTTGCTTCTGGCCTCTCCTCTGCCCCCCTTGACAGTTTGTGTTTCCTCTCCCCCAGGTGGCAATGGGTTATGCACATACCCTGATTGTGGCACGAGATGAGACTGAGCAAGACAAGGAGAAGCTGAAGAAGCTCCCTGAGTACAACCCTCGTACCCTGTGATGCAGTACAGCTCCCTCCTGGAATGGGAGGAGACACAACAAAACAACCACTCCTCTCATTCACCCCTATTGACCCCTGCAGTGCCCTCCACCATGGCAAGGTGGCGTCAGCACTGCCAGGGGTGAGGCAGCTGAATCTTACCTGTGGGGACCAGGAATCGTCAAACGCATTCCTCAAGTTTTTTTCCACCTCCACTTCTCCAGGAAAAAAACTTTCAATTCTGATGTTTCCACGGTGGGAACATGAGGGACAAAACACCAGGACCTGACCCTTTACCCCCTTCTCTGCCATATGCTGCTTCTCCAGCCTCATGCCTCCTCCTATTTGCTTCACCCTACGCTGATGCAAAGCAGAAAGCGCCCGGCGCTGAACTGCGATCCAAACCCCCTTGTAAGTTTCCAGGAATCGGTGCCTTGTGATAAGAGTGTTACTGGCAGCGTGAGCAGGCTCTGATCCAGCAGTGCTGCACTATTGGTGCCTTTTCACTTAAACGTGTGTGTGGCTGGCGCATGGCGCGGCTCACACTCCACCCGTGCGTTACCAGCCTTGTTACATAGAACGGTTATAAAGCTCCTGATTATTTTAGATTTTTGTTAGACATAAAGCTTAAAAGAAGTTAAGAAAAAGTTCCTAATAGAAATCCCCCCCCTTTTTTTTTTCTCCCCTTTGCAGAAGTTTTAAGGGTTCTTGCAAATGGCAATAAAGCGACTCTTCAGTTCTGTCCCCAATGTCCCGCGTTTATAGTCTGAACACTTGTGATCATTCCATTACTAGTGGACAGCAGGAAGTTCTGCTCCTAGGTTATGATTTGCGTCCGGCGCTGTCCGAATGTTAATTGTACAGTTTTTGTCTTATTTGACCCCCCACCCTGTGGCTGTGCCGCTCATGGTGACGGAAGCAGCTTCTTCCCATATTGGTCTAAGATCTTCTGCTGTGAGGTTACAGGATCCAGGGGTCCATGTTGTATCTTTCGGGTTTTTTTTGAGTTTTATATTCCTCATTGTTTAAATAAAATACGTCTTTGTGTACGTCACAGGTCTGCGTCTGATGTCACTGGAGGTGGAGCTTTGAAATTTGTTCATAGTTTCTATGTCAGATTGGAAATATTTAGAAACTTTTCTCTAGATCTCTTCTTGTTATTGTCTGGGTTATTAAATGTTCTTATCCAATGTACAGAGCTGATGGGTTTGTTATAGTGTTCCTTATGCAGCTAGGACTGATTCATTACATTATTCCGTCATGTATTGTAACAAGTTCATCAGCTGTGTGAGCAGAACTAAGCTGTCTTGCCCTGGATAGGAACACTTCCATTCACTGACCTCCAGCAGAGATCCTTAAAATGATACTATCATGTAAAGGTAAAATTAGTAACTTGCCCTTGCTGCTTGCTCCAGTGTCAGTGATACGTCAGGTCAGAAGGACCGGGAAGCGCGTCCTTTACACTCTCAAAGTCCCCAGGACTATTTACACTGGAAGCAACTTGCTACATGGCTCAGCAGTGAATATAATGGAGGAGGGGGAAACATTAGGAAGGCTCCTTAATCATGTCAGGGGCATAATAGTCTACTACTTGATACATCCTGTATATGATATAATGGCAGCAAGTGAATGTGCAACTTTTTGAAAAGTCAGATTTTGGTGAATCAAGACCAGAAGTAGACTGGATTGATTTTTGTGCCAAGATTTGCAAGTTTAAAAAGTCGCCTCTATTCTGAATTGTTTTAATATTTCTGGTGTTGGGAGGAAGAGTTGAGAAGTGAAGTAGTTGAGCAAGTCACAGAATAGGTGCAGATATCAGCTGGCTTTTATATGCCACCAAATGATGTGACCATAATGATACATCCCCCCCCCCCCCCCCCATTGAATGTTTCCTGAATTATCCCTTACATTGTAGATTATATCTGCAATATTCTCTTTGTCCACAAGATGGTGACCTTGTTCACTGTTCCTCTCTGTGGGTGAAGATGTGGGTTGGACAGACTTTTGGAGTGAAGGGGTAAAGTATCAAATCCTGCAGAACATCTCATCTTCATACCAGCCAGGTACCGAACATCTTCAGAAATTTACATTCGCTGTAGTCCAGATACATAGAGGTGCATCGCTATGTGGAACAAGGAGTGGAGATTTTATTATTTGGTCTGCCTAATGGGAAGGGCTGACATCCAGGGGTATTGCTAGGCCAAAAGACATGGGGGACGGGCTTGCTTGTCCCGCTGTCTGTACAACTCCCCCACTCTCATCATTATCTACATCCGCAGGTCTTGGAGATGAGAACTGTAGTGGAGGATGGAGACGTTAGCTTCGATCTCCACTACAGACGCTGACACCATCACACAGCGTCTCCTGCGCCAGGCAGATGACTACAGCCAGGGGCTGATCTTTTACCACTCTAGCATTGCCCCTGCTGGTATCACTTATGTTGTGCAGTTGAACACTGAGTAAATCCCTGGCATCCACAGTCACAGACTTATAGGCTGACAAGTCACATTTATTCTGTGTGCAACATCAACAGTGGATTATAATATTAGGCAGTTTGGGTGGGAGCTCGGGGCCCAAACCATACACCAAAATTTTATACTGAGAAGAACCTTCACCCATGAAATCTATGTACATCTGTTCCTGCACTGGAATACCCAAGATCCATTTCAGGACCTTTTGAAGGTTCTCCAAAGGTCCTGAAAACAGACTGAAAGCAGCAGAAGGGACACATCCTCCATTCCTCAAAAAGCTGATTCTAGAACCTGAAAAAGGAAGTGATTCCAGACTTGTAGGGGCTATAATATTCCTACAGTCCCTGCGTATGGCCGATGAGCCCCAAAGACCAAGAACTGCAATGGTTTCTGATGTTTAACAAACTCTTTCCACCCTGAAATTAATAGTGGATCGGTCACCCGCTAGGATATTATTATGATGCATGTTTTATAGGACAAATCCAACATTATACAGGGTGAGGCCAATAATTGCAGCCTGAAAGAATTTCAGCAGTCTGACTACCTGCAATGTATGTACTGACCAGTGGGGGGCAGGAGCGAGTACTAAGTGGGAGAAAAAGAAAGAAATGGATATAAATAATGTAGCTACTGATGTCATGTGAAGGTTCTCCCTAAAGTCACAGTGTTGCCGGAAGATACAAGTTTTGCCGTGTAACTAATACAACCGATATCCTAAATATCTAACACATTGCAGGGGTTAATCACAGCTTGTAGGAGATGAGGAAGGCATAATATGTCCTGAACAGTCTGATCTGCACCCGGTGACGCTGCCTAATTAATATTCATGAGCTCTAATTCTAAGGCCTAATCTTTAGGTTACATTCAGATGGCTGTAATGTATTCATACTACGGCTGCAAATCCCACCAGATGATCCAGTATTACAACATAACAGATGGGACCGGCTCAGCTCATTTGATATGAGGTTGTGATATTAAAGGTATGTGAGGTAAGGATTCACTTTAACCTCTTAATGCATAGTGACGTACACGTACGCCATAATCTACCCCTAGCACTCTATGAAGGCTATAAAATAGATGTCGCCACTCGGATCCTGCGTTACATGGAGCATTCCCACCAACTGAAGGAGAACGGCTTCCTGACCACGTTGGTGCCGCAGTGCACTTCCCCCAGGTATTCGTGATAAGTTGCAAAATCGTCAATGAACGTGCAGCGGAGTCCCAGGGGCTCCAATAAGGACTGAACCTTCGCCTCCAAGCAGCAGGTTCCAGAGATTTTGGGTCCAAATGGCTTTGGTATTCCCAAATTCTTTCCCAGGACGAGCATGTTCACCTGGAGAAGAAAGAATGAGAATTAGAAGCTGCTACTGGATGTAACGAAACCTATAATAGTAGTTTGCCCCTCTACTGAGAGTAGTGGTGGGGAACCTGTGGCACTTGGAGCCCTTTCTGCAGGCTCCCAGGCCTTCACACCAACAGAGAGTTTGCCAGATAGGACTCAGAGCTTCCTCCTTTGGTCCGAGACCATGTTCAGCGCCATCCTTGGCTGCCAGGACTACAGGAGGAGCGAGACGGTGTGGATAGAGATGGATTAGCATTGGAGCTCCTGCTCTGGGTCCCCTGATTCTTCCTCTTCAGGGGACCCAGGAGAGAAGCTTAAATCCAAATTTCCCCATCATCTTTCTATTGTATTGGTGAACCAAGGACACCAATACGATTGAAACCTGTGATACAGCTGGGATCAATAAGTTACAGCTTAAATTGTCATGTTGGCACTTTGCGACGTATAAATGGGTATTGGTTTTAGTTTGGGCACTCTGTCTCCAAAAGGTTCGCCATTACTGACTTAGAGCATTATATTTGTGCATTTCAAGGTGTCGTAATTTAAAGGGGTCACTCCAGGAGACCAACATTACAAAAGAAGGGACATTATACGATGTGGTCCTAATATCTCACCATATTGGGGAAGAAGGAGTCGACAGTCTCCGGGTCAGAGTCGGACTTGTAGAGCATAGGGATGTCTATGATGTCTGCCTCAGAAAGTCCCAGCTCCTTCTTCAAAATCTTCCTGTTAAGGTCAATGCTCTCCTGAAAGATAACAGAGGGGGGTCTTGACATGAGTCCCTGCACTTCAGTTTTGGGTGGGTCGTTGCTGGATGATTCTCCATTACCTGACATTTCTCTGAAGCCTCTGCCAGGCTTTTGCTTGATAGGACTTCATCAATAGTGTATTCTTTCTTTCCCAGTCCTGAAGGGTACAAATATCGTCCAATCAGATACACACAATGATGCACATTTACTAAGAATGTGGGAAACTGCATTAAATGTGCTCTGCCCGTGTATAATGCTCGACCGGCAGATTCATTAAGAACGTGCGCCAGAAATCATGAATCTGGCGCTTCCCTGCACTGGCCCGACAGAGTTCACCAACTTTTTTGTGGTATAACCTATGCAACCTATTAAATCCGGAACGCCATAAAAGGGTCGTGTGTGACACATCTGTGGTGCGGACACTTCTTAAATACCTGTGCAAGCAGTTTCCACCAAAAGAACGTGCAAAGTCCAACAGAAAACTGGCACGAAGCCCGTAGTAAATGTGCCCCAATATGATTTGAACAATTGCACAAAAAAAAGGGGCAAAGGGGGTGTGTCTGTGAGTCACAGGTAGATTCATAGAGACCCATTAGGGAGGTAAATAAAGCAGGGGGGCATATACACTACTCACAAAAAGTTAGGGAAATTTGGCTCTCGGGTGAAATTTATGGAAACCGTAAAAAGTTGATTTCTGCTCAGCATAAGTCGCCTTGTATCAGTAAACAGCACTGAGGCCACTGGTCCCTCATCCAGTGTTGACCCTTACGAGATGATGACTGTACCTGGTGCCTTGCAGGTCCTCTAATACACAGACCAGGATGTGGGGTACAACTGACTGTTTAAGGAAGGTACCCCTAGACTGGGGGCTGATGTGTTCTCGCTCCTCACCTTTTGCTTACCTCATGATGTCCTCCCCCCTACAGGATTTGGGGGTTTATATGGCTGATGACTCAATATTATGTCCCTGTTTGAGGTGACACTCAAGCTGTCCCTCCCTCCAGCAAGTGGAATGGTGGAAGATGTGAGATGGTGGTTGCTCGGTTGGCCGACTTGCCAGCTGAGAATACAGCTTTGCATACAGCTTCCAGAGCTCAAGGATGTGTGATTCTATACCAAGTGACTGATTTTTGGATATTACAGATTAATATATAAAAAAATTAAAGTAAGAAGTGTCTGTCATATTTGGAAGTTTTAATTAATAAGGTTAAAGTTTACTGATATTTGTGTTATGGGTAATTTATTAAAGTGCCCTTACTGATGGTTTACATAAGGTGTTCTGTTGCATGCCCTCCAGTCTGATTTAAATGTTTTTAAATGGTTTGACATGACACTTGGTGCCTCTCACCTCCCTTATATGTGCCTGGAGTTGTGTAATATCATCATATGGATACCTAGGGCATTGTTCACAATGAAGAAGTGGAATGTAGCCACAGGACAAACACTTCTCTGCCGTTCTGTGACTCTTGCAGTCTCTGTATCTCTGGTACAACCTGCTGATGTCTCTCTGTGACTCTTGCAGTCTCTGTATCTCTGGTACAACCTGCTGATGTCTCTCTGTGACTCTTGCAGTCTCTGTATCTCTGGTACAACCTGCTGATGTCTCTCTGTGACTCTTCCAGTCTCTGTATCTCTGGTACAACCTGCTGATGTCTCTCTGTGACTTTTCCAGTCTCTGTATCTCTGGTACAACCTGCTGATGTCTCTCTGTGACTCTTCCAGTCTCTGTATCTCTGGTACAACCTTCCTATAACTCTCTAAGCTCAGTGGCCACTTCCATTTGAGAACGTCCTGCTTGAAGGCTCACAATGGTCTTATTGTTATGATATGAAAATGTGATGCTTCTTATTAGAGAACAAGTTGTGCACAAGTAAGCAAACAGTGAAAAGTTGTGCATCAAAAGTGTATATAAGGGCACATGAAGTTCTCCTGTAAAGGTTAGTGTGAATTTTATTCACTCACAAGTCAAATATCTTTTGTTTTTTGTGAGTAATGCTTAATGCACCTATTATAAGACAGCCCCAGGTGACTGCACCCACCTTCAAACATAACTTTGTCCCCGTGTCCTTCTCTCTTTTTCTGCTTAAATAGCTCTAAGCAGGCCCGAGAACTCGCCAGCAGCAGCCGAAATCCCTGTAAGGAGCAGATAACAACATGTCTTGTATATGGAGTTCCCCTTTAAGCACATGTTATAGCATAATATCATTCTGATGAGTCAGCATGATTCCGGGTGCCAGGAATGATCACGTTATACCCTCTATCACTGATCTTACCTTTCTATCCGACGTTGGCACAAAACTCATGAACTCGTCAATATGGCCGACATAGAGCCAGGTGGAGTAGAGGTAGACGGGGGCCTGGACCTGCTGAGCGTGGAGGAAATCTCTCAGGACTTTATTCATTCTCATGTTGCTCCTGCAGATAAGAGGGAATAAAGCTTAATATAAGATTGGGGGTGCAGGGGCTATAGGCACACCCAGGCCGTGCCCCAATACCAGGGGTATACATGGCACAGAGTAGGGGCAGGGTACATCATTAGGGCTGGTAGCTTGAGATCAGGACCTCATGGACATTGTGTGAGTGATGGGAGGAGGCGCTGCTGATCTCCATGATATAATAATACAAGGCTTTATAGACTATTACAACAACAAATAAAAGCCGCCACATAAATCTGCCAAGAAATGTGATTTATGGGCCTATAATTATATGAGTGTAATAAAATATTAATAGACAGGTATCTGAGTCACCCGGACTGTAACATAGGAGATGAGTGACATACTCTACAATGCTGAAGTGTATATCACACACAAGAGAATCAGGCAGCGTCACACTATAGGATTAGATACAGCAGATAAGCAGATTATATCGAACATGATAGGGTTAGATACTTAAGTTCAGTAGATAAGATCACATATAGCATGCTTAGATACAGAAGCTCAGCAGACAGTATCACACATGATAGGCTTAGATACAGAGGTACAGTAGGTAGTATCGCACATAATAGGTCAAATAAGATACAGAAGATCAGTAGATATTATAGGTTTAGCTACTACAGCTAAGTAGACACTATGGCACACAATAGGATTAAATACAGCACCTCAGTAGACAGTATCAGACATTGGGGCAGATTTACTTACCCGGTCCATTCGCGATCCAGCGGCGCGTTCTCTGCGCTGGATTCGGGTCCGGCCGGGATTCATTAAGGTAGTTCCTCCGCCGTCCACCAGGTGGCGCTGCTGCGCTGAAAAGCATCGGAACGCTGAGTGAAGGTAAGTGCAAGCTCCGCGACACTTTTTTTTTAAAAAATGCGGCGGTTTTTCCGAATCCCTCCAATTTCCGTCGCGTGCATGCCAGCGCCGATGCGCCACAATCCGATCGCGTGCGCCAAAATCCCGGGGCAATTCAGGGGAAATTGGCGCAATTCGGAAATATTCGGGTAACACGTCGGGAAAACACGAATCGGGCCCTTAGGAAATGACCCCCATTATATGATAAGATGAGATACACAGCTCAGCACACAGTATCACACATGATAGGATTAGATACACAGCTCAGCAGACAGTATGGGGCAAGATAGGATGAGATACATGGCTCAGCACACAGTATCACACATGATAGGATGAGAAACACGGCTCAGCAGTCAGTATCACACAGGATAGAAAAGGGCAGGAGGTTAGGCAGAGCCGTAACTGTATGCCCGCCTCGACCTGAGGGAAATTGGGCCGGGTTTAAGGTTAGGGAGGGGTTAGGGGTTGGGGAGTGAGTTAGGAAGTGAGGTCAGGATAGGGGAGGGGAGTGTAGGATAAAAGCGGGGCCTTACCGGTGCGACTTCCTGGATCAAGATGCCCGCCCGCCCTCCCTTTTTGTTTTTGTATTGTTTAGTTTTTTACCCCCCCTTTTTCTTGTTCCTTATTTGAAGAAATATAGAGATATAAGTTGTTTTCTTGTCACGCAGCCGCGGGATAAGGCCTTTGGGGGGTGTCTTGGGGGAAAAAATAATTCGCACAAAGATGTTGCTGTGCGCTTAACATAGAGTGGAAATGGAGAATGATGGGTATGGTTGCTGGCCCACCCGGAGGTGGGTACAGAGGGAATGGTTACCTGTGACATATTTGTCAGCTCTCGAGCCGGCGCGGTGCGGCGGGAGTAAGCAGGTAACGTTTAGGAATCACCCCTCTCAGGCCTTGTCACTTCAGGTTGTTAGAATTGCACTTTATTTGTACATGTTAATAAAAGTTAATATATATACTGTTTTATATGTTATATGTTATTTTAAATAAACAGGCTGCTGTGGCCTTAGTTATCCATCGTCACGCAGTTGTAAGTGTCAAATCTTTCCGGGTACTTGGGAAAGGGTCTAGGATATCCAGGTAGGAGGCTTCAAAGGAGGCCTATATTTGTCCTATAGGTCAGGATGAAATACACAGCTCAGCACACAGTATCACACATGATAGGAAGAGATACACCGCTCAGCACACAGTATCACACATGATAGGAAGAGATACACCGCTCAGGACACAGTATCACACATGATAGGATGAGATACACAGCTCAGCACACAGTATCACACATGATAGGAAGAGATACACCGCTCAGGACACAGTATCACACATGATAGGATGAGATACACAGCTCAGCAGTCAGTATCACACATGATAGGATGAGAAACACGGCTCAGCAGTCAGTATCACACATGATAGGATGAGATACACAGCTCAGCACACAGTATCACACATGATAGGATGAGATACACTGCTCAGCACACAGTATCACACATGATAGGAAGAGATACACAGCTCAGGACACAGTATCACACATGATAGGATGAGATACACCGCTCAGGACACAGTATCACACATGATAGGATGAGATACACCGCTCAGGACACAGTATCACACATGATAGGATGAGATACACTGCTCAGCACACAGTATCACACATGATAGGAAGAGATACACAGCTCAGGACACAGTATCACACATGATAGGATGAGATACACCGCTCAGGACACAGTATCACACATGATAGGATGAGATACACAGCTCAGCTGTCTATATTACACATCTAGGATTAGATACAGCAGCTCAGTATACAGAACCACACGTGCTAAAATTAGATACATATTTACAGCAGACAGTATCACATGTGACAGGATTTGATACAGAAACTCAGCAGACAATATCACACATGATGGGATTAGATGCAGCGACTCAGGAGACTGTATCACAGATTATAGGATTAGATACAGACGATGAGCAGATATCACGCATTATATATTGTTGGATTCTGGAGCTCCATAGACACTATGACACACAATAGAAGGAAAAAAGCCACTGAGTAGAAAGTATAATAGGCTTAGATACAGAATCTCATGAGACACTAGGTACAATAGGATTTGATATATCACCATAGTAGACAGTTTAGATACAGTGACTTGCCAGCCCCCTGTAGCATATAGCCTGCAGCCCCCGGTAGTATATAGCCTGCCAGCCCCCTGTAGCATATAGCCTGCAGCCCCCAGTAGTATACAGCCACCAGCCTCCTGTAGTATACAGCCACCACCCCCCTGTAGAATTTAGCCGCCAGTCCCCTGTAGAAAATGGCCGCAAAATAATAAACTTCATACTTACCTCACCTTCCCATCCAGTGATCCCATGATGCTGCAGGCTCTTCCTTGCTCTTCAGGCAGCTGCTGGCCACTGAAGACACAGCTGCCATCGCTGGGGGAGATCACCTATGCACTGTTTTGGCAGCAGCATGTAGTGATCGGACGCCGACAGCGTGATGTCATCACTTGCCACCGGCGTCCCATCACAACCTGCTGCCGCCAAAACAGTGCATCGGCGAACTCCCCCAGCGATGGCAGCTGTGTCTCACTGACATCCTAGACTCCTATGTGCGATGCCAGCGGCCACGGGCTGCAGCGCATTGCACATCGAGACAGTCAACGACTCAGCTGAGCTGAGTTGCTGACTGTCGGAAACTGGTGGGGGCCCTTAAAAAGTGAAAGTGGTGGGGGCCGCGGGGCTAGAGCCCCAGGATCCCCTCCTTTAATCCGGCCCTGGTATCATGGGAATTGTCAACTTACTTGGACAAACCATCTCCAATGAGAATCCTCCCCAGCGGGTAACTCTTTCCATCTACGACTACAGGAGGACTGACTTCCAGGTTACCAAAAGAGTCCAGGGTGTTCACAGAGCCTCTATTTGTCGGTTCCCGTGTTACGTATCCAAAGTCTGGACCCTGGAAAAAAGATAGAATCTATTTAAAACCTGAATTTTGTAACCAGCAGCACAGGGTGTTTCAGGAGAGGAATTCATCTTATAGAATGACGACAAATATCAACTACAAACCAAAACTTGTGTGACTGGGAAATTCTTGAGTCCTTGGTTTCTTGGTGAATCCAAGACGACAGGAAATTTCTTGTGAGGAGCCTCAGTGTATCCAAACTCCATCTCATCCTAAAACACAGCAAAAAGACTCATTGGGGCACATTTACTAAGGGTCCGTGGACAGCATCTCCGTTGGGTTTCCTGACTATTTCCGTTTTGCACCGCATTTAACAGGAGCTTTTGGCGCACGCAACCGGCAATCGCGCTGACTTTCATACGACACAAATCGGGGGTGGGCCGTCGGACAACCCGACTCATTCAGACTGAGCGCAGGATTTAAAATTTAAATTGTGTCGCAAGACATGCACTTACATGCACCGGGATGAAGAAAGTGAACTTCGGCGGACCTCAGCGGGGAAGCAACACATGCAGGATATCGGGCGCACAATCTTAGTGAATCCCGTCAGACTTCATCCTCGTCGGATACCGCGGGATCGCACAGGGACCGGGTAAGTAATTGTGCCCCATATTATCACTCTATTAACCATGTATCTAAGTCTGTGCCATACTGCATGTTTAGCTACTGTATCCAAGCCTGTCAAATGTGCTACTGTCTTCCGAGGGCTGAATCTACTATGTGTGGTACTGTATCACATACTGTGCTGCTGTATCTGAGCCTGTCATAAGTGATACTGTCATATGTGATATAGTAGTGCTGAATCTACTATGGGTGATACTGTGCCGCTGTATCTAGGCCCATCACATACTGTTGGCTGTGCTGCTGTATCTAATCCGATTATGTGTTCCATTATGCTGTATGCTATATCAACTATATGTGATACTGTTCAGCTGTATCTAAGCCATCTAAGTGTGATACTGTGCTGCTTCATCTAAGCATATCAAACTGTGTGCTGTATATAAGACAGTCATGTTTGATACTGTGCTTATGTATCTAAACCTATGGGATACAGGCAGCACTGCCTCCATCTTACTAACATTTCCTTAGATCGTCATTTGATTGTCAGCTCTTCAGCCCAACTCCCCTTTGTTGCAGTGTAACTCACCTGTACCCACTGGTCTCCTCGGTGCCCACTATATGTCACCTTGTTGAGGGGGCACCGTGCCTTCTCCACAAATTCTGATAAGTATTTGATAAACTCTGTATTGGTTTTAATACTGGAAAACAAAATAAAGATAAAAAGTGAGTGGTTAAACCCTTCCCGACCTAGTTCTTCTGACACAGCTGAGCATTTGTTACAATGTATCAGTGTAGTATGCCAGAGACATACAGCTGGGAGATGGCCTGCTTGATTAAGCTGTTATGAATCCCTCCCGGATAATCCCTTGCCAGCAGGAAGTGCCTGTGTCTGAGCTGGTCTTGTAATGCAGGGGGGAGGCTGGAGGCAGGGAGCACTGCAGTGTGCAGACAGAAGAAGCTATTCATGAGAAGAACATGTTGCCATGTGGCGACAGTTCAACATATCTCACATGGTGGAATGCCATAGTGGGTCGGGGTCATACAATGAATTAAAATTGGCGTCTGGTACATTTTGCATTGGGGAGTGACAGTCGATAATACCATGTGGTGCCACTATGGAGAGACTGCTATATGATATAATTCTACCCAGTGGGCAGAGCCATGTGGGCAGGATTCCCTTATATAGGACCGGGTGCCACCCTCCTGTCTGGTGCGGCTCGCTCCTGTCATCTCATGAATTATTTACACTTCAGATCAGGTTTGTGGAGAAGTCAATGAGTTCTTGAAGGGCGAGACTGTGTTATCACCCGCTATAAATCACTATTGCAGCCAGGTACCAGCTACACCCCTCTCTATAATCAAAAGTCTTGGTATATACTTTGTGTCTGAATTCTTGATTTAAGTTCTCTGCTTGCTGGTAGGGATTAGAAACATTGTTGGGAGCTCCCAGAGCTTAAAAACCTTTCTAGACCTTATACTTTACTAAAGCTTTCTTATACTTGTAACCAATTGAACAATCCTCTGTGATCTAAACAAGCACTGATACATTTCCCTGCACTGATACACTGTAACCAATCACGTCCCAAACCATCTCTCTATTTTATGGGGTTTAGACACTGAATTAAAGAGGTTTTCCCATGAAAGAAAGTTCTTAAATTTCAACCCCCTAGTGATGTTTATACAATAATTTTTACCCCTTACTTTACAATTTTACCCAGTTTTATAGCTGTTTTAGCTCCTATCACTCCTCCTATATACCAGTGATGGTCAGTGTAAGATTCCAGAGTGTTAGTGGGGACTCTCTAAGCAGACACTTCATGATTCCTCTGTGCTATGAGATGCTGTGTGCTGACAATGTGCTTAGATTATCAGGGTACAGGGTTTATCTACACCTTCATATAGCTTCTGAACATTCTACTAGTATCTGACACATAGAAAAAGAGTGATGAGACAGATTAGACATAATCAGATCCATAAGATGGATATAAAACACACTGAGACTCTCAGCTCTGCTAACTCACCTATAACACACACAGAGTCATCTCTGCTATATGCCTCCCTCCCAGATAAAGACCTTATCTGTCTGTAGCTTGTATGGTAAGTCTCTGCACACTGCTGCTTTCTTGCAGGAAGTGCCTGTATCTGAGCTAGTTTTAGAATTCCAGGAGGGAAGGGCAGGTGGCTGAGAGCACTGCAGTGTGCAGAGAAGAGAAGCTATTCATGAGAAGAATCCAATCATAGTCAGAAGATTTATGGTCGGATCCAGGGGCAACCAAAATTTTAAACACCAGGACTGATAAAGACAGGTTGGAATTATATCTGTGAAATGCTGTATTTTTGTAAATAACAGTAAATAAGAGAATGTGTTATTTTGCTATCCTGAGTTTATATATGAATCTTGTTTCCATGGGAATACCTCTTTAACTATGTAACAAGGGGTTTCTCAGTGTGTCAGTAACTCTGGCGTGTTTTGTGGGTCCATCATCCCCCCCCCTGGGTGCAGAGCATTTACTTACTTGCACACGTAAACCTCTAAAGGCTTCTGAGTGTTTGGTGTCATGATCCACGGAGCCACCCTGAAGACCACCTGCTCTGTGAAGATCTGGCTCTAAGGGAGTACAAACCGGTCAGTCCGCAGATGATACAGAGCAACAAACAGAAAAAATGGAATAGAATATCTCTACTTTTATAGTTCAGACACAGACAAGTGACAACCCTTGTTAGCCCTTCTGCCAGTGCACCTCAGAATTACATCTTCTCATATTTACAGATGGATTTATACCGTACCTATTAACCTGAGGTAGTGAAGGGATTTAAAAACCACATCCCTAGGGTAGTAAATCCATTAATAGTGGACTCACTGGTGACCATGTAAGGGTGAAGGGGTCAAGGATAACCTCTGCCTTGGTTATAAAAGCAGGGGAATAAAATTGTCTGACTAGAAGCTATAAGGGGCACAAAAGAAGCAGTGGCCACCAACCTCGGAGGGGGATCAAAGACTGCTCAGGTAAGTTATAAATTTGCTAAAGATACACAGAGTATAAAGCATGGTGTACAGGAGCTGTAGATAATATACAGAGGCTATAGACAGTATATGGGAGGCTGTAGGCAATATACAGCAACTTTATACAGGACCAATAAAACAGGAGCTATGGACAGTGGATAAGAGCTATAGACAGTATACAGAAGCTACAGAGAGTATACAGCAACTATGGATAGTGTACAGGAACTATAAGCAGTATATAATGGCCACAAACAGGAGGTGTGAACAGTATACGAGCAGCTGGGTATAGTATACAAAAGCTATAACCAGTAAACTCTAAAGCAGTGGTGGCGAACCTATGGCACGGGTGACAAAGGTAGCACTCTAAGCCCTCTCAGTGGGCACTCAGGCTGTTGCCCAAGCACAGAATTCACCAGACAGGACTTAAGGGATCCTAACTGACAGGACAGGACTTGAGGGACCCTATCTGACAAGACAGGACTTAAGGGATCCTATCTATCTGAGACTGCAGGAAGAGAAGGTGTGGACATGGTCAGATTTTCATTGGAGCCATTGAAGTTCCCGCTCTTGGCCCCACAATTCTTCCTGTTCAATGGGTTGTCAAGGGAAGCTCCAATGGCAATCTGAATTTTCCCACCTTCTGTCAACGATATTGGTGTCCTCAGGACCGTTGAAAGCTGTGGTATAGCACAGAGCAAGAATATTTTCATAATGTAATGCTAGAATTGCTGTGTTGGCAATTTGCAATAAATAAGTGGGTCTGGTTTGCATTTTGGGCACTCGGCCTCTAAAAGGTTTGCCATCACTGCTCTAAAGAATATACCAGGGTTATAGACAGTATACAGGAGCTATAGAGGGTATACAGGAGCTAAAGACAGTATACAGCAGCCAGTCAATGGTTATACATGCTGCTATAATGCCCTGGACACTGTATATTATATCACTAGTGACTGTTGTGTAGTAGTTTTATCACATCAGGTTGGATTATCTCATCACAGTCATATCACAGTTAGAAGAAGGGCTCCTGAGATATTAGTCATATGGTTTGTACTTGGTCTCATGATGGAAGAGGTGCTCCAGGATTTGGGCCAATAAGGACATCCAGGTTATTTGCAACCCATCCTTCTTCATATTTATTGATTCACTGTCCTCCCATCACTTACCCCATCTTTAACCTTCTTAAATATGAGGTCTATGTAAACCAGACCAGGGAAGTCATAGTCAGGGAACTCAAGACCTTCCACGTAGAAAGTGATCTCATCCAGGTTTTCTCTTTTGACCTCATAGGACAGTTTGTCTTTCCCCAAGACCTGGGCGTATTGGTACCCTACAAGAAAGAGCCAAAATATGAGCATCCTTTAAAAACACTAGAGGAGCAAGGACTTGAGGTAATAGACAATTGTGGTTGGATAAATTGGTATCCTCATCATCATATAGATACATACGTCGCTTCTGATAGACCCGCATTCTTTTGGCATCCAGGGATGAGATCTGAAGATACACTTTGTAGTCATCAAAGATATCGTCAGGTCCCTCAGCGGTCAGTATCATGGGAGACATGTCCTTCACATCTTTCGGAGAGAGACACGTCTCAGATGGCTATCATGGCATGAGAAGTGAGTATGACAATGACCTGAATGGTCCCTACCAGCAGCATTGGGAGGCCCGGTGTCTTCACTGTCAGTAACACCAGAGGTGTTTCGATCACTGTCACAGTTCACCAATAAGATGGCACCCTTCCCATCACGTCCCCAAGACCAAGTGTCCTGCAACATGATGATAAGACATTGGGACAGATTTATGAAAAGTGCACAAGATTCGTATAAGAGTACCTATAATGTTTGAACGTTAGCCCACAAAATGATTCCCACAAGGAACCCTAATTCAGTTAGTAATTTAGTATATTATGATTATATAAGCATAAGAGCAAACATCACCTTCCCTCTGACTCTAGATTTCACCATTCCGGTACGATAGAGGTCCACATCTAGGGAAATATCTGAGAATACAAATCATAGGAAGGTACTAAGCCATATCATTATAACACTGTCTTCCCACCCCCAACCTCAACCGTAGTGGTCAAAGTTTACTCCAACATCATCCATACTGAGCACTCACCACAAAATCATCCATAGTCAACACATCTCCAAATCATCTATAGTCACCACATCCTGACATCATCAGGATGTCAACATATCCAACACAATGTTATACCTCCTGACCCGTACTCACCAACATTAGTCAGGTACAACAAGGAGCTGCCCAGGAGTTCTTTGCCTTGAGATCCATAATAGGAAACTTTGACCTGTGATTGATAGCAATGGATGGTCAGAGCTGCAGAATATTGCACAGACAGACAGATGTATATATTCCTATTGACCTTCTTCACATCTGCAGACTATTGCCCAGCCTCTATACACCCTGACATAGTGATATATGCTGCAGATTATTACACCCCTAGAGAAGAGTAAATAATGTAAGAGGGATCACCTTGCTGTCATTGAGGTCTGCGCTGGCCTTTGTGGGGGAGACCACAACTTTGATGGATTTATTTAATGGCCACTTTTCTCCCTTTTGGGGTTTGTTCACATTTTTTGGATTGTAAACGACTATGACGTCCAGTGAGCTTGTTCCGAGGGTATCAAATGAATCGGCTCCATTGGGGAAGGACCTGAAAGTGAAATACAACATGGTTGTTTATGGTGTGCAGCAGGGGTGTAACTTCAGGAGGTACAGATCAGAATAAGGTCCAGAAACCTTAGGGGATGAATGGCTAAAGGTGTAGGTCATGTTGGAGGTAGTTGGTCATGGGATACAATACAGAAGATAGTCCGTCATGCAGTGTAGAAGATGGTTGGTCATGGTGTGTAGTTTTGGAGGTGGTCAGTCATTCATGGTTACAGTGGTGGTCGGTCATTGTGTGTAGTGCTGAAGGTAGTTAGTCATGGTTGACTATGGTTGAGGATGGTCAGTTATGGTCTTCAGAGTTGGAAGTGGTCGGTCATGGTGTGTAGTATTGGAGGAGGTTAATCATGGTGTACAATGTTGGAGGGGTTTGGGTATGGATGTTATGTAGTGTTGGAGAGGTGCAGTGTTGGAGGTGGTCAGTCATGGTGTGTAATGCTGGAGGAGGTTGATCATGGTGTACAGTGTCGGAGGTGGTGGGTCATATTGTGCAGTTCTGGAGGTTATCGGAGATGGTTGGTAGTGTTGGAGGTGGCTTATCATACAGTGCAGTGTTGGAGGAGGTCAGTCATGGTGTGTAGTGTTTGAAAGGATTGGGAATGGTGTGTAATGTTGGAGGAGGTCAGTCATGGTGTGTAATGTTGGAGGAGGTTGATCATGGTGTACAATGTTGGAGGGGTTTGGGTATGGTTTTTATGTAGTGTTGGAGAGGAGCAGTGTTGGAGGTGGTGGGTCATGTTGCGCAATTTTGGAGGTTGTCGGAGATGGTTGGTAGTGTTGGAGGTGGTTCATCATGCAGTTCAGTGTTGGAGGTGGTCAGTCATGGTGTCCAATGTTGGAGGGGTTTGGGTATGGATGTTATGTAATGTTGGAGGAGGTTGATCATTGTGTGTAATGTTGGAGGGGTGTGGGTATGGATGTTATGTAGTGTTGGAGGAGGTTGATCATGGTGTCCAATGTTGGAGGGGTTTGGGTATGGATGTTATGTAATGTTGGAGGAGGTTGATCGTGGCGTCCAATGTTGGAGGGGTTTGGGTATGGATGTTATGTAGTGTTGGAGAGGTGTAGGGTTGGAGGTGGTTGGTAATAGATGGTTTGCAGCTTTGTAAGTGGTCAGTTGTAGGTTGGAGTGTGTAGTGTTGGAGGTCTATCATGGGATACAGTGTAGTAGATGGACTTGGCATAGTCAGAGTCAGACAGAAAGCACAGCTATACACTGCCTCCTCCCTGCCAGTAGCTCTATGCAGTCCGTCCACTCTCACATACAGGAAATATTTTTCATATATCTGTCATCATTCTTTATTTATTGCCCTATAAATCCACGTCATGTGTCCTCAATCACTCTGCACTGACACATTCTTAGCCCTGATGTGAGCTGGAAGCCACGTGCCACGTTCTTCTGGACTAACAGACACCTAGAGTGAAGACCAGGACGGTAACTGAAGTGGTTGCAGAGTGGTCACGTCACGGAAGTGGTTGGGGGGCCGGAGACCCTTTGCCACATATGAAGACTCCAGCACATACAATGAAACCTCTTCCCCCCTTGGGGAAGACCACCTCCTCATCCAGACCAGGAATCAATCTGTTTTCAGTTCCACCTTAGATCATTCCTATTGGCCGATATCTTTGAGAAGACCACCCCACCGAGAAGACCACTTCTCCGTGCAAATTTGAATGGTCTAGTGATCTGTATTTCCTGTCGCTGATGGAGATAAGTGGCGCCATTCACACTCTATGTCTCGTTGCTGATAATAGAAGCTCTTAGAATAAGTGATGAGCGTGATATGTGCATAAGATTGTTATCATCTACTTCCTGATAAATACAATTATGTATTTCTAGAGAAGAACAAGAATTACAGGTCATGTGAGCCGACGCCAAGGGGTTAAGTACCTATAGTTATTCAGAAGGTCCATATATATACACAGCATGACAATTACTGGCCAAGGGCATACAAGAGCCCAATGGAGGTGCAGGTGACAGGCTTAGATACAGCAGCATAGCAGATGACATCACACATAACAGGCTTAGATACAGCAGCATAGCAGATGACATCACACATAGCAAGCTTAGATACAGCAGTATAGCAGATGACATCACACATAACAGGCTTAGATACAGCAGTATAGTAGATGACATCACACATAGCAAGCTTAGATACAGCAGTATAGCAGATGACATCACACATAACAGACTTAGATACAGCAGTATAGCCGATGTCATCACACATAGCAAGCTTAGATACAGCAGTATAGCAGATGTCATCACACATAGCAAGATTAGATACAGCAGTATAGCAGATGACATTATACATAATGGGCTTAGATACAGCAGTATAGCCGATGACATCACACAAAACAGGCTTAGATACAGCAGTATAGCAGATGACATCACACATAACAGACTTAGATACAGCAGTATAGCCGATGTCATCACACATAACAAGCTTAGATACAGCAGTATAGCAGATGACATCACACATAACAGGCTTAGATACAGCAGTAAAGCTGATGACATCTCACAACAGGCTTGGATACAGCAGTATAGCAGATGTCATCACACATAGCAAGCTTAGATACAGCAGTATAGCAGATGACATCACACATAACAGGCTTAGATACAGCAGTAAAGCTGATGACATCTCACATAACAGGCTTAGAATACTGACATTATACATAATGGGCTTAGATACAGCAGTATAGCAGATGACATCACACATAACAGGCTTAGATACAGCAGTATAGCAGATGACATCACACATAGCTGGATTACATACCTCAGTATAGCAGATGACATCACACATAACAGGCTTAGATACAGCAGCATAGCAGATGACATCTCACATAACAGGCTTAGATACAGGAGCATAGCAGATTACATCACACATAACAGGCTTAGATACAGCAGTATAGCAGATGACATCACACATAACAGGCTTAGATACAGCAGTATAGCAGATGACATCACACATAACAGGCTTAGATACAGCAGTATAGCAGATGACATCACACATAACAGGCTTAGATACAGCAGTATAGCCGATGACATCACACATAGCAGGCTTAGATACAGCAGTATAGCAGATGCCATCACACATAACAGGCTTAGATACAGCAGTATAGCAGATGCCATCACACATAACAGGCTTAGATACAGCAGTATAGCAGATGACATCACACATAACAGGCTTAGATACAGCAGTATAGCAGATGACATCACACATAACAGGCTTAGATACAGTAGCTCACACTATTATTTTATGCATTGGTTCGGTGCTCAGGGCAGGGGTAGTTTTTTGGCTGTGCCCCCATCACACCTTGTCTGCTCCTTTATATATGTGAGATCTGCAGATCAGGCTCAGGTATTCCTCGGGACATCGATGTCCCAGTAATAAGGTCTCCATTCTCTGCACTTCTCTTCCATTAACACTTTCCCTTATGAATTGTAAAATGTTGTGATCTGCCCACAACAAGGTGTAAGTGTTACCCGTATCCTGTCATCCTGCACCCCAACTATATAAAACTGTCAGGATCTGAGGTTTTATGGGAGCTTCTCAGCATTTACTGCACAATAAAGTTAATGACATGTAATGAAACAGATGATTTAACAAAAAAAACATCATTATAGGATTTAAGAATTTTACCTAGCAAATAAACTAAGAGAAGTGGTACTGTGCACTGTACATATATATACAGGACAGGAGAAGTGGTACTGTGCACTGCCCATATATATACAGGACAGGAGAAGTGGTACTGTGCACTGTCCATATATATACAGGACAGGAGAAGTGGTACTGTGCACTGTGCATATATATACAGGACAGGAGAAGTGGTACTGTGCACTGTGCATATATATACAGGACAGGAGAAGTGGTACTGTGCACTGTCCATATATATACAGGACAGGAGAAGTGGTACTGTGCACTGTACATATATATACAGGACAGGAGAAGTGGTACTGTGCACTGTCCATATATATACAGGACAGGAGAAGTGGTACTGTGCACTGTCCATATATATACAGGACAGGAGAAGTGGTACTGTGCACTGTCCATATATATACAGGACAGGAGAAGTGGTACTGTGCACTGTCCATATATATACAGGACAGGAGAAGTGGTACTGTGCCCTGTCCATATATATACATGACAGGAGAAGTGGTACTGTGCACTGTCCATATATATACAGGATAGGAGAAGCGGGACTGTGCACTGTCCATATATATACAGGACAGGAGAAGTGGTACTGTGCACTGTCCATATATATACAGGACAGGAGAAGTGGTACTGTGCACTGCCCATATATATATATACAGGACAGGAGAAGTGGTACTGTGCACTGTCCATATATATACAGGACAGGAGAAGTGGTACTGTGCACTGTCCATATATATACAGGACAGGAGAAGTAGTACTGTGCACTGTCCATATATATACAGGACAGGAGAAGTGGTACTGTGCAGTGTACATATATACAGGACAGGAGAAGTGGTACTGTGCACTGCACATATATATACAGGACAGGAGAAGTGGTACTGTGCACTGTCCATATATATACAGGACAGGAGAAGTGGTACTGTGCACTGTCCATATATATATACAGGACAGGAGAAGTGGTACTGTGCACTGTCCATATATATACAGGACAGGAGAAGTGGTACTGTGCACTGTCCATATATATACAGGACAGGAGAAGTGGTACTGTGCACTGCCCATATATATATATACAGGACAGGAGAAGTGGTACTGTGCACTGTCCATATATATACAGGACAGGAGAAGTGGTACTGTGCACTGTCCATATATATACAGGACAGGAGAAGTAGTACTGTGCACTGTCCATATATATACAGGACAGGAGAAGTGGTACTGTGCAGTGTACATATATACAGGACAGGAGAAGTGGTACTGTGCACTGCACATATATATACAGGACAGGAGAAGTGGTACTGTGCACTGTCCATATATATACAGGACAGGAGAAGTGGTACTGTGCACTGTCCATATATATACAGGACAGGAGAAGTGGTACTGTGCACTGTCCATATATATACAGGACAGGAGAAGCGGGACTGTGCACTGTCCATATATACAGGACAGGAGCAGTGGTACTGTGCACTGTCCATATATATACAGGACAGGAGAAGTGGTACTGTGCACTGTCCATATATATACAGGACAGGAGAAGCGGGACTGTGCACTGTCCATATATACAGGACAGGAGCAGTGGTACTGTGCACTGTCCATATATACACAGGACAGGAGAAGTGGTACTGTGCACTGCCCATATATATACAGGACAGGAGAAGTGGTACTGTGCACTGTCCATATATATATATACAGGACAGGAGAAGCGGGACTGTGCACTGTCCATATATATACAGGAGAAGTGGTACTGTGCACTATCCATAGAAATGCTATAAATGGTAAATATATACTTTATGACTAGTACAGCGAGGGAGTAACAATAGTTAATGATACATCGGGATATACTGGATCTCTGAACATTATGATTATTTCTATAATAAATATTCTCACTCGCTGTGTCACGCGGTGTTTACTACAGACTAGTAACACTGGTGCCGGCAGCTCCCCTGACTCCAGGGACTAGAATACCTCCTGCACTTGGTATTGGGCTGCGGTTTTGGGTCGATCGCCGCTTAGCAAGAGGATTGCGGACTCTGAACTGTCCCTGCCCATCTCTGGTGACCTCTTTGAACAAAAAGACCTGCATCCAACTTGTTTCCAATGCCTCATCCCAGATAATAAATTTCCATTACTAGTGATACCTGCATCTTTGGCTTTGCCCGAATCTCCAATGTAAGAAGACGTGTGCCGATATCTCAGGCCACAGGGAACTGGGGGTCTTTTCTTTCACGTGGTCTGTCAACTATCCTTTGACGATAACCGTTGCCCATTGTTATGGAGTGAGTACAGATGACTGGGTCATACACAGGCTATACACTTCCCGACTGTCCATCCTCTGCAGACACCGGGGCAAGTCCTCCTTGTCACCCACAACCCTGCATGTGAGACTACGGCGTCAGGCATCCCATTTACGCATCTTGACAGAAGTGGTCTACCCGTTCCTGGCCACACACAATCAAATAAACACATTGGGGCACATTTACTTACCCGTTCCTTGGAGTTCACCGGAAGTGCTTTGTCCAACAATCGTGCACTGTGCCGCGATTTACTAAGATCGACGGAGTTCACCTTCTTCTTCCTGGTGCATGTAAGTGCATTGTCTTGCGACACAATTTGAAAGTTAAATCCGAATCAGTCGAATCATCCGATGGCACGCCACCCTATTTGTGCCACATGGAAGCCAGTGGAGCTGCGCCAAAAACCGATCGCGTGCGACGCAATCCCATCACAGACCCCTGTTATATACCTGTCAAAGCTGCGCAAATCCCTAAAACAGCGAACAGTCCAATGAAACAGTCAAATAAGCTCCAATAATTCAGACTGTGAAGGATCACAGGAGGAGGTCCAAGCCAGGAGAAGGCTGAAGGACAGGAGGCAACAAGAGGAGGCTTGAGGACAGAACACCATAGGTAGAGGAGGATGGAAGACAGGAGATCTCAGGCAGTGGAGGATAGAGGACAGGAGACCACAGATAGAGGAAGATAGAGGACAGGAGGCCACAGGAAGAGGCTGGAGGACAGGAGGCCGCAGGTGGGGGAGGATAGAGGACACAAGCCACAGGAGGGATTAGAGGACCGGAGACCACAGGTAGAGGAGGGTAGAGGACAGGAGGCCACAGGTAGCGGAGGATAGTGGACAAGAGGCTACAGGTAGAGGAGGATAGAGGACAGGAGGCCACAGGAAGAGGCTGGAGGACAGGAGGCCACAGGTAGAGGAGGATAGAGGACAGGAGGCCACAGGAAGAGGCTGGAGGAAAGGAGGCCACAGGTGGGGGAGGATAGAGAACACAAGCCACAGAAGGGATTTTAGGAACGGAGACCACAGTTAAGGAGGATAGAGGACAGGAAGCCACAGGTAGAGGAGAATAGAGGACAGGAGGTCACAGGAGGAGGCTGTGGGACACAGTAAGAAGAGGCTGGAGGTCAGGAAGCCATACAATGTGAGGAGGGGTAGGAGTACAGATAGTATTATGCATATGGTTGGGCAGATAAGTAAAAGTGGAAAACTAAATGTAAAGGGAGGATAAAATCAAAGGGGGGGTTATACTATGTGGGGGCCATTAATGTCGATATTACACTATGCTTGTGCGTGGGGCAATGGCCATGATTTATAAAAAGGGGAAGGGACTTTTTGTCCCTCTTTCTATTGCCCAAAAGTTGGGAGTTATGGATAATGGTTAAGAGTTTCATATATTGTTATTGTTCCCCTCCCTGCAATCATGAGATACTGACAATGAAAACATCCCTGGGGCCTCTCGTCACATGCCACATCTTAGCTTGGCATGTTTGTTGTTGTGACTATGTCATGCCTATCCTGTATTACTTTGTTACTGAAATTTTTGTTTCTATACTATTCCTTTCTGATCTATGTTACTTTCATTGTCTTGATTATTATAATTCTAATACAAAATTTGGGATTTAGAAAACATAACGAAAAATGAGGATGAGCTCACACATCGCAATTCAAGTGCAGTGAGGAGGAGCTTCTCCCCATCAAAGATGCAGCTTTATTTAAAAATTATGTTAATACGGCAGAAGGGCCATGGCTTCACAGGCTGTTACACTGTGCAGGAGCACTTCCCCCTTCCACTGTGTGAGATAACATCAGGCAAAGGGTAACAGCCTGTGAAGCTGCAGAACAAAGAGTACTAACAATAGTGCAGTCTCAATTATATGCAGTTTGCCTGTATAGAGTGCAGGGGGCGCCAAATTCAGGATTTCTTGCATCAGTCTTCATTAGTCTGGCACACTCTGCATGGAGGGTACCCTTGACTTATTAAGGAAGGTGCCCTGGGACTGGAGGATGGGGTAGTTTTCAGGTGATTAAGATTATATATTGGGTTGTTGTCACCTTAATGCAATAAGGGGGGAGGCGGGCTTTTTTTGGGGCTACCATCCCTCCCCTCTGGCTACCTCACTATGTCCCCCCGCCTAGTTTACGTGGGGTTTTATAAGCCCATGTTTCCCTCTCACCTACCTCTTGGCTGAGACGGCACCGAAGCAGACCACCCTCCCCCCCGGTGTTATGTTTCTTGTTGTTTTATGTTAATTTATGAGGTTTTCTTGTTTATCTCTTAAGTCGCAGCTGGTGGAAAGTGAGAGATGTGTTGGAGAAGGCTCGGCTGGCCGACTTGCCAGCTGGGAGTCCAGCTGGCATACAGCGGCCGAGCTCGAGAAGATCAATAAAAATTCAAGTGCCTTAAGCCTTTGGCCTTGTTGTGTGGAGATAATAAAGCTGCGACTGTTTTACACCCAGCAAGAGTTGTGATCTGTTTTATTCATAAATTGGTTGATAAGGGGTTTTACTGCAGCATTAATGTGCCCATGTGTCTTACTTAAAGATACGGGTAGTTCATGCCTTCAGTCCAGCTCCGACAGAGTGCACCAACTTTTTTTGGTGCACTTTTAACATGCGACACAAATCTGTTGGACTTTACGTGTTAAATCTGGTTCATGGTCCGACTGAGTACCGGAACGCCCCTAATTTGTGTCGCTTGATGACTAGTGCAGATGCGCTACTAACGGGTCGCATACGACACAATGCAGTTTGCACTAAAAAGAACGTGCAAAGTCCGACAGAAAACTGGCACACGGCCCTTAGTAAATGTGCCCCATTGTGCTTTCCCACGCTGGAGGTGTCACATTGTCCGGTTATGGCCATAGGTGGCCTTAGAATAATCAGCCATCACCAAGGTGCTGATCCTATAAAAGTAACAGCAGCACAGAGTATTTCAGTAGAAGACTTTTCTCTCCATCCATTGTCCTTATTTGTTACATTGTTTTACAAGAATAAGATGAAAGGGAAAGCTTCCTTCGTGGTTGGTTGCTCTTTCTGCATGGGGTGTATCCAATCTGGTGACATTTCCAGGAGCCACACACAGGAGCAGCTGTCACATAGTATATGACTGATGTCAGAGTTATTATATTAATCTTATAATCTTCTTACTGCCTGACTCATCATGTAGGACACATCTTCAAAGACTGTAGAATGGTGAATGGTTGGATACAAGATGAGAAGCTGTAAAAAACTGATTTATATTCCAGGAATTGTTTTCTCTCCAAAATCGTTGGGGGTGTGTCCTCACACTGCTGTGCTCTTAGCTCTGTGCATTGAGCTTGCCTAGGTTACTTACTAATACACCTATGTCAACTTGGTGCAATAAGCTGGGTCTCCCCTGTACCGTCCCCTCCTCTTCTCTTACTGATACATGAGCAACTTGCTCGTGGAGGTGGCCAAGGTGAGGTACAGAAATGGCAGGCAGAATCCGAGTCGTAATCAGGCAGGAGGTCAGGACTGGCGGCACAGGCTCGGAGTTGGGACATAGCAGATGGTCAAGGCAGGAGGCAAAGAATTGAGGTCAAGAAACGAAGCAGCGGTCACAAGTGATAAATCACAATAGTCTCAATATAATGCTATCTCTTAGGCAATAGGGCACAAAGATCTGGCAGGGGTCACAGGAAGAGGCAGGCTATATATCAGGGCAGTGACCGGCTGCCGCCAATAAGCGTCATGCTGGCCCTTTAAATTTCACAGAAGAGGCGCGCAAGCGCCCTAGGGGGTGAGGACGTGCATGCTGCACCACAGGAGCTGTTGCTGGACAGCGGACAGGTAAAAATTGTTGTGGCTGCCTTGCTGGGGTGCCGCTACACAGAGGCACATGGGTACACCTGAGACCCGAGACATGGGTTGCAGGAGCACCCTTGACACTCATTTTCACTAAAGACAGGTTGCATAAGCCAATTATTGCTGCACTACAGATGTGTCTTTCTCGGTCTGGTGAGCTGACATCAGTGGGGGGGGGGGAGGAGCTGCACAGGAGTACGGTGGTGGGGGCTGAGAGCTGAGCTGTCTGCCGCACAGACAAGTCACATGTTGTTATTTGAAATGCATCCAAACCCAAGCCCAACCCCTGGGACTACACAGAGGATTCTGTCAGGATGGAAGGTAAGTTATAACACACAATTATAATGTAATGCAAATGCTTAGAGAAGACACAAAGGCATATGTGCACTGCAGGTGTAATGGGCTTCTGTAACCTGTCTTTAGTGAAAATGAGGTCCCTGGTTCTTGTTAACAGCTTCCTATAGGGCATGTACATCAGCAGCATAAACTTAACCTCCTAGTGCTATATTTTAATGCATAATCTATATCAGGGGCCCTGATCTACAATGCCAAATATAATACTCTGTCTTCATATATGGTAGATGGTGATTTTCTACTTTTTTCACCCTGTAGCTTATTCCCTCATATCTGCCTCTGTCTTGGGATTGGTTAGTAGTAGAATCAGAAGTTCTGGTGGAGCATTGAGTGCTGTCACCTCACACACCCCTGTAATCTGGCCATTGCCTGCTGTCAGTCTCCTTCATCCATACCATAGCCTGAGTCACCGGCCTGTGTCACTCACATCGGTATGGCAGATCCATCCCTCGAAAAACCTGAGAAGTGTTGTGCAACTTCAGCGAGAGTGGTCAATGATTTGAGACAAATTATATATTGAATTCTAGGGGCTAACCAACTTATACCCCCAAATCAGAAACAAATCTGTCCGATAATCATACTGAGCCATGGGGAGTTGAATCCATTTATTGGATTGTTTTATGCTGTAGATGTTGCTATGCTGTAGATTATCAGCTGTAAGGGTCACAGTGCATCGTGTATATAGTGTAAAGGTATAATAGTGGGTCTTCTGATCCACATACATAATGTGGTGCAGTGATAGACACCCACCTCAGCAATCAAAACTTTTCACACTGTAAATTGACAATTCCTCAAAGTGATGTCACTGGCCCCGTCCCAGGATCCCTCTGTACCCCCCAGATGGTTTAGGTTCCCAGCAGCCATTGTCTTATTCCCCAGTAATCACGTACCCAGGGGCGAGGTGTAAATCCCTTCATCTGACAGCTGAGATACAGTCAGCAGGAAAATATGTTATTTCTGCTATGCGAAACCAGCGCCTTACACAATCACAGAAATGATAGATCTCCAGCTGATCTGTACCCCCTCCCCTTCACTGGATCACACAACCACAGCCCAACCTGTATGATAACCCGTGCCAGGTGATGCCTACAACCGGTATTGATCCAACAATACGAACTTTGTATTGATCAGTATTTAAGGAATGGGTATTCTAGTTTTAAACAACTAAACTTTATATGGATAATTCTATATCAACATTCATGGGACGCACATCTGTCACGAAAATTGTGTTCTGCTTTTAGCTGCAGTCGATTGGTAGAGGGTTGTGAAAAAAGCTAAATAGTCTCAGCTACTATTGAGACTCCTAAACATGGGACCCTCTCTGGTTTTAGTTGCAAATGTGGCCCAATTTTTGTGACTATTGTGGATCTCTCTTGCTGTCAGTGAATAAAAACATCTAGAAGTTAAAAACTCATCCTGAATTCATCTCACAGCTGAGGGTTTGCTACAATTGTCTCCATAGAGTGTGACTATATTATATCAGTTGGATACATATTATCTGTTCACAGAATTTGTTTTGACTCAAATTGCAACATTTAGATTTCCTCAAACATCCATTTCCTTAAGACAATAATCATTGTGGGAAAAACAACGACTGGAATTCCCCTTTAAGAAAAAAAACAACAAGTTATACCTGAAGTATTCCCCTGCCATATACTCCTGTGAGCTAGGGAGGGGGTTAACTCTTTAAATGCCAGGTCGGAGGATTTCTAGATAGAAAGAGAATGAAACAGGTATAGAATTTCCTGAATTTACCTGTAAATGTCGATGGTGGTTTCTATCCCGACCACACACACATCGTAGGTCGGGCTCAGATAGGTGATGGGGATAGACCTGGCCCCAGACATTGTATTGGAGGTGACGGCGATTGATTCGGCTATGGTATGTCAGGGGTCATTAGAGGAATCGTCTTCGTCTGTCAGTCATAAGCGGGAAGGGCGGCTTGTAGTACACCTGGCAGCAGCGCCTCCAGATACTATTCACCTCGTCTCATCTTTCTGACAAGAGGCGGCGAGTTCTGTGGCTTCTGTCCAAAGCAAGTATATATATGTATATAAAAGAAAGGGGCGTGTACCGGAGAATCACCAGGGAACAGTCACTTCATGTCAGGTCAGGACAGTCAAAGGTGACAATGTCCAGTCAATAATAAGTAACGCTACATCCAGGACCATGTGTGATTCTATTCACTTAAAGGGAACCTGTCACAAGGTTTTACCAAACTAAACTACTATCTCCCTCATGTAGGGAATGAAATGTCCTTTCTAGAATTCCCTCTTTATGTGATTTATTAAAAAAAATCTCCCCCAAAGTCAGGCTTCTTACTTCACTTTCACATGGATGAGTCAAGTTTAGCAGTTGCAGGGAAATGTCACTTCAGAAAACCCCCACGTCAGTAATGGCAAACCTTTTAGTGGGGCTCAATTACTTACCCGGCCCCTCGGAGTTCCCGAAAGTGCATTGTCCGTCCGGAATGCACGGTGCCGCGATTCACTAAGATTGTGCGCCCGATACCCTGCATGTGTCGCTTCCCTGCTCAGGTCCGCCTGAGGTCACCTTCTTCTTCCCGGTGCATGTAAGTGCTTGGCCTGCGACACAATTTTGAACTTAAATCCCGCGGTTTTTCCGACTCCGTTGGATCGTCCGACGACACCCCCCCCCCTGATTTCTGTCACATGAAAGCCCCTTTTAAATCGTTGTCCCAGTGGCGCAAAATGGAAATGGTCGGGATGTCCAACGAAAGTGCGGTCCGGGGGGCCCTTAGTAAATGAGCCCCAGAGTGCTCAAACTACAATCAAAACCCAATTAGTAATCCCATAGTGCCAATACAGCATTTTAAGCAGTAACTTATTGCTAACTGCTCTGCCACAACTTTCAATCGTATTGGCGCCCCAAGGATACCAATGCAGTAGAAAGAACGAGGGAAAATTCTGATTATCATAGTAGGTTCCCTCCAGGTCCCCCATACAAGAATCACCGGGTTCAGAGAAGGAACTCCAATAATAACACTATCCACACCTCTTCAGTAATCCTCCAGTTCCCGGCAGCAGTGAGCATGAAATGTTCTGGGCTGCCTGAGACTGCAGGAGGAGGCCTTGAGTCCTGTCTGATGAACTGGAACAACAGCATGGGTGCCCACAGAGAGGTCAACAAGTGCCACATTTGGCACCCGTGTCATAGGTTCGCCATCAATGCCCTATGTCCTGTTCTATAGCACCTAGATACATGCTAGGTGTCATATTAAAGATAAGAATCTCAAGGTGCTGGACCTCATTTGTAAAGTATAGAATATTAGCCTCCCTGGAAACGCCTTGGATTGTATTCTTGGCTGTGTGGATGAGATTTCGTTAGAAGGATTAGGGAAGATGCTTCTAAGTATGAAAAGTTTGATGAACCGGGTCTGGTCTCTGCGGTCCTGAGAGACAGAATGTTGGTAGAGGGAGGTGACCCGGATATTAATGTGTAAATACTTATGCTGCGATTACATCTGTATATACACTTCTTATAATTTTGTGCATGACTGCACTTCTTCACCCTGTGTGGTGCACAATGCAAATGGAAATATAGTGTAATGGTATTATATGGAGATTTTCTTTCTGGGCTGGTGTGGGGTGGAGGGGATAGGGGAAGGGGGGTAAGGGATTGAATGTTTCTTAAAAAAAAAAAAAAAAAAAAGCTTAATAAAAATGTAATTTAAAAAAAAATATATAAGAATCTCATCTTTCTGATCACGTCAGGTTCTGGTTCTGTAAGCTACAGACGTGAACATACAGGCAGTACAGTCAGGAACTGGATCTTTATCTGCAGCTTGCACTTCCAACTATGTTGCTAGCGACATGTATCTCTGGATCTGTGTGTCGCAATACTGTGTCGCGGCTGCTCTTTGTCCGACAGAAAAAAAATTTGCACCTAAAGGGGCTGTTACTGCTTAGTCAGACCATGAGCCACATTTATTACTGACGTGCGCCACAATTCTGTCTGCACCACAATTCTGCAACATGAACAAATTACACCCAAAAAAATCGTGCCCACTTCCCGAGCTGTGCATGGGGGTGCCAGATTAATGAGGTTTTGATGAATCTGCCGCCAGGGCTGAACCTAGGTTCTCTGCTGCCTGAGGCGAGTTATAGAATGGCGCCCCCTTCACCCTATCCAATAGTAAGATATCAGGGTAATATTTTTAGAAATTGTGTTCTCCATTTAGTGTTTCACACCCATGCCGACAATGGGTGTGAAGAGATACTATTTTTATGGGTCAGGCCCTTTTTAGCAGTAGGTGAATGTGCCCCTCTTGCTGCCCCCCAGGTGGTGGTGCTGCCTGAGGCAAGAGGCTCAACTTGCCTAATGACTGCTGCACCCCTGTCTGCTGCACTCTGCACCCCCATGGGTAAACTGCACATAGTACTGACTGCACTAGTTTTGATAAATGTGAGCCGATGTATCTGTTCATTATGGTGTGTCTTCAGCGACAATTTACTGTACTATGAACCCTAACAATAATGTATTATTTATGGTACTAGTCTCTTTATATTGGGAAGTGACACCCACTCACGTTACATCCCTGTACTAGTAGTTCAATGTCCCAAATAACCACTCTGTACTTCCGCTGTAGATGTTATCACTGAGTAATCTAGACATGATGGGATTAATGCTCCTACTTGTCAGTCAGTGTTTCAGGGAAGAAACTATTTCCTCTTCAGATAAATAAAGTGTTGGGTAGGTGAGTGAGCATATTCCCCAGCACCATAACCACTAGCCCATTCAAACATCAAGGGTGGAGGGGGTCATTACATTTAAAGGAAATCTACCATCACAATCCATCATGATAAACCAAGGACACTTAGATCCAAGCTCCTGTGGGTGTTTCCAGAGCCCCTCCATGCTGCAGATTCACAGGTTATAACACTGTGTCACCCTCCATCCTGCTCTCTCAGCACTCCCCCCTTCCTCTGACTGATGTTATCTCACAGCAGCAGAAGAAGTTGGGAGGTGGACGTGCTCCTGCATAGTCTAACAGCCAGTGAACCCAGAGCATGGAGGGGCTTAGTAACACCCCCTAGAGCACTTCTGGATAATTAGAATAATTTTAAAAGTTGATTTCAGGAGGAAGGAGGCCATGGATAACTAATATAATAAGATTACCACAATCATGAGTAAGTGGCGCAGGTTTATTATGATGGCTTTTGATCATAGATTTATTTTAATTATTTCATTTACCAGGTATTAGTCATGTAATGATGATGTCATTGTGCACCGAGTTGTATAATGCTGGAGCTAAATTTGAAGTTATGTTCTGGACATATACTTTCTAGTCATCTCCAGGACCTGGAAGCATGGGAAGTGGGTCAGAGAATGGATCTGTAATAAGCGCCTCAGTGTTGGGCGGTCACCCTTTCCTCACCTTCCCTTCTGATATTGGTGAGCTGTACTGTAGATAGGTCATTACTATCATAAGCTATAATAAAAACAATGTAAGCTATAATAAAACCCTATAGACTATTATGAGCTATATAACCTCTATGGCCATCTCTGAATCAACTTTGGTTAAGGCACAGGACAAGATCAAGACTTATGTCCATGATACGGCACTTATTAGCGGACCATGAGGACCCTGAGACTTTAGAATCTGACTTTAACAAGACCATAAAATCTACCCCAGCAAGTAAATCTCTGGGCCCACTATGGCTTGACCCCTCACTTTTATAAGGTCTTTATGGCAGAATTAGCCCCTTCTAAACATGCACATTCATTGCATTTCAGCATCTGCTCCCCTCCCATGTCAATACTAAGTCTCTGCTGCTCATGTCTCGGGCCAAATCAGCTCAGAAACAAATGTGTTTGCGGTCAGTGGACTCAGAGAAGACCTTAGACCATGTGCACTGGCGGTTCCTTTGGGCCTCTCTAACACTGATTTTGATTGGTTCTCATTTCCTCGGATGGCTAAAGGCGTTTTACTCACAGCTCAGGTCCGGACCAACCGAGTCATGTTGGATCCCTTTCCCATTACAAATGGGACCCGGTACAGTTGCCCCCTTTATCCCCTCCTTTATGTTATACCCATGGAACATTTAGCTATTGCCCTTCGGAATAAACAAAGCGTCTTCAGGTGGGCCCTGCCCTCTATGCGGATGACCTTCTTGTCTATGTGTCCCACCCTTGTATTCATTTCCTTTCCAGCCATACTGGAGTTGATCTCTCTGAATGTACTGAATTTTAAACCCCTTCTAGATCGCTCTATTAGGGAGTCACCATCTATCCTGGTCCAGTTGCATAAATGTCCTCAAAATGGACATTGTGCCTAGTTTCCTATATTTTTACTAGACCCTGATGATTTGTCCCAAAGCTTATTCTTCCCCGAGGGGTTCATCTGGGGGTGGGTCTAACCGCATTAGTTTTACAGTATTGTCTAATAGAAAGCCCAGAGGTGGGGTTGGTATTCACGACCCTAAACTTTAACTCATGGCCACTATTGTCCAGCCCCTTGTCAAATCCACTACGCTGGATCCAAACAATGGGTCCAATTCGAGATTGATCTTACGCACTCCATGCTCCATACACTCCCTTGGGTCCCGACAAACCTAAGACCCCCTGATTTTGCTCATTTGTTGTTCTCTCCATTCTTTTTCTCCACCTGGGACAGGATGGATGTTAAAAATGTCATAATTAGTATAAGAGGCCCCATGACCCCGTTGTTCCATAACCCTGCTTTTCACAACTGGGGTGGGCAGACAGAGGTTGCTTTGTTGGGAGCCCTTCTCAGATGTTAGATTCAGTCAGATTGTTGATGACATTTCGATCCCATCTTTGGAGACTCTGCTGGCCTCCCATCCTGATAACCCCCTGTCATGGCTGGAGCATAGACAGTTATCCTCATACGTGTCACCTGACCCAGACTGTACTGCTTCCCCCCCCCCCCCCCTGCCCTGGAGACCTGCCTTCTGCTGTCTTCTCCCCCGGCCCAGGTGCTCTCTATGTTGTACGGTATACTATTTGAGGACCCGGTTTTGTTGGAGCTTGGGAGGCTGAAATCTCCACTGAAATTACAGACACTGAGTTGGACAAATCCTTCCTCTTCTCCCATAAAATGCTGCTTCCAGAGGCGCCGGATGTGTGCTGGAGGTGCGGAGGTGGATTCTATGATACATATTTGGTGGAGCTGAAAGACGCAGCTTGAAGAAGGCTTTTGAGATCTACCATCAGGTCACTGGTAAGAGGGTCACTGCATCCCCTCAGATTGTCATTCTGTCGATGCTGCCGTTCTTCATCACCTCCATTCAGTTGACAGCATGTACAGTGATCCCTAGACACTGGAAGAGCTCCCTACCCCCACGGTAGTTGAGTGTCTCCAGGAGATTTGCTTTATTTGTAGAATGGAGGAGACATTTCCGCTGATCCTGGTTATATAATTACCATGTGGACCCTTTGGGAAATTTTCCAGAGCTCCCAGGAATTCCAAGATTTATTTGTAAAACTGGGGGTGAGTAGTTTCCCGGCCATGTTCCTTTAGGACCTACAACCATGCCTGTTTCCCATTCCCCTTTTGTGTCTTCCCTCACCCCCTTCCCTATACCCATCTCTCTATCTTCCCTCCTCTTCCACTTTTTTTAAATTTGTTTCTCTTCCTTGATACGTCAATGGATTTTTAAGGCAGCTAATTAAAGGACATCTACCACCAGGATGAAGGATTGTAAACCAAGCACGACATACTGGTGTGTGCATCTTCTGACACTAACTACTCTTTTTAGCTTCCTATGTCCTGGTTTTAACCAAAAATGCTTTTAAGAATTATGCAAATTAACCTGAGGGACTCTAGTTCCATAAATGTCAATGGAGCTGGGAGACCCTCAGGCTAATTTGCATAATTTTAAAAACCTTTATTTCTTAAAAACAAGGGTGTAAGAAACTAAAAGAGGAGCTGTTTGTGCCCCGACGCGTCAAGTATGTCAACCATTACTTCCTCTATCGCCTGACTAAATCCTCTATGTCTAGGAGAGAGGAGTTGAAATCCCAATTCCCGAATTTTGTCTTTCACCACATCTGTCATAGGAGTAGTAGATGATTCACTAAACCCATTGAGATTGGGCAGGTTGCAAAAAAACATAAAGCACCTAATTTACAGTTATTGAAACACGTTGCTGCAAAATCTGACCACAAAGTAGTTTATTTGTAGTCTGTTGCCATGGAGACATTGAAGACAAGCTACTTTATTTTCCATTATAGATGAGAAGGCACAATGAAAAAAATCAGTTGTAAAAGTCTAAACACAGGGGTAGCTCTTTTTGATTACAGAGAGTCGGTAAATAAAACATCTAGATACTAAAGTAATGTAAAGAGATCATGATGTTAAGATAAAAATAATGGGGTCAAAGACATGAATACAGAGGTCATATGTTGATAAAGAACATATTCTGAACCTGTTCTATGATATATCACCAACAGCGCCACCTAGAGGCGATATTATCATTAAAAACTGTAAGAAATAAACATAAAATGGCCTATAACAAAAGTAAACTGTTGTCCTCTATATGAGTCACGGGGGAGGGGCATTGTGTATCTATAGCATTGTCCACACAATACATTATATACTGATGCTGTCAATAGGAGGAGAACCGTGTTCTGCAGGTGTTATTATTTCTGTAACTACTAGAAACTCCTCCACCCTCAGTGATGTCAGAGAAAAAACTGGATCCAGCCGCCGAAATGATGATCCTCCAGTCAATGCTCCATTATTATCATTAGCTCCAAAACTTATGCACAGAATAAGTAACTGGTAATTAAAACTCTGCTAATTACTGCATCAATAACTGGAACATCATCACAGCTAATGATATATGAGAGGAAGGAATAGAAGCTCATCAAGAGTTATAATATATCTATCCCTCTGTGTATGATACTGTTAACTACACTCACCGGCCACTTTATTAGGTACACCATGCTAGTAACGGGTTGGACCCCCTTTTGCCTTCAGAACTGCCTCAATTCTTCGTGGCATAGATTCAACAAGGTGCTGGAAGCTCCTCGGAGATTTTGGTCCATATTGACATGATGGCATCACACAGTTGCCGCAGATTTGTCGGCTGCACATCCATGATGCGAATCTCCCGTTCCACCACATCCCAAAGATGCTCTATTGGATTGAGATCTGGTGACTGTGGAGGCCATTTGTGTACAGTGAACTCATTGTCATGTTCAAGAAACCAGTCTGAGATGATTCCAGCTTTATGCCATGGCGCATTATCCTGCTGAAAGTAGCCATCAGATGTTACAGGGTACATTGTGCTCATAAAGGGATGGACATGGTCAGCAACAATACTCAGGTAGGCTGTGGCGTTGTACCAAGGGGCCCAAAGAGTGCCAAGAAAATATTCCCCACACCATGACACCACCACCACCAGCCTGAACCGCTGATACAGGGCAGGATGGATCCATGCTTTCATGTTGTTGACGCCAAATTCTGACCCTACCATCCGAATGTCGCAGCAGAAATCGAGACTCATCAGACCAGGCAACGTTTTTCTCTGTAAACCCTAGAGATGGTTGTGCGTGAAAATCCTAGTAGATCAGCAGTTTCTGAAATACTCAGACCAGCCCTTCTGGCACCAACAACCATGCCACGTTCAAAGGCATCAAATCACCTTTCTTCCCCATACTGATGCTCGGTTTGAACTGCAGGAGATTGTCTTGACCTTTACATGCCTAAATGCACTGAGTTGCCGCCATGTGATTGGCTGATTAGAAATTAAGTGTTAACGAGCAGTTGGACAGGTGTACCTAATAAAGTGGCCGGTGAGTGTAAATCAGTGTATCTAAGCTTATTAAGTGTGATACAATCTGCTGAACCACTGTATCTAAGCTTTTTAAGTGTGATACGATCTGCTGAACCACTGTATCTAAGCTTATCTTGTGTGATACGATCTGCTGAACCACTGTATCTAAGCTTAGCATGTGTGATACGATCTGCTGAACCACTGTATCTAAGCTTATCATGTGTGATACGATCTGCTGGACCACTGTATCTAAGCTTATCATGTGTGATACGATCTGCTGAACCACTGTATCTAAGCTTATCATGTGTGATACGATCTGCTGAACCACTGTATCTAAGCTTATCAAGGGTTGATACGATCCGCTGAACCACTGTATCTAAGCTTATCAAGTGTGATACGATGTGCTGAACCACTGTATCTAAGCTTATCAAGTGTGATACGATCTGCTGAACCACTGTATCTAAGCTTATCATGTGTGATACGATCCGCTGAACCACTGTATCTAAGCTTATCAAGTGTGATACGATCTGCTGGACCACTGTATCTAAGCTTATCAAGTGTGATACGATCTGCTGGACCACTGTATCTAAGCTTATCATGTGTGATACGATCTGCTGGACCACTGTATCTAAGCTTATCAAGTGTGATACGATCTGCTGGACCACTGTATCTAAGCTTATCAAGTGTGATACGATCTGCTGAGCCACTGTATCTAAGCTTATCAAGTGTGATACGATCTGCTGGACCACTGTATCTAAGCTTATCATGTGTGATACGATCTGCTGAACCACTGTATCTAAGCTTATCATGTGTGATACGAGCTGCTGAACCACTGTATCTAAGCTTATCAAGTGTGATATGATCTGCTGAACCACTGTATCTAAGCTTATCATGTGTGATACGATCTGCTGGACCACTGTATCTAAGCTTATCATGTGTGATACGATCTGCTGAACCACTGTATCTAAGCTTATCATGTGTGATACGATCTGCTCAACCACTGTATCTAAGCTTATCAAGTGTGATATGATCTGCTGAACCACTGTATCTAAGCTTATCATGTGTGATACGATCTGCTCAACCACTGTATCTAAGCTTATCAAGTGTGATACGATCTGCTGAACCACTTTATCTAAGCTTATCATGTGTGATACGATCTGCTGAACCACTGTATCTAAGCTTATCAAGTGTGATACGATCTGCTGGACCACTGTATCTAAGCTTATCAAGTGTGATACGATCTGCTGAGCCACTGTATCTAAGCTTATCAAGTGTGATACGATCTGCTGGACCACTGTATCTAAGCTTATCATGTGTGATACGATCTGCTGAACCACTGTATCTAAGCTTATCATGTGTGATACGATCTGCTGAACCACTGTATCTAAGCTTATCATGTGTGATACGAGCTGCTGAACCACTGTATCTAAGCTTATCAAGTGTGATATGATCTGCTGAACCACTGTATCTAAGCTTATCATGTGTGATACGATCTGCTGGACCACTGTATCTAAGCTTATCATGTGTGATACGATCTGCTGAACCACTGTATCTAAGCTTATCATGTGTGATATGATCTGCTCAACCACTGTATCTAAGCTTATCAAGTGTGATATGATCTGCTGAACCACTGTATCTAAGCTTATCATGTGTGATACGATCTGCTGAACCACTGTATCTAAGCTTATCAAGTGTGATACGATCTGCTGAACCACTTTATCTAAGCTTATCATGTGTGATACGATCTGCTGAACCACTGTATCCGAGCTGTAAAGATGAAACATGAGAGTCCTCCGTTAATAACACCTTTCATTGGCTAACTAAAAGCTGATCCCAATTGTTATTATATCTAAGCTCATCATGTGTTATATAGAGTTTTAGAGAAAGAAGAAAATACAAAAATAAACTAAATATACTGTACCTCCAAAAACGTATTCACACGTATCGTATACATGCACACGCTAATACACATACATATACACAATGTGCCAACCCATCCTATACATTGACCCAGAGAAGATGACAGCAGATGTCCTCAGGACATGGAGGTGGTGGAGCACGTGGATAGGAGTTAATGTATTCTACAATAAGGGCCACATATTTCTAATTATTGCTCAGTGATTAAACGACTATAAGAATCATGATGCACTTACATTAGCATATTAACTACACTTTATTGCTTTCCACGAAAGATCATTTCGGGAGGGAAAATACTTTACAGGTGGAGGAACAAGTCATCATCAGATCAGTGAGATCCTCCACACAGAATGTATATTTTGTTACAAAGTATCAACATAAAACTTTTATTCTACATGATCGCAATAAGAGAACAGCAATGACTATAGAAAGATTACAATTACATTTACTGAAGTTGGCCATTGGCAGTGCGCAGGTCTGTGCTGTGAATGACCTCGGCGCCGGACACAGGACATCACTGGTCTCTCACACGGTTCTGCTGGGATTCTGCTCTGCTCTTCTACAGTTCTGTGACTGTTGTGGGTTTAATCGCCATAACAATTTTCCAAATTTTCAGATGCGCAAGGAGTTGTTATCATACATGTGCGGTGACGTCACCGGCTCTCATAGCGCTACATAGCCGGTGCCACAGACAGCTGAGCGTGCATGTATTAGTTTGTGGAAGAGTACCCCGAGCTCATTAGCATATGTTAGAAAGTAGATTTTTGATCAAAATCGGCCATTCTGAGAAATGAATACGGGAAACGCTACCAGGCCAGAGAGGTGAGTGATACACATCTACCATGGGGTAAACTGATGGTAGATGTCCTTTAAGTGTCCCATTGGCCCCTGCGCTGTTTACACGACTAGTGCCCCCCAGCATCCAAACCAACATGCGCCAGATGTCAAGTACTACTCTATATACCTTCCATATCTTCTATGTATTCTATATACTCTATATCCTTAAACTTGTGCTACTCATAAAAGTGATTTAATGATGAACTACAATTGTGCTCTTATATCCCATCTATTTAGGAAAGATGAACATTCCCTGACTGCATGAAACCCTCCACCCGACTGCCGTCCAGACCAGATCTTCCCCCTACAATGTAATTTCCACAGCAGAGCCCCCTACAATGTAATTTCCACAGCAGAGCCCCCTACAATGTAATTTCCACAGCAGAGGCCCTTTGTAGAAATGTCATCCAAAGCAGATGCCCCCCTTTACAGAAATGTCCACAGCAGAGCCCCCCTTTAATTAAATGTCCACATCAGATGTGCCCCTTTAATAAAATGTCCACAGCAGAGCCCCCTTTATAAATGTAGTAGTAGATACAAGGAATGGACATCGGTTTAAAAAAATCCTTTCTTTATTAGTACATATAATGATACTCACATAGCGACTCAAGACGTACAAGGGAGGGAGTGAAAGCAGAATGCCCAAAATATGAGGAAACGGCCATTTTACACTGTACGACGCTTCTAGCGGCCTCTGTATAATGTGAACAAAAGAGTGGGATGCTAAATACCTATTAGTGATGTGGGTATTACCCACTAACACCTAGCCCCATCAGAGAAACAAACCTGTACACATCTTATCCAGGAGCAGTTACTGAGAATGAAAGGATCATGGGACTTGTAGTTTCCAGTGACGGCCTTCTTAGTAATAACTCCGCCTACTTTAGAAAGCCCATAACATTTTGTGAATCATAAATTCAAACTTTTTAAGCTCCATTTTGTGACTAATGACATTGAGTTTTGTTATATTCATTTATTTATAGCATCATGGGTTTTTGTATCAGACGTTCATATTCCCGGAATACCCCTTTAAGGTTTGTTAGTGCTATAAATTGTCCTAAGGCAATGTGTGAATAAGTGGTTTCTTTTTTATCCAGTGTGTCTTACTGTTTTGATTTTAAATATATTTGTGAAGGGAGTTTTCCCTAATAAGAGATTGTTGTCAAAAGGTATGGCGCCCATTATTTATGTTTATTTTATATATTTGCACTGCATTAAGAGTCTGTGTTGTAGACTGGTCAGTAAATCACCACAATAATTGATACAGCTTTGCATTACCCTTATAGTGCAGGAACTCTGCTCCCAGACCCTTTGGTGTGTGTACAGCTGCTCCCGCAGAAGACATGCGCAGCTTCATGTTACTATGGTGACGCATCATGTGATTGTGGAGGCGTGGCGGGCGGGGACCTGTGACGTATACCACGTGGTCTCCGGATGGAGGAGCCTGGTGTGTTGGAGGGTTAACCCGTGTTGTGAAGACGTCACATGCGTCCAGGTTAGACGGTTACCCTGCATTAGGGTAAGTTAGTCAATGTGGATAAGATGTGTACAGGTCTGTTTCTCTGATTTGGCTAAGTAAGTAAGGTAAGATAGAGTAAGGTAGATTTTTTTAAGACTGATGTTGGATTTTCATATAGGGCTCGGGTGTGGAAGCCAAAGGCCACGGAAGTCGGTATATTATAGCGCTGTATAAATAAATATCATTATTATTATTATTATTATTATTATAGAACACTGAACTCTGGCCATTTCACTGTTTCAATGTTTTCTGCATCAAGGAACTGCATGAAAATTACTGGCTTCCTTGAAGAACGTGAGGAAGGAACCACGAGCTGTTGGAGAAGGTTCTGATACACCCTGGCACTCACTCTGCCGTGTAGCTGTATGAGATGTCCAACTCCTACTACAGAAAACATTCCCCAAACCATGACACTTCCTCCACCACCTTTCACTGACTACTTTACACACTTTAAGTTCTTTAAGTTCAGTCTTACCCCAGTTTGTCGATGAACACAATGGGGCTCATTTACTAAGGGTCCGCGGAGAGCATTTTCGTTGGGTTTCCCGGCGATTTACGTTTTGCGCCGCATTTTGGTGCAAACGATCGGATTTTGGCGCATCGGCACCGGGTTGCACGCGACACAAATCAGGGGGCAGGCCGTCGGACAACCAGACGGATTCGGACTACGCGTGGGATTTAACATTTCGAATCGTGTTGCAAGACACGCACTTACAAGCGCCGGGAAGAAGAAGGTGAACTCCGGCGGACCTCAGCGGGAAAGTGGCAGATGCAGGAACTCGGGCGCACGAGCTACATGAATAGCGCCGGATTTCATCTTCGCCGGACTGTCCGAATCGGGTATCGCGACGGGACCAGGTAAGTAAATTTGCCCCAATGTATCCCATCAAATAAATTAGACCTGCTTTCATCACTAAAATGTGACAATGTGTGATACTGTCTGCCAAGCTGCTGTATCTAATCCTGCCATGTGCGATACTGTCTCCTTGTTGTATGTAGCTGTTTTAGGTTTCATACAATCTGCTAGACTGCTGTTTATAAACCTAACAGGTGTGATACTGTCTGCTGAGTTGCTGTATCTAAGCCTAGGATGTGTGATACTGTCTACTGAGCCACTGTATCTAATCCCATGCTGTGTGATACTGTCTGCGAGCTGCTGTGTATAGGCCTGTGTGTTGTGCACCCGGTTACATTGTAGAACCTGCAGTCACGGGGAGGGGAGCAGGAATGTAGGTAATAATAACGGTGACTACACATCCCATTCCAATGTTGGTAAATCCCAGGATTAATAACAAGATGTCTTCTGTCATTCACCATATTATTGACTTCAATGAAAATTAATTACAAAAAAATAATTAAAAGGCTGTTCTATTTCATACCTGCATACTATAAGGAATGGCCACACCTGCACGATCTGCACTATAATCTATGGGTGAGCCTTAGACAGGCAAAATGAACTAGGCTGGATTTTGGGGGTACTGTCCAGGGCAGTGATGGCGAACCTTTTGGAGACAGAGTGCCCAAACTACAACCAATACCCATAATTTAAGCAGTAACTTATTGATCCCTGCTATATCACAGGTTTTAATCGTATTGGCCTCCTGAGTTCACCAATACAGTAGAAAGATAATGGGGAAATTTGGATTGTAGCTTCCCTCCTGGGTCCCCTGAAGAGGAAGAATCAGGGGACCCAGAGCAGGAGCTCTAACGTTAATCCATCTCTATCCAGCCCTTCTCGCTCCTCTTGTAGTCCTGGCAGCCAAGGATGTCGCTTTAAAATGGCGCTGAACATGGTCTCGGACCACAGGAGAAAGCTTTGAGTCCTATCTGGCAAACTCTCTGTTGGTGTGAAGGTCTGGATGCCTACAGAAAGGGATCTGAGTGCCACCTCTGGCACCCGTGCCATAGGTTCACCACCACTGCTCTAGGAGATACCAGAAATGTGAGGAACAAAAGATGTATGTTTGGGAAACTCTACAAAAATAATTAATTGCTGGAAGAAGTCATCATTTTGGCATGGGCTGTTTGTAAAAAGTGAACAACTGCAGTAAAATGCACTATATAACGTGATTTGTATTGGGAATGGTAGGAGTTAAGGGCCATATAAAATGATATCAAGGGCAGCACGGTAGCTCAGTGGTTAGAATTACAGCCTTGCAGCGCTGGGTTCCTGAGTTCAAGTCCCAGAGTCAACATCTACAAAGAGTTTGTATGTTCTCTCTGTATTTGTGTGGGTCTCCTCCGGGTCCTCCTGTTTCCTCCCACACTCCAAAACATACTGGTAGGTTTTTTAGATTGTGAGCCCCATGGGGACAGGGACCGATGTGGCAAACTCTGTGCAGCACTGCATAATCTGTGTGCACTATATAAATAGTGGAATTATTATTAATTAATACTGATCATTCATTTCTTTGGTTAGATCTTTTAAGACCCCAGTAGTTTCCTGCAGAGATGTCTGGGTCAGCACCTGTGATAGACCAGGCAAGTAACAAATATTCCCAAGAAATAACATGTAAACTGACATCATTAAAGTATCAGGTTCAAGTGCACAATTATACCAGGTACATAGAGTATAACCTCTTCAAGGGTCCTTGTCACTTTCTTGGGTAAGAACAATATAATACAATTCAAGAGTCCCAAATAATATCTATAGCATCCCCCCCCCCCCAGTATAAAATAATTATAGCCCCAAATAATATATATAGCATCCCCCCAGTATAAAATAATTATAGCCCCAAATCCCCAAATAAAATATACAGAACCCGCCCCCCCCCCCCCCCCGCCCCTAGTAAAAAATAATTCTGGCCCAATATAATATCTATAGCATCCCCCCAGTATAAAATAATTACGGTATAGCCCCAAATAATATAAATATATACTGCATCCCCCCCCCAGTATAAAATAATTATAGCCCCAAATAAAATACATAGCATTCCATCATCCCCCCCCTCCCAGTGTAAAATAATTCTGGCCCCATATGATATATATAGCGCCCCCCCCCCCCCCCACTATTAATTATTAGCCACATTTAATTAATTAAATACATGAAAAATAATAAAAATCATACTCACCTGCAGGCGGCTGCTCCCTCGGCGCGGCTCCAGTCTTCACGCGCCTCTCCTGTGAGCCGCAGCTCCGCACAGTGACACAGGCGGCATGCCGTTATGACGCCTGTGTCACTGCTTAGAACGGAGCGACGCAGCTGCCGGAAAGGCGCTGCATCGCTCCACATATGAATCGCGCCTGTGTCTTAAAGAGACAGGCGCGATTTATTTAGCTGGTGGGCGATACTGGGGGGGGGGGTGCTATAGATATTATTTGGGGCTATAATTATTTTATACTGGGGGGGGGGATACTATAGATATTATTTGGGGCTATAATTATTTTATACTGGGGGGGGATGCTATAGATATTATTTGGGGCTATAATTATTTTATACTGGGGGGGGATGCTATAGATATTATTTGGGGCTATAATTATTTTATACTGGGGGGGATTCAGTATATATTATATGGGGCCAGAATCATTTTATACTGGGGGGTGTTGTATATATTATATATATATGTATAGGGGATACAGTATATTACTAAGCTGGGGGGCTGTATATGAGGTACAGTATATTACTTAGCTGCAGGGGCTGTATATGGGATACAGTATATTACTAAGCTGGGGGGGCTGTATATCAGGTACAGTATATTACTAAGCTGCAGGGGCTGTATATGGGATACAGTATATTACTTAGCTGCAGGGGCTGTATATGGGATACAGTATATTACTAAGCTGGGGGGGCTGTATATCAGGTACAGTATATTACTAAGCTGCAGGGGCTGTATATGGGATACAGTATATTACTAAGCTGCAGGGGCTGTATATGGGATACAGTATATTACTAAGCTGGGGGCTGTACATGGGATACAGTATATTACTAAGCTGGGGGGGCTGTATATCAGGTACAGTATATTACTAAGCTGCAGGGGCTGTATATGGGATACAGTATATTACTTAGCTGCAGGGGCTGTATATGGGATACAGTATATTACTAAGCTGGGGGGGCTGTATATCAGGTACAGTATATTACTAAGCTGCAGGGGCTGTATATGGGATACAGTATATTACTTAGCTGCAGGGGCTGTATATGGGATACAGTATATTACTAAGCTGGGGGCTGTACATGGGATACAGTATATTACTAAGCTGGGGGGGCTGTATATCAGGTACAGTATATTACTAAGCTGCAGAGGCTGTATATGGGATACAGTATATTACTTAGCTGCAGGGGCTGTATATGGGATACAGTATATTACTAAGCTGGGGGGATGTATATGGGATACAGTATATTACTTAGCTGCAGGGGCTGTATATGGGATACAGTATATTACTAAGCTGGGGGGGCTGTATATGGGATACAGTATATTACTTAGCTGCAGGGGCTGTATATGGGATACAGTATATTACTAAGCTGGGGGGGCTGTATATCAGGTACAGTATATTACTAAGCTGCAGGGGCTGTATATGGGATACAGTATATTACTTAGCTGCAGGGGCTGTATATGGGATACAGTATATTACTAAGCTGGGGGCTGTACATGGGATACAGTATATTACTAAGCTGGGGGGGCTGTATATCAGGTACAGTATATTACTAAGCTGCAGGGGGGCTGTATATGGGATACAGTATATTACTTAGCTGCAGGGGCTGTATATGGGATACAGTATATTACTAAGCTGGGGGGGCTGTATATCAGGTACAGTATATTACTAAGCAGGGAGGCTGTATATGGGATACAGTATATTACTTAGCTGCAGGGGCTGTATATGGGATACAGTATATTACTAAGCTGGGGGGGCTGTATATCAGGTACAGTATATTACTAAGCTGGGGGGATGTATATGGGATACAGTATATTACTTAGCTGCAGGGGCTGTATATGGGATACAGTATATTACTAAGCTGGGGGCTGTACATGGGATACAGTATATTACTAAGCTGGGGGGATGTATAGGGGATACAGTATATTACTAAGCTGGGGGGCTGTATATCAGGTACAGTATATTACTTAGCTGCAGGGGCTGTATATGGGATACAGTATATTACTAAGCTGGGGGGGCTGTATATCAGGTACAGTATATTACTAAGCTGCAGGGGCTGTATATGGGATACAGTATATTACTTAGCTGCAGGGGCTGTATATGGGATACAGTATATTACTAAGCTGGGAGGGGGCTGTATAGGATACAGTATATTACTAAGCTGGGAGGGGGCTGTATATGTGGGGGAAGATTTTATCCCTATATAATGAAGGGATGTGTTATATGTGGGGAAAGTGCGGTCAGTTGTGTTGTGAGGGGTATATATAATTTAGGAGCGCAGTGTTGTTATCCAGGAGACTTTATACTGTAAGTGACTGTGGTATTTTTAGGGACGACGGGTGGAGCTGAAGATAGCTGAAGATATCCGGCCGTGAATTAAGCAGTGATAGGTCGTGGATTGGAGAACCCGGAATAAAGTCCTCCTGATGGAAGAAATTGTCATCTATAAGGTACTAGATTCCACTAATGCCTCCCAGATCCTGTAGTCAGTCACACAGTGTCAGGGAGCTGTCTGTAGGGTTGTTACTTGTTAATAAAGTTTAAGGATTTACTTAACAGGGAGCGGGGGGGGGGGGGGCAGCATTTTAATATTCGCCTCAGGCAGCAAATATGCTAGAATCGGCCCTGGCCTGAAGCCCGGATTGTCTCCTGTATTCCTTACTAATAAGACATGGGGATCCTGTAATTGGATATAATTGTTATCATTGTGTAGGAATCACACGGATCATTCCTGCCATTGTTTTAGGATCATCCTTATTTACACAAACCTCCGTCTTATCCCACTCAATGAGTGACAAGTCACAACATGAATGACACTTCAGCAAGCCACCTTTATAAGCACATTACTAATAGCAGAGTTACATTGTCTTATACGCCACTCACATCCAGAGCTGCATTCACTATTCTGCTGCTTTACATTACTTGTACACATTTTCAGTCATACTTGATTTCATACTGCATCAAATTACATCGTGAAATGTACAATGTTTTTCTGATGACTTCATCGGCAACGCTACATCTGCCACAATACACTACAGCAGAAGAATCCAAATGACCCTTGACATCATTTTGACCTTTTCCCTGTACATTATTGGTGACAGGTGATTATTATAGTCAGTGTTTCCGATGTGTCACTGCAGGTGATAGAGCTGTGCAAGCTATTAAGTATAATGTTACTTGTGGCTTATAGGCCAATGATTACCCACAATGCAATGTAGCTGCTCAGAGAATACCTAATCTACATATAATGTACACATTCCCGCAACAACAACAACCTGATTCTAAGAATCCTAAGGATCTGTGAACTTGATCCAGGTGTTCTAGGATTTCCTGTTTAGAATCTGCGTTTCTCTCTCTGACGGAGCAACAGCAGGATCAAACTCCATACAGTGAAAGGGAACCAGTCACCAGATTTTACCCCATAAAACTAATACTACTACTACATAGTTTTTAGAATTCCCAATTTTATGTAAAATTCCAACCATATACCTATTAAAAAATGTTGCCCAAAGTCATGTAAATGAGTAGAGAAGAGTCATATTGTACCAGAGATGAGTCAAGTTTAAAAGAGGAAGAGAAAAAGTTAGTTTCTAGAGTACAGTACATGGAAACATTTTGTGTCATGTCAAAGATAAGAATAGCATCTTCAATATTCCTTCAAATATGTTTATATGCTTATAATCACACAACTACTCCAATGTCACCCACAAACCAAATGGTTCTGTGACACTGCTCAAGAACCAGACAGATCATGGAGCCTCAGATATAACACCAGATGTTATCACAGATTTGAAAATATTGATGCAGAACAAATGTGTCATAACTGAGAAATCACCGGACATCCTGTGACTGAAGAAGAGATTCCAGAACTACAAGACCCAACATGCTGAAAGACTGCAAGCTACATCATCTGCGTGATCCTGTATTTATACACCATACACAGAACCACTTCTTATTACTGACTGTAGATCTGTGCATTGTACTAGTTCCCATGTGTGATTATTCTGTATTCCCTGGTCGTCCTCAGGCAGCACTGAATGGGTTAAGTCTATGTTCTCCAATTGGACTGATGATAACAATCAATTAGCAATAGTGATTGGCAGGCTGACTCCCTATAAGAAAACCCCAAGGCAATGAGCACACGTGTTTTTTTCTTCTGTGGACAAGAAGTAACTCCAGGAGACATGTTGGTTGAGCTTGGCTCCCTGTCCCACGGCCTGGGTGTCCTTCCCTTTGGGACTGCAACTATTAAGTAGCCCGTTGCAAACCCGCCTGTGTTACAGGGTCCCTGCATGACACAGGACGCCATGCAGTACGTTTAACTATGTTGTTCTATGCAAATGTTCCCTGTGTTTACGCCGTTTACCTCGTGCCTGTGCTTCTCCGCCTTCCATCTTTCCTTGGTTGGGGTCTCCATTGCCGGCCTCTCCTGCGCTTGTACGCCAGTTCTGACTGACTTGATGGTTATGCGCAGGGTGCACAATGGGGCTAGTTAGTTCCCCCAATGTCCACTAGGTGTCGCTGCTGCGCTGAAGTCCATTGGAGTGCACTGAAGTTCATGAAGCCAGGCCGGGTGCAGGTAAGCGCGTGTCAAGCGACACTTTTTTTTTTTTAAAATGCGGCGGTTTTTCTGAATCTGTCGGGTTTTCTTACTACCACGCCCCCCGATTTCTGTTACGTGCACGCCGGCGCCACAATCCGATCGCATGCGCCAAAACCCCAGGGCAATTCAGGGAAAATCGTCGCAAAACAGAAAAATTCGGGTAACCCGACGGAAAAACATGATTCGGGCCCTTAGTAAATGACCCCCCAATGTGTTTCTTGACTTCCGAGATGGCCCACATAAGGAAGCTACAGTTGTCAATCCTGTCTCAATGGTCCAGAAACCACTTGAAATGGAACTCACACCAGTATGTGGAACCTATAGTCCTCACATCGCAAAAGACCAAGCAAACCAAGCTTGGCAAAGTGGATCAAAAGTGTCATTTCTATAAGTTACCAGTTGGAGGATATTTCTTCCCCATTGAGTCTCAGATCACATTCAACTAGATCAACAGCATCTTCCTGGGCTGAGATGGCGCAGATTACACTGGACCAGATATGTAAAGCCGCAGTCTGGTCAAATCCTTCAACCTTTGTAAAACACCCCGGGCTGGATGTAGGCTCCGGGGTAGGCTTGCCTTCAGCAAAAGAGAGTGCTTAGTACAGCTGCCTCAAGTTAATCCCACCCTTTCTCTTTTATTGATTCTCACGTCCCATTCAGTGCTGCCTGAGGACGACCAGGAATAGGAAGATTTGCTCACCTAAATTTTTATTTCCTGCAGTCCAAAGGCAGCACATGTAACCCCCCAATAAATTTTGATATTGCTGCATTAAAAACATGTGTGCTCATTGCCTTGGGGATATCATAGCAATCACTATTGCTAATTAATTGTTATCTTCTGTCCAATAGAAGAACATAGACTAAACCAATTCAGTGCCGCCTTCGGGCTACAGGAAACAAACAAACAAACAAAATGTTCCTAATATTGACAGTGTACAGTACCACTTCTCCTGTCCTGTATATATATGGACAGTGCACAGTACCACTTCTCCTGTCCTGTATATATGGACAGTGCACAGTACCACTTCTCCTGTCCTTTATATATATGGGCAGTGCACAGTACCACTTCTCCTGTCCTGTATATATATAGGTGGTGCACAGTACCACTTCTCCTGTCCTGTATATATGGACAGTGTACAGTACCACTTCTCCTGTCCTGTATATATGTACAGTGCACAGTACCACTTCTCCTGTCCTGTATATATATGGACAGTGCACAGTACCACTTCTCCTGTCCTGTATATATGGACAGTGCACAGTACCACTTCTCCTGTCCTGTATATATATGGACAGTGCACAGTACTACTTCTCCTGTCCTGTATATATATGGACAGTGCACAGTACCACTTCTCCTGTCCTGTATATATATGGACAGTGCACAGTACCACTTCTCCTGTCCTGTATATATATGGACAGTGCACAGTACCACTTCTCCTGTCCTGTATATATATGGGCAGTGCACAGTACCACTTCTCCTGTCCTGTATATATATGGGCAGTGCACAGTACCACTTCTCCTGTCCTGTATATATATGGACAGTGCACAGTACCACTTCTCCTGTCCTGTATATATATGTACAGTGCACAGTACCACTTCTCCTGTCCTGTATATATGGACAGTGCACAGTACCACTTCTCCTGTCCTGTATATATACGGACAGTGCACAGTACCACTTCTCCTGTCCTGTATATATATGGACAGTGCACAGTACCACTTCTCCTGTCCTGTATATATATGGACAGTGCACAGTACCACTTCTCCTGTCCTGTATATATATGGACAGTGCACAGTACCACTTCTCCTGTCCTGTATATATATGGGCAGTGCACAGTACCACTTCTCCTGTCCTGTATATATATGGACAGTGCACAGTACCACTTCTCCTGTCCTGTATATATATGGACAGTGCACAGTACCACTTCTCCTGTCCTGTATATATATATGGACAGTGCACAGTACCACTTCTCCTTACTGAGGGTAGAGGTGTTCTTGTTTTTCTTGACAATGCAGATTTTTTAGATATTTGGAAAGTTTGTCAAAAACTGGCTGTGAAAAGTGATTGTAAAAATCTGCAAAATCCCCCCAAGGCCAAGTTCTTTTTATGTCGATGTAACATGGGTGGGATCAGACTAGATCGCCCCAGTCAAGCGAACTGGTTGTTAAAATAATGACTGGCTCTCTGGGCCAAGAAGGAAACTCTGTACTTACCTCTCCACCGCCCCCTGCAAGTCCTCCTCTTGACCCCTGCCTGCTGGCAGCGGCAGGTCCGTGCACGCTAAAGGCACACAGATTATGGTGTTGGCAAGTGGTTGACATCATAGTCTGAGTGCCGCCAGCGCGCACAGACCTTTTACTGCAGGCGGGACAGGATTTTATTATTTTATGTGCTGGCCAGGGGACTAGCTGGATATATACAGGGGTCTGTCTGGCTATATACAGGTGCTAGCTGGCTATAAATAGGGACTTTGTGGCTATATACATGGGGGATGGCTGGCTATATACAGGGGCTGGCTAGCCACACTGGGGGGCTGCTGGCTATATACTGGTGGCATAGAACTGACTATATACTGGGTGGCATGGAGCTGGTTATATACTGGGTGGCATGGAGCTGGTTATATACTGGGTGGCATGGAGCTGGCTATATACTGAGTGGCATGGAACTGGCTATATACTGGGTGGCATGGAACTGGCTATATACTGGGTGGCATGGAGCTGGCTATATACTGGGTGGCATGGAGCTGGCTATATACTGGGTGGCATGGAGCTGGCTATATACTGGGTGGCATGGAGCTGGCTATATACTGGGTGGCATGGAGCTGGCTAGCTATATACTGGGGGAGGCTGTGACCAATGCATTTCCCACCCTCAGCTTATACTCGAGTCAATAGGTTATCCCATTTGTTTGGTGGTAAAATTAGGGTCCTAAACTTATATTCAGCTTATATAGTCGACTTATAGTCGAGCGTATACGGTAATCTGCAGAGAGGAGTTGTGGCTGGAAGAAGCTGAAATGGCAGCCAGGCAGTAGAAGAGGAAAAGAGGAGAGACACCTCTCATTAAATGTCATCAGATTTATAGCAAGTGCTCACAACTCTGCACTCAATGATCAATTTTTTTACACTGAGCTTGTGTTTTTATGTTATTAGCTGATATTCTACAGTGTTTTTATGTGCTGGGGTGGGTCCTGAAGCTGCATTTCTTTACTGTACTGGGTTCTGGTGCTGTATTTATTTACTTATCTTAGTTCTGGTGCTGCATTATTTCTTCTAATATCAGTTTTGGTGCTGTCTTTGTGTACTGAACTTGGTTCTGGTGCTGTAAATATGTATAAACCTGGTTTTAGCGCTGTATGTACTGTAAGTACTGAGCTGCTTCTGGTGTAGTATATCTATACAACTTGGTTATGAGTTGGAAGTAAGTACATTTTAAATATTGGAATTCTTGCTCCCAAAGTACAAAGAAATGTTAAAAATTTTAATCCCATCCCTGGTCACTGACAACCTGCCTGTATATCATGTATGAGAAGTAGTCATAGCCCTGCCCCATTTTGTTATCCCCACTAAATTGTTTTCCACCACTATCCACCAGGGGTCAGTATTTTATAGGCTTCAAAAAGAAGGACCTAAAGATTTGTATAGCACAACATAAAGAGTGATATGTAAGGAGGGATTGGCCTGTGCCATTTATAGATCTGTCAGGGCTCTCACTATGAGGGTGTGAGGACGATGTCATCTATCAATACCAGAAAACTAAGCTCATAGATCTGTCATATGCAGAATATCCCACACACAGGGGCTCATTGTCTGAACACTGGGCAGGGAGATGAGATGAGGGTGTTACAGAAACTGCACCTTACACCCTATACAAGGGTCTGAGCTGCTTTCTACCTTGCTCATACCTGATAAAAGACATGTGCGCACAAAAAATAGTGAGTGATTAAACATCAAAATTATTTGTAGAAGTATTTTTGTGGCAACATTTTCATCATAGTCATCGTGATTAGGATTCAAGATGTCACCATTGTTGCAGTTCTATCAGTTCACCAGCAGGTGGACACAATGATACAGCAAGTCTCTGTTCACACCTGCGCTGCTTCTGTTGATTTTCGTGGGAAATAGAATTGCGTAAATTAAGAAGCAAACACACAAAATAAATACAGACACATATAGAGCATAAAACATTTATTAAAGGGCCAAAGCCACTTTAATAAATCTGATGAGCAGCGGAGATCTAGAGACAGACAAAGATCCGTCCCAAGGAGCCTTCTAATGATAACTCTCCCCCAAAAATTGAATATTTCTATTAGTTGCGCCATGTAAACTTTGGGAGAAATTTATTGTGCACCGGTGTAAGCATCCTGATGAATTCGGCAGGCACCAGGCAAAGCCAAGTTTTGTGTAAAAACCAGTGTGGATGGTGTGGAGGTGGCGTAGTTGCTATTGTAATCGCAAATTCTTGCACTACGCAAGAATATGTGATCATTTCCCACATTGGATTTTATATACACAAAACCCAACACTGCAACATAGTAACATGGAATAACTTCTTGACTTCACCATAAAATAACATTTGTTCAAAAACTATATAAACTATTGCAACATCACCATTTTCTTGGTAGATTTTATCTGTATGTTTTGCAGTGTATAGAATATATACCTGCATTAATAAGTGCTGCCACTAGATGCCTCTGTAGAGCCGTGGACTGTGTGGGGCTAAGCCATGTGGCAGGTGGAGGGGTCCCCTAAACTGTGCTGTAGTGGTTCCCATTGAGAGACATGTGATATTTTTTAAATGAACTTACTTTTTGTCGGTAACATCACAAAGCCTAGAAGAGGAGTTACATAAGTCAAAATAACTGAGTTTTTGCTTCTTCTGTGTCTTGTGGAACTTCTTATAACAAAAAGTTGAGTTCTGGGCCTTTTCAGTCACCAAGAAATACATATGCATATATATGCATAAATATATATGCAGTGTGACATGGATACGTTACCATAACCAAGTTACTACCTAGATACAGGACAAGAACCAAGCAGAATGAGACAGACAGCCTTATACTGCACCATATTTATCACAGTGTCTGATGCTGGATGATAAATGTAACATAGTATAAGACCATCTCCAGGTAGGTCACCCTCATATAAGAAGATAACAGAAATCACAGCACAGGGGAGAACCTATCTCTGCAGATTTAGCAACACAAATAATTTACCACCTTCTTAATACAAACTAAATACTGTTCCGTTGCTTCTGTAGAGATCACCCCATTTAACCCCACACATTAGCCATGTCACAGGACTGTAGGGACTTGTAAACTTAGCCCAAAATATTCAGGCTCTTGACCCGGAAATTTTAAATCCTCCAAAATTAAACCAGCCATCAATGGACACCACACCGTGTTTCTTGTTGTGGGTATGTGGGGGGGGGGGGGCACAGCATTTATTTTTAGAGAAACAATTAATTAATTAAATAACCAATAGAAAAAATGCAAAATAGTTGGAACAAAATTCATGCCCATCTGGGCCCTTCGCTTCTTCTTGAGCAAAAACCTTTCACCCGAATGGCGTCAGACGTCATGTGGGCCCCTTCATCTCGCCTTCGGGCCTGTGAAAATCCGCCAACGCTGTGACATCTGAAAGGAAGACAGAGAACAGCCAGAAACCAGAAAACCACCTGTAAACGATTAATTTTAAATTAACCTGAGGGCAAGGGTGGGCGATTTTACACCGCTCGGTCCTGAGGGCAGAAGGAAAGAGGCCCCGCCACGTGCCCCCAATGCTTTTAAACCACAGGGCGGGCCCCAATAAGCCCGCCCAATCCAGCCCCTTTTTGGAACCGCCTAAAGAAGGGGCCAATCGCCTTTTAAGTCGCCTTCTGCACCATCAGCAGAAATCCCCTACAGTCCCTAGCCCCTTCTCTATGCGATTTGGGGCTAATGATATCCCCCACAATAGCCAGTGCTTGCATTGGTCCACACAGTAGTCAAGTCACAGCGCACCCAACAGTAGCCAATAGTCACACCACTACAAAAAGTAGCCAAATCGCAATGACCTCACATTAACAAATCACAGTGATCAACACAATAGCCATGTCACTATCCAACCAGAGTAGCCATGTCATAGTGCCAAACACAGTAGCCAATAGTCCAATTGCCCCACACAACAGCCATATCACAGTGGCCCCACATAAGCCAAGTCACAGTACTCAACAGTAACAAATAGCTGCATTGCCCAACACAGTAGCCAAATCACAACTCCCATACACAGTATCCAAATTAACAGTGTCCCAACATGCCCCAAAACAGTGACCCCATAGCATAAAAGAATCCAAGTCACAGCATCCCCCACAATAGCCAATACTTGCATTGCCTCACACTGTAGCCAGGTACAAAGCATGCCACAGTAGCCAATAGTCACATTGCTGCACAGTGACCTAACAGTAGCCAAGTCATAGTCCCACATAGTAGTCGCTAGTCACATTGACCCACACAATAGCCATATCACTGTCCCTCCAGAGTAGCCAAGTCATGGTGCCATACACAGTAGCCAATAAAGGGAGAGATATCACAGTCACTTTGTCACTCATTTTGAGACCCCAAAATAACACCCGAGAGGAATTCTTAGCAGAGGTCTCAAAACCGTGGATACTGCTACTATTTTATTAGTAAGATTATTAATTTTTATTCCCCTTTTATTTTCATAACTGTTTTTATGTATTAAATATATATTGTGTTATAACCTTTTTTACCTGACAAGTGTATATTGTAATATTATGGGGGTCATTTACTAAGGGCCCGATTCGCGTTTTCCCGACGTGTTACCCGAATATTTCCGATTTGCGCCGATTTCCCCTGAAAGGGAACCTGTAACCCGGGCCTCATTTTCACTACAGAAGCCCATGACACCTGCATTGGCAATATGCCTTTCTGCTTTTTCTGAGCATTTGCATTACAATATAACTGTGTGTTTGAACTTACCTTCCACTGTGTAGTCCCAGGGGTTGGGCTTTGTCTTGGATGTATTTTAAAAAAACAACATTTGACTTGTCTGTGCTGCAGACTGCTCAGCTCTCAGCCCCCACCTTTGTGCTCCTCCCTTCCCCACTGATGTCAACTCACCAGGCTGTGAGCTCTGTGACGGAGCAGGGGGGAGGAGCTGTACAAGAACACAAAGGTGGGGGCTGAGAGCTGAGGAGTCTGCAGCACAGACAAGTCATATGTTGTTTTTTTAAAATGCATCCAAACCAAAGCCAAACCCCTGGGAATACACAGAGGATTCTGTCTGGGTGCAAGGTAAGTTATAACCTTCAATTTTATAGTAATGCAAATGCTTTGAGAAAGCAGAAAGCATATGTGCAATGCAGCTGTGATGGACTTCTGTAACCTGTCTTTAGTGAAAATAAAGTCCCTGGTGACAGGTTCCCTTAAGATTCTGCTTGTAGCATTAGAGCAGGGGCGCACCTGCCATGAGGCGAGTTGAGATTCTCGCCTCAGGCGGCGCGCCTCCTGCTAGATGAGGGGGCGGCGTCGGGCTCCCGTCTGCCGTCATGTCCTCTGGCCGCTACATGGATCTGCCCATCGCATCAACCCGCCTGCTGGCCGGCACGCTCCCCCGCCCATCAAATCCACCTGCCCGCACATCGCCCCGCGGCCCGCCCATCAGATCCACCAGCATGCCGGCAGTTCCCCCTGCGGCCCGCCCATCACATCTTGCCGCATGCCGGCACTTCCCCTTCGCGGCCCGCCCCCAACACATCGCCCCGCGGCCCGCCCATCACATCTCCCCGCATCCCGATACCTACCCCGGCGGCCCGCCCCCAACACGTCCACCCGCGCGCACATCGTCCTGTGGCCCGCCCATCACATCTCCCCGCATGCCGGCACTTCAACCCACGGCCCGTCCATCACATACACCTGCCCGCCGGCACTTTCCCCCGCCTGCCAGCACAGGTACCTACCCCAGCCCAAAGTCCCCCGCCCTCCAAATGCCCGCCGGCACATCCACATGCCGGCACAGGTACCTGCTCCAGCACTAAGTCCACGCTGGTTCCCCCCAGGCTCCGATTCACCCCCCCCCCTCTCCGGACCGATTCCCACCTCCCCGGCAACCCCCCACCCCCTGGAGGACAAGGCCGATGATGAAAGAAGAAAAAAGGTAAGATAACTTCTATGTATGTTTGTGTATGTAAGTATATATATATATATATATATATGTCTGTATGAATGTCTGTATAGATGTGTGTTTGTATATATGTATATTCTGTAAATGTATGTGTGTGTATATTTGCTGTATATACTGTTTATATATGTGTATTTGCTGTATGTATACTCAGTATATATTTGTGTACATTCAGCGTGCCACCATGTAAAATATACTATATGGCGGCACGCTGTGTGTATTATATACTATATGGCGGCACGCTGTATGTATTATATGGTAGACGGGGGCACGCTGTATGTATTATATGGTATATGGGGGCACGCTGTATGTATTATATGGTATATGGCGGCACGCTGTATATATTATATGGTATATGGCGGCACGCTGTATGTATTATATGGTATATGGGGGCACGCTGTATGTATTATATGGTATATGGGGGCACGCTGTATGTATTATATGGTATATGGTGGCACGCTGTATGTATTATATGGCAGCACGCTGTGTGTATTATATGGTATATGGCGGCACACTATATTTATTATATGGTATATGGCGGCACGCTGTATGTATTATATGGTATATGGCGGCACACTATGTATTATATGGTATATGGTGGCATGCTGTATGTATTATATGGTATATGGGGGCACGCTGTGTGTATTATATGGTATATGGCGGCACGCTGTATGTATTATATGGTATATGGGGGCACGCTGTATGTATTATATGGTATATGGCGGCACGCTGTATGTATTATATGGTATATGGGGGCACGCTGTATGTATTATATGGTATATGGCGGCACGCTGTATGTATTATATGGTATATGGCGGCACGCTGTATGTATTATATGGTATATGGCGGCACGCTGTGTGTATTATATGGTATATGGCGGCACTCTGTATGTATTATATGGTATATGGGGGCACGCTGTATGTATTATATGGTATATGGCGGCACGCTGTGTGTATTATATGGTATATGGCGGCACGCTGTGTGTATTATATGGTATATGGCGGCACGCTGTATGTATTATATGGTATACGGCGGCACGCTGTATGTGTTATATGGTATATGGCGGCACGCTGTATGTATTATATGGTATATGGCGGCACGCTGTATGTATTATATCGTATATGGTGGCACGCTGTGTGTATTATATGGTATATGGCGGCACGCTGTTTGTATTATATCGTATATGGCGGCACGCTGTGTGTATTATATGGTATATGGTGGCACGCTGTATGTATTATATGGTATGTGGCGGTACGCTGTATTAATTTTATATTATATGGCACCACGCTGTATGTATTATATGGTATATGGCGGCACGCTGTATGTATTATATGGTATGTGGCGGTACGCTGTATTGATTTTATATTATATGGCAGCACGCTGTATGTATTATATGGTATGTGGCGGCACGCTGTATGTATTATATGGTATATGGCGGCACGCTGTATGTATTATATGGTATGTGGCGGTACGCTGTATTGATTTTATATTATATGGCAGCACGCTGTATGTATTATATGGTATGTGGCGGTACGCTGTATTTTATATTATATGGCGGATTGTATGTATTTTGTGCTTTGTAGTAGCTCGCTGTGTTTATTCTGTAATACGCGGTAGGATGTTCTATGTATTTTGCATTGCTTTATTTTCACATTAAACCAATATGATAGCGTCTGGTCCTGACACTCCATGATATATTACATATATGGAGTCGGGGGGGGGGGGGGCGTCTTTTTATAGCTCGCCTCAGGCAGCAGAAAGGCTAGGTGCACCCCTGCATTAGAGAATCTACGTTTCTGAAGAGATTTTCGTTACCAGGTTTCTTATAGACTAGCATAGTTAGTTATAGTATGTTCTGTGTGATTTACCAGCGTGAGTTGTCTGTGTGAACAAGGTGCCTGTGGCCTTCTTAGCATAAGTAAATTGTGGGTGGTGGCAAGCTTCTGTGTGGGTGCTAAGAGCAATAAGTAGTAGATTTCGTGTAAATACGCCATTTTGGATAGTCGAGCGGGGTTTATTTTCTATATTGGGAGGCTCCCTAGTGTCAGTGAGACTAAACTCGAAAGTGGGGGTTCATCACAGTCACTAATAGCCACATTGCTCCACATAGTAGCCAAGTCTCTGCCTCCCTATAGTACCCTCCTTGTCAACCCCCTCTCCTGATAGCAACAGTGCCCCCATAGTTTAGGGAGCTGTGGCACAGGTAGAGTGTGACGACGCGTCTTCCGTCACTGGGTTCAGCGCCAACATTAAGAGCTTTGGAGGAGGCGCAGGTGGACGAATCACAGACAGTACGTCAGCCACCTGTGAGATGGATGTGGGGTAGCAGAGAATGGAGGTGAAAGCTCCAAATTAGTACAATGAAGCAGGGTGGAGGGTGACTAGAGCCCAAGTATACCCCCGATGGCGACCCTGTTTTACCACTTAACATGACAGTAACAATCAAGCATGCTGTGCCTCAGTGAAAGAAATGTAACCATAAAGTGCCAAATGGGATGCTATTATGGGGGGCACATAGATGGATATCCAAAATGCTTAAATTCATTACTCTCAATACAGTGAAAACAGGAAAAAGTGTTTTCTATTTTTTGTGGTTTTTCTACTTATCAGATTAATCATTGTGGTTTTTCCACAAAAATCTGGCATTTTGAGTCGTTGGTTTTCTTGCGAAAAAGTATCCTATTTTATAACAATCAGTTATCTTTTATTTCTAAGCCAGAAAGGGAGTGGAAATTTTTCACAAAAAGTTTTTGCAACTTTCGCAAAGAAAATTTGAACATCTGGATTCTTCTTTACTAAGACTTTTGTATTTTATTTATCAAAAGTAGTTACTGCACTCTGCGAAGGTTACCTCACTAATGTGCAGCGTGCACCATTTTATTAAATACTGGTACACAGTCTTCATTAACCTGGCGCCCCCTGCACTGCTCGGGAAGTGTGCACCAATTTTTTTTTGGTGCATCTTTAATACACAGCATAAAACGCACTTCTGTCGAGTCGCTATAATAAATGTGGTGCACAGTTTGATTCGCACCTTTAGGTGTAGAATTTTGTGGTGCGTTGGGCCCCTGTAGCAGATATGGGAGCCTTTCTTTCTCTCTGGTTCACATTGCCCCCAGTGCATCTTCATCTCCATTTCATGCTCCTTGTGGCTCTCTGTCAGCCAACTCCTGCACAGGCTCCTTGCAGTGTTTTCTACGTAAGAGGGCATTGTAGTGGTCTCTCCAGCGTCCCTAACATCTGTACACCTCTACCTCCTCTACCTGATAGGGATGGAGACTAAGCTGCAGTACTGCTTTGGCCAGCAGGAGGCGGTGTCCCCACAATCCCCTATAATCCAGTGTTGATAGACAATACTCAGCCAGGATTTTTATATACCAGACCTTACATGACAAAGAGCGGACATCAGGAATGTGATGAGGTCTTTAATAAAGGAGAGGATAGGATGTCTTCCCTGTCCTGAGACACACAATCCGCGCTCCCAGCACTGCCGTAATAAGACATGTGTGAACGCACGAATTCCTGATATCCATCCATAAACACAGCTGTAATCTACGGATCCCGAAAAAGAAAAGTGACCACAAAACCCAGAACTCCCCTGGCATCCGGCCCACAATCCAGGTCCAGAAGCGAGATTACTGGAAATCCGACGCTTGTCATTTAGTCGCTGATGTAACAACTCGTCCTGCGCCAAAATTTGTTGGTTTAATTACTCAAACAAATAGTGCAGGGAGTGAGAGAGCAGCTGGGGCCCGGGCATCCATCACCGCTGCCGCTGACAGCCCAAAGCTTTGCCTTGATAATGAAGTGATAAGCGCTGGCATTAGGGAGCAGGATGTATTTATAGACAGCGCAACTTCTGGGGGTGTCCTATGACAACTCCTTTGGGACAACAACCTGCCAAATTCTCCATCTTTCTGTTCTCTGTGGAACAAGATGATATTTTACTGTGGGGATTATTGGTGAAAAAAACAGGTGTAAAGTGGGGAAAAAAAATTAATATGCACAATTGGCTTTCTGTTGCTGGGAAAGCTGGGTGCCATCAACTATACAGGGACGGATTTGGTATCTCTGGGGCCCCAAGCAATATATTTGCATCCTCTACATCAAGAACAGTGCAGTCCGTACTATGTGCAGTGTCCTGCGTATAGTACAGGGGGCACCAGAGTCAAGATTTTTGGCGCACGGTCTTCATGAATCTGGCGCCTCCTACACTGCTCCGACAACATTTTTTTTCGGTGCACTTTTAACATGTGTGCGAAATTTTAGTGCAGAAATTTGTGTTGTGTGAAGAGTAGTGCAGCCGCAACACAAAAGGGTCACATGTGACACACATGTGGCGTGGACACTTCTGTCGGAACCCTCGTTTTCGCGATCTGCAGGGCTCTGAGAAGTCCAACAGAAAACTGGCACCAGGTCCACAGTAAATGTGCCTCCGTGTGTTGATCTCAGGGGACCCAAGGAGTTGCTTTATGGGTAAATCGGTCCTGCAACTATTGAAACCATCCATGTAAAATTCTGCCTAGTTTTTCACATAAAAAATCTAGGAAAGCTAAGTAACAATTTGGTTGTGACCCAACTTTCACAGATACTTTTAGAGGTGTAGTACTATATACTATAGGGCAAAAGTGGCAAACCTATGGCATGGGCGCCAAAAGTGGCACTCATAGCCCTCTCTGTGGGCACCCAGGCCATCTGCCCAGTGCAGAGTTTGCCAAACAGGCCTCCTACTGCCGTCCCAGTAAGTGCCACAGTCAGCGTTTTTTTTAAAGGGGCACATCCTGCGCTTCCTGGAACTGCAGGAGTGTAGAGGTGGTGTGGACATTCATCTTGTATGGTCCCGATTTGGGCACATAGGGAAGTCTTTGCTAACCACGGCTTATTATAGTGATTGGTGATTTTTTTTCATTGTACATTATATATTTTTTGTGGTTTTGCAGTCTCCAACCAGTTATTTTGGCCCAGCGGTGTTACCTTAGTCTTATATGTTCCCTCTTCTCTGGACGTGTTGTCTGCACCAATCCGTTATTTTCATGTCAGGGATTTGGATGTTGTAAGGGGACCGTGCTGAGGACATTATCAGGTGTCCCAAGTTCTCTTGTGTTTACTTGGGGTAATTACTTTGTATGCGTCTTTGTCTGGTGATTACTGCATGTATTGATTCAATAAAAGTAAAATAAGTTCTTTTTGGCCTCATGACAGACATGTAATGTGTCGTCTGCTCCTGCTGTGGGTTATAAATTACTGGGTGACATTTGTGTCTAATCTATTCGTGGACCGCATGTTCTCGCTGCTGGAATATCCCAGGCGTCTCTATATCTCCCAATGACCATTGAATGAGACTCTGACTTCAAAGCGGGGGGCCCCAGTATGCTGCCCTGCGCCGTCCTCCTATATAAATACTTCCCATAGGTGGAATGTTGTAGGAGATTGAATATCACACAGCCCGTGACTCATGTACATCTGATACATGGGGTGATGTATGGACCGGAGGGGAATGTCACGCTGCCACTACAACGTGGGCTTAACCAATGGCATTGTCTAGGAAGAGCATCAGGGTTGTAACTAGTAGACTAGGGTCCCATAGCAGACTTCCGAATCTTCCCTCTTAAAAAGATATATTTGTACACTCACACATGAGTTACAATCATGTAAACTCATATATATACACACATATTTATATACTTTTATACATACAAATACAACATATACACACACCATATACAGCATAAACATACATACAGTATAAACATACCACATATACATACTGCATCATATACACCCATGCATACACACACATACAGCATATACATACAGTATCATATAAACCCATGCATACACACACACCCATGCATACACACAAATACAGCATATATAAACTTGATACACATCCATTGCTGGTACCCTCTGACTCTGTGGGTCCCATATCGGCTGCTGTCCCTGTAGTTATGCCCCTGAAGAGTAGCTATAATAACCACTATATCTTATGTGCAGGAGCAGCCTATAGGGATGTAAAGTCTCCAGAGGGTCTTGGCACTGGACCTACAAGACATTAAAGTGTGGATCCTCCACTGATATACCAGCGAAGGCAACGTAACATCTAATAGATAGTGTCTAGCTAATATCTCTCTGTGCGCCAGTGTTATATTTTCTGTTATATATCAAGACATAAAAGCCGTCGTTTTGCAGAAACAGCACCAAACATGACTATTGCTTGTGCCGCTATTGCAGTTCAGCCGTATAGAAATGAACGGTGATAAAAAAAACTACTCTCTGTCCATAGTCAGGTGTGGCGCCATTCATGAAAAAGAGCATCAATGTTTTTTTTAAATACCGGCAATCCCTTTAAGTAGTGATCATTGATGGACAATCTCTTACAAGTCTGAGTAATATATAATATTCTCCTGTTCTACAGTCACCTGTTCCCCTGCAAGACATGGCTGATCACAGGGAGCAATAGATTGTATCTACTTATCTTATACTCAGCATGGTGGCTGAGTAGGTAGCACTCCTGCCTTGCAGTGCTGGGGTCCTGGGTTCAAATCTCACCCAGGTCAACATATGCAAAGAGTTTGTATGTTCTCTCTGTGTTTGCGTGGGTGTCCTCTGGTTTCCTCCCACACACCAAAACATACTGTTAGGTTGTTTAGATTGTGAGCCCCATGGGGACAGGGACCAATTTGACATGCTTTGTGCAGTGCTGCGTAATCTGTGTGCGCCATATAAATCAAGAATTATTATTATCTCTGACCTGGAATGGCTGATAACAGAGTGCAATAGATTATATTTCTAGAAACAGTAGTATATACAATGTATATATTATAGTATTCACATTTATTGGCCCCTTGCGTGATACCTGGGATCAGAGATCTGTATCCCGGATTTTGCCTGATATCCCCATCACTCATCAAATTAACCTGTGATCGGGTGGATGAGGTGGCTCATTACTCGTAAGAAGAGACTGAGCCCCGGCCCGGCTCTGATCCCTCTAATGCTGTTTATACTGCGCCCTAAAGCCCCCTATTTAGAGTGATGACCTCATGTCCGAGGTGCGGTAAGCCCCAAGATCCCACATCCCATTAACATGCCTGGACACAGATAATAGACAGCGGAATAAGATGAAAATATACTGGGGCCGGATACATGTCCTACAGGGAGAAGCAAAGGCATTTCCCTAAGGATACCTGTTTCTGGGAAAGCTGGATGATGAGCAATGTAAAAAAAAACCCGTCTTATCCCATTAACCGGCTGCCTTATAACCAGTGACAATTACCATTCAGAGTCTTCTTTAGGGATTATTACTCCATAACTAGACAGATGCTATGGAAAAATTCTGGGAAAGTTGGGTGATAACATTGTGACATGGACGGTGTTGCATTGCCACCCAGGTTTTCCAGATACAGATTGAATAGAATGATGACCAATGAGTCAGGAAAGAGACTGTTAAGCAATTAATTACAACCCTCATCATCCTGTCACACAGACATGTCACACTCACTTATTGGTGCAGCATCTTTCAGCTTCTTAGAGAATAGGATTAACTAATGACAACTATTAATTATATGTGAGCGGTGATCGTCCGAAATCCAGCGCAGCTGTGATGTGCGTTACACTGTGTAAACCCAGCAAGCGCTGACACAGCTGCCATTTCTGACCATATGGAGGCCACACAATCCTCACAGGTACATTCCTGTAATACTCTGTGCTGCTGGATTAACTCTGCACCTTTCAATCATGCCCTAACTCGAAATCAGACTGCTTTCCTGTAATACTCTCTGCTGCTGGGAGAAGTATACAGAGGGAGAAGTGTACATATAAGGAATTTGGGGTAATTTTGAAAGCCCCTTATGCAAAGTTCTTATAGCCCAATCAGGTGACCTCCCACATCACCAAAGTCATGGCTCCAGTGGACCCTCAAACCCAATAATTAGGGGTAATTAATGAAAATAAAAGCCTCTCTATGTTGTTCTTAACAACCAATCACAACACAACTTTCATTTTGTAATCTGCTCTAGCAAAATGAATGATGCAATGTGATTGGTTGCTTTGTGCAATGAAGATTTTTTGCACTATGTCTAGCTATAGCTACGTGATCTGTGGGACTAAGTATTCCCACGTAGGGCCCTTAGTATGCCTAAACACAGTACATGATATCACTGGTCCCGGCCCAGGCCCTCATTCCCCTCTGCCATTTCTTTGCGGTGATAATCTTGGGTTTTTGGCTGGACCATAAACACTGATGTTGGAACTGTGGTGTTAATAGGTGACGTCCCCCCTGTCAGGAAATATAATGGTGTCCACTCCTCTCATGCCGCCCTCTATGGCCCTCGCCCCTCTCCTTGACATTGTGAATGTTCAGGGTTTTGTAAACAGAAATCTTATCCATGTAACCGAGACGCTGAAGGAAGCTCTGAGGAACGTCTTGGCACCTTGTTATCCCTCTGGAGAGCCCTTTAGGGACAAGATAAAAGTGAGAGAAGGCATTTTGCTGCTGGGCACCGCTTGTCTCCGTGTTATTAAACTATCCCTGACATTAACCCTTTGGCACAGTGTGAGCACGGCCTGCGGATCTACACTACATCCAAGGCTTCATTACATTACACACATCAGCTTGTTCGGGTTGTGGTGTCTAAAACACACATTTTTGCAGGAGGTTTGGGTGACGTCCAGGAACATTCAGGTCGTGTTCAATTATCCTCCGTGTCACCTAATATCCCCTCTGTCAATATTGGGGTGGACAGCTTAATATTCACCTCATCAGTCATGTCCTTCTAAAAAAAAACAACATACCCTTTGCTGTTGGAGTTCTCACAATAAAGGAACCATACATGTTTTTCAAGATCTCTGCTTGCTGTGTGTGTACCTGTCCTGCTGCTACAATCAAGGGCCTCCCTCCTACCATCTGCCGGGGACTACTTACCTACACTGGCATTGCCCACGTGGGAACTTCCACTATCACACAGACTCCCCCTTCTTGCTTCATCTTGCTGGTGCTGATGGATATTTGTAGGATACCTGATAGCTGGGGCCCTGACACCATTAAGCCAACCACTCTAATCCTAGAAACTACTGCCCTCCATGCACATTCGGCCCCCTATGATGCATATCTTTTGCTGATAAAACACCTCTCGCTGTTCTGGGAAGACTTTCTAAAAGATTTTGGAGGATGTCAGTATCCTTCATGGGTGAAGGTCCTACTGAGTCTAAAATTTGATAGCCATAGGACCCCTTAAAGGCGTGGGCCCTGGGCTAATGTCCAAACCACCTACATTCACATACATCCACAGCTGCTTTCAGCTTTTTGCTAGCATTGCCTGTTTTGCTGGCATTGTCTGTTTGAACACTACTCAAATTGATCTGCATCAGACTATTTTTCCCTTTGTCGGGCCTTGAACTGGTGCCTCTTCCCATCTCTTTACTGCTGCAGCTCACAGCCTGATAGGAGGTCATGTGATCGAGCTCAGTAATCAGTAAGTCACATGATCTTCTGCACCAGCCGGGAGCTAGTTATGCCCCTGCCTATGGCAGTGTGTGCTCCTGCACACAGTGCCATTGGCAGGATCAAGATGTCAGTGTGACCGATATCGATACCGATATCATCAGCCCCTTTCAGAGCAGCCCACCGAATACAACAATCACCCTGAATCCTGTGCCTACATGGAAATCCCATGAATTCCACAGGATTCCTGGAGCAGAGGGGTTTAAAAGACATGCACAGTAGATGCCACGTGCATCCTCTCTCCATATACAGATCACTGATAACAGTCATCCTTTTGGATATTACCATAAGATCACTGTTAACAGCAGTGGACACGGGTATGTAATGTGTTCCCTTATTATAATGTATTCCCTAATAATTTGTAGATAAAAAAACTAATAATCTGTAAAAAAAAAAAATGTAAAAACTAGTTATCTCCCCACTCCCATATAAAATACATTAAATAAAACACTTCAAATTTGCTGCTGAAAGATTCATAATACATCTACCAGTCATAGTCTCAGAGAGGGAAGGGGGTCTGTGGCCATTGTCAGTCATTTGTATGATGGAATTTTTGAGACAAAAAAATGGTTGTGCACCTTTTATTTAGTGCATGATGTAAGATTATTATAATTGTCTCAATTGGCTGCTTAGTGAAGCATATAATAAGTAATAGTAAACAGAGGTGGAACAGAGGATCATTTAGACAATGCGTATAGTCAGTGTTGGGTGAGCAGCTTCACTGCTGTGAAGATAGTGTCTGGAGAACAGAGGTGGGGGTAGGGTTGCTGCAGGGGAGTCTATTACAAAGCTTAAACTGCAGAAAGAGACAAAGAAAGTTCTGCAGCACATCAGACTGGGATGGAGGTACTGATAGAAACAAGGGGGCCTCTTTTTACCTCACTATTCTTTCTTCAGACTTCTGCATCCACTGATCTGCACAGAATAAGAGCAGAAGTGTCTCCCCTCCAGCAGTTAGAATTCGTCTAGTTTTCTTTTATAAATAAGCTCTGGTCTCACAGGCATAAGTAGCACAGTCAGTGGAGGAAACAACTGCAGGGGCAGGATAAGCTGAGGATCAGTACAAAATAATTAATGTTATGTATGTGTACAGTGACTGCACCAGCAGCAGAATAGTGAGTGCAGCTCTGGAGTATAATACAGGATGTAACTCTGCAGAAGTACAGAATAAGTAATGTCATGTATGTGCACAGTGACTGCACCAGCAGAATAGTGAGTGCAGCTCTGGAATATAAAACAGGTTGTAACTCAGGATCAGTACAGGATAAGTAAAGTCATGTATGTAGACAGTGACTGCACCCGCAGCAGAATAGTGAGTGCAGCTCTGGGGTATAATACAGGATGTAACTCAGTATCAGTACAGGATAAGTAATGTCATGTATGTACACAGTGACTGCACCAGCAGCAGAATAGTGAGTGCAGCTCTGGGGTATAATACAGGATGTAACTCAGGATCAGTACAGGATAAGTAATGTCATGTATGTACACAGTGACTGCAGCAGCAGCAGAATAGTGAGTGCAGCTCTGGGGTATAATACAGGATGTAACTCAGGATCAGTACAGGATAAGTAATGTCATGTATGTACACAGTGACTGCACCAGCAGCAGAATAGTGAGTGCAGCTCTGGGGTATAATACAGGATGTAACTCAGGATCAGTACAGGATAAGTAATGTCATGTATGTACACAGTGACTGCACCAGCAGCAGAATAGTGAGTGCAGCTCTGGGGTATAATACAGGATGTAACTCAGGATCAGTACAGGATAAGTAATGTCATGTATTTACACAGTGACTGCACCAGCAGCAGAATAGTGAGTGCAGCTCTGGGGTATAATACAGGATGTAACTCAGGATCAGTACAGGATAAGTAATGTCATGTATGTACACAGTGACTGCAGCAGCAGAATAGTGAGTGCAGCTCTGGGGTATAATACAGGATGTAACTCAGGATCAGTACAGGATAAGTAATGTCATGTATGTACACAGTGACTGCACCAGCAGCAGAATAGTGAGTGCAGCTCTGGGGTATAATACAGGATGTAACTCAGGATCAGTACAGTATAAGTAATGTCATGTATGTACAAAGTGACTGCAGCAGCAGCAGAATAGTGAGTGCAGCTCTGGGGTATAATACAGGATGTAACTCAGGATCAGTACAGGATAAGTAATGTCATGTATGTACACAGTGACTGCACCAGCAGCAGAATAGTGAGTGCAGCTCTGGGGTATAATACAGGATGTAACTCAGGATCAGTACAGGATAAGTAATGTCATGTATGTACACAGTGACTGCACCAGCAGCAGAATAGTGAGCGCAGCTCTGGAGTATAATAAAAGGTGTAACTCAGGATCAGTACAGGATAAGTAATGTCATGTATGTACACAGTGACTGCACCAGCAGCAGAATAGTGAGTGCAGCTCTGGAGTATAATACAGGATGTAACTCAGGATCAGTACAGGATAAGTAATGTCATGTATGTACACAGTGACTGCACCAGCAGCAGAATAGTGAGTGCAGCTCTGGGGTATAATACAGGATGTAACTCAAGATCAGTACAGGATAAGTAATGTTATGTATCTACACAGTGACTGCACCTGCAGCAGAATAGTGTGTGCAGCTCTGGTGTATAATACAGGATGTAACTCAGGATCAGTACAGGATAAGTAATGTCATGTATGTACACAGTGACTGCACCAGCAGCAGAATAGTGAGTGCAGCTCTGGGGTATAATACAGGATGTAACTCAGCATCAGTACAGGATAAGTAATGTCATATATGTACAGTGACTGCACCAGCAGCAGAATAGTGAGTGCAGCTCTGGGGTATAATACAGGATGTAACTCAGGATCAGTACAGGATAAGTAATGTCATGTATGTACACAGTGACTGCAGCAGCAGCAGAATAGTGAGTGCAGCTCTGGGGTATAATACAGGATGTAACTCAGGATCAGTACAGGATAAGTAATGTCATGTATGTACACAGTGACTGCACCAGCAGCAGAATAGTGAGTGCAGCTCTGGGGTATAATACAGGATGTAACTCAGGATCAGTACAGGATAAGTAATGTCATGTATGTACACAGTGACTGCACCAGCAGCAGAATAGTGAGTGCAGCTCTGGGGTATAATACAGGATGTAACTCAGGATCAGTACAGGATAAGTAATGTCATGTATTTACACAGTGACTGCACCAGCAGCAGAATAGTGAGTGCAGCTCTGGGGTATAATACAGGATGTAACTCAGGATCAGTACAGGATAAGTAATGTCATGTATGTACACAGTGACTGCAGCAGCAGAATAGTGAGTGCAGCTCTGGGGTATAATACAGGATGTAACTCAGGATCAGTACAGGATAAGTAATGTCATGTATGTACACAGTGACTGCACCAGCAGCAGAATAGTGAGTGCAGCTCTGGGGTATAATACAGGATGTAACTCAGGATCAGTACAGTATAAGTAATGTCATGTATGTACAAAGTGACTGCAGCAGCAGCAGAATAGTGAGTGCAGCTCTGGGGTATAATACAGGATGTAACTCAGGATCAGTACAGGATAAGTAATGTCATGTATGTACACAGTGACTGCACCAGCAGCAGAATAGTGAGTGCAGCTCTGGGGTATAATACAGGATGTAACTCAGGATCAGTACAGGATAAGTAATGTCATGTATGTACACAGTGACTGCACCAGCAGCAGAATAGTGAGCGCAGCTCTGGAGTATAATAAAAGGTGTAACTCAGGATCAGTACAGGATAAGTAATGTCATGTATGTACACAGTGACTGCACCAGCAGCAGAATAGTGAGTGCAGCTCTGGAGTATAATACAGGATGTAACTCAGGATCAGTACAGGATAAGTAATGTCATGTATGTACACAGTGACTGCACCAGCAGCAGAATAGTGAGTGCAGCTCTGGGGTATAATACAGGATGTAACTCAAGATCAGTACAGGATAAGTAATGTTATGTATCTACACAGTGACTGCACCTGCAGCAGAATAGTGTGTGCAGCTCTGGTGTATAATACAGGATGTAACTCAGGATCAGTACAGGATAAGTAATGTCATGTATGTACACAGTGACTGCACCAGCAGCAGAATAGTGAGTGCAGCTCTGGGGTATAATACAGGATGTAACTCAGCATCAGTACAGGATAAGTAATGTCATATATGTACAGTGACTGCACCAGCAGCAGAATAGCTCGTGCTGGATCATTCTGCTGTGAACTGCTGTGGGTGTGGTTGTCTGTGACTGAGCTCCTGCACCACCTGGAGGAAGATCAATCCACCCAGGCCTGCTCTCTCCTCCCCAGGGAGGGAGTGGGTTCTGTGGGATGAGTGAGCCAGGAAAATCCCAGGCTCCTGTCTCCCGGACCAGGCCGGCGGGGGGCAGGAGAATCCAGTTACCGGCCAAAGCGCAGGGGGTAAGAAGATCTGCCCGGAGCCAAGGACGCAGCGATGTGACCTCGGCTGCCACCCCCAAGACCCAGGGAAGCCGCAAGGTCTCCGGAACACAGAATATTAAGGCAAGTAACATCAGCCTGAGTGCTCCTCCTGGAAAGCTGAGTGACTGTGCGGGAAAGCTGGGTGGTTCAGCTGGAAAGCTGGGTGCTCACGGAGGTGTGCAAAAAGCATGGGGTGAACTTAAGGCCCGGGAGTCTGCTACCATCTATGGCTCCCGGATTGCTGAGCACCTCCGTGAGTACGAGGAAGCTGGAAAAGCGCTGAGGAGGCTCCAGGAGGAGATAAGGGAGACCTTGGCCCTAGCGGGGGTGGCCACTAAGAAGAAAAAGTCTGATCTTCTTAACACCATAGACAGACTAAAAGCCGAGGTCACCGCTCTGGAAGAAAAGCGACATCTAATCCGTGAGCACAGCGGTCCGTTTCGTGAGAAATTAGAAAACGACGCCAGGTTTGATGACATGCGCCAGGAGAAGCTGAGAAAGCTGAAGGGGCTTCAGATCCAGGCGGATGATGGCGATGATGAGGAGGATGAGGAAGACCTGCCGTGTCCGTCTGGTGGCCTGCACCAACACCAGCAGGCCTCGCACGACAGGCTGCCTGCGGAGCAAGCGCCATTACCATCAGGCTGCGGCTCTGCCAACCTGGAGGAGGAAAGTGATGACAGCGGCCAGGGGGGGGCGCTAATGGCTCAGATCCGTCAGCTCGAGTCCCCAGTTCACCTCCAAAACTTCTCCTTCGGCGATGATATGCCAGATGACGAACTAAAGAGAAAGAAGAGAGCCAAGAAGATCAAGGCGTCTCAGGAGGTGAATCTGGTGTTTCGTCCCCTCCCTGTTTCCTCCGGGCGGGCAGCAGTGTCAGCCTGTCGTGTAGGCCCCGATACCCAGCCCAGCACGAATCCTGCAGTGGACTCGGTGCCAGGGTGCGGGGAGAGTGCAAAGCCACGTTCCATCATGGCGCAGCGCACCAGCCTTGTTTGTAGTAGCAAGGATGGTGCAGGGAAGGCATCGGCCGAAAGGCCGGACAGTGAGGGCGATCCAGCAGGTCCTGGTACTGTGCGCTGCCCCCCAGTGGGAGGGGGGGGTGGCCCGGTGCCAGGGGCAGTGGCGGTAGCTCCTGTGGCCCCTAGCGCTGTTGCTTGCTCCGGTGAGCAGCGGCAGCGTGATGGGGCTGCTGGGGCTTGTAGTGCGGCGCCTCCCAAACATCCCGTGCAGCCTGCAGAGAAAGTCGCAGGAAAAGTGTTATTCTGTATTGGTGCATCAAACTCTGAAGATATGAAAGGGGCAAAAAAACTGTCTGGAGTCTGTAAGGAAAAGAGGCCTCTACCACCAATCGAGCAGCGATGCTCAAACATCATAAAAACTGCTGGACAACAAGGGGTTAATGCCAATGAGGCAGAGGGCACAAGTAAGATCGGGGTTGGAGCTGCCTCTTCTCAGGCTGAATCAGCTATGGAGGTGGCTCTACCCCCAGTGCCCAGTGACGCCGAGGCAACCCCAGGTCCTCCTGGCCCAGCTGGTGTGAGTGATGCAAGGAAGCGAGGCAGTGATGCAAGGAAGCGAGGCAGTAATGTACATAGTGTGGTGAATGTGGGGGTGGTGAATGGTGATGGGGGGGATCCTGGTAGGAGTGCTGGTCCATCTGCACCCCCAGTGGTGGCCGCTCCCATAAGGAGCTATGCGAGTGTCACCGCTGGGGCAAGTGGGGTTAACTCCTTGTCTCCTGGCTCTGGGAACAGCGTTTTGCAAAGGCGTCTTCTGGAGGCTCTCAGGAGAGGGGAAAAGTCAATCAATGTAGAGGGGAGAGAGGTTGATCTGTCCTTCTGGACAGACAGGCATGGCCTGGCAGCCTTCCAAGAGAAAAGGGGGGGAGAGACTGTATGGTCTTTACCCACAACCGGGCCCGGAGCTGCCCGTAGGAATGTGGTTCGTCTTCGCTGGAGGGGCAGTGACGCATGCCCACCCAGGTCAAGGGTGGTGGAGCTCCTCCTGAAGATGAACTTCAGGGCTAGTGACATCTTTGCCCTGATACATCCTTATGGTACTCCGGAGTTCGATGTCAGCTTTGTTCGGCCGGAGGGCTTAGAGCTCTTCTGGTCGAATTATGAGCTGGCAAAGAACGAGCCCGCATGGCGAGACTTTGCTGTGCAAGCAGTGTCTCGCCAAAACACAGTCAAGAAGGTGACCGTTTTGACCCGTAACGAGTCACTTTCTTGCATGGACATCATGACGTGGCTAAGTCGTTATGGTGAGGTTGTACAGGTACCTCAGAAAAACCGCGATGAATTTGGCATTTGGTCTGGGGCCTGGACCTTCATGATGAAGTTGAAGTGTTCAGGCGGCACAGTCGCCCACATTCCCTCTTCAGCCTTTCTTGGGCGGGACAGAATCCTGATTTTCTACCAGGGGCAGCCGAAGGTCTGTCACAGGTGCGGTGACCCCACACACTTTAGCGCCAGCTGTCAAGTGCAGAAGTGCGCTTTGTGTGGTGGGCTAGGTCATCTCGCTGCATCCTGTAAGGACATTAGGTGTAACCTGTGTGGTGAGCTCGGTCACCCTTTCAGCCGTTGTCCTCGCTCCTTTGCCAATGCGGTTGTGACCCCAGTGGAGGAGAGCCATGAGGTTGCTTCTGCTGGGGAAGGTACCAGCAGAGGTGGAGGAGCTGAGGGGCCTGTGAAGAAAAGCAAGAAGAAGTCGCCTTCTCAGTTAAGGCGGCTTGAAGCCAGACAAAAAGGGAGAGAACTGGGGAAGCCTCAGGTTGCTGGGGTGACCCTTGGTCCTTCCTCAGAGGCTGGTCATGCTACTGAGGCCCTGAGGGATGATGAGTTGGATGAGGAGGTCAGGAGGATGGAGCGCGAGAAAGGTGCCATGTCCTCCACGTCCTCCCATTATGAGAGTATGGATGAGGATAATAGGATTTGGCTAGAAAATAAGCGCAAGCAGAAAAAGAAAAAACGCGGCGTATCTAAGGTACCTAAGGAAGGGAAAACTTCCTCCCCTCTGGTTGAGCTTTCCAACCAGTTCCTCACCCTCGATGAGATCGCCTCCTCGGAAGGAGAGGCTGAGGGTGGGGTTCTGGAGGTGGCGGCGGAGCAGCCTGCAGGGGGCGCCGAGTCTCTATCCTCTGGGGAAGCCGGGTCCTCAGAGTGGGAGACTGACTCAGAGCCAGGAGACAAGGACGAAGGAGAGGGTGGTCCGGGTGGGTCCTTGGGGGCCAGTAATAACATGGACACCTCAATTTCGTTAAAAAGAAGTTGCCCCAATTCTGAAGGGAAAAGGGAAAAGGGATCATCCTCAGAGGACAGTAGAGGGAAGGGAGGTAGTAAGAAAAAAGCCGTCTAACTCAATCACTCATGATGGCGGCACCCACTCCGTTGACGCTGGCGTCCATTAATGTCGCCAGCATTAAGTCTGATGCGGCTAGATTTGCGGCCTTTGATTTTCTCGGCCGTGTTGAAGCCGACATTTTATTTTTGCAGGAGACCAGGCTGCCAGATTTGGCGGCCGTGTTTAAAGCTAAGAGGGAATGGAGACACGGGCCTTCCCATTGGTCTCTTGCGGCCGAGCCGTATAGCGGAGTGGCGGTCCTTTTTACCGCACCGGTAGAATGCCGACGAGTTATTGAGTTAGAAATGGGGAGGTGCCTGATCCTGGATGTCCTCATGAAGGGACAAGAACTTCGTCTTATTAACATCTATGGTCCCCAGTCCAAGTGGGACAGGAAGTGTCTCTTTATGAGGATCAAGCCCTACCTTTTTACAAGTCGGCAGGTGGTCTTTGGAGGGGACTTCAATGCTGTCACGAGGTCCCAGGATAGGGGAGGTTCCAGAGACAAGCTGACTTATGATAGCGTCGCTCTTAATAGCATAGCCAGTGAGGCTCGCCTGGTGGATGTCCACATCCGGCACACCCCAGGTCACACGGGGTTCACCTATTATAGGGGTAGCTGCAGGTCTAGAATAGACAGGTTTTATTTAAAGGAGGAAGCCATCTCTTCAGCAGTGTCCGTTGTTGAGGTGGAGTTCTCCGACCACTGTTTAATTTTGTTTTCTCTGAATGTTACAGAGACCCCCCGGATGGGAAGAGGCTACTGGAAGCTCAATTCGTCTCTCCTGGAAGAAGCAGAGATAAGACAATCCTTTGAGGACTTTCTTCAGAGCCAGGTACCATTGCTGGGCCTTTGTAGCAGTAAGTCAGAGTGGTGGGAGATGCTCAAGAAAAGGGTGGCGAGATTCTTCCGCCAGCTCTCGAGCCTCAGGAGCCTGGACAGGTACCGCCTGTATCAGGGCCTGAGGAGGAAACTCGAGCATCTCGTCTCGACTGGAGGTAGTCGTGAGGACATCTCCAGAGTGAAATCCTTGCTGGAGAGGTGTCAGTACGATAGACACGCATCTTTGGTTTTTGAGAGGGATTACGGGAAATACCGCTCGCCCGACCCTTACAGAAACTGCAAGATGTCAGTGAATGGTAAAGTTGTCACAGGACTGGTTGACAGTACGGGATCCCTGAAAAGGTCCAGATCAGGGATTCTGGAGGTCGTCAGATCCTTCTACTCTCACCTCTTGGGCAGGAAGGATCTAGATCGGGATGGGATGTCGGCTTTCCTGGCTGAAACTGTCCCTGAGCCAGGAGTAGACCCCTCTCTTGATGTTTTGACAGAGATGATCAGGGAAGAGGAAGTCAGCCGGGCGATTGAAGGGCTCGCCCTCAAGAAATCGCCGGGTCCGGATGGCTTAACATCTGAGTTTTATAAGACCTTTAAGGACGCCTTGGTTCCCCTCTTGACTGAGGTATTCAATGAGTGTCTTTCCTCGGGCGCTCTGCCGAAGTCAATGAGGAGGTCAGCCCTGATCATCCTGTCAAAGGGTAAGGACCGATCTCGTATTGAGAACTGGCGTCCCATAGCGCTTCTCAATACGGACAGAAAGGTTTTGGCAAAGGTGCTGTTTAATCGGCTGGTGCAGTTTGCGCCCCGGCTCCTTTCGGGGACCCAGCACTGCTCTGTTCCAGGCCGCAGTACATTTAGTGCTGTGCTTTGTGTCCGGGAGGCAGTGGAGCAGGGCAGGGCTGGTAACTGGAAGGGGTACTTGCTGTCCTTGGATCAGGCAAAAGCGTTTGATCGGGTTAACCACGAGTACCTCTGGTCTGTCCTTCTGAGGTATGGCCTGCCGGGGGAGTTTGTCAATTGGCTAAAGGTTTTGTACGCAGGGGCAGAGAGTTTCCCGCTTGTGAACGGTTGGATTGGCCGCTCTTTTGAGGTTGGGTCTGGTGTTCGCCAGGGTTGTCCTCTGAGCCCACTTCTATACGTGTTTGCGATTGACCCATTCCTTAGGAGGGTTGATCGTGGGCCGTTGGTGGGAGTCGGGATGGACCGGGCGGCACCGGAAGCCACTCTAAGGGTGGTAGCGTATGCTGATGATGTCACCGTTTTTGTGTCCTCGAGAGGGGAGGCGCAATGGGTGATGTCAGAGGTTGACCGCTACTCAGAGGCTTCTGGGTCCAAGATCAACCGGGATAAGTGTGAGAGTCTCTGGCTGGGAGAGGGGGATCCAGGGTTTGATCTCCCGGACACTCTTCCAGGGCCCCAAGACTCTGCCAAAGTTCTCGGCATCGAATTTGGCCAGGGGGATTACCCCATGCAAAACTGGGACGGCAGGCTTAAGATCGCCGCCCAGAAGGTGGACCAGTGGAAGGGTTGGTCTTTGACCCTCAGGGAAAGGGTGAACTTGATTAAAACTTACCTGCTCCCATTGCTGATATATCTGGGCAGTGTGTGCATGTTGCCAGAACCCCTCTGGACTCGGGTGTACAGTCTGTTCTTCCAGCTGTTATGGGGGAATAGGCTGAACCTAATCAAGAGGGAGGTTACTTACCGCACGAGGAGACAAGGAGGGTTGTGTATGGTCAACCCTGTGGTGTTCCTAGTGAATACCTTTCTTAAGATCAATGTAGCAAACCTCTGGAAAGAGAGGGCTCCTCCGTGGGTATACTCCTGCAGGGGATGGTTTCGGCCTTTCTTCCAGGAATGGGAGACAGGAGGGCGAGTGAAGGATCTCCGTACACTGCATGGGCATCTTCCGGCTTACGCTACCCCGGTTCTGAAGGTGATTCGCCGGTGGGGTCTGGGAATGTGGGAGATCAGGACCATGTCGAGGAAAGTCCTTGACAAAAGGGTTCTGTTGACCCATTTCCAGAAGCCTCTGGCCCTCAGGGATTGCCCAAGTCGGGATCTTGGGGTGGGTTTAGGTCTTTTGAATTCCATCAGGATCCCCTTGAAGTTTTGGGACTTGACTTGGCGCTGCTTCCATGGAAAGCTGTGTGTGAGGGACAATCTGAAGTGTAGGAGCTCTGAGGAAAGGGGTTGTCCCCGGGAGGAGTGCGGTGGCCTGCTGGAGAGCATGGACCACTTCCTGCTTCAGTGCCCCTTTAACACAGAGGTGTACAACCGGGTGGGCGCTTCCCTACATTGGCCCGGGTTGGCCGGTCTCTCCTATGCGGAGTGGGCCTATGGAGCATTCAGGGGCCTGGGTGGCCGGGACCGCTGCACGTTATTCCTAGTTAGCCTAGTGGTCAGGTACCACACGTGGAACGCACGGTGTTTAGTATCGACGCAGCGTAAAATCCTCCCGGTGGATGAGGTGGTTAGGAACATTCTGGGTGACCTGGTGAAGGTGCGCTCTCTGGAGTATGAGAGGTGGGGCACGGGGAGGGCCTCTCTCCTTTGGAGGGGGTTCTCCTTTAGTGTCCCTTAGTCTGTCATCTCCTCTCCTGGTGTTGGGCTGAAGCTGACACTGTAGATTTTTGTTTTGTATCTGAGGTTATAGTGATGTGGGGCTTGCAGGCACCGAACCTGGGCTTTATGTGGTTGGTTTGTTATGTTGATATGTTTAATGTGTTTGTATTTTGTGTACAGTGTGTATTTATGTAGTTATAGTTAATGTGTATATAGCTTGGTTGGTTTTTGGGGTGTTGGTGTTAGGGTGTTAGGTTGGGAGGGGGGTGGACGGGATTTGGACAATATGATCCTGGGCACTGGTCTGGACTATATAGCGCGAACTTTGGACGTTAGACCAGTGTCTGGGTGGGAGGGTGATGGGCGTGGGATTTAGTTAGTTATATTTAATGTTTTTATTTCCTGTTTGTCTTTTTTTTTGCTGTGTATTCTTTAGTTATTTATGGGGAAAAAAAAAAAAAAAAAAAAAAATTATTATAAAAAATTATATTAAAAAAAAAAAAAAAAATTAGGTGGTGGGATTGGGTGAAGGTTTTGTTTTATAATGCTGATTGTGTGGTGTGTGTGTGGCTGGGCCAGGAGATTTTCGTAAGTCTCTTTTAGTTTGTATTATTGTTTTGTTATTATTATTATTGTTTTGTTTTGCCAGAAGTTATGGCTTGATTTATGTTTATTGTTGTAATGTTTTTCATTTTTATATATAAAATAAAAGATTTACAGGATGTAACTCAGGATCAGTACAGGATAAGTAATGTCATGTATGTACACAGTGACTGCAGCAGCAGCAGAATAGTGAGTGCAGCTCTGGGGTATAATACAGGATGTAACTCAGGATCAGTACAGGATAAGTAATGTCATGTATGTACACAGTGACTGCACCAGCAGCAGAATAGTGAGTGCAGCTCTGGGGTATAATACAGGATGTAACTCAGGATCAGTACAGGATAAGTAATGTCATGTATGTACACAGTGACTGCACCAGCAGCAGAATAGTGAGTGCAGCTCTGGGGTATAATACAGGATGTAACTCAGGATCAGTACAGGATAAGTAATGTCATGTATTTACACAGTGACTGCACCAGCAGCAGAATAGTGAGTGCAGCTCTGGGGTATAATACAGGATGTAACTCAGGATCAGTACAGGATAAGTAATGTCATGTATGTACACAGTGACTGCAGCAGCAGAATAGTGAGTGCAGCTCTGGGGTATAATACAGGATGTAACTCAGGATCAGTACAGGATAAGTAATGTCATGTATGTACACAGTGACTGCACCAGCAGCAGAATAGTGAGTGCAGCTCTGGGGTATAATACAGGATGTAACTCAGGATCAGTACAGTATAAGTAATGTCATGTATGTACAAAGTGACTGCAGCAGCAGCAGAATAGTGAGTGCAGCTCTGGGGTATAATACAGGATGTAACTCAGGATCAGTACAGGATAAGTAATGTCATGTATGTACACAGTGACTGCACCAGCAGCAGAATAGTGAGTGCAGCTCTGGGGTATAATACAGGATGTAACTCAGGATCAGTACAGGATAAGTAATGTCATGTATGTACACAGTGACTGCACCAGCAGCAGAATAGTGAGCGCAGCTCTGGAGTATAATAAAAGGTGTAACTCAGGATCAGTACAGGATAAGTAATGTCATGTATGTACACAGTGACTGCACCAGCAGCAGAATAGTGAGTGCAGCTCTGGAGTATAATACAGGATGTAACTCAGGATCAGTACAGGATAAGTAATGTCATGTATGTACACAGTGACTGCACCAGCAGCAGAATAGTGAGTGCAGCTCTGGGGTATAATACAGGATGTAACTCAAGATCAGTACAGGATAAGTAATGTTATGTATCTACACAGTGACTGCACCTGCAGCAGAATAGTGTGTGCAGCTCTGGTGTATAATACAGGATGTAACTCAGGATCAGTACAGGATAAGTAATGTCATGTATGTACACAGTGACTGCACCAGCAGCAGAATAGTGAGTGCAGCTCTGGGGTATAATACAGGATGTAACTCAGCATCAGTACAGGATAAGTAATGTCATATATGTACAGTGACTGCACCAGCAGCAGAATAGTGAGTGCAGCTCTGGGGTATAATACAGGATGTAACTCAGGATCAGTACAGGATAAGTAATGTCATGTATGTACACAGTGACTGCAGCAGCAGCAGAATAGTGAGTGCAGCTCTGGGGTATAATACAGGATGTAACTCAGGATCAGTACAGGATAAGTAATGTCATGTATGTACACAGTGACTGCACCAGCAGCAGAATAGTGAGTGCAGCTCTGGGGTATAATACAGGATGTAACTCAGGATCAGTACAGGATAAGTAATGTCATGTATGTACACAGTGACTGCACCAGCAGCAGAATAGTGAGTGCAGCTCTGGGGTATAATACAGGATGTAACTCAGGATCAGTACAGGATAAGTAATGTCATGTATTTACACAGTGACTGCACCAGCAGCAGAATAGTGAGTGCAGCTCTGGGGTATAATACAGGATGTAACTCAGGATCAGTACAGGATAAGTAATGTCATGTATGTACACAGTGACTGCAGCAGCAGAATAGTGAGTGCAGCTCTGGGGTATAATACAGGATGTAACTCAGGATCAGTACAGGATAAGTAATGTCATGTATGTACACAGTGACTGCACCAGCAGCAGAATAGTGAGTGCAGCTCTGGGGTATAATACAGGATGTAACTCAGGATCAGTACAGTATAAGTAATGTCATGTATGTACAAAGTGACTGCAGCAGCAGCAGAATAGTGAGTGCAGCTCTGGGGTATAATACAGGATGTAACTCAGGATCAGTACAGGATAAGTAATGTCATGTATGTACACAGTGACTGCACCAGCAGCAGAATAGTGAGTGCAGCTCTGGGGTATAATACAGGATGTAACTCAGGATCAGTACAGGATAAGTAATGTCATGTATGTACACAGTGACTGCACCAGCAGCAGAATAGTGAGCGCAGCTCTGGAGTATAATAAAAGGTGTAACTCAGGATCAGTACAGGATAAGTAATGTCATGTATGTACACAGTGACTGCACCAGCAGCAGAATAGTGAGTGCAGCTCTGGAGTATAATACAGGATGTAACTCAGGATCAGTACAGGATAAGTAATGTCATGTATGTACACAGTGACTGCACCAGCAGCAGAATAGTGAGTGCAGCTCTGGGGTATAATACAGGATGTAACTCAAGATCAGTACAGGATAAGTAATGTTATGTATCTACACAGTGACTGCACCTGCAGCAGAATAGTGTGTGCAGCTCTGGTGTATAATACAGGATGTAACTCAGGATCAGTACAGGATAAGTAATGTCATGTATGTACACAGTGACTGCACCAGCAGCAGAATAGTGAGTGCAGCTCTGGGGTATAATACAGGATGTAACTCAGCATCAGTACAGGATAAGTAATGTCATATATGTACAGTGACTGCACCAGCAGCAGAATAGCTCGTGCTGGATCATTCTGCTGTGAACTGCTGACGGGTGTGGTTGTCTGTGACTGAGCTCCTGCACCACCTGGTGGAAGACCAATCCACCCAGGCCTGCTCTCTCCTCCCCAGGGAGGGAGTGGGTTCTCTGGGATGAATCCTGCAGGAAAGTCCCAGGCTCCTGTCTCCCGGACCAGGCCGGCGGGGGGCAGGAGAAGCCAGTTACCGGCCAAAACTGATGGCGTGAGAAGATCTGCCCGGAGCCAAGGACGCAGCGATGTGACCTCGGCTGCCACCCCCAAGACCCAGGGAAGCCGCAAGGTCTCCGGAACACAGAAGATCAAGGCAAGTGACATCAGCCTAAGTGCTCCTCCTGGAAAGCTGGATGTATGTGCGGGAAAGCTGGGTGGTTCAGCTGGAAAGCTGGGTGCTCACGGAGGTGTGCAAAAAGCATGGGGTGATCTTAAGGCCCGGGAGTCTGCTTCCATCTATGGCTCCCGGATTGCTGAGCACCTCCGTGAGTACGAGGAAGCTGGAAAAGCGCTGAGGAGGCTCCAGGAGGAGATAAGGGAGACCTTGGCCCTAGCGGGGGTGGCTACGCAGAGAAAGAAAAAGTCTGATCTTCTTAACACCATAGACAGACTAAAAGCCGAGGTCACCGCTCTGCAGGAGAAGCGTCATCTAATCCGCGAGCACAGCGGTCCGTTTCGTGAAAAATTGGAGAATGACGCCCGGTTTGATGATATGCGCCAGGAGCAGCTGAGAAAGCTGAAGGGGCTTGAGATCCAGGCGGATGATGGCGATGATGAGGAGGATGAGGAAGACCTGCCGTGTCCGTCTGGTGGCCTGCACCAACACCAGCAGGCCTCGCACGACAGGCTGCCTGCAGAGCAAGCGCCATTACCATCAGGCTGCGGCTCTGCCAACCTGGAGGAGGAAAGTGATGACAGCGGCCAGGGGGGGGCGCTAATGGCTCAGATCCGTCAGCTTGAGTCCCCAGTTCACCTCCAGAACTTTTCCTTCGGCGATGATATGCCAGATGACGACCTAAAGAGAAAGAAGACGAGACCCAAGAAGACCAAGGCGTCTCAGGAGGTGAATCTGGTGTTTCGTCCCCTCCCTGTTCCCTCCGGGCGGGCAGCAGTGCCAGCCTGTCGTGTAGGCCCCGTTACCCAGCCCAGCACGAATCCTGCAGTGGACTCGGTGCCAGGGTGCGGGGAGAGTGCAAAGCCACGTTCCATCATGGCGCAGAGCACCAGCCTTGTTTGTAGTAGCAAGGATGGTGCAGGGAAGGCATCGGCCGAAAGGCCGGACAGTGAGGGCGATCCGGCAGGTCCTGGTACTGTGCGCTGCCCCCTAGTGGGAGGGGGGGGTGGCCCAGTGCCAGGGGCAGTGGCGGTGGCTCCTGTGGCCCTTAGCGCTGTTGTTGCTCCGGTGAGCAGCAGCAGTGTGATGGGGCTGCTGGGGCTTGTAGTGCGGCGCCTCCCAAACATCCCGTGCAGCCTGCAAAGAAAGGCGCAGAAAAAGTATTATTCTGTATTGGTGCATCAAACTCTGAAGCTATGAAAGGGGCAAAAAGACTGTCTGGAGTCTGTAAGGACAAGAGGCCTCTACCACCAATCGAGCAGCGATGCTCAAACATTATAAAAACTGCTGGACAACAAGGGGTTAATGCCAATGAGGCAGAGGGCACAAGTAAGATCGGGGTTGGAGCTGCCTCTTCTCAGGCTGTATCAGCTATGGAGGTGGCTCTACCCCCAGTGCCCAGTGACGCCGAGGCAACCCCAGGTCCTCCTGGCCCAGCTGGTGTGAGTGATGCAAGGAAGCGAGGCAGTATTGTACATAGTGTGGTGAATGTTGGGGTGGTGAATGGTGCTGAGGGGGATCCTGGTGTAAGTGCTGGACCATCTGCACCCCCAGTGGTGGCCGCTCCCATAAGGAGCTATGCGAGTGTCACCGCTGGGGCAAGTGGGGTTAACTCCTTGTCTCCTGGCTCTGGGAATAGCGTTTTGCAAAGGCGTCTTCTGGAGGCTCTCAGGAGAGGGGAAAAGTCAATCAATGTAGAGGGGAGAGAGGTTGATCTGTCCTTCTGGACAGACAGGCATGGCCTGGCAGCCTTCCAAGAGAAAAGGGGGGGAGAGACTGTATGGTCTTTACCCACAACTGGGCCCGGAGCTTCCCGTAGGAATGTGGTTCGTCTTCGCTGGAGGGGCAGTGACGCATGCCCACCCAGGTCAAGGGTGGTGGAGCTCCTCCTGAGGATGAACTTCAGGGCTAGTGACATCTTTGCCCTGATACATTCTTATGGTACTCCGGAGTTCGATGACAGCTTTGTTCGGCCGGAGGGCTTAGAGCTCTTCTGGTCGAATTATGAGCTGGCAAAGAACGAGCCCGCATGGCGAGACTTTGCTGTACAAGCAGTGTCTCGCCAAAACGCAGTCAAGAAGGTGACCGTTTTGACCCGTAACGAGTCACTTTCTTGCATGGACATCATGACTTGGCTAAGTCGTTATGGTGAGGTTGTACAGGTACCGCAGAAAAACCGCGATGAATTTGGCATTTGGTCTGGGGCCTGGACCTTCATGATGAAGTTGAAGTGTTCAGGCGGCACAGTCGCCCACATTCCTTCTTCAGCCTTTCTTGGGCGAGACAGAATCCTGATTTTCTACCAGGGGCAGCCGAAGGTCTGTCACAGGTGCGGTGACCCCACCCACTTTAGCGCCAGCTGCCAAGTGCAGAAGTGCGCTTTGTGTGGTGGGCTAGGTCATCTCGCTGCATCCTGTAAGGACATTAGGTGTAACCTGTGTGGTGAGCTCGGTCACCCTTTCAGCCGTTGTCCTCGCTCCTTTGCCAATGCGGTTGTGACCCCAGTGGAGGAGAGCCATGAGGTTGCTTCTGCTGGGGAAGGTACCAGCAGAGGTGGAGGAGCTGAGGGGCCTGTGAAGAAAAGTAAGAATAAGTCACCTTCTCAGTTGAGGCGGCTTGAAGCCAGACAAAAAGGGAGAGGACTGGGGAAGCCTCAGGTTGCTGGGGTGACCCTTGGTCCTTCCTCAGAGGCTGGTCTTGCTACTGAGGCCCTGAGGGATGATGAGTTGGATGAGGAGGTCAGGAGGATGGAGCGCGAGAAAGGTGCCATGTCCTCCACGTCCTCCCATTATGAGAGTATGGATGAGGATAACAGGATTTGGCTAGAAAATAAGCGCAAGCAGAAAAAGAAAAAGCGCGGCGTATCTAAGGTACCTAAGGAAGGGAAAACTTCCTCCCCTCTGGTTGAGCTTTCCAACCGGTTCCTCACCCTCGATGAGATCGCCTCCTCGGGAAGAGAGGCTGAGGGTGGGGTTCTGGAGGTGGCGGCGGAGCAGCCTGCGGGGGGCGCTGAGTCTCTATCCTCTGGGGATGCTGGGTCCTCAGAGTGGGAGACTGACTCAGAGTCAGGAGACAAGGACGAAGGAGAGGGTGGTCCGGGTGGGTCCTTGGGGGCCAGTAATAACATGGACACCTCAATTTCATTAAAGAGAAGTTGCCCCAATTCTGATGGTAAAAAAGAAAGGGGATCATCCTCAGAGGACAGTAGAGGGAAGGGAGGTAGTAAGAAAAAAGCCGTCTAACTCAATCACTCATGATGGCGGCACCCACTCCGTTGACGCTGGCGTCCATTAATGTCGCCAGCATTAAGTCTGATGCGGCTAGATTTGCGGCCTTTGATTTTCTCGGCCGCGTTGAAGCCGACATTTTATTTTTGCAGGAGACCAGGCTGCCAGATTTGGCGGCCGTGTTTAAAGCTAAGAGGGAATGGAGACACGGGCCTTCCTATTGGTCTCTTGCGGCCGAGCCGTATAGCGGAGTGGCGGTCCTTTTTACCGCACCGGTAGAATGCCGACGAGTTATTGAGTTAGAAATGGGGAGGTGCCTGATCCTGGATGTCCTCATGAAGGGACAAGAACTTCGTCTTATTAACATCTATGGTCCCCAGTCCAAGTGGGACAGGAAGTGTCTCTTTATGAGGATCAAGCCCTACCTTTTTACAAGTCGGCAGGTGGTCTTTGGAGGGGACTTCAATGCTGTCACGAGGTCCCAGGATAGGGGAGGTTCCAGAGACAAGCTGACTTATGATAGCGTCGCTCTTAATAGCATAGCTAGTGAGGCTCGCCTGGTGGATGTCCACATCCGGCACACCCCAGGCCACGCGGGGTTCACCTATTATAGGGGTAGCTGTAGGTCTAGAATAGACAGGTTTTATTTAAAGGAGGAAGCCATCTCTTCAGCAGTGTCCGTTGTTGAGGTGGAGTTCTCCGACCACTGTCTTATTTTGTTTTCTCTGAATGTTACAGAGACCCCCCGGATGGGAAGAGGCTACTGGAAGCTCAATTCGTCTCTCCTGGAAGAAGCAGAGATAAGACAATCCTTTGAGGACTTTCTTCAGAGCCAGGTACCATTGCTGGGCCTTTGTAGCAGTAAGTCAGAGTGGTGGGAGATGCTCAAGAAAAGGGTGGCGAGATTCTTCCGCCAGCTTTCGAGCCTCAGGAGCCTGGACAGGTACCGCCTGTATCAGGGCCTGAGGAGGAAACTCGAGCACCTCGTCTCGACTGGAGGTAGTCGTGAGGACATCTCCAGAGTGAAATCCTTGCTGAAGAGGTGTCAGTACGATAGACACGCATCTTTGGTTTTTGAGAGGGATTACGGGAAATACCGCTCGCCCGACCCTTACAGAAACTGCAAGATGTCAGTGAATGGTAAAGTTGTCACAGGACTGGTTGACAGTACGGGATCCCTGAAAAGGTCCAGATCAGGGATTCTGGAGGTCGCCAGATCCTTCTACTCGCACCTCTTGGGCAGGAAGGATCTAGATCGGGATGTGATGTCGGTTTTCCTGGCTGAAACTGTCCCTGAGCCAGGAGTAGACCCCTCTCTTGATGTTTTGACAGAGATGATTAGGGAAGAGGAAGTCAGCCTGGCGATTGAAGGGCTCGCCCTCAAGAAATCGCCGGGTCCGGATGGCTTAACATCCGAGTTTTATAAGACCTTTAAGGACGCCTTGGTTCCCCTCTTGACTGAGGTATTCAATGAGTGTCTTTCCTCGGGCGCTCTGCCGAAGTCAATGAGGAGGTCTGCCCTGATCATCCTGTCAAAGGGTAAGGACCGATCTCGTATTGAGAACTGGCGTCCCATAGCGCTTCTCAATACGGACAGAAAGGTTTTGGCAAAGGTGCTGTTTAATCGGCTGGTGCAGTTTGCACCCTGGCTCCTTTCGGGGACCCAGCACTGCTCTGTTCCAGGCCGCAGTACATTTAGTGCTGTGCTTTGTGTCCGGGAGGCAGTGGAGCAGGGCAGGGCTGGTAACTGGAAGGGGCACTTGCTGTCCTTGGATCAGGCAAAAGCGTTTGATCGGGTTAACCACGAGTACCTCTGGTCTGTCCTTCTGAGGTATGGCCTGCCGGGTGGGTTTGTCAATTGGCTGAAAGTTTTGTACGCAGGGGCAGAGAGTTTCCCGCTTGTGAACGGTTGGATTGGCCGCTCTTTTGAGGTTGGGTCTGGTGTTCGCCAGGGTTGTCCTCTGAGCCCACTTTTATACGTGTTCGCGATTGACCCATTCCTTAGGAGGGTTGATCGTGGGCCGTTAGTGGGAGTCGGGATGGACCGGGCAGCACCGGATGCCACTCTAAGGGTGGTAGCGTACGCCGATGACGTCACTGTTTTTGTGTCCTCGAGAGGGGAGGCGCAATGGGTGATGTCAGAGGTTGACCGCTACTCAGAGGCTTCTGGGTCCAAGATCAACCGGGATAAGTGTGAGAGTCTCTGGCTGGGAGAGGGGGATCCAGGCTTTGATCTCCCGGACACTCTTCCAGGGCCCCAAGACTCTGCCAAAGTTCTCGGCATCGAATTTGGCCAGGGGGATTACCCCATGCAAAACTGGGACGGCAGGCTTAAGATCGCCACTCAGAAGGTGGACCAGTGGAAGGGTTGGTCTTTGACCCTCAGAGAAAGGGTTAATCTGATCAAAACTTACCTGCTCCCATTGCTGATATATCTGGGCAGTGTGTGCATGTTGCCAGAGCCCCTCTGGACTCGGGTCTACAGTCTGTTCTTCCAGCTGTTATGGGGGAATAGGCTGAACCTAATCAAGAGGGAGGTTACTTACCGCACGAGGAGACAAGGAGGGTTGTGTATGGTCAACCCTGTGGTGTTCCTAGTGAATACCTTTCTTAAGATCAATGTAGCAAACCTCTGGAAAGAGAGGGCTCCTCCGTGGGTATACTCCTGCAGGGGATGGTTTCGGCCTTTCTTCCAGGAATGGGAGATAGGAGGGCAAGTGAAGGATCTCCGTACACCGCATGGGCATCTTCCGGCTTACGCTACCCCGGTTCTGAAGGTGATTCGCCGGTGGGGTCTGGGAATGTGGGAGATCAGGACCATGTCGAGGAAACTCCTTGACAAGAGGGTTCTGTTGACCCATTTCCAGAAGCCTCTGGCCCTCAGGGATTGCCCAAGTCGGGATCTTGGGGTGGGTTTGAGTTTGCTGGAATCAGGATCCCCTTGAAGTTTTGGGACTTGACTTGGCGCTGCTTCCATGGAAAGCTGTGTGTGAGGGACAATCTGAAGTGTAGGAGCTCTGAGGAAAGGGGTTGTCCCCGGGAGGAGTGCGGTGGCCTGCTGGAGAGCATGGACCACTTCCTGCTTCAGTGCCCCTTTAACACAGAGGTGTACAGCCGGGTGGGCGCTTCCATCCATTGGCCCGGGTTGGCCGGTCTCTCCTATGCGGAGTGGGCCTATGGAGCATTCAGAGGCCTGGGTGGCCGGGACCGCTGCACGTTGTTCCTAGTTAGCCTAGTGGTCAGGTACCACACGTGGAACGCACGGTGTTTAGTATCGACGCAGCGTAAAATCCTCCCGGTGGATGAGGTGGTTAGGAACATTCTGGGTGACCTGGTGAAGGTGCGCTCTCTGGAGTATGAGAGGCTGGGCACGGGGAGGGCCTCTCTCCTTTGGAGGGGGTTCTCCTTTAGTGTCCCTTAGTCTGTCGTCTCCTCTCCTGGTGTTGGGCTGAAGCTGACACTGTAGATTTTTGTTTTGTATCTGAGCATGTAGTGATGTAGGGCTTGCAGGTGCCGAACCTGGGCTTTATGTGGTTTTGATATATGTTGATTTGTTTAATGTGTTTGTATCTTGTGTACAGTGTGTATATAGTTATATGTAGTTATAGTTCTTGTGTGTATATAGGTTGGTTGGTTTTGGGGTGTTGGTGTTAGGGTGTTAGGTTGGGAGGGGGGTGGACGGGACTTGGACTGTACGATCCTGGGCACTGGTCTGGACTATATAACGCGAACTTTGGACGTTAGACCAGTGTCTGGGGGGGGAGGGTGATGGGTGTGGGATTTAGTTAGTTATATTTTATGTTATTTAATGTTAATGTTATTTCCGTTATATTCATTGTTATTTCTGTGTTTATTTATTGTTTATTTATTTATGTGTATTTTGCTGTGTATTTCTATATAAAAAAAAAAAAAAAATTAGGTGGTGGGACTGGGTGAAGGTTTTGTTTGTTCTCATGCTGAGTGTGTGGTGTGTGTGTGGCTGGGCCAGGAGGTTTTGTAAGTTTATTTTCGTTTATATTTGTTCTTTTGTAATTCTTTTGCCAGAAGTTATGGCTTTATTTATGTTTATTATTGTTATGTTTTTCACTTTTATATAAAATAAAAGATTTACAGGATGTAACTCAGGATCAGTACAGGATAAGTAATGTCATGTATGTACACAGTGACTCCACCAGCAGCAGAATAGTGAGTACAGCTCTGGAGTATAATACCGAATATAACTCAGGATCAGTACAGGATACGTAATGTCATGTATGTACATAGTGACTGCACCAGCAGAATAGTGAGTGCAGCTCTGGAGTATAATACAGGATGTAACTCAGGATCAGTACAGGATAAGTAATGTCATGTATGTACTGTAACACAAAAGACAGGGGATAGTGTGCCCTGAGCTTGCCCCAACCTCTGTCCCTTCCTATAGCCCCCCACGCTAAACCGTGGGGCGACTACTTGAAGACTCGAAATACACTGATAAGTGTGGGAAGGGAAACACAAATAGACTGACAAACATAAAACACAAAAGAATAGTAAACTATCCGGATTCACAACGAGAGGGTACGTCAATAGCAAAATCAGTAGGCAAAGAGTCAATGTCAAAAAACGAGCCGAGGTCACAACGATACAGATACAGATACGGATCAAGTCAAACCTAATGCTGAGAGCGAGTGGAGAAGGGATTTCAAACACTGGCACAGGTGACTAGTGAAGCTGCAATTTATGCAGCCAGAACTCCACCTCCAGAACCTGATAGGAGCTGGACAGCTTCTGGGAATTAACCCCTCATGGTGCAGAACAACCAGGCATCATGCAGAGGTACACAAGTCCCAGCAGTTCCGAACACAACTCCTAGACAGCGCGAGATCTTAGCAGCCGCTGCCCGGGACGAGAGGGGGTTTTTTTGCGGATACGCGCCGGGGGTCGGAGAACGCTGCTGGCACCAGCAGAAAAACCAGAAGTCCCAGCATTCTCCCTAGCGACCCTGACATGTACACAGTGACTGCACCAGCAGCAGAATAGTGAGTGCAGCTCTGGAGTATAATACAGGATGTAACTCAGGATCAATACAGGATAAGTAATGTCATGTATGTACACAGTGACTGCACCAGCAGCAGAATAGTGAGTGCAGCTCTGGGGTATAATACAGGATGTAACTCAGGATCAGTACAGGATAAGTAATGTCATGTATGTACACAGTGACCGCACCAGCAGCAGAATAGTGAGTGCAGCTCTGGAGTATACTAGAATGTAACTAAGGCTATGTAGTAACTAACACAGACTATTATTTGGGTCGGTGATGATTTTAAAATAACCACCCTTCTTCCAGTCCTCAGATCACCCAGAAACCTCAGCCGGGTCAGGGAGGTGAGTGACAGCTGCACTCAGCAGGGGATGTGGATGCTCGTCTAGTGTTGGTGATAGGGACACATTCTGAACCGTCTAGTGATGATAGGAAACATTTTGCTTCACAGCTTAATTTACAAAATAAGAACCTTAATGCATGCAATAAGTGGGGACATTCTGTATCACAGGTTTTTGTTATCAGTTATCAGCCATTTCAGATACGTCGGCTTGGAAACATTCATGGAAATGTTTAATCTCACAACTTCATAATTGAACTTCCCAAACACTGTCACAATGGGGCAGATTTACTTACCCGGTCCTGTCGCGATCCCCCGGTGCGTTGTCCAATGAGGATTCGGGTCCGGCGCGATTCACTAACATTGTGCGCCCGAGTTCCTGCAGGTGTCGCTGCTGCACCGAGGTCCGCCGAAGTTCACCTGCTTCTTCCCGGTGCATGTGAGTGCTTGATCTTGCGACACAATTCGTTTTTTAAATTCCGCTGGTTTTCCGACGGTCCTCCCCCCCACCCCCACCCCCAGGGTGCAAAACAGAAATATTCGGGAAACCCGACGAAAGTAGTAAATGAGCCCCAATGTCTTCATTGGCTTCATGTAGTTACTCAGCGACTTGCTAGCATATGCTATTCTAGGTTTATGGTTGTCTACCACCTCCTGGTGTTGTATAATGGTACTGCACATTTTTAATGGTCTTTGTACTGAAATGAATCATTTTATAAGGAAAAACATGGGAGTAACATTGAAAGTATTTTTTTAGATTTATGTAGGATGGTTTATTATCAGATAAAATTTATTTAAATATTTTGTACTATGTACTAGGAAGCTGGAAAAAAAACAAAATGTGGTCAAACTGACAAATAAAGGTCGCTGAGCCATTTTATAGCAGATACAGCTTTCACTTTGCAGTCCAAATGACAATATAATACAGCAGACACCTGCCCTGTATGGAGTGGACCTCTGTACACCTGGTTAGGGTTCTTTCAAACTACAATTTTCACATTTGTATTCTATACTTCATTTTTGCTGATTTTATACTAAGCCAATGGGGGTCATTTACTAAGGGCCCGATTCGCGTTTTCCCGACATGTTACCCGAATATTTCCGATTTGCGCCGATTTTCCATGAATTGCCCCGGGTTTTTGGCGCACGTGATCGGATTGTGGCGCATCGGCGCCGGCATGCAAGCGACGGAAATCGGGGGGCGTGGCCGAACGAAAACCCAGCGGATTTGGAAAAACCGCCGCATTTAAAAAAAAAAAATTGTCGCTCGGCACGCGCTTACCTTCACACAGTCGGGCTCGGTGTACTCCAGTGCGTTCCGATGCTCTTCAGCGCAACAGCGACATCTGGTGGACGTCGGAGGAACTACATTAGTGAATTGCCGGAAGACCCGAATCCACCGCAGAGAAGGCGCCGCTGGATCGCGAATGGGCCGGGTAAGTAAATCTGCCCCAATGTCTTCTATGTGGCTATTCCCATTTCCATTTTTTTCACGGATATGAGAACCATGAGGAAAAACAGCAGCATATATGTAAAATAGTAGGGACAATATAGTGACACAAAGCATACTGAAAATGAACACTTCTTTTGTGTACACACAAAAGGAAGGCATATCTGAAGAAGGGCCATGGCTTCTGATTTCATGCAAATGGTACAGAACTTTATGTGAATATATATTAATAAGTTGCTTAATATCATCATGTCCCCAATACAAAAAAAAAATAACATAAAGTGGTCTTTAGGTAATCCATAGGGGTGCAGCACTTCCATGGATGATTGTATAGAAATAAAGGGTGTAGGGTGCCTGGACAGCTTGAAAACCTGCAAATTGTTCTCCATGGTAGGGACACTCCTGGTGTATAAAGGTGTGTAAAGGATCACCAGAGAAGGCTCTTGACGCTAGCGGCAGCCAGGGATCACACGTAGACAAGAGATGTAGAACATTTACCCACAGTTCCTTTATTTCAGAACACAAACACAGCAAAGGCAACAGGCCACGGTAACAGTCCAATCAGTCCTGGTCCAAGGTAGTTGGTTGGATAACGTCCGGCAAAGAATGCTACTAGCCCAGTTCTTGTAGTTTTAGGTTGGAGAGGTTAAGAACTGCTTTAGCAGCAATCCTATATGGGCTCTGTTAGGGATCAGAGTTGCTCGAGGCCTGATATCTGCAGGCCATGTGTTTGGATGTGTTCTGTTCTTTAGCACTCACAGAAAGAGAATCTGTAACCTTCCATCCACAGGGAGTTTTAAAAACTTCCCCTGGGGCTGGAGTTTTCCAGGTATCAAACCAGGGACCTTGTGACAAACAGGATTAACAAATATCAAACAATACATCATTGGTCAATATGTAAACATTCCTTTCCAGGCAGGTGCCGTGCCATAGCATTACCCTCTGCAGCTAGTAGGTGGCATTGTCCGGATTCAGGGGAAGTGGACCCACTGAACCACCGCGGACAATGAAGCAAGACGACACCTGGGAGAGGAGTCTAAGTGGCACCTGGTTTTCACCAGAGCCCGCCGCAAAGTGACTTGGACTTGCTGTGGCGTGGTACCACCAGGTCGCTTCACAGGAACGCCTTTGTCCACGGGGTGGCCAACGTGAAGTATAGAATTGTGAGGCAAGAGGGAGTTGTGGACAAGCAGGAGGTCAGGACAGGCAGCACGGGATCAGAGTCGGGGACATAGCAGAAGGTCTGGGCAGGCAGCACGGGATCAGAGTCAGGGACTTAGTGGAAGGTCAGGACAGGCAGCATGGGAGCGAAGTCAGGAACAGAATCGAGGTCACAACGGGAAATCCCTATAGACGCACAGGGCATAGGGAAAAAGCTTTTTCTAAGGAACGGGGCTCAAAAATATGGCAAGGGACACCAGAAGGGGCTGGCAATATATCAGGGCAGGCGGCCAGCCAGCGCCAATTATCGGCGCGCTGGCCCTTTAAATTTTAAGAGCCACTAGGAGGCTGGAGCTTGGGGACTGCCGCTGCAGCCAGGAAAGGTAAGTGAGGCTGCAGACACAATCCAGGGGCACAGGGATGCACACAGGTCATAGGTCAGGACATGGGTCGCAGGAGCACCTGTGACAGGCATACTTACTAAAGAACCAATACATCACTAAAGACAAAGGACATATTCTTAAGGGCAACTTCATATAGGAACCAAACAGATTGTAAGATTCAGTTGGCCAAACTCCACCTACATCTTAGGGATATTAGAAGTATACAAGATTTGTAAAGGACACGTCCGGCGGGCCATTACACTTCAAACTTTCAGGACATGAAAAGTCGGACAAAAGTCACGATAAAAATTTTCATGCCCTGAGCTAACAGTTCCCTTCTCTATTATTTTCAACTCTGGAAATCTGGAACAAACCTCACACTATCTGGGAAAGACCCCAAAATTTGTGACTGCCCTGCTGAATCTGGGACAGTTTGGAGGTATGCTATAATGATCGACAGGGATTCTGGGTGTCGCACCCACATCACCTATTAATGACCTAATCCAATAGTAAGAGCACAAGTAGAGAAAGTGAGATTATCTGTGGTGGGTGAAGACTCCGCTTTTCCTTTGAACCAGTTAACTTCCCTCCATCATGCTGTATCGGTGGTCAGGCGCAGTAATGTGGGGTAGGAGTCGCAGCCAGCTGGACGCGGCTTGGGATGACAGAGCTGCTTGTCAATGGTAATTAGGAGAGATATTTGCCTGTTGACAAGATGGGTCATTACACATCTGTCAGGGGATTTACAGACGTGACTTTCGTGGGTCTGGCAGCTGGCTGCCCTGTAGTGATCGCAGAGTATGATTATCCGCTATGATATAGCCATGCGCCGTCACTCTCCATGCTATTCCTGTAACATGGGAGAACTGATCCGGCCTCTGTACCCAGAAGCAACCTCACTTCTGAAGGCGGTGACACAAAAGCTCAATTATACAGTTAATAGAAAAATGGCCCCACATTCCGACACCCATAACTTTAATTTTTTAGGGCTCAGTTTGAACATGTGGGTATTAGATTTATATTAACATAGAATGCAATATAACTCTATATTATTAAGCCATGTCACAGGTAGAGGTAAATAGTAATAAATTATATGCAGATCTGGAAGTCTTTGGAGGCTCCTGGCTGCCACAGCAGTGGTAAGGATTTTGTGATCTGCATGCAGGAGAGCCATTCTATTAATCTCACCAAAAGTGAATAGAACTTTGCAGATGCTGTGGTCACATCTAACCACGGCATCTGAGTGATTAAAAGTCTGTGCCTGCTTATCCCTGAACTAATCCCTGCAACCAATCCTTCCTTACAGGTAATAGCCCTGATGTTTGGAGAATAGTCACTTTTGCATATATCCATATGGATAATATATCAGGTAAGTTTTTCAGTAGATGGGTTCTGCATGAAGCGTTTCAAATCCATACTAACAGAGGGTGTGAAGACACACCATCTTTAAATGTTAGGTACTTCTTTGTAGCTGGTGACGGCACCCCTCATGGTGCCCCCCATATTGCTGCAGGTGCTGCTGCCTGAGGCGAGAGACTCAACTTGCATCATGGATGGTGCCTAACAAACCTAGTGGATCAGAGTCGTCTTGGCATGGTCCTGAAAAGTTGACTTAAAGCTAACATGGAAGTTAAACTAATATTTGAGAAACTGCTATTATACAGCAGTAAAACTATCCATATATTGTTCTTCCACATGCCCATAAAGTTCCATAGTCCCTTTTGTAAAGTTGACTCAACCTCTATGCAAATAACCATGTGAGTCCTGCATACTCATGTTCTTCCAGCTGAACCATGCCTCCAGCTTCTGAGATGCCAGCTGTGTGACTTGATGAAGAGAATTACTAAGGGAGAGGGAATGAGCTAGTTAAGAGAGACACTGACTCACTATAGAGAAATCAAGACATTCCCCTCCCTCAGGAATTCTCTTCAGCAAGTCACACAGCCAGCGTCTTTCTCATTCCTGAGGCAGGAACGAGGTAACAGAGCCAAGTTGACTTTGCTGAAGAGAGCTTTCCTTGTCAGGAAGCTCGAGGAGCGGCTGAACTGGAATAAGTAAACTTTACAAACAGACTATGGAACTTTAAAGGCATGCGGAGGAACAATATAAGAGGTTTCCTCCGAAACGCCGTCGTCTGCCTGTTTAGCCATTAACTTTTGGTTATGTTGGGTAGTTCTACGCTTTATAATTTTTTAAAGATATCTTTAGTTAGTGGGGATTAGGTTAACTGACAGTTTTCATTAAAATGGGGCTGGATTTCTCTGCCAGAGATTTTGGACTTCTTGCTATATCACTGCTGGTTTCACTATTCTCATATTTCTCATTTTACACTTCCTTTGATATCTTGTTGTGACTTCGGACTTCCTGACTTGACTTTGTATTTGTATTTTTGTTCTGTTCCCGACCGCTCAACCAACAAGCATGTGACAGACGGAATTGAGTTCTCCTCTTCCCCTTGTTCCCTTGCAGAGACTCAGAGTCTGTTACCAAGTTCTTTATACAGGCAGTCCCCAGGTTACGTACAAGATAGGGTCCAGAGGTTTGTTCTTAAGTTGAATTTGTATGTAAGTCGGAACTGTATATTTAATAATTGTAGATCCAGCCCCAGTGACAATTGGAGTTTAAACATTTTTAGCTGTAATGGGACCAAGGATTATCAATAAAGCTTCATTACAGACACCTTACAGCTGATTATTGCAATCTGGGAATATAGTAAAGCATTCAGAAAGCTTCACCAGAGGTCAGAGGGGTCTGTCTGTAACTATTGGTTGTATGTAAGTCGGTTGTCCTTAAGTAGGGGACCGCCTGTAGTGGGTTTACCCACAGCAGACTGGGCCGTAGTCTGATTGTGGGTTCTGCTTTTGCATTACAGTAGCATAATTGGTATTGCAGTTTGCCATTCATGTTCTGTGGATGTTATAAAACTAGCAAAGGCAAATTCCAGAGAAGAAGTTAAATGACTGTACATATCTAGCTAATATAATGCATAAAGGAGGGAAAAGTACATTTCTGGTTAATTTAGTACCAGAATTTTCTGGGACTTGTGGCACTGGGTGCGGATGATATCGGAGACGCTAGGGTTCTAATTCATTAGGAAAGTTTGTCTGTTTAAGACAAAGGACCACAGTGCTTGTGCCCGTTTTCTGTCTGACTTTGCACTGAAAAGAATGTGCAAAATGTTTGTACATGTATTTATAAAGTGTCTGCGCCAGTATTGTGTCACAGTCGCATTGTGTCCGCCGCGCCACAAAATTCAGCACTTAAGGGTGCATTACGGTGCAGATTCGAAACATGCCACATATTTTACTGCAACACAACAGAATTGTTTTGCATGCTCTGTGTTAAAAGTGCACCAAAAAAATGTGGTGCCAACTTCCCGAGCAGTGCAGGGGGTGCCAGTAATAATAATAATCTGCCGCACCCCATGTATTAGTGAGGCGGACAGATAGGGGCAAATTTACTTACCCGTCCGGAGTTGTTCACCGAAAGTGCATTGTCCGTGTATAATGCACTGTGCCACGATTCACTAAGATCGTGCGCCCGATTTCCTGCATGTGTTGCTTCCCCGCTCAGGCCCGCCGGAGTTCACCTTCTTTTTCCTGGTGCATGTAAGTGCATTGGATTGCAACAAAGTTTGAATGTTAAATCCCGTGCTCAGTCGGATCATCCCTGATTTCTGTTGCATGAAAGCCGATCGCGTGCAACACAATCTCCTGCTAAATACCTGTCACAGCCGTGCAATCCCCGAAAATGTTGGAAAATCTGACCCATAGTACAGTTTGCACTACTTTTGATAAATGTGGGACATAGTGTCCTTTATGCGTGCGACTAGTGCAGCGCACCATCCTGGCACCACACACCCCTGGCACCGTGCCAACCCACACTCCTGAATGAAGAAGCTTTCAACGGGCTGCAGCAATAGAGCCGGGGATAATGGATACGTGTCAGCTGCAGGGTGACTTGTTCACACGCACAGACCTTTCCTAGGAATCTAAATAGCCCCTCCATGAATGATGAGATGGGACTCAATCTACATAAAATCAGTCACAGTGTCATCGAGCGCTAAGAAATGTAGCATCATAATATGTGACAGGGAGTCATTATAATAACTCAGAAATAATCTCCAGAGCTTCGCTCTCTATACCCATCTGTCAGATGTGATACCTGATACTGAGCTGCTGTATCTAAGTCTATCATGTGTTACATTAGTTACTGCTGAGTTGTTGTATCAAAGGCGATCATGTATGATACTGTCTGCTCACCTGCAGTATCTAAGCCCATGATATTTGATACTGTTTAAGCTTATCTTGTGTCATACTTTCTGCCTGGCTACTGTATCTAAGCTTGTCATGTGTGATACTGCCTCCAATGTTGATGTATCTAACATGAATATGTCTAGCAAACGTATATACACTCACCGGCCACTTTATTAGGTACACCTGTCCAACTGCTCGTTAACACTTCATTTCTAATCAGCCAATCACATGGCGGCAACTCAGTGCATTTAGGCATGTAGACATGGTCAAGACAATCTCCTGCAGTTCAAACCGAGCATCAGTATGGGGAAGAAAGGTGATTTGAGGCCTTTGAACGTGGCATGGTTGTTGGTGCCAGAAGGGCTGGTCTGAGTATTTCAGAAACTGCTGATCTACTGGGATTTTCACGCACAACCATCTCTAGGGTTTACAGAGAATGGTCCGAAAAAGAAAAAACACCCAGTGAGCGTCAGTTCTGTGGGCGGAAATGCCTTGTTGATGCCAGAGGTCAGAGGAGAATGGGCAGACTGGTTCGAGCTGATAGAAAGGCAACAGTGACTCAAATCGCCACCCGTTACAACCAAGGTAGGCAGAAGAGCATCTCTGAACGCACAGTACGTCGAACTTTGAGGCAGATGGGCTACAGCAGCAGAAGACCACACCGGGTGCTACTCCTTTCAGCTAAGAACAGGAAACTGAGGCTACAATTTGCACAAGCTCATCGAAATTGGACAGTAGAAGATTGGAAAAACGTTGCCTGGTCTGATGGGTCTCGATTTCTGCTGCGACATTCGGATGGTAGGGTCAGAATTTGGCGTCAACAACATGAAAGCATGTATCCATCATGCCTTGTATCAACGGTTCAGGCTGCTGGTGGTGGTGTCATGGTGTGGGGAATATTTTCTTGGCACTCTTTGGGCCCCTTGGTGCCAATTGAGCATCGTTGCAACAGCACAGCCTACCTGAGTATTGTTGCTGACCATGTCCATCCCTTTATGAGCACAATGTACCCAACATCTGATGGCTACTTTCAGCAGGATAATGCGCCATGTCATAAAGCTGGAATCATCTTAGACTGATTTCTTGAACATGACAATGAGGTCACTGGACTCAAATGGCCTCCCCAGTCACCAGATCTCAATCCAATAGAGCATCTTTGGGATGTGGTGGAACGGGAGATTCGCATCATGGATGTGCAGCCGACAAATCTGCGGCAACTGTGTGATGCCATCATGTCAATATGGACCAAAATCTCTGAGGAGCTTCCAGCACCTTGTTGAATCTATGCCACAAAGAATTGAGGCAGTTCTGAAGGCAAAAGGGGGTCCAACCCGTTACTAGCATGGTGTACCTAATAAAGTGGCCGGTGAGTGTATATCTTCTGTAATGCTGACTCTACTTACTATGTGTGATACTGTATATTGAGCTCATATCTTAGCCAGACATGTGTGATCCTCTGTATTTGTCATGTACTGTCTCACAGACCCTATTAGTACTACTGCCCCTATCATTCTGCTGCATCGTCTGGTTACTTTGAAGGAATGGTGCAGAAATTATGATCATTCGCTAGGTCGAGGGGACCATTTGTCCTCTGTGATAGCACAAGGTCGTGGAGACCCGAGAGCCTATCACTCATCAGATACATTAGATTAGACACAAGGGACCCAAAGGTGACCGATATTAAAATCTTACACCCCCCCCCTGGGAGTGCAGAAAGTCCCATCCACCACCTGCTGCCTACAGTTTTATTTATGGATGATGAATGGTCAAGATGCTAATATCATGTATATGAATAACCCCTCAAAGTAACCATATTATCAATATCAGGTCACCTGGGAAAGCTGGGTGACAACCAGTATGGCTGTCCTTACTATTCCTGCCATGACTTGTAGTAAATAGATCTGAGGTCATACCCCCGGGAACAGAATAAAGCCCCCAAATCAAGCCAGCAGGTGTGCACCCAATTCCAGAGCGTATGTGTAATTATATCAGATGCACATCACATATTCTCATGTATGGAGGATAATAGCCATCATATAGCAGATTACACACCCCAGATATGTGATCCGTAAAAGCCTAGACCTTGTACCCTGTGCCACGTTATAGATTCTTAGGCACTCTCATTCCTGAAATAATTTATCCAAATAATAATCCCAGCTGCGGACATAAAATGCATACAATAAGAAGGGATGTGTCACCTGCATGACTACGCCTCTAAACATACATATACAGTAGTGAGCTCAGTAGTGACCTGCCAGGTTTTTTCCCATTGTTTCCTTCCATTAAACAAAGCCTCAGATCTGTTGCTGGACATGAACGTTGGATGACATACTTCATTGTCTATGATGGGGACCATCCAATTACCAACACAGGTGTGAACAAAGCCGAAAAGTCAGCAACTGCCAAATCCTTCACGCCTGGTGTATTAGTCCACTGTCGTCTCATGCTCATGTCTCATGCTCCAGCCACAATCCCATTGGCTGCCATTGGAAGAAGACTGCATATAATCTGAATTATGATAGTACTGCTACATATATCAAAGTATTTGTGAATATTCAAACAGGAATTTCTGCAGCAAAGGTTGGCATTTTCACAAAAAAAAAATCTGCAGCATACAATTAATATGATGCAGATACAAAACCTCCAGTGCAGGATAATTTATGTGAAGGTTCTCTGAATTTCTTTTCTATGCATCAAAATTCATCATAAAAATTCTACAGTGTTTCAGTTGTACAGGAACCACACATATACAGCCAGCGGCCCTGAAGATCTGAGAAATCATACTTTTGCTGTTTTTTCTACTGCTGCCTGTATCTCTGGGAAAATCCATATTTTCTATCAAAGCCCTATACGAAAGAGGGCTAAGGTGTAACATCAGGCAGGCCAATTTATTGGCTGGTGACCCAGAACTTTCTAGAGAGAATGCAATAGTTTATAAAAGGGGATCTGCCATGGTTCTGGGGTCAGTCTTCTTCTTGTCCAAGTCTAGAGGATAGATTAGTACAAAGCAAAGCCGAGTAGGAAGCCCAGCCTGCAGACTGCCCCTACAAGGCTGAATGAGAGTGTTCAATGGATAGTCTTACTGCCAACAGCCTATGGAAGCCATCTAGATCAGACTAATAGCCAGGAGTTACATTGCACCGTGCAAACCCCCATCTTGCTTTGTCCCTGTCAGCCTCAATGGTTGTGGAGAGAGCCCAATGCCACGAAAAGGATACTGTGACATGCAGAAAATCTTACCTCTTGGACTATTATTGCCCCACACACTATTGTGGGCATGTTGCACATTGGGGAGGGGTGTCCTCACACTGCTATGCCCTGTGCTCTCTGCATTTAACTGCCACACTTTCCCTATTCTCTGCACAGCAGTGAGAGGACACAACCCAGGTACAATCCTGGAATATAAATCCATATTTCACAGCCCTGCTTTTACTTGCAATAAACGCAAAGATTACACAGATGTCCAGGGTCGATACCTAACATTGTCTGTAATTTTCAAGGTGAAACCTAAGCCCCCATAAAATTACCCTGTAGTTGTCTATATTTTTTTATGTGTTGTAGATTAGACTTTACTACAAATTAATTTCCCTCATTGTTTTGTGTTGATGCGTTATGATTACAGCCGCCCCTGGAGACACCAACGCTCTCATCTGCTGGGGACGTCGCTGCCTGGAGCCACCAGACTGAGCTCTGCTTGTTCTCTAGTAGGACTCAGCGATTGGGGATCAACACTGGGTACATCCTAGTATTTATTTAGGATTTTTAACCCCATGACCCCCTCTCCTCACACGGCAGCGAGTCCTTGAAGCTTATCATGTGCTGTTCTTCATAGAATGACATCATACTTTATGTGATGAGGTCACACTGTTTATGGTGAGATCACAATGTATAATAACTTCATGCCACATGTAGTGCGGTGCATATGGTAACATTGTGGTGTAAAAGGTGAGATCAATGTATATAAGACACTATGGGGGAAATTTATCATTAGGCAGGATTTTGAGCAGTTGTCTATGGGGCACATCTACTTACCCGTCCCGTCGCGATCGTCGCCTTGCGTTGTCCGACGAGGTTTCGGGTCTTCCGCGATTCACTAAGATTGTGTGTGTCCAATTTCCTGCAGGTGTTGCTGCTGCACCGAGGTCCGCCGGAGTTCACCTTTTTCTTCCCGGTGCATGTGAGTGGTGATCTTGTGACACAATTTGCTTTTTAAATTGTCTGAATCAGTTGGGTGGACCGACGTCCACGCCCCCCGATTTGTGTCACATGCAAGCCGGCGCCGATGCGCCACAATCCGATCACGTGCACCAAAAGCCAATTAAGCACAAGACGGAAAAAAATCACGAAACCCAATGAAAATGCGGCATTCGGACCCCTAGTAAATGCGCCCCTATGTGTTAGACTGGCAGGTTTCCACCAGTCGGATTTATAGTGCGGTGTATGTGCAGTGTTACATGTCTTCCTATGTGAGTATAACATCCTATGTGTGTGCTCTATGCCCATAGACTGCACCAGTCACACGTATGTTCGACATCTGCTCAATTTCTGCCTTTTTGCAATGTTTTTGCGCAGGAAATTCTCAGATACCTCAAACATAAAATTGAGAAAAAATTTCCCCCTGTAGTAGCAATGGACCCACATATACCATGTGGTGTAGTTTTGCGATTACATTTGCGTTCTTTTGAAAATTCTCAGTTGATAAATGTGGTGTTGCAACAATTATACGCCAAGAAGCCACATAGGACTAATGATAAATCTCGCCTTATATGTGCATATGATGTCATGATGACATCACATAGGTTTTACTACTAGATCACATGCTGTGACAAAGTATATCATGACATCACACTGCACATACCCTGCACTATATGGTACTGATAGGACAGAGCAGTCCGGCATGTGACTGATCCCATGAAATCTGCATGACTAAACCCAAAACATCCTGCAAACACACGAGACTGGACATTAACAAAAGTGCCATTATCAGCAGATTCCAATGCATTCCTGATGCCCACACTACACCCAGCAGTGCACCAGCCTGGACAATGGCGCTTCTAAGTCCATCATGTCTTCTACTCCAGTCCCATCCAGAGCAGCATCCACAGTTCTGACATTTTCAGGCGGAGTAACAAAGAAACGACACAACGCAGATTTTTAAGGAAGATGTATATTATATTATGTGGAATAAACGTCAGGGTCTGTGTAATCTGCCTATGCTCCCAGTGCACCGTTTATTCTGCTGCGTTGCATTCGTGAAGATGTAGAAGAACTAATGTATAACATCCTGGGCATCAGACTGGAGTTACAGAATGGAGAGATGGATCACCCTCCCTGTACCATAATATACTGATATCACATCATACTGACAGCTGTATTATCACCGACAAGAGGGATGAGGCAGCACAACCTGCAAAGCAAAGCATGATGGGGCTTGTAATCCAAATACTAAGTAAAAGTCACTGCACAACTATTATCTATCTGTGATGTACAATGTCAGTATTACAGATGGTTTATTACATGCCGGGTGTATTATATGCTGAGGTATTACAGTCAGAGCGGATTATACCATATGAGGGGTGAATACATAGTAGATTATGTGATGGATTATTACATCCATGGTGTATTATATGATGGATTATTACATCTATGGTGCATTATATGATGGATTATTACATCCATGGTGTACTAGATGATGTATTATTACATCTATGGTGCATTATATGATTTATTATTACATCCATGGTGTATTAGATTATGTATTATTAAATCTATGGTGCATTATATGATGTATTATTACATCCATGGTGTACTAGATGATGTATTATTACATCCATGGTGTACTAGATGATGTATTATTACATCTATGGTGCATTATATGATGGATTATTACATCCATGGTGTATTAGATGATGTATTATTACATCTTTGGTGCATTATATGATGGATTATTACATCCATGGTGTATTTTTGATGTATTATTACATCCATGGTGTATTATATGATGTATTATTACATCCATGGTGTATTATATGATGTATTATTACATCCATGGTGCATTATATGATGGATTATTACATCCATGGTGCATTATATGATGGATTATTACATCCATGGTGCATTATATGATGGATTATTACATCCATGGTGTATTATATGGTGTATTATTACATCCATGATGTATTATATGATGGATTAATAAATCTATGGTGCATTATATGATGGATTATTACATCCATGATACACTATACTGCATTGTCATGGTGTGATGTATTGTTCTTGGGGGCTGCAGGCTCCTCATTGCTCCAGGCTCAGTTTTCTCCTTAATGGGAGTTTCTATACTTATCTGCAGGGATTAGGGTGCAGGGTCCCCCCTCCTGATCCTGGCCCCGCCCCTTGGTTATGACTGACACTGGTCTTGGCCAGTGGTGTCGGGGGGGCGTGGCTCCGGGCTGGGCTGGGGATGACTAGAGCAGCGGCCGGGACTTGTCACCTGCTGCAGGTGCGGAGCGGACAGGATGCGGGGACAGAAGCGGACACTGCGCCTGGAGCGCGGGCAGAGGGTGCAGGCCGTGTGTGTGCTGGGCACCAGCCTCTCCACTAATGTCAATGGGTGAGTGTCTGCCTGATGTGTGCAACCCCTCATCTACTGTGCACCCCAATACCTGCACCCACATCATGCGTCTCCCTATCACTGTGTTACATAGGACTGCAGGACATATCTTAAACATGATCTGTACTCATAGAGATATCACTGTATTATCTGTGGTGTTACATAGGACTGCAGGTCACATCTACTGCATGATCTGTACCCAGAGAGATATCACTGTGTTATCTGTGGTGTTACATAGGACTGCAGGACACATCTACTACATGATCTGTACCCAGAGAGATATCACTGTTATCTGTAGTGTTACATAGGACTGCAGGTCACATCTACTGCATGATCTGTACCCAGAGAGATATCACTGTGTTATCTGTGGTGTTACATAGGACTGCAGGACACATCTACTACATGATCTGTACCCAGAGAGATATCACTGTTATCTGTAGTGTTACATGGGACTGCAGGACACATCTTCTACATGATCTGTACTCAGAGAGATATCACTGTGTTATCTGTGGTGTTACATAGGACTGCAAGTCCCATCTGCTACATGATCTGTACTCAGAGATATCACTGTGTTCTCTGTGCTGTTACATAGGACTGCAGGACACATCTACTACATGATCTGTACTCAGAGATATCACTGTGTTATATGTGGTGTTACATAGGACTGCAGGACACATCTACTACATGATCTGTACTCAGAGAGATATCACTGTGTTACCTGCACTGTTACATAGGACTGCAGGGCACATCTTCTACATGATCTGTACTCAGAGATATCACTGTGTTACCTGTAGTGTTACATAGGACTGCAGGTCTCATCTTCTACATGGCCTGTACTCAGAGCTATCACTGTGTTATCTGTGGTGTTACATAGGACTGCAGGTCTCATCTACTACATGATCTGTACTCAGAGATATCACTGTGTTATCTGTGGTGTTACATAGGACTGCAGGACACATCTACTACATGATCTGTACCCAGAGAGATATCACTGTTATCTGTGGTGTTACATAGGACTGCAGGACACATCTACTACATGATCTGTACTCAGAGATATCACTGTGTTATCTGTGGTGTTACATAGGACTGCAGGACACAACTACTACATGATCTGTACTCAGAGATATCACTGTGTTATATGTGGTGTTACATAGGACTGCAGGACACATCTACTACATGATCTGTACTCAGAGATATCACTGTGTTATCTGTGGTGTTACATAGGACTGCAGGATACATCTACTACATGATCTGTACTCAGAGATATCACTGTGTTATCTGTGGTGTTACATAGGACTGCAGGATACATCTACTACATGATCTGTACTCAGAGATATCACTGTGTTATCTGTGGTGTTACATAGGACTGCAGGACACATCTACTACATGATCTGTACTCAGAGATATCACTGTGTTATCTGTGGTGTTACATGGGACTGCAGGACACATCTACTACATGATCTGTACTCAGAGAGATATCACTGTGTTATAGGTGGTGTTACATAGGACTGCACGTCACATCTACTACATGATCTGTACCCAGACAGTTATCATAGTGTTATCTGTGCTGTTACATAGGACTGCAGGACACATCTACTATATGATCTGTACTCAGAGATATCACTGTGTTATCTGTGGTGTTACATAGGACTGCAGGACACATCTACTATATGATCTGTACTCAGAGATATCACTGTGTTATCTGTGGTGTTACATAGGACTGCAGGACACATCTACTATATGAACGGTACTCAGAGATATCACTGTGTTATCTGTGGTGTTACATAGGACTGCAGGACACATCTACTATATGATCTGTACTCAGAGATATCACTGTGTTCTCTGTGCTGTTACATAGGACTGCAGGACACATCTACTATATGATCTGTACTCAGAGATATCACTGTGTTATATGTGGTGTTACATAGGACTGCAGGACACATCTACTACATGATCTGTACTCAGAGAGATATCACTGTGTTACCTGCACTGTTACATAGGACTGCAGGTCACATCTACTACATGATCTGTACTCAGAGATATCACTGTGTTATCTGTGGTGTTACATAGGACTGCAGGACACATCTACTACATGATCTGTACTCAGAGAGATATCACTGTGTTACCTGCACTGTTACATAGGACTGCAGGACACATCTACTATATGATCTGTACTCAGAGATATCACTGTGTTATCTGTGGTGTTACATAGGACTGCAGGACACATCTACTACATGATCTGTACTCAGAGATATCACTGTGTTATCTATTGTGTAACATTAGACAAGTTGAGCTCTGCTTCACCTTTATAATAAGACGTGATGCTGCGTATATGTGATAATATGGTCACTGATCCTGGAAGAGCCGGAGTGACGCAGCAGTGGGTCCTATGTGACATGGCACCTGCCACTTTTACTAATAGTCATTCCGGTCCATCGGATCCGGCAGTGACGCAGCACCACAGAACTGTTACTAAACGCTGTATGCCTCTGGTGTGCTCGTCCTTCCTATTTATGTAATTGTGTGACATCTCCAGCAACATGGTGTCAGGACTCGGGAGTTGGGGCCATTTGCAGAAATTTATAAGAGAACCAGTGACTAAAGTCCATCAGGTCGCCCCTCGGCATTACAATATGTGACATAAATCTGGGCCATTATTACCCTGTTACCCAAGATATGGTGGAAAATGGGAAGGCAAGCTGACACTGAGGGGTTAACTAAATCCTATAATGCAGCATTTTTCTGGTGGTGGCTATTGGTAACAGGTATAAGGAGCCACAATGTGGGGTGGTTATTGTGACGTTATATGTTATTATACTCCGGCTCCCTATATCCTGGTGCTGGGCACAGGTTCAGCAGCTGTTTAGTAAATAAGTCATTGTTCATTGTTCTGTCTGTTCCAGACCATTAAAATTGAGTCCAATGATACTAAGCAAGTCCAATGAGGCCCTGCATATTCAGTGGTTACTGCATTGCCCTGCCTCCTTGTTCTTGATTGACAGGTCTCGCTGCTGGGACAGGCTGCTGCATGGAACATTGAGAGAGGGCTCTGTTACATAATTGGGCACTTAAAAGTCATGTGACAGGGTGGTGTCATCCAAGGTCCTGTTACTACTGCAGCGTCTACCCCATGTATCTATCTGATCACATGATACCACAGCAGCCTCTATGGACTTCTCTACTCTATTTCTTCCCATCCTCCATGGAGGCTGCTGTGATTTCATGTGATCAGATACATACATGGGGTAGACATTGCAGATGTAACAGGATGTCACCCTGGTCACATGACATGCTGAGAAGAGACATGGGGAGGAGTAGATGGGAGGGGCTGGCCAAGCAGGACAAGCCCCTCTGATGCCAGGTAATGTAAGATAAAGTAGATGGAGATTTAAGGGAAACCATATTAAGCTAAAATAAGGGTGTCCGTTAGTTAATAGGGCTCTAGGTGAACCTATCACTAGCTGAATTTGTGAAAATGTGGTGACAGGTTCCCTTCAAGGTACTAACACTCAGCTTTTCCTGGCTACGGAATGGCAGTCATGCAGGAATACATAAGTCACTGTGGCAGACTTTGACAGATCTCCTAACCCTCCCTGAACATGACCTGATGACTCCACCCCCCCCCCACCCCCCCGTCCGCGGGGGATCATCTGTCACCCCCTCTGTATCTCATGGTTGCAAATCGGTGATGAAACTTCTGCAGAAGGTTGCAGCATCAGTGACCGATCACTATACGGATGTTGCGTCATATCCCCCAGGAAACCTCAGGATCCATCTCCCTGTAATAGATTTATATCAACATCATCCTACATAAAGGGCGGGTGCATTGCCACCTAAATGAAATGATTTTGGAAAATTGGCTGTGCTATACTGCACCATTCAAGTCTATGAGATTTTAACTGCAACATGTCAATATTCTGCTGTGGTTGTGGATTTCCTTCTCCATCCAACTGATATCCAAAATCCATTAGTAGATTTCAGATTTTGATGTTTACAATTGTTAAATTTGCGCATGAAATTAACCTGAGTGCAGAGAGATCTGTGTCATGTTCTGCATCTATATTTTGGGATAGATACAGAAATCTTCCACCAGGATGAAGGATTGCAAACCAAGCACAGTGACATACTGGTGTTTTCACCCTGGCAGGATGTGCTCTTCTTTTACCTCCTTATTCCCTGTTTTTTACAAAAAAGGTTTTTCAAATTATGTATATAAGCCTAAGGAGCTCCAGGCTCCATAGGTGTTAATGGAGCCTGGAGCCCCTAAGGCTCATTTGCAATTTTTAAAGCTTTTTTTTTTTTTAAATCGGGGCATAGTAAGATAAAAGAAGAGCAGATCCTACTAGGGGGGGCACACACCAGTATGTCAGTGTGCTTGGTTTACAATACTTCATCCTGGTGGAAGATCTCCTTTAAGGAGAAGGATTCCATTTGTAATCTACAGCAAAATATAGAGACAAAATGGATTTTATAATCAGCGTTTCATGTCAATTTCCTTATGGCGTGTGCTGCATTTTTAGATTCTGATTGATCATTAAAGTCTTAAGCAATTCATAAAAATCTGCTGCATTTCTCTGCTTTAAAATACGTTCATATGAATATTGTGGTGGATATACAGAGACTAAAATCCTGACATTATGATTGTTACAATGTAACATTACAGAGAATATTATATGAAGACATTATAATTAATGTCTCTCCTGTCCTGGACTCCAGGGTGATGTCATGTGGGACAAAGTCAGGAAGTATATGAGATGAAATCATAAGAGAGACATAAAAGTGCCAAGGAATTTGGGCTGATACGTTGTATCTGTTACAAACAATTGCAACTTTTTGTCATTTTGCATTTCAATTCTGGTGCTCAGAGGTTCTTAATAAATCTGCTGCATCTCGTGCCAAAATAATGATGGTGCACAGAGTGCCAGTGTTAATACATCGGCCCCAGTATTGATCACATAGAAGATCAACATAAATTCGGGCAATTCTGCCGTGAAAATAGATGTTTTTTATTGCAAATTTCCTTCTGTGTTTCACTGTTCCTCATATTTATGGGTGATCCATGAAAATCTGGAGAGATCTGGACAGATCGGTCACATCTAAAGGGAACCATCAATTTTTTTTATAAATTTTGTTGTGTGAATTAACCCTTTCAACTGGCAATATACCAATTTCACTAACATCTTAAAGCAAAATAAGGATTGGGATGAGAAGGGGTCCTACAGCATGTTATACTTTTGTAACTTTGTTTCCTAAGGTATTACCTAGGATTCATGGTTTCATGTGACTGACTTGGCTGACAACAGGGAGCAGTAGATAGAGTCCAGCAGCACAGCACATGGAGAGAAGGGGGTTGCAGATTGCACTTTCGTCGGACTGTTTGTCGTTTTCGGGGATTGCATGGCTTGGACAGGTATTTAACAAGTGTCTGCGCACGCGATCATTTTTTGGCGCAGCTGCGTTGGCTTTCATGCGACACAAATTATGGGGCGGGCCGTCGGACAATCCGACCAATTGTGACTGAGCGCAGGATTTAAATTTCAAATTGTGTTGCAAGACAAGACTTACATGCACCAGGAAGAAGAAGGTGAACTCTGTCGGACCTGAGCGGGGAAGTGACACATGCAGGATATCGGGCGCACGATCTTAGTGAATCGCAGCGGAGTGCATGATAGTCGGACAATGCACTGTAAATGTGCCCCAAAAAGTGTCTGCAAAAAGGCTTATGCTTCTCATGTTTCTCTGCTGATGAGTCTTCCCCTGGTCCAGCGAGTGGTTAATATATTGCCTTCATAGTAGGATCTCTCTCCTGGCAAATGTCCGATGGGGAGCAGCTGTGACTGGCTAATCTCTGTAGAGCGATGGCTCTCAGCACCTGGGTGGGGATATATGAAGCACTGAGCCATCAATAGGAATAGCCTTCCAAGGATTTAGGGCTTATGGCTAAGTGCGTTCTCTGCGGTGGATGGCGGTCAGATCAGCAATTTATCAATGTTTATCTAGTACAGGGTCCAGGAACAGGAGATTCTGGGATTGGCACAGGGGTCCTTAGTAGGGAGGGGGGCGGTATTAAAATTCAACAAGGGGTCCTGTCCTGCTGTTTAAGGACTCCTGTACTTCTTGGTAGGGATTAGTCCTAGGTCATCTTCTCTTCCAGTGATCCTCAGGGTGGTTCCTTCTCACCTAAGCTCATAAAGAAGGTCAAAAGAACTACACTAACCTGGAAACACCTCTGACTAAAGTGGCCACCTTTATAATCTGTAGACCATTGGTGATGACCAAGAAAGCCTGAAAGTAACTATTAGTTGAGCAACATTATAAAACTATCCGAAGATGACCACTGAACAACTGTGCTCGAACTCTCTTATTGATGGCGTCTTGTATTGGGCGGAAATATTTACATGTAGTAAATCTAGGGAAATATGATGTTGGGACTTTCTTCAGGATAGTTTTGGGGTCTTTCTTGACCTTATTGCTACTTATGGCCGCAGATCACTAGTGATGCACATGTTGGTAATTTCTGATGACCCATCCTTTTATCAGAGTGGTTTCTCTTGACCAGACCTTTGCCTGGTACTGTCCATGTACCATACACATGGGCATTTGTTTGTCTCCCAAAGATCGGAGACGGGTCATCATAGGTCCCATCATTTCAATACTACAGCTTAACTGTGGGAACATGTGAGATTTTCTCCATTTGAAGACCACTGGGCTAGAGCATGTTACCATTGAGGACTTTTGGCCAACATTCAAAAGGAGATAAATGTTGCTTTAGAAGAAACTTTTGTTTATGTCCATCAGACCTTCAGAAGGTATCTCCTAGTTCTTGTAGGAGATCCCTCATTGTCCGAGTGTTATTAGTGCAGTAGTTGGAGATGTAACAACCTTCTTGTAATAGATACTTGGTTTTACCGCACTCCACATAGATGACTCCTCATTTTCTTCTCTTATTGGCTGGAGACCTTCAGCATAGTTCCCAAACCAGCGTCTGGGTGTCACAAGTGGATGATTGGTGATGGATGAGAAGTGGCTCCAGTGAGATGTTTGCATAGCACCTTCCCTGTACTGACCCTTACAGCTCATAAAGATCATTTTCCAAAACACGCGTTTACGATGTGGCGTTGCAATGTTGGCTCTATACCAGTCACCTCCCTGCACCCTGTACCATGACAATTACTGCTTCTCTACAACTACAATAGTGGTGGACATGATCGCTATGAGAACTCGGTCAATCCTATTTTACCCAATGTTCCCAGTGGGAAAAGCTTGACTTACTACTTGTTCTAAGGACGTCTACGGCTCCATAGCAAACCAAAATCGCCATGTAGCGCTAGTTTGAAGAATAGTTTTCCTTATGTCATGTATTCTGGTCACCAGTGGGGGCGCAGTGGAACTTAAACCCATCATTATTTTAAAAGTAACATTTATATATTATCTGGAGTCTCCCTTTAATAAAGGGATAAATATACGTGTGTGCGCTAGTGAGTGGAGTATTTACGAGCCTCTCCATGTCCAGCCCAACTCCCCTCTACGGATCATTTATTACAGCTTGTTCCCACTTGTCATCTGAGCCTCCGCTGCCGACCGCGCTGGCTGTGTGCATTCCTTCCCGGTCCCTTCTAGACATCTAAGAACTTGCTAGGTGGAACTTACAGGTTACTGAGGCCCACTTATAGATTACAGCAAGATTTAGGTGTCACATGAATGTGTCTGTAGTGCATTCTGAATGCGGGAGAGAAATGTCATAACGGCGGTGAGTGCACTCCTGTACATAGGTGATTTGCTAATTTCACTGTATACAGATATACAGCACAAGAACAGTGAAATACAGAAATACAGCACCAGAAAGGAGCAGTATCTGGAAATGCAGCACCAGAACGGAGGGAAATGCAGCACCACAATGGAGCAAAAGGTGAAAATGCAGCACTAGAACAGAGCTAAATGCGGAAATGCAGCACCAGAACAGGGCTAATTGCGGTCATGCAGCACCAGAACAGAGTGGAATGCTAAAATACAGCACCAGAACAGAGCGTGAGGCTGAATTACAGCACCAGAACAGAGCACAATGCAGAAATACAGCACCAGAACGGAGCCCAATGCATAAATGCAGCACGAAAATGGAGCGCCATACAGAAATACAGCACCAAAACTGAGAGCTATAGAGAAATACAGAAACAAGCACAAGATGGCACCAGAATCACGTGCAAAACTGAAATACAGAACAAAATGCAATACAGCACAAGAACCAGGGTCTCTTTATACAAATATACTGTATGACAAGTGATTTGACATATTTACAGAGCCTCCCTAATTTGCATATATACAGTACAGATAGATAATGAATATAGATAATTACTGTGTCCCCTTAGTAAAATAATAAATTCTCTTATTTCTCTCACTGCATCTTATAGATGTACACACTATTGATTCTTGTATCATTTGGAGCAGGTGGAGGATTGAGGCTTCCCCCACCTGCTCCAAGTGCCTGGCGGTCACCCCATTCACCGGTGCTAGACACGGTCCTGGTGCTGATTACAGAAGAGTAGGTTGAGTCAATCCATAGTAGGTGGATTACCATTCAGGAACCAGGAAAAGTAATTTATAGCCACATGCAACGTGCTGGAATCCAGTTACCCAAGACAATTCCCGCAATCCCAACTGAATGTGATGGGGCGACCCGTGACTGACACATTTACGAGATGACATTATTAGGGCTCTCCTTATTTAGCCCGGGCCGGGGCTTTATGTGCTGGACACCACCGCCGTGTGAACTGAATGTGTCAATCTCCCGTCTCACTGTTAATCTGCAAATATGGTTTATCGCTTTCTCCAAAACCCTGGAACTTGCAGCTGTTCTGCTGGATGGAGGGAACCGAGGAGAGGGGGCGAGACACGAAATATCACCTGCATTACATGTAAATATATAACGCGGTCTGACACGAGATGAATGTAACAAATGATTGTAAACCTCTGCATTAATCATTTTTCCAATAATTCTTTGGCAACAAAAGTGTTGCGATCCAGAAGATGAGATTGGTCGTGATATAATGGCACACATACACTGGTTACTGACAAATCTTTATATATTGCTGTGTAACAGCCTGTGGCTATGGGTACTTCCCAGCCAGGGCCGGCACCATACCTGGGCAAGTGCTGGGAGGGGCCCACATGGCCCAATCTCAGTCCCAAGCAGCCTATGTGGGGGCTTAATATAAAATAACGCATGAGGGGGCTCTTTGGGATGATAAACTAAGGAATATTTTCGGGAACAGGGGACTATTTTAGTTTCAGAATTTTTAACCTGAGTTCATTGCAAAGGGGCCCACTGAGGTACTGTCACCCGGGGGCCTATTGAAACCTAAAGCCAGACACAAATGTGTCCACTGCCTTCTTCCTCCATTCAAGAAGATAATAAAGATGGTGGGCGGTGGGGGAACCCGTTCAGCCACCCATATAATAATCGGCCATTGCCTGTGATTTCCGATGATATGAAGCCTATGGAGATCTTGTGGTATGACATGAAAAGGGGCGGCACACCAGACATCCCAGAAATATTGTAAGAAACTGACATTTACAGGAATGTTCCACAATTTCCTCTATAATTTGTGTACATCTCATTTCTATATGCTGGAAAAAGATTGGTGTAGACAACTTCTAGGAATCTACAATTTAAGCCTTCACTAGCATTTGTTCCTTTACTCTGGATGTTACTCAGATATGATGAGTACACCTGTCTGTGTGTTATTGTCATTATTTTGGGACATGATGGAGGTCTCGGAGGACTCTGGAGAAATGTCCTAATACTAATCTTCTCTTTCTCCTCTATACAGGGGGTCTCCGGTGGGATGTAAGTGGTTCAGCATCCATCACTCCTCCAATATAGAGCTTGAAGTCCTGAACAGTGACGTCTCCCAACAGAAAGTCATTAATGGGGTAAAACTATGGCCAATCAACAAGAGCACAATGGTGCAATACCAGATGATAGAACCAAGCACTGAGACCAATGATGGCAAGGTACAATGCATGCTATATAAGAAAAGAAATTCATACAGTGATTTGCACTCACTTTTCTGCTGCTGTTGTAGTCCCTGTGTACTTACAAGACATTACTTATCCTGTACTGATCCGGAGTTACATCCAGTATTATACTCCAGAGCTGCACTCACTATTCTGCTGCTGGTGCAGTCACTGTGTACATACATGACATTACTTATCCTGTGCTGATCCTGAGTTACACCCTGTATTATACTCCAGAGCTTCACTCACTATTCTGCTGATGGTGCAGTCACTGTGTACATACATGACATTACTTATCCTGTACTGATCCTGAGTTACATCCTGTATTATACTCCAGAGCTGCACTCACTATTCTGCTGATGGTGCAGTCACTGTGTACATACATGACATTACTTATCCAGTACTGATCCAGAGTTACATCCAGTATTATACTCCAGAGCTGTAGTCACTATTCTGCTGCTGGTGCAGTCACTGTGTACATACATGACATTACTTATCCTGTACTGATCCTGAGTTACATCCTGTATTATACTCCAGAGCTGCACTCACTATTCTGCTGCTGGTGCAGTCACTGTGTACATACATGACATTACTTATCCAGTACTGATCCAGAGTTACATCCAGTATTATACTCCAGAGCTGCAGTCACTATTCTGCTGCTGGTGCAGTCACTGTGTACATACATGACATTACTTATCCTGTACTGATCCTGAGATACACCCTGTATTATACCCCAGAGCTGCACTCACTATTCTGCTGCTGGTGCAGTCACTGTACATACATGACATTACTTATCCTGTACTGATCCTGAGTTACATCCTGTATTATACTCCAGAGCTGCACTCACTATTCTGCTGCTGGTGCAGTCACTGTGTACATACATGACATTACTTATCCTGTACTGATCCTGAGTTACATCCTGTATTATACTCCAGAGCTGCACTCACTATTCTGCTGCTGGTGCAGTCACTGTGTACATACATGACATTACTTATCCTGTACTGATCCTGAGTTACATCCTGTATTATACTCCAGAGCTGCACTCACTATTCTGCTGCTGGTGCAGTCACTGTGTACACACATGACATTACTTATCCTGTACTGATCCTGAGTTACATCCTGTATTATACTCCAGAGCTGCACTCACTTTTCTGCTGGTGCAGTCACTGTGTACATACATGACATTACTTATCCAGTACTGATCCAGAGTTACATCCAGTATTATACTCCAGAGCTGCAGTCACTATTCTGCTGCTGGTGCAGTCACTGTGTACATACATGACATTACTTATCCTGTACTGATCCTGAGATACATCCTGTATTATACCCCAGAGCTGCACTCACTATTCTGCTGCTGGTGCAGTCACTGTACATACATGACATTACTTATCCTGTACTGATCCTGAGTTACATCCTGTATTATACTCCAGAGCTGCACTCACTATTCTGCTGCTGGTGCAGTCACTGTGTACATACATGACATTACTTATCCTGTACTGATCCTGAGTTACATCCTGTATTATACTCCAGAGCTGCACTCACTATTCTGCTGCTGGTGCAGTCACTGTGTACATACATGACATTACTTATCCTGTACTGATCCTGAGTTACATCCTGTATTATACTCCAGAGCTGCACTCACTATTCTGCTGCTGGTGCAGTCACTGTGTACATACATGACATTACTTATCCTGTACTGATCCAGAGTTACATCCAGTATTATACTCCAGAGCTGCAGTCACTATTCTGCTGCTGGTGCAGTCACTGTGTACATGCATGACATTACTTATCCTGTACTGATCCTGAGTTACATCCTGTATTATACTCCAGAGCTGCACTCACTATTCTGCTGCTGGTGCAGTCACTGTACATACATGACATTACTTATCCTGTACTGATCCTGAGTTACATCCTGTATTATACTCCAGAGCTGCACTCACTATTCTGCTGCTGGTGCAGTCACTGTGTACATACATGACATTACTTATCCTGTACTGATCCTGAGTTACATCCTGTATTATACTCCAGAGCTGCACTCACTATTCTGCTGCTGGTGCAGTCACTGTGTACATACATGACATTACTTATCCTGTACTGATCCTGAGTTACATCCTGTATTATACTCCAGAGCTGCACTCACTATTCTGCTGCTGGTGCAGTCACTGTGTACATACATGACATTACTTATCCTGTACTGATCCTGAGTTACATCATGTATTATACCCCAGAGCTGCACTCACTATTCTGCTGCTGGTGCAGTCACTGTGTACATACATGACATTACTTATCCTGTACTGATCCTGAGTTACATCCTGTATTATACTCCAGAGCAGCACTCACTATTCTGCTGCTGGTGCAGTCACTGTGTACATACATGACATTACTTATCCTGTACTGATCCCGAGTTACATCCTGTATTAAGGTACAAAGATATATAGTCACATTTCTATAAAGATCATGGCTTGGGATAAAGGAGAAAAAGGATGCCCCACGCGTATCGTCCGTTAAATGGGCTTCCTCAGGGGATAATCAACAGATTATACCCCAGAGCTGCACTCACTATTCTGCTGGTGAAGTCCCTGTGCACATACATGACATTACTTATCCTGTACTGATCCTGAGATACACCCTGTATTATACCCCAGAGCTGCACTCACTATTCTGCTACTGGTGCAGTCACTGTGTACATACATGACATTACTTATCCTGTACTGATCCTGAGTTACATCCTGTATTATACTCCAGAGCTGCACTCACTATTCTGCTGCTTTGATGGAAGTAGATGTGCACACAGATAGACCTTATGATTAGTGATGAGCATACCTTTAAGTTAAGGTTCGGGGGTTCAGGTGCATCCCACACAGGAATGGTGCCCCAAAATGAAGTCCCTATCTACTAGCCATTGCTGTGATTGGTCAGAGGGACACTCTGACCAATCGCAGCCATGGCTAGTAGCTAGGGGTGTCAATCTGCCTGAAGACTCGCTCAAATCATACTTATGATTATGGGTGATTAGCTGCCTTCTAGTGCTGTGGTTTTACATTTTAGATTTTTTTTTTTCCCTTTTAGATAACCTTTGCTTATTATGGGGAAGGGTCAGATGCTCCTGTGGACAAAGCTGGAATCTACCTGACCGGGATAGGTATGTCTGGATCTTTCAAATACCTTGTAGAGCCCAGTCCAATCACTGGCTGCCATCGAATTAAAAGGGAACTCTTAAAATAGTAGAAAAGTGATGGGTCTTTTCTTGGTTACCAGTCTCTACAGCCTTATAATAGCTACTGGATGAAACTGGCAATTTTTCCAAAATTTTGCTTGGATTATGTTAAAGCTCCAGTCATAGTTAAAGGGTTAATAAGAGAAGGTGAAGGAGGGAACTAGAAACCTGAAATGCAGAATAATAGGAGGCCCCTGCACACCCATATAACCAGAAGCTGAGGGTCGTCTATGTAGAACCCGGTCACAGGAAACATGTGGCAACTATAAATTACTGTCACATAGGACCCAAAAATATCCCAGCTCAAGGTGGGAATCCTCTTACATCACCAGAATGTAAACCACCATCTTACCCCCAGACCAGCAGAGGATGATTTAAAGGGATAGTCACGCACCATATATATTTATAGATCCCTGTAATCTACCTGCTGTAGACTGATTTACAGTCTGTGGCTACAAGATCTGATAGGGCGCCGTTCGCTATAAAATTTTACTGTATACATACTACATCCTATAACCCTAGTGTCCGGCCAACTGGCCCAATTTGCAACATTGACCCTATTTTATTGGGGTGAGGAGTGGCCAAGACCCCCTGCTGTTATGTGAGAGCACATGGGGGGGAAATGTGACACCCGTTATGTGTTCTTTTAAATCCTCCTTCTAAGAAAGACTAGACATGTGCGCATTACATCAGGACGCGGATCACGATGGCGCCGATCACTTGATGTACGACATTTGGGATGAGTTCAGGTTGCACATACTGTGGATTACACGGCTCCTTCCATTGTCAGGTGACGCATAGGGCCCAATATACTATATAATGAGACATCCTGGATCCTGAATGAGATCATAGAATGTATATAAGACTCATTTATAGACCAGTTTTACAAAAGGGTAATATGAATCCATAATATGGCTGCAAAGTGGTAAGTGAGCCTATAGGGATAGAAATGGTGCCGTGCTGTGAGACAAGTGAGCATGGCTCCACCATGGAGACAAATGTTCAAAAATTATTGTGACTGTCGTTTAAGATAGAAGAAAGTTTTTAGTTGGTCAGATACCAATTTAACCTTCGTTTGACTTCAGGGTAGTTTCCAAAAAAGGTTGTCCGAAGAATGTTGGTAATTTTACAGAGCAAGTTCGCTACACTGGGGCATTTCCAAAGGTTGTGGCCAATTACTGAGAATATACAGTTGTAGACCCTAAGTCTACAGTGTTTAGCCCCAGGACATAACCACTATGGGGCTCATTTACTAAGGGTTCGCGGAGCGCATTTTCGTCGGGTTTCCCGTCGATTTCCGGTTTGCGCCGCATTTAACAGGGGATTTTGGTGCACGCGATCGGATTTTGGCGCATCAGCGCCGGCTTGCACGTGATACAAATCAGGGGGCGGGCCGTTGGATTCGGACTACGTGCAGGATTTAACATTTTGAATTGTGCCGCAAGACACGCACTTACAAGCAACGGGAAGAAGAAGGTGAACTCCGGCGGGCAAGCGACGAGTGCAGGAACTTGGGCGCACGAGCTTCGTGAATCGCGCTGGACTTCATCTTCGTCGGACCGTCCGAATTGGGGATCGCGACAGGACCAGGTAAATAAATTTGCCCCACTATGTTCATATATATATTCTTTGGTGTTGCTTTTCTCTAACCTCTGTCCTGTTCATTTGTCAGATATTTCCTTGGATGTCGATGCAGATCGCGATGGAAATGTAGAAACAAACAACCCACATAAGGTAAACCGAACTGCGTATGAGAGTTAATTTACTGTATGTAAATGTTGTGATATTTTGTTACCAGATAAAGGGTTTTTCCAAAATGGAATGTCGTCCCAGTGGTCAGACCCATACACCGATCATGAAAACTAGGGAAAACATGTATCCCACAGAACTGTACTCTGCTATCTCCAGCTATTCCATAGAGAGTGACTGTTTGATTTATTTGGGGAACTGGGACTCCTGTTCTTATCAGTTGGGGTCCAAGCAACCACTGTTGATCAGATGTGAGAAATTAACCGTTTTGAATTTTTTTTTAGATTTTTAGAGCAGATAATAAAATCTAAAACAAAGTCTAAAATTATAAAGTAAAGCATCTTCTCTGTACCTTGTTTCTGCTCTTTCTCCTGTAGTGAGCAGTCTATCTGAAAGCATTGAGAGCTCTGTCCACCTCAGGCAGATAACACTAAGGATTAACTTTTTTCACACCTAGAACATATTCTCATTGAAGGTTCAGCTCTGTGAAGTGATTAGACTACACAGGGACTGTCATTAGGTACATTATCAGGTTCTTATCTGATCAACTGTCAGTGGTGTACAGGGAGCGGAAGCTGATTTATAGAAACTACATCAGTAAGAAAGACAGGGGGAAAAGAAAGACACAGGAAGAGATTCATTTAATAAAGTGTATTGCAAGTTTACTATCATAATCTATTATAGATTTATAAAAAGTTACTGAAATTGAGAATTTCACCCCGAAAATGAATGTTCATGCTTTTTTACTATAAAATTTTCACATGCATTTTGAGTCCTGGTGGGTACTGCAATGATCTGTCCATAATTAGTGTGAGAGTATGGTCTAAGAATTGTATTTATATTCTAAGAATTGTAATTATGGTTGGGCAATGTACCAGTCTCCACCCTATGGAGGGAGATTAAAGGGTCTGTGACAAGTCTGGAGTTTATAAAAGTGGAGGACCTAGACACTGGATATATGTGGAAGGGAGGTGTCTATACTTTCCTTAATTATGTGAATACTGTAGTCTTCCTCCCCTTATCCTGAATTGACTGATAACAGGGAGTAGTATCTCCATCCACCTGCCCTATAGTCAGTTAATATATGAAATGTTGATGTGATGATGTTAAATGGACAGGTCCCGATTGCTACACCCCCTGGTCCTGCACTGTCCCTGTACCCTTTATATATTCTCTATAATATTGTGTGTTGTCATTTAGGCCTCTTGGACCTGGGGTCCGGAAGGTCAGGGGGCAATCCTGCTGGTGAACTGTGACAAGGACAGTCTGTTCTCCCGCACGGTGGATGGAGGTGATAATGTAGTGCTGACCAAGACAGGTAAGTGATCAATGTTCAATGTCCTCGCTATGTCATAAGGGGGAGCAGCGATGACCTGACCCGTGTGTCCCCCTCACAGATCTCCTGGACATGTCCAAGATGCTGCTCCGGATCAAAGGACCTGAGAAACTGCCCACCGGATACCACCTGATGGTCTACATCTCCGCTACTGATGCCCCCAGTTTGGGAGTGTTCAATCTGTACAGTGAGTTCCCTGATACCCCACTCGCCCTCTGATATGGTCTAAATAATGTTAATTTATTGGTAAACCTAAAATATGAGTCACATTCTAAATCCTTTGATTCACTTTTCTTATACTGTGCATAAGTTACAGGATATAATCCTGTTGATGCAGCTTTGGAGGTGGCTAGAGTATAATTACAGGGTAATTTTTATATTTTACATTCATTCAAGTTGCATTCCCAATTCTGTTTATATCATCATGCAACTCCCTGCTTGTTCAGTGTCTGTACAGTTCTACTCTACTGCAGTGAATGCTGGGAGATGCATTATGGGATCTCCAATGGATCAAAAGTGAGAGTAACTAGCAAAGTTGTGACAAATCTCTGGCTATAATGTATGCTCTGAGAACATAATTGTCAATGCTGCTCTGGATGTGAATGGATTAAAAAATGTGATATCCGAACACTATGTAGGTGCAGCTCTGGAGATGTGGATCTCACATAAGACATGACGTTACAGAGCAGTTGTAATATTTGCTCCGGATGTGCATGGATAATAAAAAATTTATTTTGGACAGCAGTGCGAATGCTGCTCTGGATATTATTGAAGCATAACACTTATGTAGAGCTTGTTGGAGTGTATGGGTTATTTCTGTTTGTATTCAGAACCAGTTCTTCAATTATCCTTTAGCAGCTCTGGATGTGATTGGAGTATTTCAGTTACATAAGAGTTACTACTAAGTAAAGCATTTGAGATTTAAAGTGGTGACCTCAGTCCCAGTTTATAAGGAGCTTGAAGTTTTGTGGTCGTCTGGATGTAGTCCCGCCACCAACACTGTGAGAGCCCAATTGACAATGACAAATTTCTGAGCCTCCTGAAGTGGCATCTACCGAAATCCCGAGCTCTCAAACCTGATCCTCCCCGAGAGGCTGTGGAACATTTATTAATGCCGCTCAGGACATCTGATCCTGGTACAACAAGAGGCTGCTTGGCGCGTAACGAGAGCCTCGGGGACAGGAATGTATATTAGTGGCCTCGCACTTGTCACAAAAGCTGCAGTAATGGACTATTAGCACATTGTGCATTAGAGAAGTAAGACCCCGATAATCGAGAGGCGGCGCACCTCTGTCGGGGGTTAACTGGGTCATCTAATCATATGTAAATAAGGCATAATTATTATATGATGAACAGTTCTGCTTACAATATTTCAAGTCTGGATCGTCCTTTGGAATGTATACAGTCTGCATTGTACACTGATACATTGTAACAAAGTGTATTGGAATATTTACAGCCTGGACTGTACACTGATACATTGTAACAAAGTATATTGGAATATTTACAGCTTGGACTGTACAATGATACATTGTAACAAAGTATATTGGAATATTTACAGCCTGGACTGTACAGTGATACATTGTAACAAAGTATTTTGGAATGTATACAGCCTGGACTGTAGAATGATACATTGTAACAAAGTGCTACACAATGTATATGTCCGAGTGCTGCTCCAATAGTCAGATGACCTGTCCTGTGCTCTCCCCCGGTAGATAAAGTCTACAGACACGTCCTGGGCAGAGATAAGCTCTTCTACAAGGCACGGTACACGGGCACAGGCGAGCTGGAGTTCTATGTGGAAGGGCTCCGTTTCCCGGATGAGGGATTTAATGGATTGGTGACCATCAAGGCCAGTTTGCTAGAGACTCAAGTCGAGGTAACATGCATAGAGGAAATTTCGATTATTATTTTTTGTTTTGTTTTTTTACTTCTCCGAATAATTTTTTGTCATCATTTTTGTACAGTATGTCTCTGTTATCATGAAAGATAAGGTTGAATAAATACGGAGGTCCAAAAATTGTAATCTAGACTCTTACAGCGTTGAATCCAGAAAAAAAAAACATAAGACCAAATTGGCCCACATTGGGGAAAAAAATGTAATTCCTTAGTCCGTGTATAGTAAATCCCTGTCTCATCAGAAAAATGTGCAACATTCCCCAAAGGGGCCTGACCTAGGGGCTTGTGGGCAGCTGGATTTCCCCTTGTACAGGAAAAACTGGTATCCAGCACACAGCCAAATCCTTGGTATAGTTGATGATAAAAAAACAACTTTTTACCATGTCAAGTTTTCCACTATCCACATAATAGGGGATAACTTGTTGAGTGATAGGGGTCTCAGTGGTAGTAACCCCACATATCATGATAATGGGGTCCGTTATACCCTAAACGAATGGAGTGGCAGTCATATATGCACCCTGCTGCTTATCCATTCACCATCTATGGCACTGGCGGAGGTAGTAGAGTACTGCACTCCTTCTGTCAGTGCTATAGAGATGAATAGAGCAGCCAGCTGGACCATTGTCCTCTTGATCCATCTGGGTCCCACCACTTAGATCCCTAGCATTTGGTAAGATGTCCCCTATCCTGTGGCTGGACATACCCTTTAAGCATTCCTAACATCCTATGGCAAATTACGAATTTACTCCAAGTTTGACAACTTTTTCTTGTAGTCTAATTCTGTAGGACACATAGCGAACATTATAGGTATCAAAGGGGTTTAACTCTGCATTTCCCAGTTCCTGAGTTGCAGATATTCATCCCCTGTACATAACTGTTACATAACTATGCATAGGGTAAATCGGGAAGGTGTGGGTCTCAAATGTGAAAGGGGTCGTCCAGTGCATTTCCACGGTGGTCCGCTTTTTTGGGACTGGTATGGAAGGGAGATCTCCCCTTAGTCTGACCTCCATATATAGAAGCCTGACGCTGTCAGCTTGTGTCCAGTAACCGGATCAAATTTTTCGGTTTAGTGTCGCTATCCTTGGCTTAGGTTTCGCTCCTGTTTCTGATGGTGCTAACAACATAATCAGCGTCAGTGCGAGTGGCTGCCAGGGTCTCAGCTTCTTGCATGGAGCATAAAAGGACAAATTACGACAAGGACAAGGGGGGTATAATAAGGTAATGATTCAATATCTTGGATCCCAAAGCATCTCCCAATGTTCTGTAATGTATAGTTAGATTTAACCTTTGCTCTGCCTGTGTATTAGTTGCTGGAGCAGAACTCGGAGTCTATTCATGAACTGGAAAGTTTAATGTTGCATCCATCCTCCTGCAGGGGATCCCGGAGACCCCCATCTTCACTGATGTGGTCACGTTCCGCATCGCCCCCCTGATCCTTACACCCAACACACTGGAGCCAATAGAGGTTTTTGTCTGCAGGTAACAATGGATGTGTTGAAATATGTTACAGTCTGTAGTTGAGGTTCCAGGACTAAGATGCCCAATAATGTTTCTGCCTTGTACCCGCAGTGTGAAGGACAATTTCCTCTTCCAGAGGGAGGTCACGAAACTGGCAGATGAAGCCAAATGCAAGACCCAGGTGTGCTTTGAAGATGTGAACAGAGGGGATCGCTGGATGCAGGTCAATGTCATATTATAACTACAGTCATGGAATGGGGTCATCTATAAGCGGAAATATCCAAGTACTAGAAATGGTATGCATTCTCTTACAGGATGAGATGGAGTTCGGGTACATCCAGGCTCCGCATAAAAGTTTCCCTGTTGTGTTGGATTCTCCCAGAGATGGAGAGCTGAAGGATTTTCCTGTTCGGGAATTATTGGTGAGTTCAAGTTTTTGCAATATGTTGACACTCAGAATACACTAGAGGGCAGTGATATCACTGAGAATACAGCCTATCCATCACTAGAGAGCAGTGACATCACTAAGAATACAGCCTATCCGCGCTGACATCACTGAGAATACAGCCTATCCATCACTAGAGAGCAGTGACATCACTGAGAATACAGCCTATCCATCACTAGAGAGCAGTGACATCACTGTGAATACAGCCTATCCATCACTAGAGAGCAGCGCTGACATCACTGAGAATACAGCCTATCCATCACTAGAGAGCAGTGACATCACTGAGAATACAGCCTATCCATCACTAGAGAGCAGTGACATCACTGAGAATACAGCCTATCCATCACTAGAGAGCAGTGACATCACTGAGAATACAGCCTATCCATCACTAGAGAGCAGTGACATCACTGAGAATGCAGCCTATCCATCACTAGAGAGCAGTGACATCACTGAGAATACAGCCTATCCATCACTAGAGAGCAGTGACATCACTGAGAATACAGCCTATCCATCACTAGAGAGCAGTGACATCACTGAGAATACAGCCTATCCATCACTAGAGAGCAGTGACATCACTGAGAATGCAGCCTATCCATCACTAGAGAGCAGTGACATCACTGAGAATACAGCCTATCCATCACTAGAGAGCAGTGACATCACTGAGAATACAGCCTATCCATCACTAGAGAGCAGCAGTGACATCACTGAGAATACATCCTATCCATCACTAAAGAACAGCAGTGACATCACTGAGAATACAGCCTATCCATCACTAGAGAGCAGTGACATCACTGAGAATACAGCCTATCCATCACTAGAGAGCAGTGACATCACTGAGAATACAGCCTATCCATCACTAGAGAGCAGTGGCATCACTGAGAATACAGCCTCTCCATCACTAGAGAGCAGTGACATCACTGGGAATACAGCCTATCCATCACTAGAGAGCAGTGACATCACTGAGAATACAGCCTATCCATCACTAGAGAGCAGTGGCATCACTGAGAATACAGCCTATCCATCACTAGAGAGCAGTGACATCACTGAGAATACAGCCTATCCATCACTAGAGAGCAGTGGCATCACTGAGAATACAGCCTATCCATCACTAGAGAGCAGTGACATCACTGAGAATACAGCCTATCCATCACTATAGATCAGTGGCATCACTGAGAATACAGCCTATCCATCACTAGAGAGCAGTGACATCACTGAGAATACAGCCTATCCATCACTAGAGAGCAGTGACATCACTGAGAATACATCCTATCCATCACTAAAGAACAGCAGTGACATCACTGAGAATACAGCCTATCCATCACTAGAGAGCAGTGACATCACTGAGAATACAGCCTATCCATCACTAGAGAGCAGTGGCATCACTGAGAATACAGCCTATCCATCACTAGAGAGCAGTGACATCACTGAGAATACAGCCTATCCATCACTAGAGAGCAGTGACATCACTGAGAATACAGCTTATCCATCACTAGAGAGCAGTGACATCACTGAGAATACAGCCTATCCATCACTAGAGAGCAGTGACATCACTGAGGATACAGCCTATCCATCACTAGAGAACAGTGACATCACTGAGAATACAGCCTATCCATCACTAGAGAGCAGTGACATCACTGAGAATACAGCCTTTCCATCACTAGAGAGCAGCGGTGCCATCACTGAGAATACAGCCTATCCATCACTAGAGAGCAGTGACATCACTGTGAATACAGCCTGTCCATCACTAGAGAGCAGTGACATCATTGAGAATACAGCCTATCCATCACTAGAGGGCAGTGACATCATTGAGAATACAGCCTATCCATCACTAGAGAGCAGTGACATCATTGAGAATACAGCCTATCCATCACTAGAGAGCAGTGACATCACTGAGAATATAGCCTATCCATCACTACAGAGCAGTGACATCACTGAGAATACAGCCTATCCATCACTAGAGAGCAGTGACATCACTGAGAATACAGCCTATCCATCACTAGAGAACAGTGACATCACTGAGAATACAGCCTATCCATCACTAGAGAGCAGTGACATCACTGAGAATACATCCTATCCATCACTAAAGAACAGCAGTGACATCACTGAGAATACAGCCTATCCATCACTAGAGAGCAGTGACATCACTGAGAATACAGCCTATCCATCACTAGAGAGCAGTGGCATCACTGAGAATACAGCCTATCCATCACTAGAGAGCAGTGACATCACTGAGAATACAGCCTATCCATCACTAGAGAGCAGTGACATCACTGAGAATACAGCTTATCCATCACTAGAGAGCAGTGACATCACTGAGAATACAGCCTATCCATCACTAGAGAGCAGTGACATCACTGAGGATACAGCCTATCCATCACTAGAGAACAGTGACATCACTGAGAATACAGCCTATCCATCACTAGAGAGCAGTGACATCACTGAGAATACAGCCTTTCCATCACTAGAGAGCAGCGGTGCCATCACTGAGAATACAGCCTATCCATCACTAGAGAGCAGTGACATCACTGTGAATACAGCCTGTCCATCACTAGAGAGCAGTGACATCATTGAGAATACAGCCTATCCATCACTAGAGGGCAGTGACATCATTGAGAATACAGCCTATCCATCACTAGAGAGCAGTGACATCATTGAGAATACAGCCTATCCATCACTAGAGAGCAGTGACATCACTGAGAATATAGCCTATCCATCACTACAGAGCAGTGACATCACTGAGAATACAGCCTATCCATCACTAGAGAGCAGTGACATCACAGAGAATACAGCAGAGATATGTGACATCACTGAGAATACAGCCTATCCATCACTACAGAGCAGTGATATCACTGAGAATACAGCCTATCCCTCACTAGAGAGCAGCAGTGACATCACTGAGAATACAGCCTATCCATCACTAGAGAGCAGTGACATCACTGAGAATACATAATATTTTTTAATAATACTTTATTGCCCCACATGACAATAACTTGCAGGAGGACAAACTTACTTGACCCTAAAAATCTCTGCATAATTTTTGGCTAGCGCCAATCGGTGACCATTATTAGACTAGTAGTTGCCATTGGATTGGTCAGTTCATCACCAGGGCTTTGGCCGCATGTTCTTTTCTCTATATTTTGCAGTGGGTAGAGTTTTATAGTTGTGGTATATTAAGCCATGAATGTCCCTGTCATGTGTGTCAGATGTCACCCGGGTATTCTGTGCAGGCTCGTGTAGCCGGGGGTTTTCTGGGCAGGCTTCCCGGGCATTTTGCAGGTTGTCTTACAGTCTAATGGAAGACGCTACTTGATTAATCTCAATCTGTAATGGAAAATCGGATCAGTTCACAATTCTGGGTCCTGGGCCAGGAGATGACACTTCTCCCCCTCTGCAGTAGAACTTTGGGCTTAGCAGCTGCCCTATTGAGCGTGATGGATCGTTATTGAGTTATCCCCAGGCCAGGTCTCGTCTTACTCAGGGGTGGGATTCAAGTTTTTAACAATGTGTTCCCTACTTTGTCAGCAAGAAGTCCGTTGTGTAGAACGGCACAAGAAATAACTTGTACCTACTTGTATAAACAATTTATATTAAAGAGAACATGACAGAATGATTTGGGTCCCTAAACCAACTGGTCCTTATGGAGGGTCGTTAACAATCTGGCACAGATCTTCTCCAACTTATGGGGACATATCCCATTACATTAACACAATGGGGCTTATTTACTAAGGGTCCTTCAGCTGCATTTCCATCAGGTTTTATGACATTTTTGGGGATCACGCCCCGGGGACAGGTATTTAGCAGGCGATTATGTCGCACGCGATAGGATTTAGTTGCAATCGCGGCACAAATGGGGCGGGGGGCATGCCGGATGATCCGACAGATTCAGACAAAGCACGGGATTTAACTTACAAAATTGTGTCGCAAGTCATGCACTTACATACACCGGGAGGAAAATGTTGAATTCCGGCGGATTTCATCGGGGAAGCGACACATACAGGAAATCGGGTGCACGATCTTCTCGAATCGCGGCACAGGGCATTGTTGCCGGACAATGCACTTTCGGGATCTCCTCCAGACCGGGGAAGAAAATGTGCCCCAATATTTGTATCAACCTTTTATGTATATAAAATGATTAAACAACATTTTCCTAGCTTTGTAGCTTTTGGCCTAGAATTGAAAATACACATTTGTCTAACTCACACACCTATCTGCACCGAATAGTTAGTTGTAGATATACAGTATATGCTCTAATATATAAACATATACATCTCCTTGTAACACCCAGAAATATAAAAATGTTATGTTGCTTTCATAGGCCCAGGAGGTAGTCCTCGGGTTACATATAAGATTGGTTCTGTAGGTTTGTTCTTAAGTTGAATTTGTATGAAAGTCAGAATTGTATATTTTATAATAGTAGCTCCAGGCAATGTTTTTTGAGTCTCTGTGACAATAGAATTTTAAAAATGTTGGGTTGTCATAAGAACCAGGATTAACAATAAATCTTAATTACAGACACCTGTGATAACTGTTATAGTGGTTTATTGTAGCCCAGGGCTAAAGTACAGTAAATTACAAATATCCAGAGGTCCTTTTGTAACTTGGGGTTGTCTGTAAGTCGGGTGTTAGTAAGCAGAGGACACCTATTGAGTATTGAGCACTTACTGTAAAGTCAGCAACAGATAACATCTCTGAATGGAGGAATCACTTTTCTTCTTCTACCTGGCACAATGGTAGCTTCTTTCAGCTACAACTCCTAACTTCATTATCATCTCCTCCCCATTCGTATCACATAGTGTTCTGTTGTTCCTATGGGGATCACTATTACATCCCCACAGTAGCCAATATAGTAATGGTAACTCCACATTAAGGGGGTGATGTGACATCAACTTTTCTTAGTAGTGATGTAATGAAGGGTCAGTGTTATCTATATAGAGGTCATTGTACAGGGAGGGGGAGGAGATAAGCTGTGACATCATCTATTGTCAGTAGTGATGTAATGATGGGTCAGTGTTATCTATATAGAGGTCATTGTGCAGGGAGGGGAGGAGATAAGCTGTGACATCATCTATTGTCAGTAGTGATGCAATGATGGGTCAGTGTTATCTATATAGAGGTCATTGTACAGGGAGGGGGAGGAGATAAGCTGTGACATCATCTATTGTCAGTAGTGATGTAATGATGGGTCAGTGTTATCTATATAGAGGTCATTGTACAGGGAGGAGGAGGAGATAAGCTGTGACATCATCTATTGTCAGTAGTGATGTAATGATGGGTCAGTATTATCTATATAGAGGTCATTGTACAGGGAGGGGGAGGAGATAAGCTGTGACATCATCTATTGTCAGTAGTGATGTAATGATGGGTCCGTGTTATCTATATAGAGGTCATTGTACAGGGAGGGGGAGGAGATAAGCTGTGACATCATCTATTGTCAGTAGTGATGTAATGAAGGGTCAGTGTTATCTATATAGAGGTCATTGTACAGGGAGGGGGAGGAGATAAGCTGTGACATCATCTATTGTCAGTAGTGATGTAATGAAGGGTCAGTGTTATCTATATAGAGGTCATTGTACAGGGAGGGGAGGAGATAAGCTGTGACATCATCTATTGTCAGTAGTGATGTAATGATGGGTCAGTGTTATCTATATAGAGGTCATTGTACAGGGAGGGGGAGGAGATAAGCTGTGACATCATCTATTGTCAGTAGTGATGTAATGAAGGGTCAGTGTTATCTATATAGAGGTCATTGTACAAGGAGGAGGAGGAGATAAGCTGTGACATCATCTATTGTCAGTAGTGATGTAATGATGGGTCAGTGTTATCTATATAGAGGTCATTGTACAGGGAGGAGGAGGAGATAAGCTGTGGCATCATCTATTGTCAGTAGTGATGTAATGATGGGTCAGTGTTATCTATATAGAGGTCATTGTACAGGGAGGGGAGGAGCTAAGCTGTGACATCATCTATTGTCAGTAGTGATGTAATGATGGGTCAGTGTTATCTATATAGAGGTCATTGTACAGGGAGGGGGAGGAGATAAGCTGTGACATCATCTATTGTCAGTAGTGATGTAATGATGGGTCAGTGTTATCTATATAGAGGTCATTGTACAGGGAGGGGGAGGAGATAAGCTGTGACATCATCTATTGTCAGTAGTGATGTAATGAGGGGTCAGTGTTATCTATATAGAGGTCATTGTACAGGGAGGGGGAGGGGATAAGCTGTGACATCATCTATTGTCAGTAGTGATGTAATGATGGGTACGTGTTATCTATATAGAGGTCATTGTACAAGGAGGAGGAGGAGATAAGCTGTGACATCATCTATTGTCAGTAGTGATGTAATGATGAGTCAGTGTTATCTATAGAGAGGTCATTGTACAGGGAGGGGGAGGAGATAAGCTGTGACATCATCTATTGTCAGTAGTGATGTAATGATGGGTCATTGTTATCTATATAGAGGTCATTGTACAGGGAGGGGGAGGGGATAAGCTGTGACATCATCTATTGTCAGTAGTGATGTAATGATGGGTACGTGTTATCTATATAGAGGTCATTGTACAGGGAGGGGGAGGGGATAAGCTGTGACATCATCTATTGTCAGTAGTGATGTAATGATGGGTCAGTGTTATCTATATAGAGGTCATTGTACAGGAGGGGGAGGGGATAAGCTGTGACATCATCTATTGTCAGTAGTGATGTAATAGGGTGCAAATGCTCACAGAAGACAGAAAGGCAGATGTGTAATGGACTTCTGCAACCTCTGTTTAGTGAAAATTAGGTCTCTGGTGAGAGGTTCCCTTTAAAGAGAAAACTCTTTCATAGAAATAAGCCTATCTGAGTGAAAATAGAAATATTTTTTGGTTTTCATTGGTCCTCCTTTGTCCGTTCTGTGCTACTTCGAACAGACTTGTGATAAACCAGCTGATTCCTCAAGCTCTTTCTTGTGATCATTTGTATTGTTGCTGTTTACAACTCTATTTCTTTTTATTCGTGATTTTAAAAAATCTTTAATATGAAAAATAAAATGTAAATATTTAGTACCTTTTTCATTAAGGATCAAAAATTCCGAACTGAATATTTATCTTAAAAACATGGTTTAAAATTTACGCCATTTTTATTGGATTCTAGATAGAAATACATATCTGCTTCTGTATTTTAATCTTCTTTGTTCATTCCAGGGACCAGATTTTGGCTATGTAACAAAAATTGCAGCTTCCGAGAAGGTCACAAGCCTGGATTCCTTTGGAAACCTAGAAGTGAGCCCTCCTGTGACCGCCGCGGGCAAGAAGTATCCTCTGGGGAGGATTCTGATTGGTAGCAGTTTCCCTACGTAAGGATCTAGCACTGTCTGACACGTGGTGCAGGGGTGACAGCCGGACGCTCCACTGTCTGTGCTGTGTGGTAGTAATGCATATTGGTCAGATGGGGCGCTGGAAGTCTGGCCCCTGTGTCCTTCCTGAACTTCTATAATTATAGATCCTCAGCTGTCACATGAGTGGCAGTAAACTCCTATCTGCTGCTTCGCTGATCCGGCAGAGTTATTTGCAGGGGCACCTCGCTGCGCTCACCTCTGTAACCCAAGTATCACCCCTGCCAGAGGTGGCGGGGGCACGCACATGGCTAATGTGAGCCCTCGCACCAGATTGGAAATGACGTACCCGCTGTGGCTGTAGCCTGTATTACATGATCTCAGCAAACGTCTGAGATGCTTTATGTGTTTGAGTATCCTGGACTTCATTGGGATCGAACCCCCCTGCTTCATCTTTATCCAGGAGACAGATTCCTTTATATCATTGTAAACCCAGTTGTCCCCTCAACCCCCATCTTTTTTCGACCACCAGCACAGAGCCATGTAATCTGTCCGCCATATCCATAATTTACATCAGATCCTTTCAGGTAAACAACATCACACAACATATTCCACTAGCTTTATATTTTTCATTATTATTTTATCAAAGATGAAGCCAAAAATGGAAAAATCATGTGTTCTCTAAGAATCCCTCAATATTGATGGGTGGGCATCATCTTTCCTTCTTGGCATTGTGTTTACACACATCTGAATGCTCCAAATCAGAAAGCTGCCAAAACTTCTGCTGTTATAGAACCAGTCACACTGGATGCTGATCATTTACTCAGGAATATCAGAGTTTTGGTAAACAAATAATAACACAGGGGAATCTGTTGTGTGATGTTCTTCATCTGTGGTTCTAAGTAACTTGATCCTGACCACCCATGCCGTATTTTGAAAGCAGAAGGTGCGGGTCCTGAGTCGGCAGCAAAGTGCGGTTTGAATTGCGCTGAACGCAGCAGCAGGACCCAGTATCCAGCTGTCATTTTAAATCTGCACCCCCTCTAACTTTTAAATACAGCTTTTAGGAAGATTGTTAATAGTATTTAAAACAAAATGGAGGTACAATTTAAAATTGTCTAATTTTGTTGGTAATGTTTTCATTTAGCCCTTAAATTTAGACATTCACAAGAAAACCCATACTCAAATTTGTTATGCACCCCTCACGTAGATGTTACTTGTGGTATGGACGCACAGCGAGGCACAGAAGGGAAGTTGGATCATGCGTAAGCCTTTTTTGCTCTACTGATGTATTGCAGGGTATTATTATGCTGATGCATAGGCTGACACACTGCCTGTAAGGTCTTGTCTGTGACAGGATCTTACAGGCATTTACTATGCATAGCCCTGGGGTCTTCGATCAGACCCTAGAGCTGCCATAGCGACCCTGCAAATGTTGCAAGGGGTGCCGATAAGGCAGGGAATCCCCCTGCAGGCATTTAATTGCTGTGGGCGATATAATAATCACACTATTTAATGGGTTGCTATGACCACACGTGAAACACAGAGATGTCAGCTGTAAGATACAGCTAACACCATGTGTTTCCCGAGTTTTTAAACCCTTTCAGGCCTAGGTATTAAGTGGTTAATACCTTTTAGGACTATATGGTTTTGTGATATGTAAAACCATTCAATTCTAAGATGTGTTCTATTACACAATTCTTTCTTTACAGCACATCTGGCAGAAGAATGACCAAAGTTGTGCGGGATTTTCTGTATGCCCAGCGGATACAGTCGCCGATTGAGCTCTTCGCGGATTGGCTGTTTGTGGGCCACATTGATGAATTCATGACCTTTGTACCAGCACCAAATCAGAAGGTACAGTCTGCAGTGAATACTTAGTTCAGGATTACTGCAGTAGTGTGTAATTGTCAACATCACTTTTTATTTTTAACCTTATTGTGGCAACTTATACATCATAACATTGTGACATGTGTGTCTTAGATGACATATAAATTGCCGTAGCTGATTATATGAAAAGGATCCCACACACAAACACATTCAGAGGACTTGCATTTACTATTATGTTGCTGCCATCTGCTGGGCATCCCCTGGAAGTGTAATGTATTTCAGGGTTGTACTACAAAATATGGTTGTGCGATTTGTATGAAGGTCTTCTTCTGGCTCTCTCTCTTTAGGGCTTCCGTCTACTCCTGGCTAGTCCAGCCACATGCATGAGAATTTTACAAGACAAGAAGCAGGAAGGACATGGAGACGTCATCATGTTCCAGGGTGAGAGCGGCTGCACTGTCCTGTCTGGCACAACATTATTATTGTGATCATTCCAGGGATATTCAACAGTATTTCCACATTCCTCTGGCAGGATTAGAAACCAAGAGATGGACCGTAACAAAGATCCTATCCACAGACATCATTGTACACGAGAACCTCTATGCACAGGTATGAAGTCCGGTTTGGACATCATGTGCGCCATGCAACATATTACTTGTATGGGTGCACCCGTGGGAATGACCGATGCTGCACTGGGAACTATGGGAGCGCATGTGGAAGCAGTGGGTGCTGTAGTGGTGCGTACGTGGTAGAGGCTGGTTCTGTACTAGTGATGGGAATTACGGCTCTAAGCGAGTTGGATCATTAGGCTCGGCTCACTAATAAGAGCCGGCTCTTCTAGCTCCTAAGCGGCTTCCTATTAAATGTATAATAGGGAGTTTTAGGCCAGTCAGTTACCCCACACCACACCATGATTTTATCGGGTTAAAGGAGGCGTGGTGAGCCACTTGGGTGTGGGGTTAAAGGAAACCTACCACTTGTACTTCTAAGCATCACATACCGTGCACCAGCTCAGGGTGAGCTGGTGCCGGAGCATATCTTCGTTATTTCCATTAACCGCTTTTAAACAACTAATCTTTATATTCAAAGCAGCTGTACACGCTCGGCGCACCATGCACGCGACTGTGCGCGCATGATGTCACCGGCTCTCCAGCACTTCCTCTTCAGACGCAAGCGTGGTCGCGCGCATGGTGTGCCGAGCGCGTACCACCGTGCGCCGAAGCTGCTTCGAATATAAAGATTAAAAAAGTGTTTAAAAGCAATACAGCGGTTTATGGAAATAATGAAGATATGCTCCGGCACCAGCTCACCCTGAGCTGGTGCACGGTATGTGATGCTTAGAAGTACAATTTGAAAGTGGTAGGTTTCCTGTAAGAGAAATGAGCTGACTCCCATCATTCACATAGAAGAGCCGGCTCTTCGAGATGGTTAGTTCGTGAACGACAAATCACTATTCTGTACCTGTACGTATGTGGGAGCAGCCAGTGCTGTACTGTAATACATGGCCCATTTAGATAGGAGAGGACTTCTCTGACGCTTTGACTAATTTTTCAGAAGAATGGACTAGGGTCCTGGATACTGACCTCTAATCTCGTTTAGTTTAGTTATTAGTAAGTTTTTAAATTTCCCTCACCCATCCTCTATCCCTCATCTGTGGGATAAATCACAGTCGCCATTTAGAAAGATTCTTCCGCTCTGAATCATAAAAGATTTGGATTCCATGTGTGAAAAATGGAAGATTCGCTGTGAATCTATGAATCGATTTTCCCGTATAGAGAGAGAACGTATAGAACATGGACTGAACATGTAGAGATGTATTAATACCTGGGTGGTGATGAATCTATGGATGTGTCTATGGAAGGTCAGAGGATAGTAATACCTCATTGTATTGCAGCACTGCATTGACTGGAACAGGGATATTCTGAAGGCAGAACTTGGCCTGACAGAGGAGGACATCATCGATATTCCTGCTTTATTCAAGCTGCAAAACGATAAGGCTGTGGCCTTCTTCCCTAACATGGTGAGTAGTGGGATGTGACGGGATCTCCATGATGCCCATAGATGTGCAGCATACCCTGATCTTCTTTGTTCCCTCCAGGTTAATATGATCGTTCTGGGAAAAAAACTGGGAATTCCTAAACCCTACGGACCTGTGATCAAAGAGACCTGCTGCCTGGAGGATTATGTCATCCAGCAGCTCAAGCCCTTAGAACTGAGGTGCACGTTCATTGATGACGTAGTGTCATACCACAAGAGACTGGGCGAGGTGCACTGCGGCACCAATGTCCGCCGGAAGCCATTCTCGTTTAAGTGGTGGAATATGGAAGAGCCATAGACGTGGTCTGCAAACTCCTCATCCTTGGCAATCTCCTTCTGAGCTCCAGTCTGCAGACTTATCATCTACCACCGGATGATTTTGGGGTTGTTTTTGTGGGATTTCGGTTATTGCGGATTTTTGGTCGGAAAGGAGCATTGGCAGATTCCTCCTATATAGTGGCTTCCCACAAATCTCTTGGTTCTCCTAATATACATTATTACAGATCATGGCCTTCCCTCCAGCATCCAGTCTTCTATATACAGAGTAAGGACAGAGGTGACTGCTGAATACAGACCAACCTCAAGGATGATGGGGGTGATGGTTTTTTATTACATTATACAGATATATCACATAGTGGATTTTTGGGAATTAACCCAAGTGGATTTTTTGGGACTCACACCATTGCCTGTAATGGGATGTGATGATTAATATGATTTTTTTTACACTAATACCTTATTATTCCATAAAGTGTCTTATTTTCAATGTGTTTTCATGATGTCATGATGTTCCTCTGTCATATCCTGCTTACTAGAACAGGTAAAAGGACCTGGAGGGCGATCCATTCACATTCAACATTTTTCAGGGCTCCACAAAAATGGAAACCATTGTAGCCATGGAAGCAATTGAAATGCCCTAACAACCAGACCTTGTGATACATGTCTGATCCGTGATCCATGGTGCAGTTTTTAGCTCTGTATTCCAGTGCCTTCAGCCATTGTCTGGACTCTCCACCCTCCATCACAACCATCATCCGGTGTTATTACTAACCACAATAATAAAACCTGTGGAATAAAACCTCCTTGTCGTCTGCATTTATTAGAGTACTTACAGAAGTACTTGTGGAACTACAACCCCCAGCATCAACCTTAAATATCATCCTATAATAATAGTTGCAATGTGGGGCATATAAAGATCTCATGCAGCGCCAACAATAATTTATCTGATGCCCAAAAACATAATAAAATACTGAAAACTGATTTGCGCTATTGAGGCTAGTCAGGAAAGATGTAAAGATTACTGCTCCATATTATAATGTACTGGCACAATTGAAGTGAAGTCTAGGAAACCAAAGGACCCGTCACTTGCATCTGCAGCTTTGGACCTACTTTCTCTTAGGGCTTATTCACACAAACATACTCAGCCTGGCTGTATCGTGGCTGCATTTCAGACTGAGTGCTGCTTATAGTATGAGAGTCAAAGATCATTATGTATAACATTGCAGGGAGTCCCTGAATACCTGTGGGATAACTGTGCTATACTATCATATTTTCAGTATGGCGCCGTCCGTGAAATGTGGTCACCATACAGTCTGTGTCTCATGGATAAAATACATTTGTAAGAATGAACCCTAAGGCTTCAGATGCTGCGTTTTCCTGTCCTGGTAGAATCACAGAGCCTCACAAAGTCAATCAACCAGCATCCATCACTTCATAGCCTCTGATAAAAAATGATGAGATGACCGCTATCAAAGGGGGGTGAGATTCATACATTTGGGGAAACGCATAAAATCAGATGGAACAGCTAAGCCTTATGTGCTTTTTTTGACAATGTGTCCTGTTTACTTCAGTTAAAGGGGCATTGTCACCAGATTTTACTCTGCTAAATCAATAGTATCCCCATTTATGTTATGAAATATCCTTTCTAGTATTCCTTCTTTTGTCTGAAATCTCCCCCTGTTGCCTATAAATCAGTGATGGGGAACCTTTTAGCGTCCAAGTGCCCAAACTGAAACCCCAAACTCCCTTCATTTATGGCGAAGTTCCAACTAAAAATTAAAGCAGTAACTTATTGCTGCCTGTTCTTTAACAATATTCAATCATACTGGCCTGAGGACAACAACATAGTAGAAAGAAGGAGGGAAAATCTGCATCATTGTAGCGTCTTTGCAGTGTCATTCTGTACACAGAGAATCATGGGGCCAGCAGGAGGTCCTCCAAATATAATTAAACCCTTTCTACACATTCTCCCTCTTCCTACAGTCCCAAGTAGCCAAGTACGTCACTTTAAAATATCACTGAAAGCAGCATCTTTTAAGTTGCTTGGAACTGCAGGAAGATTCTTTGGGTCTTGTCTGGTGTGCTGGAGCGATGGCCCGGGTGCCCACAGAAAGGGCTCTGAGTGCCACCTCTGGCACCCGTGCCATAGGTTCGCCACCACTGCTATAAATAAAACAACAACAAAAGAATGAGCTGAAAAGAGTCCGCTTGGACCTGGTAAAATGCTTTTGGTAACATCAGAACTGTGGTTCTGTGAGCTTCAGAATCAGAGTTATAGGAGGGAATTGGATCTTGATCGGCAGCTCACATTTTAAACTATGTATTTAACTGTCTGTATCTCTGGTTCTGTAGATCACAGAACCTCAAGTAAAGATCTGTCAGTTTTGTGTTGTACAAGACCTTAAAGGATATCTACCACCAGGATGAAGGATTGTAAACCAAGCACACACAGACATACTGGTGTGTGCCCCGTCTGGAACGATCTGCTCTTCTTTTAGCTTATCATGCCCTGTTTTTTACGGAAAAGCTTTAAAAATTATGCAAATGAGCCTGAGGGACTCTGGGCTCCAAAAGTATTAATAGAGCTTGGAGCCCCAAAGGGTAATTTCCATAATTTTAAAGCCTTTTTTTCCTAAAGTACAAGGGCATATTAAGCTTAATGAAAAGCAGACCTTGCCAGAGGGGGTACACACCAGTATGTCTGTGTGCTTTGTTTACAATCCTCGATCCTGGTGGTAAATTTCCTTTAAATAGTCACAATTCTTTGTAAACCACCAGTAATTGCAATTTTTTTCGACTCATGCCACCTCCACGCACGTGCCTGAAGGCTTGAAAGCTAAAGCACAGTAGAATTATGGGCCCTGGATACATAAGGATGCCAGAGCCTGTGGGTGTATCTAATGCAGTAGAAGGTTGGTGTTTAATTATATGCTGGTGCTCCATGCATATCCTACTCATGCATATCCTACTCATTTCTTCCATTTGATGCGAAAAGCTTATTCTAGGTACTATGGAGCCTTTGAAATAACACTCTTCTTCCAGCCTCTAAAAGTGACTTGTCTTGCCTCAACTGCATACAACTTTGGAGGTGATTTTGTACAGGAACGCTTAAAAGATGAAAACTACACTACATGTACAGCAGGCCAACACAGCTAAAGTGCTGTGTGTGAAAAATTGGTACTTAGGGTAATGGCACCTTAGTCTCATTAGCATAATCAATATTAGTATTGATTTTGGAAGGAGACCATGATTAGCAAATATAAGGAGATTACCACCTGGTGCCTGGATCTATGAGTAAGTGTCCTTGGTTTATCATGATGGATTTTGATGGAAAGTTAGGAGCGCTCCTCCTGGAATGATGTCTGTAGCATTTCACTTCATCCATCTTGTTTCAGCGCCACATACTTCAGCTTCTGAAGCCTTTGATGCCTTCCCTCTTCACAGTCATCTTTCACTGACCCTGGCACCGCAGCTCTGGGTCACAACTGGAGTTATGGCTGCCACATTTGACAACCCCAACCGCAGTCTTCCATGTCAGTGATGCTGCCCCGACCATCCATTATCATAGAAACAAAAGGTTCCTCTGCGCCATGAACTCCCTGCATTCTCCATTAGGCACACAAAGGCTGAGTTATTTCTCTATGTGTTTTTTAATGTGCTTTTTGTGCCAAACTTAGTTTGCCTTTTAGAAACTTGCAGCACACAATAAAAATTAACTCCGAAACATCATAAAACATTCTCAGATGTTGTCTTTCTAAACAGAGTCTGAGAATTTTTGGAGGGAACAATGTAAATTGTGTCAAAGACATCACAAGAATGATGTTGAGAAATGGTTGATTTCTGCAAGCAGAGGTGGAGTGTATTTACATCAATTTGTGCTAATGAGCCAAAGGGGCTCTGGGGGCGTTACCAGAGCCCCTCCCTGCTGTAGCTTCACCGACTGTTACATTGTCTCCTCCTCTGTTCCCTCAGCACTTCCCCACTTCCTCTATCCACTGCTATCTCAAAGACCATTTTGCAAATGCGTTTTATAATCCAAATCAGATGAAAGGTCTTCTGCACCCTTGAAAAACTCAAATAGTTGCATAAAAACGCAACACAAAGGCAAAAACGCAACATAGAGACAGGAGGGCCACAAACACGTGCATTTAAATTAAACATGAACTTCTTTCCAAATGCGTAAAAAATGGAGAAAAAACGGCAACGCATCGAGTGAACGTGGCCTAACAGCCTCTGAATCTGCAGTACGGAGGTGCTCTGGTAATGCTCTTCTGTCTCATTAGTATCATTTTAAAAGTTTTAGAAGGAAGGAGGCCAGGGATAACAAATCTGAGAAGATTATCACAGTCCCAGCGCCTGAGTCTATGAGTAATGACCCTGGTTTATCATTATGGATTTTTATAGTAGATTTCCTTGAAAAACTGTGCAGCAACCCTCCAAAAAGTTTCATGTGTGCAAAAGAAACCAATCTTTTATAAACTCCCCCCATGGCCCACGTAATGTACAGAGCACAAGGTTTCACCATTTTTTGTGCATAATTTTATTTTTTTCCACACGGCAAAAGATTTTCTTGAGAAGAATTTTCGGCTTTTGACACAATTAATAGTGAAAGTGATTTATTTTTCAGTATCTGCCCTCATACAGTCACACACCCGCCCCAGTGCTGGCACTACACATCAGTCATCAGCTCTACACAACAACACATAGTTATACTCCGTCTGCCCTCCTGATTGGACAACACCGCTGACACTCTGGAGTTACACAACAAATGACACACAGAGCCCGCCCTATTTCCATGGAGACAGCAGAGGTTATTCAATGCACCATCGAGACGAAACAACAGACGCAGAGCGGCCTGGAAATTCCATAGATGACGCGGTCAGAAAGGACGGCCGCTCTATACCCGCCCTTAGCGTAGAATTCTGGACTTTATAGTCGTCTCTATGGTCTTTTGCTGCGCCGCGAGCGGTATTATGGGAACTGGGAGGAGTGGAAAGTTGCAGAAGGAAAAATGGCGGCGGTCGTGTTATCCTTGAGACGTAGCGGGTCTGTCCTGAGGACGGCGGGGGCGCTACAGGTCAGAGAAATTAGTCGCTGCGGTACTGTGCTCATGTGTATGGGAGTGGGCTGGGGGCCTACAGGTGCTGTCACTATATTCCCTGTTATTGGGGCGTCATGGCTGCAAGTGCACCTGTATATGACTCCCATCATCCATACCTATCCCTATAGGGTGCAGTAATGTCTGCTAATCACTTAGTAGTGCCCAGGCTGCCATGTTCACCCATCTATCCCGCTTCCTCGTTGTGGACTAACCAACCACTATACTGTCCTGACACTAAGCTGAGAAATACACAGGCCTCATGAGTGACTGCAGGTGCCCTGGTCGATATGGCTGCCCACCAAGACGACTAAGCTAATCTAGCCTGGTTCTGGTACTGTCCAAGATCCATAACAGGGCAACAACCCCATCTCCAGCTACCTGACAGTCATGAGTGCACGGAGAGAGCGAAATTGTTACCCAATAAGACCAGCAGCCATAACATACACTGGGGGTAGGAAGACTGTATTCTTAGTCTATGCAAGACTGGACCCAGGTGGTGTCAATAAAGAACCCTCTGTGCTGCAATTCACTAAGAGTGTGCACCCGATATCCTGCATGTGTCGCTTCCCCGCTCAGGTCCGCCGGAGTTCACCTTCTTCTTCCTGGTGCATTGTCTTGCAACACAATTTGAATCTTAAATCCCGCGCTCAGTCCGAATCAGTCGCATCGTCAGGCGGCACGCCCCCCGATTTTTGTCGCATGCAACAGAATCCCAGCGCAGACACCTATTAAATACCTGTCAAAGCTGCGCAAATCCCAAAACAGCGTATAGTCTGACGAAAGTGAGATCAGCGACCCTTAGTAAATAAGCCCCAGTGATTAGATAATTATCTTACCTTTAAGATTACTATAATTTGCTCAATTGGCTATTTAAGCACAGAACATGCTTGCATGAATATTTGGATTCTATTAACACTATATAAGCCTAAAAGTTATTTATACGTTTTACTGAAAATTTCATACTCAAATAGTGAGAGGAGTATTATTGGGTAATAATAAGAGAGAAACTTGTGCATCTGCCCAATCCTGAAACGATAAAACTAACCCTATTGGCTTTCTATTCACTGCCAAAACCAATATCTAACGCATGAAGGAAAGACAAAACTCTCAGAGCATTTCATTACCTCATAACTTGATATTGCATAACATCATGATGTCACCATTGGCATTTAAGGGACCATAGACCTCTTTCAGGAGTGTGGACCCCCTTCCCAATATCAGAAATCTTCTGTCTGTACAGACTGGCTACTGCAGTGTTCATATGATAATAATACAGACATGTAATGCATGACAGATACACACAATACCAGGTATAACTGTTGACTAGAAGGGGTGTCCCTTGAAAGTAAAAGCTATAATCAATGGGATTGTTTCTGTAACATGACTATTCGTGCAGATTTCTATAGGTCTTTGTTCAGGGGATTGAGCGAAAAAATATTTAATGGGATCTTGTGATTTTTTTTGCAAATTTCCACACTGCGGGGTGTCTAATGGACAAGCAGGAGTGAAGCTGACACAGAAAATTGATTGTGGTGGCTGTGATGTAACAGCAGTGGTCTCCTTTATATTTCTTAAAGGGAATGTCTGTAGCCTCTGTGTAATGGCACTTTTCTGTGTCTGTTTTACATTAAATGAAAAATTTTGTATAGCAGAGAGTAGTAAGTGACTTGTATTGTTCACTTATCAACTTGAGACCAAAGGTTATGTCATTAGACGCCAGCACCTTTCCTGACTGGTCAGGCCTGGGTGGCCACATCACCGCTTATCTGCAGTCAGCCGTTTAATGTACCTGTCACACCTTTCCACTGGGCAACTTAATTTAACAGTAAGAAAACAATCCAAAAAGTTTTTATTTTAAAGAAAATCTACCAGCAAAGTCAATGCTTGATAAACCAGGGGCACTTACTCATAGATCCAGGCACCGTGACTGTGATAATCTTCCTATATTTATTATCCATTGCCTCTAAAATCAACTTTTAATATTATTCTAATGAAACAGAAGGGCTCTTGGCGTGTTACAGAAGCTTGGGCTCCGGCTTCACAGGAAGTTGTCTCACCCTCCCGGAAAAGTCGGCAGCATTGAGCACACGGTGGAGGGGGAAGTGCTCTTTCAGAATGTAACAACATGTGAATCGGCAGCACAGTGGGGCTCTGGCTTTTCATTAGCATAAATGTAAAAGTTGATTTTAAAAGGAAGGAGGTTATGTATAACAAATATAAGAAGATGACCAAAGTCACAGCACCTGGATCTATGACTTGGTGTCCCTGGTTTATCATGATGGATTTTCATTGTAGATTTTCTTTAAAGGGCAACTCTCTCCCTTCCCCCCCACCCCCCTCCCCAACTCCCCCTTCCCCCTCCCCCCTCAGCTTCTGTCATTAAATTCGAATGGACCAAAGTATTCACATGAGCTGCAGTCTTTTACTCCTTGCCAGACAAAACGCCATAGAGTGTATAGCTGTGCTTACAAGGGGTCACGTGAAAAATGGTTGTGACGTTACTGTCCAGCACGACATTTCAAACTACTAATCGATGGATCCTTTTATCACATATCGAGGGTCAACACTGGTTCTCTGTTCATTTGGCATGTTGTATGTATGACTCGATGTAAAGTATGCAATTTATATTATATTTTACGGTCATTCTGGACTTCTGATCACATCACATAACACATAACACATATCTGTACATACACGGATGTCTGCTGAATATCCTCTCTTCCAAAAATTTGCAGATTTCCAGAGGAGCTCAGTCCGCTGCCGCACCAGCCGCTCAAGCCGCAGCCCGTATAAAGAAATTTGCAATTTACAGATGGGATCCTGACAAGCCTGGGGATAAGCCCCGCATGCAGACCTACGAGATTGACTTGAATACGTGAGTAAACCTGTTGGGGAAGCTCAGCGATATGTGCTGCCTGAGGCTCCTGATTAGATATACCAGACTAGTATTGCAGCAGTAGGGACTACTGTACTCATCAGGCCTATAGAGTACCAAAAGATTGACAAATCTGTAGTTCTACAGCGCTATCTTATTCCAATTTACAAATCATGGGATTTTTATTCAAACATGGATGGCTCATTATGTTCCTGGTCATGTGATATTGCACAGGTGCACGGCTCGTTGTATATCAGCGTATAACAGCAAGCGTAATTAATGCATATAAAGGCTAATCAGTAAAACAGTGATATTGCTACATTATTCTCACCAGTAAATGCTTGATCTTCTTTTCTTTCTCCAGTTGTGGCGCTATGGTTCTTGATGCGCTCATCAAGATTAAGAATGAGATGGACCCCACCTTGACTTTCCGCAGATCATGCAGAGAGGGTGAGATATATTCCAATTCATATAGCAATGCCTAGTGCTATCCTGGCATCTGTACTGACCTCTACTACTTCAATTCTTCAGGTATCTGCGGCTCATGTGCCATGAATATTAATGGTGGGAACACGCTGGCATGCACTTTGAAGATTGACACCAACTTAAATAAAGTGACAAAAATCTACCCACTTCCTCACATGTATGTTGTGAAGGATCTAGTGCCTGTAAGTGCTTCAGCTGTGATAACAAGTTTTCTTAAGGGGCTCACTCATCAATTGGGTAATGTAAACTCCCTAATAACAGATGGAAACTCTTGTGTATCCTACCAGCATCTAGCAACTAGAATGATCATTAGGTGCCCCTTGGCCAAACCTCTGATATTTCACAAAGCCCATGTAACTGTTTGTAAACTTGACAAGTGGCCTAATAATTTTTTTTCTTGTCTTCTGAAGGATTTGAGTAACTTCTACGCTCAGTATAAATCCATAGAGCCCTATCTGAAGAAGAAGGATGAGTCCAAAGAAGGGAAGGAGCAATATTATCAGTCCATTGAGGATAGAGACAAGCTAGTAAGTCTGGGTGCAATATGAGCTTGTCCAAATTGAGAAAATAATTGATATTGTTTGTGTAGTGACAAGTCATACAATTTTCCAATATACTTTATGTATATATCAATTCCTCACAGTTTTCTAGATATCTGCTTTTTGTCGTTTGACAGAAAGCTTCATTGTTTACTTTCTGTGGATAGAAACCGATCCTGGTCATGTGATGTCACACAGGTGCGTGGCTCGTTATAACCCTGGTCATGTGATGTCACACAGGTGCGTGGCTCGTTATAACCCTGGTCATGTGATGTCACACAGGTGCCCGGCTTTTTATATATATGAGTAGAACAGCAAGCAGAGATCTAGAAAACTGAGGAATTTATAGAGCAAGTATATTGGAAAATTGTGTAACTTTATATAACACAAAAAAAATCACTTTTTTTTTTTTTTTTTAAGTGGACAACCCCTTTGATACTGAGTATGCACAATTATTTAACTTGTGTCTTTTAAAATATGAACAGATGGCACAATCAAAACTGACCGCAATTCCTTCATTTGCAGGTGCCTGTTATTTTAACTTCAAACTGCAGTAGTGTAGTAGCCTGTTATAGACTTGTAGAATAATTTCATAATTGATACTTAAAAGAACACTTCAGTCAAAGTTAGTTCATTGAATAATCCATACTGCGGGACCTTAAGCGAGGAGAAGGACTCTAATTCCTAGGACCTTGCTAGTACCTAGAGGCATGCTCCTCCATTCCAGAACTGTACAATTCAATCAATCAGCTTTGACTGGAGTGTCCCTTTAAAATTCATCTCTCCTTGAAAGACAATGCTGTAACAAACTTTACTGCCCCAGAGTTACATTCTATGTTTTACTTCCAACAGCGCAGATGAATGGCATTGTGTGAGAGCTGCATGGAGAGTATATTAATGTCATGTATGCCCTGTTTGTACTTTGATTCTGTCTACTATCATATCATCCATGGGTTGTAATATTAGCCTGTCCTCCATGCAAGGAATGACCCCCATCTTTTGTCTGAATAGGACGGCCTCTATGAGTGCATCCTCTGTGCTTGTTGTAGCACAAGTTGTCCCAGTTATTGGTGGAATGGTGACAAGTACCTGGGTCCAGCAGTCCTCATGCAGGTAATTTGCTTCGGTTGACCACTTGACATAGAATTAGGGTAAGCATATTTTGCATACTTGTCTACTACTTTTTGTGAGGATTAATTTTTGCATTTTGACTTCCAAAGCTGACCAGAATACTAATGGGTTTAACTGCTCTGAATGTGATACAATGGCAGAAACCGGGGCTCAGATTCAGGTCCTTTTTTCATCATCAAACATGTCTGGTTCATTGGAGAATTCTGTGACTAAATAATCCGCTTAGTTTATGTAATTTACGGCTGATCTCCCAGTTTTTGGATTTTATGGCATCTTTGTAATCATTTCCTTCCTGATTTTCAGGCTTATCGGTGGATGATTGACTCCAGAGACGATTACACAGAGGAACGATTAGCCAAGCTGCAGGATCCCTTCTCCCTGTACCGCTGCCACACCATCATGAACTGCACGAGGACGTGCCCCAAGGTAAGACCCTAAACCCACTCTGATAGTCAGTGGTCTGCCTATAGATATATTGGGAATTGCAGATGTCACTTTTTCCTGAAGCCTTAAACGTTTGGAGCCATACTGTAGAGGTCAGAATTAGTGGTCTTCCATCTCTGTTGTCCATCTATAGAGTTACATCTATATATCTGATATTTTATGGATATGCAATTGTTACCTTTTGGAATCCTTGCCTCAGTTTGTAAAATTGCACATGCTTCTTGGGGTGTAACTAGAGTATAGGACATGATGTATCTCATGCATCTTCTGTGTTACCTGCACTGTAATAAATCACATCTTTCTTGTTTTAGGGCTTAAACCCTGGCAAGGCCATTGCCGAAATTAAGAAAATGATGGCAACCTACAAGGAGAAAGCAGCCCATGCATAATATGGCTCCCTCTATAGGTGAAGCTCCACGCACAACCGCCCCTTCCCCCTGAGGGGAGTTCAGCGCTAATCCTGATATCCATCTATTGTGCTGCTTAATGTGTTACGCTTTATGGAAGTGAACTAAATTACTAAAGTGTACACTTCTTTATTTACTTCTAAATATTAAAGATTTTTTCTGTGGGAGTGTGCAGAGTTAATGCAGTAAAATGTTAAGAAATGTGGAGGGAGAATTGGTCTGTAGGTGTATGGTGGGAGCATTGCATGTAGTGCTTCTGGAAATTACTATGGACCTTATGTCTGTTGTACAGTCACTGACAAATTGTAATAAGTGTATAAGATGTCTGTGATATATTACCATAATTCAGCCTGTATGATGGACACATGGTTGTTATACATATCAGTAAGTCATGTAACTACTATGAAATGAAGAATATATGATACACCTTTTTTCAGCACCCTTTAAGGTCTTTATGGACTATATATCGGTGATGGCGAACCTATGGCATGGGTGCCAGAGGTGGCACTCTGATCCCTCTCAGTGGGCACTCAGGCTGTTTCCCCAGGACAGAATTCACCTGATAGGAGATTAAGGGATACTCCTGCAGGCCCAGGTAGCCCAGGACGTGACACGCTGAGTGTTATTTTAAAGTGAAGCATCCGGGTCTACCCGAGACTGCAGGGAGAGAAGGTACAGACAGGGTCAGATTATCATCGAAGCTCCTGCTCTTGGTTGTCGAGGGAAGCTCCAAAGGCAATTTGAATTTTCCCTCCTTCTGTGAACAATTTTGGTTTCCTCAGTAACGTTGAAAGCTGTGGTATAGCACGGAGCAAAAAGATTGCAATAAGTTACTGTCTAAATTGCTGTGTTGGCACTTTGCGATCAATAAGTGGGTTTAGATTGCAGTTTGGGCACTCGGTCTCTTAAGGGTTTGCCATCACTGCTATAGATGATCATATTTGAGGCAATGATGTATCCTTCACACTGTTTCAGTGGGGGAAATAAGTATTTGATCCCTGGCCTATTTTGCAAGTTTTCCCACCTACAAAGTAGGGACAGGTCTAATTTTTATTATAGGTACACTTTAACTGTGAGATGGGGGAAAAAAAGTCCAGCAATTATGTTGTATGACTTCTAAATAATTAGAAATTTATTACATAAAATTTGAACCCATAGATAAGTAGAATGGAATATTTAGTACAGAAACAAATTAGAGATCAGACATTTCCTGTATTTCTTGGGATTTTGGCCCAGTCCTCCATACACATCTTACAGGTTTCTGGAAAAGATTGGGGTAATTTTATCATTATAGCGGCTCCTTATGACAGTTCTATGTCTGCCTTTGGAGCTCTGCTGCAGTCAGATTCATTAAAGTGGCTTTAAGCCTTGATAAATCTGCTGGTGGTGTTTTTGCTGTGTGGTTTGTTTGCGACAGTCGCAAACAACCCCAACCAAAATCGCAACCTAGACCTGGGTGGTGACTGGTGTAAATTTGCACCTAAACGGAAATTTGAGCCAAATCGCAAATCATGAATTCAGTCATATTGTGAAAACTAGTCTATGCAAATAATGAATTTGGCGCAAGCAGGGTCTATGTCAAAGAGACATTGCACTTTCCTATGTTTATTTGGTGCAATGAAAAGTTGCAAAACAGTATTTGTACCACAACTTCGCCAAAACACCAAACATAGACAAAAAACCCCATTGAGTTTCAGCTCTCTACATAGATTTCTAATTGGGTTCTAATCTAGCCAGAGACTGGCTAGACCACTCCAGGACCCCTATATAGTATAGCCCTAGGTGGCTGCCATGAGGTGGAACAGAGCAGGAACCCAATAATCTGAATACCAGAGCGTTTTGTGAACAGTCTAGTGCTGTCCTGTGTCAGTGGCTGCCAGTTGGGTCCACAGAACATATAAATCTTGGAGCCTCTGCAGCCACATGAGATCATTGGGTTACATAGAACACTCTTGATATCTATAGTGCTATTTCCATGGTGCTATACATTTGAAAAGAGGGTCTACATAAGTTACATAAAAGACCACCACCAATAAGTATAAAAGATATAACATTGAACTAATACAAATGGAAGAAGGAACCTTCCAATACAATGGCGCACATTTACTACAGGCTGTGCGCCAGTTTGCTTGCACATGTTGCACATTTGTGTTGCAACTGCACTGAGGGGGTGTTCTAGTGTTCGGTCGGCTCATGCTCTATGTTTCTCATTCAAAGTCTGACAGAAATCTGTTGCACAGCCCATGTTAAAGGTGCACCCAAAAAAGTGCAATCCTGAATCTGGCACCCCCTGCACACTACGCAGGCAAACTGCACATAGTACTGTTTGGACTGTTTTTAGTAAATGTTGGTCAATATATCTAATTGCTGCATGTTTTATTGCCCCTCTTCCTGCCCCCACTGTGTTTTGCCCTAACTGTGTATTCACCCGAGCTGGTGTCATCAGGAACGTGAAATCCACAGAGTGCGCCCAGCAGACCGCGTGAGGAGCAGCCACCGCTTGTTGGCAAACACTTCACCCTTCTTTACACCACTCAAAGTCTCTTCTTGACTGTAGAAGCTCTCAGACGTGTGTAACGCGCTCTGGACATAGAGAGGCCACACACTCATCATACACAGAGACAGGTCTCGCCTCTAGATTCTCACAACATATTGATGAATAGTTTGGAGTCAATGCAGAGGAGCTGCAATACTAGACATGGCCTATAGAGAAGGGTGGCGTTGTTTACCAGTGTCTATCACAAGTCTGCTGCTATCAGATGAACCATGCCACAAATGGGTTAGATTTTAAGAAATTCCACTGTAGTTACAATAGTGAATTAGACTGAGTGGATAATATTTGATGTAGGCGAAGCATCTAGCCAGCACGGTGTCTAAGCTGCTGCACAAATCACTGGTGCCTGACTCTACAACTACATGCAACATTTATGAATTTTGTAAATTTATACAGATTTTTAATGTATGGTTTCTGGCCTAGTTTCAGCAATTAGATGCTGCAGACTTGGTACAAGCCTAATGGATGAGGTTTCATTGTATGTTATTCACATGTTGTGAATGTAGGAAGATATTCAGCAATACCTGCAAGGGGTTATAGGTGCTTTCTGCTGTTGCCTGCTCCTGACGGGCTCTCAGTGGTGACATCACATTCGTTGTGCCTGTGACATTTGGGCCAATCCCTGGCCTCAAACTGCAATGATTGGTCCAGACATCACACCCACCATGTGATCTCATCACCCACAGTCCACTGGGAGTGGAAATGCAAGGGAGCCGCCTTCCTTACAGAGGAGTGAGTATAGCAAACACGTGTGTCTCTAGAAAACTGGTGTACAAGGGAGGGGGGTTATGATTGTAGTTATGCCCCGATTATGCCAAGTCTACATTTCAAATTTGTTGCATCTGCTTATCTGCGCTTACCTATTCAAACCTTTTACTTACATCTGCTGACACCAGCTTTGTCTAAATGTGCACTTGAGATTTATCACAGGTCTCAAATTTTGTTTCAAATCCCCTCTAGTCCCCTCCGGTCGTAAGATATAGTTTAGCACCAGTTGTGCCAAAATTTGTAACTTTATTGCATCTTTTCACCTAAAAACTTGTTGCTGCAGTCACACGTGGCAGTAACGCATGTGTATTCTAACGCATCACAACAGCTGAGAAGAGGAGATTTGCTAAATTACATTTGGTACATTGTGGCACCCTGGTAATCTGATGGATTAGCTGCACCTTGTATGGGGAGAGGTGCAGGTGCTCCAGGCTCCTATCGGATGACCTCCCCCACCGGTTCCTTATTACCCTGGTGCTGGGCAATTCTTTGATGTTTTCTGTAGATGGCAGGTTGCCTGCTGTTACACTGTGTTCATTCTGGACCTGGGTCACTGTGTGCTCCACATCATGTGTGAGCCAAGCCAGGCCTGGCATCAGACCAGTGTCACCGGAGAGCCTGGACATGGTCAGCTGCACACACAGACATGAGTGCTTATACTCTACAATACAGGTGGCAGGGCTGGTACCAGGCGCTGCTTTCTCTATTACTCACCTACTAATGAGAAGACTGCGGTGTGACAGGTCAGACTGCATTACTGGCATATAGACACGTGTCCTTATCCTGTAACCAGCGCTGATGCCAACACACCTGGAATAGCAGTAGTGCCCTATATAAGGCTACGTGCACGTGAGGTGTGGGCCCCAAGGCTGGCAAATGAGGGTCACTAGCTTGTGCCAAACTCTTGAAGGGGCACATGATAGTGTTACAATACAGAACACATGCGGATGACACATGATAGGATTAGATACACCAGTTTGGAGAACGGCATTGCACATGATTACATTAGTTCAGGATGCAGTCACACATGGCGTTTAACGCCATACTATTTTTCAGACTCCCTAGGGTACTTTAACCCTAGGTTGTCTGATCGATCCTACCATATACTGCCATACTACAGTATGGCAGTATATGGGGATTTTACTCCTCATACATTACCATGTGCTGATAGCACATTGTAATGAATGGGTTAACCCGAAGTAGCTACCATGGCGACGGATCGCCACTCCCCGATGACGTCACGGGGAGCGGCGATCCTCGGAAAGATGGCGGCCCCCATGCACCGCCATCAGTTTGAAGCCGCCGGCGGCGATCAGCAAGAAATCACCCGCGATCGGTGCCAGCACCGATCGCGGGTGTTACCGGTAAGCCTTTGCTGCAATATGCAGCAGAGACTTACCGGCTATGGAGAGGGCTCGGCCCGCGAGCCCTCTCCATGCATCGGAACGCGACCGCCGCCGTGAATACACGGCGTGCGGTCGCGAACCGGTTAAGATAATTGGGAAAATGGTCAAGAACGAATGCGTTTTCAAAAAACCCATGCGGTTTTAACGCACTGCTACTGAATGCTCCCAGAAGGTGGATTGACACGTGGCGTTTTGAATGCGTTGTGGACGCACCCTAAACAGCTGTTAACATTTTCCCTTACAAAATGCACCCATTAATGTGATGTGAATGAATGTGTTAACATTTGCGTTTACGTAACAGAAATGTTAACGGTTTAACCAGGCACATCTCTCTTCGGCTGTTGCAATGCGTTTTGAAACGCTTACGTTAAACACTATGTGTGACTGCACCCTCAACGTGTCTTCCATAAAGCCCTTTGTCCATCCGAGCTCTTGTTGCTTAGGGGCAAACTGTCTCCATGTTCCTGCAGGATTTCCCAGATGGAACCTGGTATTAGGGTGCGGTCACCGCTAACACACAGCACTAGTGTACAGGGGCGATCCACACCCCGATCGCATAAGCGTTTCCTGCCAGAAGGGGCGCACACCAGTATGTCAGTGAACTTGGTTTACAATCTTTCATCCTGGTGATAGATGTCCTGGTGGAATAGTATGACAATGCGAACATAAGACCAGAATAGGTTGTGTGTATCAGGACATTTGTGATCCAGAACCAGAAATTTGGATTTTTGTCCTCTTGGAGTTATTCGGTATCACCAATGTCCTCAGAGAGCCTCCCCCCTCCCATTGCTTTATTACTGAGGTTCTAGATTTATGATTTTTTATTACAGAAAATGTGCAATATTTTATCCGCTATCAGACTGGACCTTGCTCTGCTCTGTGGGAAATTTTATACTGTAGTCACCTCACTGGTAGATGTAACACACAGCTGACGGGTTCTGTCCTAAGAAAGAGGAAGTTCTGCTTAGAATTTATAGTAACAATTAGTAGTCACTTCCCTCATGTGACCAGTGATCCGCTGACTGCAAGGCCACGTCTACTAAACTGCTGAGATAATACAAAGCACAGATAAGAAACGTCCTACACGTACAGATTTGTCATGTGGTCAATAGGAGCTGCATTGTAGTAGTTATATTCTTGTACATAGGAGGCAGTATCATAGTAGTTATATTCTTGTACATAGGGGGCAGTATCATAGTAGTTATATTCTTGTACATAGGGGGCAGTATCATAGTAGTTATATTCTTGTACATAGGGGGCAGTATTATAGTAGTTATATTCTTGTACATAGGGGGCAGTATTATAGTAGTTATATTCTTGTACATAGGGGGCAGTATTATAGTAGTTATATTCATTGTACATAGGGGGCGGTATTATAGTAGTTATATTCTTGTACATAGGGGGCAGTATTATAGTAGTTATATTCATTGTACATAGGGAGCAGTATTATAGTAGTTATATTCTTGTACATAGGGGGCAGTATTATAGTAGTTATATTCTTGTACATAGGGAGCAGTATTATAGTAGTTATATTCTTGTACATAGGGGGCAGTATTATAGTAGTTATATTCATTGTACATAGGGGGCGGTATTATAGTAGTTATATTCTTGTACATAGGGGGCAGTATTATAGTAGTTATATTCATTGTACATAGGGAGCAGTATTATAGTAGTTATATTCTTGTACATAGGGGGCAGTATTATAGTAGTTATATTCTTGTACATAGGGGTCAGTATTATAGTAGTTATATTCTTGAAAATAGGGGGCAGTATTATAGTAGTTATATTCTTGTACATAGGGAGCAGTATTATAGTAGTTATATTCTTGTACATAGGGGGCAGTATTATAGTAGTTATATTCTTGTACATAGGAGGCAGTATTATAGTAGTTATATTCATTGTACATCGGGGGAAGTATTATAGTAGTTATATTCATTGTACATCAGTCGCAGTATTATAATAGTGAAGATGAGGCCAATCAGATTCCAGCAATTATTTCTTCAGAGTGAGGTTTCAGAATGAAAGCAATGTTCCTATAGGCTGTTATGGACTACTCCTCTGCTGGTTCTGTCCTTATACGTCGAGCTCCTCCGTCTGCAGGGGGCGGGGCTCTCCCTGTAGTAGGAAGAAACTACAACTCCCGGCATGCTCCTCGCACAGCTCCGGTGCCGGCGGCCGGTGGAGAGATGACTGCAGGAGAGCCGATGACAGGATGGAGACAGGTGAGAACCGGGCTCTACCCACAATACACTTCACCGGAGAATTGTGTGCGAGACTGATGATCTGTTTACATAGTGAGCGGTAATGGGGGCAATGGATTAGAGGGGTCGCTGAACTGATTATGTGCTGGGACATGGACTGGTGTGGGGGGCAGTGCTGGGATGTGTGGACTGGTGTGGGGGGCAGTGCTGGGATGTGTGGACTGGTGTGGGGGGCAGTGCTTGGATGTGTGGACTGGTGTGGGGGGCAGTGCTTGGATGTGTGGACTGGTGTGGGGGGCAGTGCTGGGATGTGTGGACTGGTGTGGGGGGCAGTGCTTGGATGTGTGGACTGGTGTGGGGGGCAGTGCTTGGATGTGTGGACTGGTGTGGGGGGCAGTGCTTGGATGTGTGGACTGGTGTGGGGGGCAGTGCTTGGATGTGTGGACTGGTGTGGGGGGCAGTGCTTGGATGTGTGGACTGGTGTGGGGGGCAGTGCTTGGATGTGTGGACTGGTGTGGGGGGGCAGTGCTGGGATGTGTGGACTGGTGTGGGGGGCAGTGCTGGGATGTGTGGACTGGTGTGGGGGGCAGTAATGGGATGTGTGGACTGGTGTGGGGGGCAGTGCTTGGATGTGTGGACTGGTGTGGGGGGCAGTGCTTGGATGTGTGGACTGGTGTGGGGGGCAGTGCTTGGATGTGTGGACTGGTGTGGGGGGCAGTGCTTGGATGTGTGGACTGGTGTGGGGGGCAGTGCTTGGATGTGTGGACTGGTGTGGGGGGCAGTGCTTGGATGTGTGGACTGGTGTGGGGGGCAGTGCTTGGATGTGTGGACTGGTGTGGGGGGCAGTGCTTGGATGTGTGGACTGGTGTGGGGGGCAGTGCTTGGATGTGTGGACTGGTGTGGGGGGCAGTGCTGGGATGTGTGGACTGGTGTGGGGGGCAGTGCTTGGATGTGTGGACTGGTGTGGGGGGCAGTGCTGGGATGTGTGGACTGGTGTGGGGGGCAGTGCTTGGATGTGTGGGGGGCAGTGCTTGGATGTGTGGACTGGTGTGGGGGGCAGTGCTTGGATGTGTGGACTGGTGTGGGGGGCAGTGCTGGGATGTGTGGACTGGTGAGGGGGCCAGTGCTGGGATATCTGGGCTGGTGTGGGGGGGGGCAGTGCTGGGATCTCTGGGCTGGTGTGGGGGGGGGGGCAGTGCTGGGATCTCTGGGCTGGTGTGGGGGGGGGGGGCAGTGCTGGGATCTCTGGGCTGGTGTGGGGGGGGGGGGGGCAGTGCTGGGATCTCTGGGCTGGTGTGGGGGGCCAGTGCTGGGATCTCTGGGCTGGTGTGGGGGGCCAGTGCTGGGATCTCTGGGCTGGTGTGGGGGGGGGGGCAGTGCTGGGATCTCTGGGCTGGTGTGGGGGGCCAGTGCTGGGATCTCTGGGCTGGTGTGTGGGGGGGGGGGCAGTGCTGGGATCTCTGGGCTGGTGTGAGGGGGCCAGTGCTGGGATCTCTGGGCTGGTGTGGTGTGTGTGGGGGGGGGGGGGGGGGCAGTGCTGGGATCTCTGGGCTGGTGTGGAGGGCCAGTGCTGGGATCTCTGGGCTGGTGTGGAGGGCCAGTGCTGGGATCTCTGGGCTGGTGTGGGGGGCCAGTGCTGGGATCTCTGGGCTGGTGAGGGGGGGGGGGCAGTGTTGGGATCTCTGGGCTGGTGTGGGGGGCCAGTGCTGGGATCTCTGGGCTGGTGTGGGGGGCCAGTGCTGGGATCTCTGGGCTGGTGTGGGGGGCCAGTGCTGGGATCTCTGGGCTGGTGTGGGGGGCCAGTGCTGGGATCTCTGGGCTGGTGTGGGGGGCCAGTGCTGGGATCTCTGGGCTGGTGTGGGGGGCCAGTGCTGGGATCTCTGGGCTGGTGTGGGGGGCCAGTGCTGGGATCTCTGGGCTGGTGTGGGGGGCCAGTGCTGGGATCTCTGGGCTGGTGTGGGGGGCCAGTGCTGGGATCTCTGGGCTGGTGTGGGGGGCCAGTGCTGGGATCTCTGGGCTGGTGTGGGGGGCCAGTGCTGGGATCTCTGGGCTGGTGTGGGGGGCCAGTGCTGGGATCTCTGGGCTGGTGTGGGGGGCCAGTGCTGGGATCTCTGGGCTGGTGTGGGGGGCCAGTGCTGGGATCTCTGGGCTGGTGTGGGGGGCCAGTGCTGGGATCTCTGGGCTGGTGTGGGGGGCCAGTGCTGGGATCTCTGGGCTGGTGAGGGGGCCAGTGCTGGGATCTCTGGGCTGGTGTGGGCGGCCAGTGCTGGGATCTCTGGGCTGGTCGGGGGGGGGGGGGGGGCAGTGCTGGGATTTCTGGGCTGGTGTGGGGGGCCAGTGTTGGGATCTCTGGGCTGGTGTGGGGGGCAGTGCTGGGATCTTTGGGCTGGTGTGGGGGGCCAGTGTTGGGATCTCTGGGCTGGTGTGGGGGGCCAGTGTTGGGATCTCTGGGCTGGTGTGGGGGGCCAGTGTTGGGATCTCTGGGCTGGTGTGGGGGGCCAGTGCTGTGATCTCTGGGCTGGTGTGGGGGGCCAGTGCTGGGATCTCTGGGCTGGTGTGGGGGGCAGTGCTGGGATCTCTGGGCTGGTGTGGGGGGCCAGTGCTGGGATCTCTGGGCTGGTGTGGGGGGGGGGGCAGTGCTGGGATCTCTGGGCTGGTGTGGGGGGGGGCAGTGTTGGGATCTCTGGGCTGGTGTGGGGGGGGGGCAGTGTTGGGATCTCTGGGCTGGTGTGGGGGGGGCAGTGTTGGGATCTCTGGGCTGGTGTGGGGGGGGGGCAGTGCTGGGATCTCTGGGCTGGTGTGGGGGGGGGGGGGCAGTGTTGGGATCTCTGGGCTGGTGAGGGGGCCAGTGCTGGGATCTCTGGGCTGGTGTGGGGGGCCAGTGCTGGGATCTCTGGGCTGGTGTGGGGGGGGGGGCAGTGTTGGGATCTCTGGGCTGGTGTGGGGGGGGGGGCAGTGTTGGGATCTCTGGGCTGGTGTGGGGGGGGGGGGCAGTGCTGGGATCTCTGGGCTGGTGTGGGGGGGGGGGGCAGTGTTGGGATCTCTGGGCTGGTGAGGGGGCCAGTGCTGGGATCTCTGGGCTGGTGAGGGGGCCAGTGCTGGGATCTCTGGGCTGGTGTGGGGGGCCAGTGCTGGGATCTCTGGGCTGGTGTGGGGGGGGGGGCAGTGTTGGGATCTCTGGGCTGGTGTGTGGGGGGGGCAGTGTTGGGATCTCTGGGCTGGTGTGTGGGGGGGGCAGTGTTGGGATCTCTGGGCTGGTGTGGGGGGGGGCAGTGTTGGGATCTCTGGGCTGGTGTGGGGGGGGGGCAGTGCTGGGATCTCTGGGCTGGTGTGGGGGGGGGGGGCAGTGTTGGGATCTCTGGGCTGGTGAGGGGGCCAGTGCTGGGATCTCTGGGCTGGTGTGGGGGGCCAGTGCTGGGATCTCTGGGCTGGTGTGGGGGGGGGGGCAGTGTTGGGATCTCTGGGCTGGTGTGGGGGGGGGGGCAGTGTTGGGATCTCTGGGCTGGTGTGGGGGGGGGGCAGTGCTGGGATCTCTGGGCTGGTGTGGGGGGGGGGGGCAGTGTTGGGATCTCTGGGCTGGTGAGGGGGCCAGTGCTGGGATCTCTGGGCTGGTGAGGGGGCCAGTGCTGGGATCTCTGGGCTGGTGTGGGGGGCCAGTGCTGGGATCTCTGGGCTGGTGTGGGGGGGGGGGCAGTGTTGGGATCTCTGGGCTGGTGTGTGGGGGGGGCAGTGTTGGGATCTCTGGGCTGGTGTGTGGGGGGGGCAGTGTTGGGATCTCTGGGCTGGTGTGGGGGGGGGCAGTGTTGGGATCTCTGGGCTGGTGTGGGGGGGGGGGGGGCAGTGTTGGGATCTCTGGGCTGGTGAGGGTATTACTACTTCCAGTGTGTAATGTGCTGGGGCAGTGACTGGCAGTACTGGTGCGGACATTCCTCTTACCAGTTCATGGACTGGGGCTGTGGAGTCCATTGCTGGTGTTGATCATCAACATGAACTTCTCTGAAACTTTTTTGGGTTTTTTCTCATATCTCCTGTTTGCTTCGTCTGGTTTAACCCTTGCCGGTTAGTGATATAATTATGGAGGGGTCATAGCTTTGTGCCCGGGTACCACCTAGGGTCCGGACCACATGACATCCACGGACACGTGTAGATCATAAGACTGTGATGTGGGTCGGGGGTGCAGCCGTGTACCCGCTGTGTAGTATCACATGCTGGCGGCCGCATCACACGGGTCACATTATACGTTTATAGTAACATTACAAGGAGACCTTTATCTTGTGGTGGATCCTGGGGCCGGGGAGGAATAGGGAGCCTGTACATCTCCATCCGCCTGTGTTAGGGAATTGCATTTCCAGCAGTTGTCTGAGTAGGTGTAAGAAGATGTACCGCTCCGGGGAGAAGATGGACATAGGACACGGCATGGGATGTTCCCCGACACCTCCTCGTCCTCAGCGATTACAAAACCCCCAAAGGGGGAACTTGTGTTTTCAGGAAAGTTTTGTGTTGTGACACGGCCTGAGTCAGCTTCTCCGTCCCGTAAATGGGATACACATGGAGGTCACTGCTCGGGGGTCACATACGGGGAGAGCTGGGGAATTCAGGTGGAAGCAGATACCAGTAATAATAACTCTGTATATAGCACCACCATATGCCGCAGTGCAGTACTGATCATGGGGGGACATAAATAGACATAGTAAGACGTTACTAATCTTAATAATGTCTTGGTAATACTAGTAATGTAATTGTAAGACATCAGAGTAATAACGGGGTCAGATAAAACCACAGATGTGAGGGTCCTGCTCGTAAGGGCTTACAATCTATGAGAGCTTGGTTATTGGGGGAATTGAGAACCCAGACCCCCATGTACAGATAGGAGGCATATAGCCGGGGGGCACTACTACCCCCATGTACAGATAGGGGGCATATAGCCGGAGGGCACTACTACCCCCATGTACAGTTAGGAGGCATATAGCCGGAGGGGGGGCACTACTACCCCCATGTACAGATAGGAGGCATATAGCCGGAGGGCACTACTACCCCCATGTACAGATAGGAGGCATATAGCCGGGGGGCACTACTACCCCCATGTACAGATAGGAGGCATATAGCCGGAGGGGGGGCACTACTACCCCCATGTACAGATAGGAGGCATATAGCCGGAGGGCACTACTACCCCCATGTACAGATAGGCCTATAGCCAGGGGGCACTACTACCCCCATGTACAGATAGGAGGCATATAGCCGGGGGGGGGGGGGGGGGACTACTACCCCCATGTACAGATAGGAGACATATAGCCGGATTACACTACTACCCCCATGTACAGATAGGAGACATATAGCCGGATTACACTACTACCCCCATGTACAGATAGGAGGCATATAGCCGGAGGGCACTACTACCCCCATGTACAGATAGGAGGCATATAGCCGGAGGGCACTACTACCCCCATGTACAGATAGGAGGCATATAGCCGGAGTACACTACTACCCCCATGTACAGATAGGGGGCATATAGCCGGAGGGCACTACTACCCCCATGTACAGATAGGAGGCATATAGCCGGAGTACACTACTACCCCCATGTACAGATAGGGGGCATATAGCCGGAGGGCACTACTACCCCCATGTACAGATAGGAGGCATATAGCCGGAGTACACTACTACCCCCATGTACAGATAGGGGGCATATAGCGGGAGGGCACTACTACCCCCATGTACAGATAGGAGGCATATAGCCGGAGTACACTACTACCCCCATGTACAGATAGGAGGCATATAGCCGGAGGGCACTACTACCCCCATGTACAGATAGGAGGCATATAGCCGGAGTACACTACTACCCCCATGTACAGATAGGGGGCATATAGCCGGAGGGCACTACTACCCCCATGTACAGATAGGAGGCATATAGCCGGAGGGCACTACTACCCCCATGTACAGATAGGAGACATATAGCCGGAGGGCACTACTACCCCCATGTACAGATAGGAGGCATATAGCCGGAGGGCACTACTACCCCCATGTACAGATAGGAGGCATATAGCCGGAGTACACTACTACCCCCATGTACAGATAGGGGGCATATAGCCGGAGGGCACTACTACCCCCATGTACAGATAGGAGGCATATAGCCGGAGTACACTACTACCCCCATGTACAGATAGGGGGCATATAGCCGGAGGGCACTACTACCCCCATGTACAGATAGGAGGCATATAGCCGGAGTACACTACTACCCCCATGTACAGATAGGGGGCATATAGCCGGAGGGCACTACTACCCCCATGTACAGATAGGAGGCATATAGCCGGAGTACACTACTACCCCCATGTACAGATAGGGGGCATATAGCCGGAGGGCACTACTACCCCCATGTACAGATAGGGGGCATATAGCCGGAGGGCACTACTACCCCCATGTACAGATAGGGGGCATATAGCCGGAGGGCACTACTACCCCCATGTACAGATAGGGGGCATATAGCCGGAGGGCACTACTACCCCCATGTACAGATAGGAGGCATATAGCCGGAGGGCACTACTACCCCCATGTACAGATAGGAGGCATATAGCCGGGGGGGGGGGGGGACACTACTACCCCCATGTACAGATAGGAGGCATATAGCCGAAGGGCACTACTACCCCCATGTACAGATAGGAGGCATATAGCCGGAGGGGGGGCACTACTACCCCCATGTACAGATAGGAGGCATATAGCCGGAGGGGGGGCACTACTACCCCCATGTACAGATAGGAGGCATATAGCCGGAGGGGGGGCACTACTACCCCCATGTACAGATAGGAGGCATATAGCCGGAGGGGGGGCACTACTACCCCCATGTACAGATAGGAGGCATATAGCCGGAGGGCACTACTACCCCCATGTACAGATAGGCCTATAGCCAGGGGGCACTACTACCCCCATGTACAGATAGGAGGCATATAGCCGGAGGGCACTACTACCCCCATGTACAGATAGGAGGCATATAGCCGGAGGGCACTACTACCCCCATGTACAGATAGGAGGCATATAGCCGGGGGGCACTACTACCCCCATGTACAGATAGGGGGCATATAGCCGGAGGGCACTACTACCCCCATGTACAGATAGGAGGCATATAGCCGGAGGGCACTACTACCCCCATGTACAGATAGGAGGCATATAGCCGGGGGGGCACTACTACCCCCATGTACAGATAGGAGGCATATAGCCGGAGTACACTACTACCCCCATGTACAGATAGGGGGCATATAGCCGGAGGGCACTACTACCCCCATGTACAGATAGGAGGCATATAGCCGGAGTACACTACTACCCCCATGTACAGATAGGGGGCATATAGCCGGAGGGCACTACTACCCCCATGTACAGATAGGAGGCATATAGCCGGAGTACACTACTACCCCCATGTACAGATAGGGGGCATATAGCCGGAGGGCACTACTACCCCCATGTACAGATAGGAGGCATATAGCCGGAGTACACTACTACCCCCATGTACAGATAGGGGGCATATAGCCGGAGGGCACTACTACCCCCATGTACAGATAGGGGGCATATAGCCGGAGGGCACTACTACCCCCATGTACAGATAGGAGGCATATAGCCGGAGGGCACTACTACCCCCATGTACAGATAGGAGGCATATAGCCGGGGGGGGGGGACACTACTACCCCCATGTACAGATAGGAGGCATATAGCCAGAGGGCACTACTACCCCCATGTACAGATAGGAGGCATATAGCCGGGGGGGCACTACTACCCCCATGTACAGATAGGGGGCATATAGCCGGAGGGCACTACTACCCCCATGTACAGATAGGAGGCATATAGCCGGATTACACTACTACCCCCATGTACAGATAGGAGGCATATAGCCGGAGGGCACTACTACCCCCATGTACAGATAGGAGACATATAGCCGGATTACACTACTACCCCCATGTACAGATAGGAGGCATATAGCCGGAGGGCACTACTACCCCCATGTACAGATAGGAGGCATATAGCCGGAGTACACTACTACCCCCATGTACAGATAGGAGGCATATAGCCGGGGGGGGGGGGGGGCACTACTACCCCCATGTACAGACAGGAGGCATATAGCCGGGGGAAGGGGGGGGGCTACTACCCCCATGTACAGATAGGAGGCATATAGCCGGGGGGGGGGGGCACTACTACTCCCATGTATAGATAGGAGACATATAGCCGGGGGGCCCATAACCTGACACACTGTATATGTCACCAGCAGGGGGCAGACTTCCACCTGATTAGATCTCATAGTTGCTTATGTCACGTTCAGTAGTATAATCTGCAGCTCTGGATCTTTTGGATTTCAGTTTTAGGTTTGTAGTTGGTTATTTGTATATTTCCTGGGTCCACACCATGCGGGCACACGGAGGATCAGTGGTTGGCATTGCCATTTTGCAACACTGACAACCTTGCTATAAATCCGTCTGCATTACCCCCAGTGTTTGCCCTGGAGGTAGGCGAGTATACCTGTTTTATGTTTGTTTTCCTGTTGAATTTGGCATTTAGATTGCCTCTTCCTCATACTGGGGGTCACATTGTAAGTGATTAGTTTTGGTTACTGCTGCAGGATATGTATGTGCTGTACAAATGAACGTTTTTCTTGGGGATTTCCCATTCATGTCAGATGTACATTATGTGTCGCTGTCTCTTAGTGAACCTCGGTAACCGTTAGTTATTTCTATTCCCAAATCTTTCTCTATTTGGGAAGTCACATGACCAGCATGAACCCCATGGCAGGGGTTGTCCTTGTCCTCAGTTAGGTCCCTCGCTTCATCCCATTTACTATTTTTTTTTCAGTTGCATTTGTCTGAGTCCTATAGGTGGCGCCGTGTAGTTATGATCACAATGCCAGAGGGGCAGTAAAGACTGACACAGACCTATTAGGAAGAATGTGACACATCAATGTAAATGCGCTGCTTTGGGAACTTTACAGGAAGCACTAAATGGGGGGTTGAGTCCATAAGTGGTGAAGAATCTGCTACAGATGACAGGATGAGCAGACTACAGAAATGAGGGCGACCTTTAAGAATTGGGGTGAGGTTGGAGGAGGGGGCTCTTCTGGACAGCTCAGATAGGGGTCTGTGCAGACTATAATCAGGGCAGATCAGTTTTCTCATTAATATCTCTCTATTTGTCATTCAAGCACAGAGACTTTTCAGAATTGGGGTCACTTGTCTAATTCCCCCTTGTGTCATCCAATCTGAGAGCCGCTCCGTTCCTGGGGGGTGAAATTGGGTAATGCAGATGCTGCGTGGCAGATTAAAGGGACAGTCGCCAAGAGGCTCCTTTTACTGGGGCAGATTCTTCACAAATTGAGTACGGTTTTTTTTATATACTCCAGTTCTGGCGCAGAATTTGCATGGAGAAAATACTTCATGTAGACGACGGTCACACCCCTATAGATGGAATATCTCGCCACTTAGCCCATTGATAAAACTACTCTCCCTTTTTGGAAATGGTTGATACCAGGGAGCAATAGACTGCCGTATAGTGCAGTGCCCCTTGCATTGTCAAGTGGCACTGCACTATACAACAGTCTATTGCTCCCTGGTATCAGCCGTTTCCAAAAAGGGAGAGTAGTTTTATCAAAGGGACAATGCAAACTGTTAGGTAGTAGCCATGGGGAGCTGTGTAATCGCACGCTTGTGTGTGTTGCTAGTAGTAGGAGGACTGTGAATTAAGAATTTTATATTCCAGTATTGCTGATTCTTCAAGTGCACTGGGGGCATGTCCTCACACTGCAGTGCTCTGTACCCTCAGCAGCCAGTGTTGGGTATTGTATATAGAGACCTGTGTAATCCTACCTATTGTGTATGTTGGTAGAAGCAGCAGGTCTGTGAAATATAGATTTGCATTCCAGGATTGTAGCTTCTCCAAGGGCACCAGGAGCATGTCCTCATACTGCTGTGCCCTGTGCTCTCAGCAGGCATTGTTGGGTATTGACTCTAAATACATGTGTAATCCTACCTTTATGTATGTAATTACTGGCAGAAGGGCAGGGAAATCTGGATTTCTATTCTAGGATTGCAGATTCTCCAAGTGCCCGGGGTATGTGTCCTCACACTCCTGTGTTCTGTGCCTTCAACAGACAGTGTTAGGTATTGTCCCTGGTGAGACTGTGAAATTTGTATTTATATTCCAGGGTTGATGATTCTTCAAGTTCATTGGGGACACGTCCTCACACTGCAGTGCTCTGTGACCTCAGCAGATAATATTAGGTATCAGTCCTGGAGACCATTGTAATCATAACTTTGTGTATGTAGTTAGTAGTAGCAGCAGGACTGTGAAATCTGCATTCCGAGTCCTCACACTGCTGTGCTCTGTGTATTGTAATGCTTCACTCCTCTAGTATTAAACCATAAGACTTTCCACATTTTTACTCAGAGCAGAGAGAAGGGGCTGTGCAGAGCAGAGAGCACAGAGCACAACAGTGTGAGGACACACCCAATGCACCCGGAGAAGCTAAACTTCAGGAATATAAATCCTTGATTAAACGGCTCTCATACTGGTAGATGGAGGCAGTATGGGGGGAACGGATATCTATTTTTAGTTGGGATCAGGCCCTTCAGCGCAGAGATAAGAGCGCGGCTGCTCCCGGGTTTGATTTGGTTAATCACATCGGGGACATCAGATAAGTGTCCTCTTCACGCAGGATGTTAGCGGCCTCCTAGCAACGTGGCTCATATATCGCTGAGATAATCGCGGCTGGAGCCACTTCTATGCATCTGGTAAACGGCGGAGCGTCCGTCAGGTAGGAGCAGAGGGAGGGCACCATGACAGTCACAGATACAATGTATCTCTTTCCTGCTACATAGTGACTTCCTCATCAAATCAGCAGTGACTACAGTTAATTTGGCATCTATGGGATACAGAATTGGTGGGATCTGATAATCTGATTATTCTCGGGGTGGGGTGTTGATCCTTGCAGGGAGATGATTTGGTTATAGGGCGGTGTCCCATCCCTTTAAGCCACCTGAATATAATTTTCTCATAACGGTTTGTTTACTCCATAATCCGTAAGATCCAACTTCCTCATCTGCAGAGTAAATCGGGGGGTTAATGATTCACAGTGCCGCAGCTCATTAACGTCTCATTAATAAAATATTATTAATGTTATAAATCAAATATCTAGGAACTTCGATTCTGTTTATCTGGCGGGAATTTTTTTTCTGAATAGTCGTGTGCCGGACGAGCTGCAGATCATCGGATTGTCTGGTTGAAATTTCGGAGAATGTAACGAGGGCCATTCCCTTTAAAGACGTTGTCCATAGTTTGGAGAACAGCGCCACACCTGAGCATGGCCTGTGCTGGTATTGCAGCTCTGCTGTATGGAAATGAATGGAGCTAAGTTGCAGTACCACGCGCTACCCATGGTCAGGGGAGGAGCTGTTTTAGGAAGGAAGCAGCCGTGGTTTTGGACAACCCTCTAGTAGAGAAAACGCTGGGATGTCCTGATTTCACCCTTCTATAGTCTCCAGCGGGTGACACTCTATACTGGGAGACTACAAACCTGCAGCCGGTAAGTTGTAGATTTGTAGCCGCTTCACCCCTCTGACCTACCCCTAATATAGACCTGATTAAAGAATTATTCATCTCCTTTAAAAGATAATGTCCGGCATCTTGGCCCTGAATTTGCTTTCAACAGGTCAACAAGGAGATTTTTCCCCCCTTTTCCTTTCACTTGAGGCTGTGAATTTCAATAAAACTTGTTATACAACTTGAGAGATGATAGCGACAAATTATTCACCTCCTGGGTGTTCAATGGGATCTGGTTACAAAAAGTTCCAGAAGGCAAGAATATTGTTAGATGGCAGATATAGTAGTTATATTCTTGTACATAGGGGGCAGTATTATAGTAGTTATATTCCTGTACATAGGGGGCAGTATTATAGTAGTTATAGTCTTGTACATAGTGGGCAGTATTATAGTAGTTATATTCTTGTACACAGGGGGCAGTATTATAGTAGTTATATTCTTGTACATAGAGAGCATTATTATAGTAGTTATATTCTTGTACATAGGAGGCAGTATTATAGTAGTTAGGGGGCAGTATTATAGTAGTTATATTCCTGTACATAGGGGGCAGTATTATAGTAGTTATATTCCTGTACATAGGGGGCAGTATTATAGTAGTTATATTCTTGTACATAGGGGGCAGTATTATAGTAGTTATATTCTTGTACATAGGGGGCAGTATTATAGTAGTTATATTCTTGTACATAGGGGGCAGTATTATAGTAGTTATATTCTTGTACATAGGGGGCAGTATTATAGTAGTTATATTCTTGTACATAGGGGGCAGTATTATAGTAGTTATATTCTTGTACATAGGGGACAGTATTATAGTAGTTATATTCTTGTACATAGGGGCAGTATTATAGTAGTTATATTCTTGTACATAGGGGGCAGTATTATAGTAGTTATAGTCTTGTACATAGTGGGCAGTATTATAGTAGTTATATTCTTGTACACAGGGGGCAGTATTATAGTAGTTATATTCTTGTACATAGGGAGCAGTATTATAGTAGTTATATTCTTGTACATAGGGGGCAGTATTATAGTAGTTATATTCCTGTACATAGGGGGCAGTATTATAGTAGTTATATTCCTGTACATAGGGGGCAGTATTATAGTAGTTATATTCTTGTACATAGGGGGCAGTATTATAGTAGTTATATTCTTGTACATAGGGGGCAGTATTATAGTAGTTATATTCTTGTACATAGGAGGCAGTATTATAGTAGTTATATTCCTGTACATAGGGGGCAGTATTATAGTAGTTATATTCTTGTACATTGGGGGCAGTATTATAGTAGTTATATTCTTGTACATAGGGGACAGTATTATAGTAGTTATATTCTTGTACATAGGGGACAGTATTATAGTAGTTATATTCCTGTACATAGGGGACAGTATTATAGTAGTTATATTCCTGTACATAGGGGGCAGTATTATAGTAGTTATATTCCTGTACATAGGGGGCAGTATTATAGTAGTTATATTCCTGTACATAGGGGGCAGTATTATAGTAGTTATATTCTTGTACATAGGGGGCAGTATTATAGTAGTTATATTCTTGTTCATAGGAGGCAGTATTATAGTAGTTATATTCCTGTACATAGGGGGCAGTATTATAGTAGTTATATTCTTGTACATTGGGGGCAGTATTATAGTAGTTATATTCTTGTACATAGGGGGCAGTAGTATAGTAGTTATATTCTTGTACATAGGGGGCAGTAGTATAGTAGTTATATTCTTGTACATAGGGGGCAGTATTATAGTAGTTATATTCTTGTACATAGGGGGCAGTATTATAGTATTTATATCCTTGCACATAGGGGGCAGTATTATAGTAGTTATATTCTTGTACATAGGGGGCAGTATTATAGTAGTTATATTCTTGTACATAGGGGACAGTATTATAGTAGTTATATTCTTGTACATAGGGGCAGTATTATAGTAGTTATATTCTTGTACATAGGGGGCAGTATTATAGTAGTTATAGTCTTGTACATAGTGGGCAGTATTATAGTAGTTATATTCTTGTACACAGGGGGCAGTATTATAGTAGTTATATTCTTGTACATAGGGAGCAGTATTATAGTAGTTATATTCTTGTACATAGGGGGCAGTATTATAGTAGTTAGGGGGCAGTATTATAGTAGTTATATTCCTGTACATAGGGGGCAGTATTATAGTAGTTATATTCCTGTACATAGGGGGCAGTATTATAGTAGTTATATTCTTGTACATAGGGGGCAGTATTATAGTAGTTATATTCTTGTACATAGGGGGCAGTATTATAGTAGTTATATTCTTGTACATAGGGGGCAGTATTATAGTAGTTATATTCTTGTACATAGGGGGCAGTATTATAGTAGTTATATTCTTGTACATAGGGGGCAGTATTATAGTAGTTATATTCTTGTACATAGGGGCAGTATTATAGTAGTTATATTCTTGTACACAGGGGGCAGTATTATAGTAGTTATAGTCTTGTACATAGTGGGCAGTATTATAGTAGTTATATTCCTGTACATAGGGGGCAGTATTATAGTAGTTATATTCCTGTACATAGGGGGCAGTATTATAGTAGTTATATTCTTGTACATAGGGGGCAGTATTATAGTAGTTATATTCTTGTTCATAGGAGGCAGTATTATAGTAGTTATATTCCTGTACATAGGGGGCAGTATTATAGTAGTTATATTCTTGTACATTGGGGGCAGTATTATAGTAGTTATATTCTTGTACATAGGGGGCAGTAGTATAGTAGTTATATTCTTGTACATAGGGGGCAGTAGTATAGTAGTTATATTCTTGTACATAGGGGGCAGTATTATAGTAGTTATATTCTTGTACATAGGGGGCAGTATTATAGTATTTATATCCTTGCACATAGGGGGCAGTATTATAGTAGTTATATTCTTGTACATAGGGGACAGTATTATAGTAGTTATATTCTTGTACATAGGGGACAGTATTATAGTAGTTATATTCTTGTACATAGGGGCAGTATTATAGTAGTTATATTCTTGTACATAGGGGGCAGTATTATAGTAGTTATAGTCTTGTACACAGTGGGCAGTATTATAGTAGTTATATTCTTGTACACAGGGGGCAGTATTATAGTAGTTATATTCTTGTACATAGGGAGCAGTATTATAGTAGTTATATTCTTGTACATAGGGGGCAGTATTATAGTAGTTAGGGGGCAGTATTATAGTAGTTATATTCCTGTACATAGGGGGCAGTATTATAGTAGTTATATTCCTGTACATAGGGGGCAGTATTATAGTAGTTATATTCTTGTACATAGGGGGCAGTATTATAGTAGTTATATTCTTGTACATAGGGGGCAGTATTATAGTAGTTATATTCTTGTACATAGGGGGCAGTATTATAGTAGTTATATTCTTGTACATAGGGGGCAGTATTATAGTAGTTATATTCTTGTACATAGGGGGCAGTATTATAGTAGTTATATTCTTGTACATAGGGGGCAGTATTATAGTAGTTATATTCTTGTACATAGGGGGCAGTATTATAGTAGTTATATTCTTGTACATAGGGGCAGTATTATAGTAGTTATATTCTTGTACACAGGGGGCAGTATTATAGTAGTTATAGTCTTGTACATAGTGGGCAGTATTATAGTAGTTATATTCCTGTACATAGGGGGCAGTATTATAGTAGTTATATTCCTGTACATAGGGGGCAGTATTATAGTAGTTATATTCTTGTACATAGGGGGCAGTATTATAGTAGTTATATTCTTGTTCATAGGAGGCAGTATTATAGTAGTTATATTCCTGTACATAGGGGGCAGTATTATAGTAGTTATATTCTTGTACATTGGGGGCAGTATTATAGTAGTTATATTCTTGTACATAGGGGGCAGTAGTATAGTAGTTATATTCTTGTACATAGGGGGCAGTAGTATAGTAGTTATATTCTTGTACATAGGGGGCAGTATTATAGTAGTTATATTCTTGTACATAGGGGGCAGTATTATAGTATTTATATCCTTGCACATAGGGGGCAGTATTATAGTAGTTATATTCTTGTACATAGGGGACAGTATTATAGTAGTTATATTCTTGTACATAGGGGACAGTATTATAGTAGTTATATTCTTGTACATAGGGGCAGTATTATAGTAGTTATATTCTTGTACATAGGGGGCAGTATTATAGTAGTTATAGTCTTGTACACAGTGGGCAGTATTATAGTAGTTATATTCTTGTACACAGGGGGCAGTATTATAGTAGTTATATTCTTGTACATAGGGAGCAGTATTATAGTAGTTATATTCTTGTACATAGGGGGCAGTATTATAGTAGTTAGGGGGCAGTATTATAGTAGTTATATTCCTGTACATAGGGGGCAGTATTATAGTAGTTATATTCCTGTACATAGGGGGCAGTATTATAGTAGTTATATTCTTGTACATAGGGGGCAGTATTATAGTAGTTATATTCTTGTACATAGGGGGCAGTATTATAGTAGTTATATTCTTGTACATAGGGAGCAGTATTATAGTAGTTATATTCTTGTACATAGGGGGCAGTATTATAGTAGTTATATTCCTGTACATAGGGGGCAGTATTATAGTAGTTATATTCCTGTACATAGGGGGCAGTATTATAGTAGTTATATTCTTGTACATAGGGGGCAGTATTATAGTAGTTATATTCTTGTACATAGGAGGCAGTATTATAGTAGTTATATTCCTGTACATAGGGGGCAGTATTATAGTAGTTATATTCTTGTACATTGGGGGCAGTATTATAGTAGTTATATTCTTGTACATAGGGGACAGTATTATAGTAGTTATATTCCTGTACATAGGGGGCAGTATTATAGTAGTTATATTCCTGTACATAGGGGGCAGTATTATAGTAGTTATATTCTTGTACATAGGGAGCAGTATTATAGTAGTTATATTCTTGTACATAGGGGGCAGTATTATAGTAGTTATATTCTTGTACATAGGGAGCAGTATTATAGTAGTTATATTCTTGTACATAGGGGGCAGTATTATAGTAGTTATATCCTTGTACATAGGAGGCAGTATTATAGTAGTTATATTCTTGTACATAGGGGGCAGTATTACAGTAGTTATATTCTTGTACATAGGGGGCAGTATTATAGTAGATATAGTCTTGTACATAGGGGGCAGTATTATAGTAGTTATATTCCTGTACATAGGGGGCAGTATTATAGTAGTTATATTCTTGTACATAGGAGGCAGTATTATAGTAGTTATATTCCTGTACATAGGGGTAAGTATTATAGTAGTTATATTCTTGTACATTGGGGGCAGTATTATAGTAGTTATATTCTTGTACATAGGGGGCAGTATTATGGTAGTTATATTCTTGTACATAGGGGGCAGTATTATGGTAGTTATATTCTTGTACATAGGGGGCAGTATTATAGTAGTTATATTCTTGTACATAGGGGGCAGTATTATAGTAGTTATATTCCTGTACATAGGGGGCAGTATTATAGTAGTTATATTCTTGTACATAGGGGGCAGTATTATAGTAGTTATATTCTTGTACATAGGGGACAGTATTATAGTAGTTATATTCTTTAATATTGCAGACAGCAGTCACTTATCTTTCTCCTTTTTTTACATATTTATAATAGTGCATTAATACATAATTCATGGCCTTTTTGTGGCTACTAACAATATAATTATATATACTATATCCATTGTTGTCCATGATTTGTAGTTCTTTACTCAGATGGAAAAACCAGTTCAGGAGGCTGTAGATCAGCTTTTGTTGGGTGCCATGTGGCTGTTTGTGAGCGGTGGGTGGGGTCAGGTACATTCCTGGTGCGTACAGGTTGTCACACCTGTTACACGGAGCGGGGACAGCGCAGGTGGAGTACTATCAGTCGCTCTCGCTCTGCCAGCCTGGATCTGGAGGATCTGCTGGTGACACACAGGTAAGTGGTGTTTTGGCAGAGGGATCATGGCAATAGGGAACCTACCATGACACCTCTGTACTAAGATATTCTTACTGTGATCCAGGACGGGACGGGAATGACAATGTGACCTTACATGTTCTTGTATTTAAAGGGATATTCCCATTACAGCACATTAATGTTATTGTTTGCATTATCAAAAGTTAAACAATTTTCAAAATGTATCAATTCCTCAAGATTTTTTAGATCTCTGCTTGCTGTCATTCTATAGAAAGCTTCTATGTTTTCTTGCAGTGGACAGAAACCTGACCATGGTCACACGGGTGCACGGCTCGTTATATCACACAGCTCTGATTAGTATCCGTGATACTAACGAGCCGTGCACCTGTGTGACCAGGGTCAGATTTCTGTCCACTGGAAGTAAAAATAGAAGCTTTCTATAAAGTGACAGCAAGCAGAGATCTGGAAAACTATAAGGAATTGATACAGAAAGTATATTGGAAAGTTGATAATGCAAACAATAACATTAATTTGCTGAAATGGGAACACCCCTTTAAGGAGCATTGGAGACTTTTATCTACTCTGTTCTTTGTCATAAAATCCTCCATCCTCTGCGAGGAATGTGCTTTATAGCCAATGTATATTGGTGTGTTTTATGTGTGTTGTATGGTGGATCACGCCTTAAAGGAAATCTACCATCACGATAAAACTTTCTCCCAGATCCAGCCACTGTCACTGTGGTAATCTTCTTATATTTGTTATCCATGGCCTCCTTTCTTATAAAATCAACTTTTAAAATAATGCTAATGAGCCTAAGGGGCTCCTGGGGCTGCAGGCAGATTTACAGAGTGTTACACTGTCTCCGTTTCTCCCCCTGCTCTCTCGACATTTCACCCCTCCCTGTGTCTGCTATAAAGTCACACATTGGGACAGTGTAGCAGCCTATGAAGTGACATCACAGAGGGGCTCTGGTAACGCAATGTGGCCGGACCGGAATATCATGCTCATATGTTCTGTGGTGACCTCCGGGTCTGCTGATGTGAGAGGTCAGGAAGAAAGTATACTGTACTGTATATCAGATCATGGGAAGAAATAGTTTCTAGAACTCCTGGAATAGGCCATTAGGTTAGTTTTAGTTGCCAGAAGATGCAAGTTACATGATAACATTGTAAATGTTGTGACCGGATCAGCTGTTCTGAGCCATCTGGTGTCTCATTACCTGCATGAGGTCATTGGCTCGTTATTACACATTGGTTGGATTTGTGTATGGGATAAATAGATCCTGTATTATACTCCAGAGCTGCACTCACTATTCTGCTGCTGGTGCAGTCACTGTGTACATACATGACATTACTTATCCTGTACTGATCCTGAGTTACATCCTGTATTATACTCCAGAGCTGCACTCACTATTCTGCTGCTGGTGCAGTCACTGTGTACATACATGACATTACTTATCCTGTACTGATCCTGAGTTACATCCTGTATTATACTCCAGAGAAGCACTCACTATTCTGCTGCTGGTGCAGTCACTGTGTACATACATGACATTACTTATCCTGTACTGATCCTGAGTTACATCCTGTATTATACTCCAGAGCTGCACTCACTATTCTGCTGCTGGTGCAGTCACTGTGTACATACATGACATTACTTATCCTGTACTGATCCTGAGTTACATCCTGTGTTATACTCCAGAGCAGCACTCACTATTCTGCTGCTGGTGCAGTCACTGTGTACATACATGACATTACTTATCCTGTACTGATCCTGAGTTACATCCTGTATTATACTCCAGAGCTGCACTCACTATTCTGCTGCTGGTGCAGTCACTGTGTACATACATGACATTACTTATCCTGTACTGATCCTGAGTTACATCCTGTATTATACCCCAGAGCTGCACTCACTATTCTGCTGCTGGTGCAGTCACTGTGTACATACATGACATTACTTATCCTGTACTGATCCTGAGTTACATCCTGTATTATACCCCAGAGCTGCACTCACTATGCTGCTGCTGGTGCAGTCACTGTGTACATACATAACATTACTTATCCTGTACTGATCCTGGGTTACATCCTGTATTATACTCCAGAGCTGCACTCACTATTCTGCTGCTGGTGCAGTCACTGTGTACATACATGACATTACTTATCCTGTACTGATCCTGGGTTACATCCTGTATTATACTCCAGAGCTGCACTCACTATTCTGCTGCTGGTGCAGTCACTGTGTACATACATGACATTACTTATCCTGTACTGATCCTGAGTTACATCCTGTATTATACCCCAGAGCTGCACTCACTATTCTGCTGCTGGTGCAGTCACTGTGTACATACATGACATTACTTATCCTGTACTGATCCTGAGTTACATCCTGTATTATACTCCGGAGCTGCACTCACTATTCTGCTGCTGGTGCAGTCACTGTGTACATACATGACATTACTTATCCTGTACTGATCCTGAGTTACATCCTGTATTATACTCCAGAGCCGCACTCACTATTCTGCTGCTGGTGCAGTCACTGTGTACATACATGACATTACTTATCCTGTACTGAGTTACATCCTGTATTATACTCCAGAGCTGCACTCACTATTCTGCTGCTGGTGCAGTCACTGTGTACATACATGACATTACTTATCCTGTACTGATCCTGAGTTACATCCTGTATTATACTCCAGAGCTGCACTCACTATTCTGCTGCTGGTGCAGTCACTGTGTACACACATGACATTACTTATCCTGTACTGATCCTGAGTTACATCCTGTATTATACTCCAGAGCTGCGCTCACTATTCTGATGTTCCTGTAACATTTTGCTGTGTTACTTATAACACATTGTGCTGGTCAGGTAAGTTTGGATTTACGGATGTGGAGGTATAATGGTCTCTGATCTTATCTTGCACTGCGTTGGCTTGTACCACGTAGGAGACATTAGAGATTTCCTATTGTTCATATCCTGTACCTGCAGGGTTAATCACCTCTGGGACTGTTTGCTTCTATAAGTGAATATTGTCTTCTCTCAGGGGAATGTGTAAAGCCTTAGGTCTCCTATCAATTAAATTACACAGTGACGCTATGCAAACACATCCACCCGCTGTGCTAACCGGAGGCGGGAGTGTTCTGCAGCCGCTGCCGGAGCGCACAGGAGAGGCTGGGAGTTGTAGTTACCCCTAGAAGACATTGCTGTGTTGCTTGTGATCATATGAGATGTTAATATTTTATGTTGCTGCCGGCAGGATACTGTAGGTGAGGAGCGAGTCAGCTGCACGCGCCAAATATAATATCAGGGTTAAACCCCTGGGGTGATGTAGTATTTTTGGGGGTAGCTTATTATTGTTGTAGCTGTAGTCTGTTTTTGTCGCTTTTAGTTACCCAGATGATCCCTGTAGTGTAAGCAGCAGGACGTGTCCTCCTCATCTGGTGTAACTTACTCAGTATTTGCTCTGCTTTGGACTTTATACCGGGATCTATCAGCTGGGAATACAGAGAGAATCTCCTCGCCAGGAGGAAGTTATGAAAATGGAAAAAGATACAAGAAGTTCAACCTGAAAGTAGTATTAGTCTTTGTTCCACGCTGACGTGCAATTTCTCTCTGTTATCAGTCAGTGTGTAGGATAAATGTTGCGCCGCGGCCTGCTCTGGGGCCTGCCATGGGGCCCACGCTCGCCTCACCGCCGCCTGTCTTGGGGCTAGTACTCGTGGCCCCTCGGCCTGCCTTGGGACCCGCTCTTGATGCACCGCCGCTTGCTCTCGGGCTTGCGCTCCCGGCATGCCCTGGGGCTTGCGTTCGCTGCCCTTGCCTCTGTCCTAGAGCCTGCTCTCATTGCACTTGCCGCCTGCTCTGGGGCCCGCGCTGGCCGCTCCGCCGCCTGCCTTGGGGCCCGCGCTGGCCGCTCCGCCGCCTGCCTTGGGGCCCGCGCTGGCCGCTCCGCCGCCTGCCTTGGGGCCCGCGCTGGCCGCTCCGCCGCCTGCCTTGGGGCCCGCGCTGGCCGCTCCGCCGCCTGCCTTGGGGCCTGCGCTGGCCGCTCCGCCGCCTGCCTTGGGGACCGCGCTGGCCGCTCCGCCGCCTGCCTTGGGGCCCGCGCTGGCCGCTCCGCCGCCTGCTCTGGGGCCCGCGCTGGCCGCTCCGCCGCCTGCTCTGGGGCCCGCGCTGGCCGCTCCGCCGCCTGCTCTGGGGCCCGCACTGGCCGCTCCGCCGCCTGCCTTGGGGCCCGCGCTGGCCGCTCCGCTGCCTGCTCTGGAGTCCGCGCTTTGTTTCTTGCTGCACTATAGATTTCGGGGAAGAGGTTTTGTATACATTGTTTAATAGCAATATTATATATGCTTATAAGTGCACAGTACTCATGTATCTATCATTACTTGTTAGTGTTTAGATGTTTATAGGGTCTTATTTATTTTGCTGACTTTCTCACACTTTTATATTTTGCAGATAGCAGCAAGTTGCTGGGGAGCCAGCAGAACAGCACATACGGGACGGTCCCAGTGTTTGTGGCCAGGCCCTGCATGGTGAGTGGTGGCAGCGGTGTCCAGCGCGCCTGTTATACCCTGCACTAGACTCCACTTATTGTTTTCCCTCTCGCAGGAGCTTTGTGGATACTGTAAAGTAAAATGGCGCACGGTGATCTGTTATCTCTTCTGTGTCCTCACCCTGGGGCTTCCATTCATCATCTTCCACTGGAAGCCTCGGCTCTTTGTCCTGGCCACCTGCCGCCGCTGCTCCCTGGCCGAGGCCGACACGCTGGTTATCAAGGTAAATAATGATGCATTCAGGGAATCCTGGATCTGTTTGCTATGAGCTGTTACTATGTGGATGCAATATATGGGTGCACACACCATCTGATCTCTGCATCGGGGTAACGCTGCAGTCTTTGTGATTTTAGGATATCTTTGGACAGACGTTTATAGTGGACGTGCAGGAGGAGCATGGAGTGGATCCTAGGTGCGTCAGACTGTCCCTTTTTATAATGACAAAATCCCCATAAAAAGCCAAAGGAAATCCAGCATGAATTTGCTAACGTGACTAGGGAATTTGGTAACCTTCACTAATATGGGTCATGTCTTCAGCTTGCAGGTTGACCATGCTGGGCGGCAGGGTGCTGTACCAGGTTCTAGCTTGGCACTTGCTGTTGGTGAAGAGGATGAATTCAAGGACACGATTCAGTTACATTACAAAGAGGAGGTGAGGGTTGAAATCGCAGCTCTATTAAATTATACTATGTACGCAAATACCCAAAGGGTACTTTAACCCTAGGGCGTCTGATTGTTAGTACCATACAGCTGTATTGCAGTATATGGTGTTTTTGATGATGATCTGTTACAATGTGCCACTGTCACATTCTACCAGATCTTCACAAATGACAATGCCTGGAGTCTCTTATAGATTCCCTAATGATGTCACGGGCCGGGACAATCCCTTCACAATGGCGAGTATATGGAATGTCTGCAGAAAGCAGCTGAAATCGGATTAGCTCATATACTTGTATTTGCAGAGCCACGTCCTGCGCTACTTCATATTCGAGGGGATGCGATACATTTGGAGAGAGCAGTCACAGGACTTCATCAAGGTCAGGTAAGATGGAGCCTCCAGATCCGCCTGCAGAGCTCCTTGCCACTTTCATAGGTTTACTAGTAACTTGTGAAATTACATCACATTACAGTACACTGGACGAAGGGTTAACCTGTGCCGAGGTTCATGGATACAAGTCAGGGCTCAGCCAGGCCGACCACAATAACAGGTGAGTGCGGACAGGTGCTGGGTTTGCTATATTATAATGGGGTGTGATAGAACGTGGCAGCCTCAGGGATATTTATTGTGACAATAATTTAATTATTTCCATTGTTCCTTCCTTGTAGGAAGTTGATTTATGGTCCTAATGACATTGACGTTCCATTGAAATCCTACGGACAGCTTCTCATCGAGGAGGTTAGTAACTCTTTCACAGATGCCGTGTGAACAGGGTCTTGTAGATCTTGTGGGCGCTTCCTTTGGTAATGGTCTATGTCTCCTGGCAGGTCTTGAATCCCTTCTACATCTTCCAAGTGTTCAGTGTGATCCTCTGGTTGTGTGAAGCTTATTATTACTATGCTGCCTGCATCATCATCATATCCGTCATCTCCATCTCTGTATCTCTCTACGAAACCCGGAAGGTGAGATTTGTTGCCTTTGTACCATTCAGTCAGTCATTTTTATATTCTATTACATTGGTGGCGAACCTATGGCACGAGTGCCAGAGGTGGCACTCTGAGGCCTCTCAGTGGGCACTCAGGCTGTTGCCCCAGCACAGAATTCACCAGACAGGACTTGAGGGATCCTCCTGCAGGCCAGGTAGCCGGTGAGGACATGGTCAGATTATCATTGGAGCCATTGAAGATCCTGCTCTTGGCCCCACAATTATTCATATTCAGGGAAGCTCCAATGGTAATCTGAATTTTCCCACCTTCTGTCAACAATATTGGTGTCCTGAGGACACTTGAAAGCTGTGGTATAGCAGGGTGCAAGAAGATTTTAATAATTTCATTCTAGAATTGCTGTGTTGGTACTTTGCAATAAATAAGTGGGTCAGGTTTGCATTTTGGGCACTCAGTCTCTAAAAGGTTCGCCATCACTGTTCTATTACATCCTTAACTAGAAGCAGGGTCAGGACAGGGAATGTTTGTCTCATCCAGATTTTATAATAATTCTGTGTTGGCATAGACTTTGGGTTGTCCCTATACATTGCATCTGTTCCTCTCCACAGCAAAGCGTCACCCTGCGCAATATGGTGAAGATGGCGGTGAACGTGACCGTACGAAGAGCCACCGGAGGTGAGAGAAGATTCCATGTACTGTGACTGAATTAACTGATCCATATGGGGGAAGAGATGTAGAAGGTTTTTTTTTTTTTCTTTTAAAAAAACTTTATTAGGATTTATACATACGGTTACAAGTCCAAGTAAATTTAACACTTAGCATCTTGCAGAATTCTAAACAAAGTAACAAAGTGTCACAGCTATATAGAGTAATCGTCTATTACAGTTAGCTTATCACATATACTTAACAATACAATTCTATTGAGGTTAGCTAATCAAATGGACTTATTGAAACCCATAATTACTCCCCCTTCCCCCAATCCCACCCCCCGCTGGAAGTGTTCGGGACCCCAAACAAAAAGAAAAAGAAAAAAAAAAAAAGAAGAAGACTTTGCCTTCCATTGGTCCCATATATCGTTCAGTCTTCTTCCTCCTCTATATCGCTTTCCAAACGCGCATTCATATGCACTAATGCGATCAACTATATTTTCCCATTCCTTTACTGCCGGAGATTTAGCTTCTTTCCAGTGTTTAACCAAAACCACCCTTGCCAACAGTAAAGCCTTCAACACTAAATCTCGTTTAGATTTTGTTCCTATCTTATCTGGAATTAAACCCATTAGACCCAAGGTAACTGAGCGCTGAAGGGAGCAGCTAGTCCGGGCCTCAAGTAGCTCAAAAATCTTTCCCCAAAATTCCCCGATCTCTGGGCATTCCCATAGGACATGGAGGGTATCTGCATTAACATTGTTACACCTGAAGCACTTAGAATTATCCCTGATCCCTATCTTATACATTAACTGAGGTGAAAAATACGTTCTATATAAAATATTCAATTGTATACATCTATGATTTACATTAATCGTGCTCCTAACCACATTTTTATATATTTCTTCCCATTGTTCATTAGTGATCACACCAACCTGCCTTATCCATTTATTTTGACTAATGTGCCCCATCTCCTTATCAATGTGATTTCGAAAAAAATGGTATAATCTCGCTAAATTTTTTGGACGTACCCCCCATTCTAACATAATTGTGAAGGTGTTACACCCCTCTGCCTTCAACCCTACCGTATTTTTTTTCCTTACTATACGCGTGTAAGAATTTCCAATACCTGAATCGATCACTATCCCTCAGAATACCAGCTTCTACCCAAAATTTAAACGTGAGGAGTTCCCCATGCTTACCCAAGTGCTCCAGAGAACTAATACCTCTCTTTTTCCCAAAACAGGTAATCCTCTATCTTACACAGCTCTGGGAAGTTAATATTCCCCCATAAGGGAGTAAACGTCAATCCCCCTTCAATTCCAAGTAACTTCCTTACCTCACCCCATGTGTTCACCCAGAGTTTAGCCAATGGCAATTTCCCAGTCTCCTGACATTTTAATTGACCCGCCTCCAAAAGTGCAAATAGTGAGCTATACCGTCGTTTAATTTTAGTGGAAAAAATTTGAAAAAGCAAGCTTCCTTTGTTTTCAATTATGAATTGCATCTGTGCCGCTAAAAAATAGTGAAAAAAAGACGGAAGGGATAAACCTCCCTTACCTTTGTCCCTCATTAGTACTTCTTGTTTAATGCGTACCCTTTTTCTCCCCCACAACAGTTTGTTTATAATTGCCCGTATGAGGCCAAACCATTTCTTGTCAATCCAACAAGGGCAATTACTTAATACATACAGAATTTGGGGTAATACGATACTTTTAATTAACATCACCCTCTCAGCTCGGTTTAAAGGAAGAGAGCTCCATGTATTTACTTTTGTCTTCACTTTTGACAAAAGGGGGACCACATTCAATGTCATATAATCGCTCACCCTAGGGCTAATATTCTTACCCAGATATTCCAGAGATTTAGCTGTCTTCAAATCTAGATGTTCCAATTGGCTCAAAGAATCCTCGTCTAAGGGCATCAGGATAGATTTCTGAACATTTATCTCAAAACCTGAGTATCTTCCAAACTCATTGATCACTTTTAACACTTTTGGTACAGACCTCACTGAATCTTTTAAGCAAAGCAGGATGTCATCCGCATAAAGCATGATCTTATCGCTCGGTCCTCCATATCCTGCCCCCAGAATCTCCTCACTCGACCTCACCCTTATAGCCAGAGGCTCAATAAAAAGAGCAAATAATAAAGGGGACAGGGGGCAGCCCTGTCTCGTACCCCTTGTTAAAGAGAAAAACGAGGAATAATCTCCATTTACTCTAATGCAAGCCCTCGGGGCAACATAAAATAATTTAATCCAATGCAAAAACTTACTGCCCAAACTGAATCTATGAAACGCCTCCCAGAGGAAGTCCCACTCCACCCTGTCGAACGCTTTCGAAGCGTCTAGCGACAGAATGGAGCGGGCACCTCCCTGGCCTAACTGCAGACTCGCAAAAAGTCGTCTAATATTTGTACTAATGTGGCGCCCTGCCACGAAACCACATTGATCTTTATGTACAATTTCAGGGACCACCGTTTTTAATCTGTTCGCCAGTACTTTCGCTAATAGTTTGGCATCCGCATTTAAAAGTGATATCGGACGGTACAATTCCCTTTCTAGGAGAGGAAGAGATGTAGAAGTTACCTTTTCCTGATGATAAACCTTCCCTAATTTCCGTATGTGCAATGTATGCGCTACCTGTGCTAGTGCATTAGCGTTTTTTCTATCACCTTTTACTGATTCCAATTTACTTCAATTTCCTGCTCTGCACAACCTCTCTTCATTATACACGGCTTCATGACACCTTTAGGTCTAGGGGACCTATTGGGGATCTACCGAAGCCCCTTACATAATCTTACATACTCCTGCAGAATAAGATCGCTGCTTTTTGCCTTTAAATGTGAAAGCAGGAGTGGAAAGAGATGGAAGGGTCCTTCTTTAAAACGTTAGTCAGTGCCCCGGATTTTCTTAGTCCAGTTTAACTTTCTACATAGGATATATAACACTCCAGGTAGTTTGTGCCACATGAGAGCCTCGGGGTCTGATATGTGCTTCAGACAGCAGCAAGAGGTTGGGTTTACTTAAAAGTCCTTCCCTTTTGGTCTGGGGTGTGACTTTAAGGACATCTACCACCAGGATGAAGGATTGTATCCAAATGAGCCTCAGGGCCTCCAATCCTCATTAACACCTATGGAGCCTGGAGACCCTCAGTTTCATTTGCATACAGTTCTTCATCCTGGTGGTAGATGCCCTTTAAATTCTCATCATCCTCCGGTTCTTTCCAATTTCAGAGGAGCTGATGGTGAACTCCTTAGACCTGGTCCCAGGGGACTGTATCCTCCTGCCTGCAGGGGGGATATTGATGCCATGCGATGCCGCCCTGCTGTCTGGAGAGTGTATGGTGAATGAGAGCATGCTGACTGGTAAGTGGATCTTGTGTCTCTCTAACCATGTTAGTTTGGTCAGATGAGGATTTTTTTTTTTTTTTTTTTTAGTTTTTATTTTAACTCACAAGCAGCTTCTCTTAATTTCCAGGTGAAAGTGTCCCTGAAATGAAGACTCCATTACCTGATGGACCTTCTACGGCCGACACTGTTTACTCCTCTGATGCCCATCGCCGTCACACTCTGTTTTGTGGGACCCAAATCATACAGGCCAAAAGCTACCTGGACAAGGAAGTCATCGCTGTTGTCATAAAGACAGGTATCGCTATAAAGACTGGACTCTGTTTGGAGCTGTAATATCCCAGAACTCCCTGCTTGTTCAGTGTCTGCATACAGCCGATCCTTGTCATTTGCATTTGGTCTTGTTTCCTGTATCTAAGATTTTAGAGAGCTGTGTGTCCATAAGCTTGCTGACTGTTACCAGTAACAAGCAATGGGATTGCGCCTGGGCGCGGGGCGGGATTGTAAACTATTACCTACCACGTTCTATCATCAGGTCAGTACTTTACAACTGATATAGTCTTTGTCTCCAATTAGGCTTTTGCACAGTGAAGGGAAACCTCATCAGCTCCATCCTGCACCCGAAACCCATCCATTTCAAGTTCTATCGGGACTCGCTCATGTTTGTCCTCGTCCTCGCTCTGTTCGGTAAGGATTCCTGCGCTGTCAATATCTATGGGCTAAAAATGGCAATATGAAGTAGAAAAATGCAAACTACAATTCTTCTCACCTGCGAGACGCCTTATTTTGCAGCTATCATTGGGACCATCTACAGTATTGCCATCCATATAGTGTATAAGGTATGTGTTCTCCATAGCTACTGCTCATGCCCATCACCCCAGTGATGTTACACTAATGCCCTGCTTCTCCTCTGGACAGAGCGGCGTCTCTCAGATAATCATAAGAGCCCTCGATGTCATCACCATTATTGTGCCACCCGCTCTTCCGGCCGCCATGACCGTGGGTACTATTTACGCCCAAAGCCGGCTGAAGAAAAAGGGTATATTCTGCATCAGTCCCCCACGCATCAACGTCAGCGGCAAGATAAAGATGATGTGCTTTGATAAGGTAGGAACCTAGTACCATCTCCATATACCCATAACCTATTCTGCTACCAGGATTATTTACCTTTGTCTCTAAGTAGACTATAGTATAGCAAAAAAACTCAAGGAAAAGCAGTTGGGCCAATAGTGGAAGGATATGGGTTATCAATAAGTATGTAGAAGATAATAAGCCCCTTTGTTGCCATTGTTCTCTCCAGACAGGAACCCTGACAGAGGAAGGCCTGGATGTTTGGGGTATCATTCCTCTGGAGCACTTTAACTTCTTGCCGATCATCCATGATCCACGATCACTACCGGATGGACACTTGTTATATTCTCTGGCCTCCTGCCACTCGGTGACGCTTCTTGATGGACGTCCCATTGGTGACCTGATGGATCTAAAGATGATGGAGTCTACAGGCTGGGTGAGAGTCACGTCTCCCTCTACAATCCATAGTAGTTTCCCTTATTTTAAATAGTCCATCCCTATATTAATAATAATCAAAACATTGTGTTTCGATTCCTTAAGTAAAGTTTGTTAAAAAGTTGCAGAATTTAGGCAAAACTGATTTAAATCTCTTAATCCCCTTAAATGGTTTCTATCTCTTGCAGATCCTGGAAGACGGAGATGTGGATCCCCAAACAAAAGCCATTTTCGGGACTACAGTACTTTCTGTGATGAAGCCTCCGAGCCTGGAGGAACAGCCGCATGGACCGGTAAATACTTTTTTGAGTTGTCCACTTCATTTTTTCAATTATGTACAAACTTCCATTACTTTGTGTATATATTAAGTTTTGTTGATGATGTGTTTTTTGTTTTTTTTTTGCTCCCCAGAAACACGAGGTGCCTCTGGGGGTCCTGCAGCGGTTTCCCTTTTCTTCAAATCTGCAAAGGATGAGTGTCATAGCCAAACTCCCAGGAGACCACCTGCCTGAGCTCTATATGAAGGGGGCTCCAGAGATGGTGGCAAGTCTCTGCAAACCAGATACAGGTGAGGCAGGAGGCCTAGGCATATGGATTGGGGTTCAAAATCCCAACATGCGCTGTAGACGCCCCCTACTGGTTCTGGAAGTGGTCGCCAGTATCTTATCACAAATATGATAACCGTGTAATACTTTTTATTATTCCTCCAGTACCACCTGACTTCACTGCAATGCTTCGGCAGTACACTCAGGATGGTTACCGGGTTCTGGGGTTCGCCCACAAACCTCTCCACTCGGTGAGGACGTTTGAAGAGGCTCAGTCCATCACAAGGTGTGTACGTGATCAGTGAGGTGTTGTCGTATTGTGAATTTGCCCAGTGCATGCAATACAATGGCAAAGCGGATTGTTAACCGCTTCTTAAATTTTCCAAAATTTTGCTCAAATCTTTGTGCAGTGGCTTAGCTTGGTGAGTGGGTTTATCTCCCCATGTTTGCATCCTTCAGGGAATCGGCAGAACGGGATCTCATTTTTTCAGGGTTTCTGGTGATGAAGAATGTTCTCAAATCGGAGACTGCACCCGTCATCTACTCTCTAAGGAAAGCCAATATACGGACGGTCATGGTGACTGGTGAGCACCCCTTTGCCATTGTCATGATACCCATGACCTGTCAGTATGATAATGCGGTATACGTCCTCATTCTACAGGGGATAACATGTTGACGGCCGTGAATGTTGCGAAGAGCTGTCACCTGGTGGAGCCGTCCGAGAGAGTTTTCTTTGTGAATGCCTCTCCACCCACATACAACAGCTCGGCCACCCTGAAATTCATTCCAGCAGAGCCGACACTTGGAGACGAGTCCAGAGAGGTGAATTGTCTGAAAAATTAAATAGGGATTTTTTAAAGGCATGTACAAAATAATCCATTATCTCCGCAGTGTGGGAGTTATTATGGGGAAGGGGAGAGCTGCAGAACATAAATTGTGATCTTCATACACTCATCATGTTCTTCTTTCTCATGCAGGGTCTATACCAACAAGGTGGAGTGTTCCTGGACAGGGGACCGTACTGTTTTGCAATGAATGGCAAATCCTTTCAAGTCCTGTCTGACTACTTCCCTGACTACACATCCAAGGTAAGACTGTAGGCACCTGCATAATATAACCTTCTGAAATGTTCTCTCTATAACCTGGAACAATTACAATTTACTTAATCTGATTTTCATTGACATCATGTCTTGTGCCTCGCACACTCCCAAAGCTTCATCTGACAGACTATGGTTCTCCTCCCTAGTATCCAACTATTGAGTAGCTGCACTGTCATCATAAGCATCGCAGGGAGACGTATCTTTATGATCTGTTCTCTATCCGTTTTTAGATTCTTATTCACGCTGCAGTTTTTGCCCGAATGTCGCCAGAACAAAAGACTCAGCTAGTGCGTGATTTTCAGGATCTGAAGTAAGTGGATTATCTAATTACTTACCAATATATCCAGGTCGTTACATTGTACATTGTAACATTGGGAAAAAGATTTTGACCATTTCAGACGTCCAGGCCCCACAATAAGAGGGAGGAGATGTGGATTGGGACAAGACCAGTAATATGTACACCAAGGGCAGGGATTGGAAAGGGAGGCCAAACACATTTGCTCAATGTCTGATGGGGTCCGACACGGCCTTGCCTATTGTTTTAGCGAATCATTGTTATGTTTATGTTGACTGAATTGAAGATGATGTCTAGCGCTGAGGGTCGTATTGAGGTACAAACACCCACAAGGGTTGAATAGCCGTTCCAGCTAGTGCTTGCATGAAAGTAAGCAGGCTGTCTGACAATGAAAAAAGATTGAGCTGGAAAGATCGTGCAAATATCACGAGGAGAAGGAACTAATCTTGATTGGAAGAAAAGGATGCTGGCCTAATGTACGGAGTGTATGAGAGAGGGAAGGAGTCTTGGGCAGTAGCGGACCATGTCCAAGGGAGTGTTTAAAGTGCTGTAGTGCAGATCCCCTGGGCTTGGCCCCCCAGGTCTTGGAGGTTTTATCGTTCATGAGGCGATAGTGGGCTGCAATTAGGTAATAGAAACTGCAATCCGGTAGCTTCCCTCCAGTTACAGGTCAGAACATTGGAACGCGATTTCTAATACCCGATTGGTGCTGAAAATCTGCTGCAGGATACTATATGTTTCAAAATCAACAAAGTTTAAAGTTTGCCACATATCCGCTTTCCACTACAGATTTGAATCTGATTCCTAAATCCTTAGTAACCTTCCCTGTTTGAAAATGTCCACTGCACGTGGATAGATATAATTTCCAAAATCCAATCTGGATGTGTGGTAATTGAAGTTGCTGCAGGATGTGCCATGTCTGAGCTGTGGGGTCCTGTCTTCTCTGTGCAGTTACTGTGTGGGGATGTGCGGTGATGGAGCCAATGACTGCGGCGCCCTGAAAGCCGCAGACGTGGGAATATCGCTGTCTGACGCGGAAGCTTCGGTCGCGTCTCCTTTTACATCCAAAGTGAGCAACATCGAATGCGTCCCCATCGTCATCCGGTAGGTGGAAATACCTTAATTTCTCCATAACTGACTTGTATTAGGACTTTGTTATCCATATAGTTCATGCCGCAATTTTGTTCTGTTACATGCTGCTTGTTGTCTTACAGGGAGGGGCGCTGCTCGCTGGAGACCTCATTTGAGATATTCAAGTACATGGCCATGTACAGCCTGACCCAGTTCATCAGTGTGCTCATCCTATACACAGTGAGTGATCAGAGGGGGAATATTGAGATTATTTGTTAAGATTTTGCACATGTCTGTCCTGTAGGACATTGATACATGGTAATACATTCTCTGTTTTACAGGTAGACACCAATCTGGGGGATTTTCAGTTCCTCCTATTTGACCTGGTTATAACCACCACATTGGCCGTGTTAATGGGCAGAACCGGTCCGGCTAGTGAGCTGGGGATAAAACGCCCTCTGGGCACATTGATCAGTATCCCAGTTCTAGGAAGCCTGATCGTTCAGACCAGTATGATTCTTCTCGTCCAGTTACTGTCTTATTTCCTTCTGATATCCCAGCCCTGGTGAGTGCATGATAATAACCCTGCTGCATGACATGCTACTACCACCCTCCCAATGATAGGCTGATAATAACCCTGCTGTAGGATCTGCTACTACCACCCTCCCAATGATAGGCTGATAATAACCCTGCTGTATGACATGCTACTACCACCCTCCCAATGATAGGCTGATAATAACCCTGCTGTAGGACATGCTACTACCACCCTCCCAATGATAGGCTGATAATAACCCTGCTGTAGGATATGCTACTACCACCCTCCCAATGATAGGCTGATAATAACCCTGCTGTATGACATGCTACTACCATCCTCCCAATGATAGGCTGATAATAACCCTGCTGTATGACATGCTACTACCACCCTCCCAATGATGGGCTGATAATAACCCTGCTGTAGGATCTGCTACTACCACCCTCCCAATGATAGGCTGATAATAACCCTGCTGTATGACATGCTACTACCACCCTCCCAATGATGGGCTGATAATAACCCTGCTGTAGGAGCTGCTACTACCACCCTCCCAATGATGGGCTGATAATAACCCTGCTGTATGACATGCTACTACCACCCTCCCAATGATAGGCTGATAATAACCCTGCTGTATGACATGCTACTACCACCCTCCCAATGATAGGCTGATAATAACCCTGCTGTAGGAGCTGCTACTACCACCCTCCCAATGATAGGCTGATAATAACCCTGCTGTATGACATGCTACTACCACCCTCGCAATGATGGGCTGATAATAACCCTGCTGTAGGATCTGCTACTACCACCCTCCCAATGATAGGCTGATAATAACCCTGCTGTAGGATCTGCTACTACCACCCTCCCAATGATAGGCTGATAATAACCCTGCTGTATGACATGCTACTACCACCCTCGCAATGATGGGCTGATAATAACCTTGCTGTAGGATCTGCTTCTACCAACCTACCAATGATAGGCAGATAATAACCCTGCTGTATGACATGCTACTACCACCCTCCCAATGATGGGCTGATAATAACCCTGCTGTATGACATGCTACTACCACCCTCTCATTCATAGGCTGATAATAACTCTGCTGTATGACATGCTACTACCACCCTCCCAATGATAGGCTGATAATAACCCTGCTGTATGACATGCTACTTCCACCCTCCCAATGATAGGCTGATAATAACCCTGCTGTATGACATGCTACTACCACCCTCCCAATGATGGGCTGATAATAACCCTGCTGTATGACATGCTACTACCACCCTCCCAATGATAGGCTGATAATAACCCTGCTGTATGACATGCTACTACCACCCTCCCAATGATGGGCTGATAATAACCCTGCTGTATGACATGCTACTACCACCCTCCCAATGATAGGCTGATAATAACCCTGCTGTAGGATCTGCTACTACCACCCTCTCATTCATAGGCTGATAATAACCCTGCTGTAGGACATGCTACTACCACCCTCCCAATGATGGGCTGATAATAACCCTGCTGTAGGATCTGCTACTACCACCCTCCCAATGATAGGCTGATAATAACCCTGCTGTAGGATCTGCTACTACCACCCTCCCAATGATAGGCTGATAATAACCCTGCTGTATGACATGCTACTACTACCCTCCCAATGATAGGCTGATAATAACCCTGCTGTATGACATGCTACTACCACCCTCCCAATGATAGGCAGATAATAACCCTGCTGTATGACATGCTACTACCACCCTCCCAATGATAGGCTGATAATAACCCTGCTGTATGACATGCTACTACCCCCCTCCCAATGATAGGCTGATAATAACCCTGCTGTATGACATGCTACTACCACCCTCCCAATGATAGGCAGATAATAACCCTGCTGTATGACATGCTACTACCACCCTCCCAATGATAGGCTGATAATAACCCTGCTGTATGACATGCTACTACCCCCCTCCCAATGATAGGCTGATAATAACCCTGCTGTATGACATGCTACTACCCCCCTCCCAATGATAGGCTGATAATAACCCTGCTGTATGACATGCTACTACCACCCTCCCAATGATAGGCTGATAATAACCCTGCTGTAGGATCTGCTACTACCACCCTCCCAATGATAGGCTGATAATAACCCTGCTGTATGACATGCTACTACTACCCTCCCAATGATGGGCTGATAATAACCCTGCTGTAGGAGCTGCTACTACCACCCTCTCATTCATAGGCTGATAATTACCCTGCTGTAGGACATGCTACTACCACCCTCCCAATGATAGGCTGATAATAACTCTGCTGTATGACATGCTACTACCACCCTCCCAATGATAGGCTGATAATAACCCTGCTGTATGACATGCTACTACCACCCTCCCAATGATGGACTGATAATAACCCTGCTGTAGGACATGCTACTACCACCCTCCCAATGATAGGCTGATAATAACCCTGCTGTATGACATGCTACTACCACCCTCCCAATGATGGGCTGATAATAACCCTGCTGTAGGAGCTGCTACTACCACCCTCCCAATGATAGACTGATAATAACCCTGCTGTATGACATGCTACTACCACCCTCCCAATGATAGGCTGATAATAACCCTGCTGTATGACATGCTACTACCACCCTCCCAATGATAGGCTGATAATAACCCTGCTGTATGACATGCTACTACCACCCTCCCAATGATAGGCTGATAATAACCCTGCTGTATGACATGCTACTACCACCCTCCCAATGATAGGCTGATAATAACCCTGCTGTATGACATGCTACTACCACCCTCTCATTCATAGGCTGATAATAACCCTGCTGTATGACATGCTACTACCACCCTCCCAATGATGGGCTGATAATAACCCTGCTGTAGGATCTGCTACTACCACCCTCCCAATGATAGGCTGATAATAACCCTGCTGTATGACATGCTACTACCACCCTCCCAATGATAGGCTGATAATAACCCTGCTGTAGGATCTGCTACTACCACCCTCCCAATGATAGGCTGATAATAACCCTGCTGTATGACATGCTACTACCACCCTCCCAATGATGGGCTGATAATAACCCTGCTGTAGGATCTGCTACTACCACCCTCCCAATGATGGGCTGATAATAACCCTGCTGTAGGATCTGCTACTACCACCCTCCCAATGATAGGCTGATAATAACCCTGCTGTATGACATGCTACTACCACCCTCCCAATGATAGGTGGCTCTGCTGCCATCTAGTGGTAGATTATCAGACGGTAACTGACATTACTGTTACTGTTATTTTTTGCCAGTAAGTTTATTTTCCACTCACAGGTTCGTCCCAGTTAATACAACCAGCACAATTCCCCAAAACCTGCCAAATTATGAGAACACTGCCATCTTCTCTGTATCCGGGTTCCAGTACCTGATTCTCGGTGTCGTCCTCTCTAAGGGATATCCCTTCCGGAAGCCTTTGTATACCAATGGTGAGTAGTTTCTTATTTCCCAAGGTCCTGTTCCTGATGTCCGACAATCCTTTGGACCGTGCAGTGACCCGGGTGTTGACCTCTCTGACCTGTGACCTTTTCCCCTTCAGTTCTGTTGCTCATCGCCCTCCTCCTGCTTCTCGCCTTGATGCTCTGGATCACGATCTACCCCCTGACCTTCATGTTGTCCATCCTGCAGCTGAAACTGATCAGCGACTTCAACTTCAAGTTTGTGTTAATCGGAATTGTAGCGGTGAATTTCATCGCTGCTTTCATTGTGGAGGTGAGTGATACTGGGGGCACAGCCATAAGAGATGTATTCCTATCCATCTCATTGATCCGACTGTGTGTGTCTTAATTTCCCTTCTATATTCCAGACTGCCCTGGACCATGGATATTTAAGCTGCTTGAGGAAACTGCGAAAAAAGAAGGAACCCAAAAAACTTTACAAAAAACTGGAGCAACAACTTAAGGGGCAGCACTCCTGGCCCCCCATTAACCAGACTCTGTATCCAAGTCACTCCAAGCACTCCAGGTAGCAGGAATATGGGGAGGTCCTTTGTATATGAACTTGTTACTGGGTGGAAGCCCCAAACCTGGAGAAGAGTAATAAACCCTCCTGGGATAGAGCACCTCACCTGGTAATAACTCCCCGGTGCAGTCATATTCGGCTGATCTCTCTCTGGAGCTGGATGCCTCAATCCATTGATGTGATAGAGGAGGCTGGTCCATGTCCAGATCCACTATGACTGGTGCTGAAAGTCGTCCGCTACACTGAGCTTGTCACTACTAATCTGCTCCATACAAGAGCGAAGCACCGGGCAGCATTATAGGGAATGTGTGCTGAGATTTCAAGGGTAGCTCCATTCCCGGACTACATCCAGGATATATTGGAAACTGGTTAAATTACAACCCCCTTCTGTCTCAGAATCGCAGTATATAGTCACATGCTCCTGCAGGGACGTGTTGTAGAATATACTGGATCCCTGTTGACATCAGGGAATTGTATTTTAGCCAATTTCCAACTCCATTCGCAAACTTCCACGGTCTCCTCGCTTCTCAGGGAAAATGTCCGTTCTGCAGATGATCCATCTCCCAGGACAGGACCCTGCAAATTACACTGGAAGGTGCCATGACCCGCCACAGACTGCTGCGCCCCCTACCCCTGTGCGGCAGCCATTTTTAATTTATTTCTGTTACTTTATATTTGTTCTTTTAGCTTTAGCATGTTCTTGTTATTTTGGGGGGGAGTTTTTCTTGCCCCCCCACACAAAAAAATAACGCACCTTAGTCACTCTGTGCAGAGTTTTTCTTTGTGTATATATACTGTGAGATGTTTCCTGAAGACAAGATGAAATCTGTGATGTGACCCATACACTGGGGACCGGCCACCACCTCAAGTGACCCATAGCAAAGGATCAGTGTTGTGCGTGTCTGACCTTATGTGAACTCTGTCCAGGAAACCCCTGCGACCCCATAGAAACTAGCATACGGTAGATTTTACCCTTTGCAATGCAAATCGCTTTTTAGCCTGCCCCCTATGGGTGATATGTACTACTGCCGTTAATGCCTCTGAATTTTCCATCCAAATCTGGTTTTCAGGCTCCGCGATTGAAGGATAATCCTGCCCATTGGACCCTCTGATCATTTTATACAGTGTCCGACATGTAGACATTCATGTCCTTTTATGACTTTGTGGCCTTTTTCATAGAAACCAAATATTACCTATGGAATAGAATATTATATGAAATAGTATTTTCCGGTGAAGTTATTGAGGATGGAATACTGTGCGGCTATTAAACCTGTATTTTATACCCTCCTGACTCAGCGTCTGGTGTATTCTGGTTCCAATTTTCCAATCTACAAACCTGCCACTAGGTGGCGCTGAATGGTGAAAAATGTAGACAGCCTCTTGTTCCTTATTAGAAATTTTTTAGAACCAATCTCTATATCTAACAAACAGAAGGTGGAGCTGTAACAAGCAAGTAAATTAAAGGAGATTCAGAATTCACCTAAAAACAGCGCTTCTCCCATCCACAGGTTGTGTATGGTATTGCATCTTGGCCTCATTGACTACCATAGGGCTGATCTGCAATACCCAACACAAGCCATGGACAGGTGTGGAGCGGTTTTCAAATAAAAGGAGGCAATACTTTTTCTATTCCTCTGCGTCCCCTTTAAGGGCACAGCACTACACCCCATCCCCCTGTCTGTCGGAGCTGATGATGTCATGATATTTACTGTGTATTTAGAGAGGAAACCCCTTAGGGCAGCCGTCACCTGACAAGTACCAGCTATAAAGTGCTACCCTCCTCCTGTGTGCTGGGATGAGATCGCTTGACCCTAAAAGAAATTAAGACGTCACATAAGTTGTCACTGAGGAGATCTGTTTTTAGAAATCCATTCCCTAATTTAGGCGGAAGCGTGGATTTCTGTATGGAACTTGTTTACAATGTAAATAATTGATATATTGTATCAATTTGTATTACATTCCATGGCAGAGTGTATGTTGCCGTAGGGAACATGGAAATCCTCCATCCTTTACCCTGCAGGCTACATGTACAGATATACAAATGAGAACCTGCAAATTTAGAATTAAAGGGATGAATTGGTAATTGGTTTATTTTCTCTCCTCCCCGATGTGGTGGTTGAGCCCCAGATTGATGGAACCCGGATGTTCCTGGATTTGTTAGTTGTTTCATTCTCCTGGTGCTGGAGACGTCATAGTAGTCACCGCTCTGGAATCCTGCAGCAGTCAGACACGTTCTAACATGTGCTGATACAGCAGGAGCGGATTCCAGGAAAAGGGGGGAAGTCGTCCTGATCATGCCCAAGACACGGGGGCTGTTTACTGTAACATCAATTACTACTGACAACCTACCTATGTATCCTGTGTGAGAGGTAGTTACAGGCCCGCCCCCTGCCTGTATATCCTGTGTGAGAGGTAGTCACAGCCCCGCCCCCTGCCTGTATATCATGTGTGAGAGGTCGTCACAGCCCCGCCCCCTGCCTGTATATCATGTGTGAGAGGTAGTCACAGCCCTGCCCCCTGCCTGTATATCATGTGTGAGAGGTAGTCACAGCCCCGCCCCCTGCCTGTATATCCTGTGTGAGAGGTAGTCACAGCCCCGCCCCCTGCCTGTATATCCTGTGTGAGAGGTAGTTACAGCCCCGCCCCCTGCCTGTATATCCTGTGTGAGAGGTAGTCATAGCCCCGCCCCCTGCCTGTATATCCTGTGTGAGAGGTAGTCACAGCCCCGCCCCCTGCCTGTATATCATGTGTGAGAGGTAGTCACAGCCCTGCCCCCTGCCTGTATATCATGTGTGAGAGGTAGTCACAGCCCCGCCCCCTGCCTGTATATCCTGTGTGAGAGGTAGTCACAGCCCCGCCTCCTGTCTGTATATCCTGTGTGAGAGGTAGTCACAGCCCCGCCCCCTGCCTGTATATCATGTGTGAGAGGTAGTCACAGCCCCGCCCCCTGCCTGTATATCATGTGTGAGAGGTAGTCACAGCCCTGCCCCCTGCCTGTATATCATGTGTGAGAGGTAGTCACAGCCCCGCCCCCTGCCTGTATATCCTGTGTGAGAGGTAGTCACAGCCCCGCCCCCTGCCTGTATATCCTGTGTGAGAGGTAGTTACAGCCCCGCCCCCTGCCTGTATATCCTGTGTGAGAGGTAGTCATAGCCCCGCCCCCTGCCTGTATATCCTGTGTGAGAGGTAGTCACAGCCCCGCCCCCTGCCTGTATATCATGTGTGAGAGGTAGTCACAGCCCTGCCCCCTGCCTGTATATCATGTGTGAGAGGTAGTCACAGCCCCGCCCCCTGCCTGTATATCCTGTGTGAGAGGTAGTCACAGCCCCGCCCCCTGCCTGTATATCATGTGTGAGAGGTAGTCACATCCCCGCCCCCTGCCTGTATATCATGTGTGAGAGGTAGTCACAGCCCCGCCCCCTGCCTGTTTATCATGTGTGAGAGGTAGTCACAGCCCCGCCCCCTGCCTGTATATCATGTGTGAGAGGTAGTCACATCCCCGCCCCCTGCCTGTATATCATGTGTGAGAGGTAGTCACTGCTCTCTTTAAAGATAAGACCTCACAAAGATCTCTGCAGTTTTCTTATGTTGCTGTATTTTATCCAGACATCAGTTTCCGATCCTGGGGGCCCCTCGTGTAATTATCCCCCAGGGGTCGCAGCATCTGGTCTTCTAACTTTTATCCTGGTCACAGTTTACAGAAGTGTTTGCATCTTGTAAACATCATTGAGATGAGGATCCAAAATTCTCCACACTGGACACAATGTCCTGGCAGAAGGAGGTGAAGTGTTTATTATAATACTATAAACTCCAGGCCTCTCTGTGACGTGTGGAGGGGCTAATGGGGTGTGAAGACTGCAGGAGAGGGCAGATGATGGGGGTAGTAATGAGGTGTCAGGATGGAACCAGGTGGAGGAGAAAGGTTTGACCTCACACAATGTATGTCTATAAACCTATCACTGAACTATTGGTGCAATGTTCTGCAGGATATATCATCTGTTGGGAGACGATGGAGCGATGCTCTACTGACCTCTAGAGTGGTCAGAGGTGTAATAGTCTGCAGCAATGACCTCATGCATCAGTGAGGAGGTAAAGGGGGCAGAGAATGTTTCTCGGTGGTGAAATATTCTGCAGAATCCATCACTATAGATCTGTCAGCACATGGAGATTACATAGAAAGCAGCAGATCCTTAGCAGGTCAGGGGAGTGATAATCTGCAGACAATATTTAATTTATCAGTGAGGCAGGGAGGACCAAGAAATGACCTGCAGATTTCTAAGTGGTGTAATAATCTGCACAATATATATCACCATCTGTCACTATGAAGTAGAGTGGACAGAGCAATATTTGGCAGAGGATAGTGTTGAAATAATCTGCACTATGTATCTTTCAAGTGATCAATGGTGCAATAGTCTGCAGCGGAATATCACCTCTATCAGTGAGAAGGGGGTCAGTGATGAAATATTCTGCAGATTTCTAAAGAAGACAGTGGTGTAATAGTCTGCAGAATATATCTGTCACTATGGAGTAGAGTGGACAGGGCAATATTTCGCAGAGGCTAGTGGTGCAATAATCTGCACTATGTATCTAAGATTTCGAGAGCTCAATGGTGCAATAATCTGCAGCGGAATATCCCCTGTATCAGTGAGAAGGGGGGGCAGAAAAATGCTCTGCAGAGGTGAGTGGTGTAATAATCTGCAGAATATATCACTGTGGGTCTCTTGGGAGCAATGTCCTGCAATAGTGAGGTCACTATTACTATGTATCAGTCAGGAGGTAGAAATGCTCTGCATATTTCTAGAGAGGTCAGTGGTGCAATACCCTGCAGAAAGGAGTGAGAGAGGTCAGAGAAATTGAATAATCTGCATAATAAATCAGTAGGGATCCTGCAGTGTCCCATTGGCAGCTGAATGGTTAATGCTGGATTTGCAGCACAGAGGGAGTCAGGAGCTGATGCTGTAACCTCATCCTGTTTCTTTAGGACCCAGCGGAGCAGCTCAGGCTGGATGTAGGGATTTGTCCCCTTGTGAGAGCCTCCAGAAGACAGCAAGAGACTGCAAGACAGAAGAGACAGTCGGGAGCCTTCAGCTTAACACTGTGGTAAGACCCTGCACCCATCATTCTTTGGGACCCCCACCCTAGACTAGGACCCCCCACATTCTACAACTATAAACTATACCACGATTGTTGGGGGGGGGGGGGGTTCTCCTCCAGACTGGGGGTTCATTCATTTCTACTTGATGAGATTTCTAAGTTCATTGAAAGATTCTTGTAACAAAAATGTATCAACTTTCCCTGAAACAAACATTCCGTGCCACATAGTAACAATTTCTGTCTGGCCACACCCCCTCATCTGCATCCTCATTAATTATTCACTGATAAAGTGACTTTATTCTTCCGCTGATAATATTGATATGTCACTTAACCCCTTAGTGTCACACCAGTGCATTGTGGGGAATTCCATTGGTTACGTTATTGTATTATTAGGGCACAGTGCTCCCCGCATGGCCAGGTGATAAAGGGTTAATCCCACCTTGAGACAATCTATCCGCCCCCAGATGTCTGATGTCGGTGGGCTTCACTTGTATTGTTATGGTTTATGTTTTATGGGACACCCCACTTTTACAAGCATGGTAATGTAATGGGGGGTCCCGGCACAGGCCTGGGGTGATGATGGGGGGCCCTCTCCCCTCCAGCCCCGGCGGCTCATTTAATTAGACTTTGTCTTCCTGATCTGCTGCCAAGTTCTAAACTTTGTCTAGTTTTTTTTTGCCTTTTGTCCCCCTTGTTCACAGCTGGAAATGTATAAAAGGGATTTGGGGGGGGGGGGGGGGGGCTGGGAGTGGCCCCTGGGGGGGGGGCTGTCCTGTATTTTGGATGGGGTGGGTTAGAGGGGGGTTTGCTGATGAATCCCAGATGTTTCCATCCTGTATGAACCACAAAATGAAGGGAACAAAGGCTTCCTCTATTTCAGGAGGGGAGTAGGGACTGAGGGGGGGGGGGGGGGTGATCACTTTTACAGCTGGACGTCACCTTGCACCAGGTCGCAGTTGCTCTTTAGGACGTTGCCTCAGGAGCAGCTGTCAGGACCTTTTGGTTACGGCAAATGTCTAATGTTGTGACAAGGACAACTGTATAAAGTAAATGTGAGAAGGTGGGCCCAAGAGCTGACAATCATAGGAAGCTCTGCCACCACATGGGCACCTGTCGAGTGATTGGATTTTTGCTGGGCACTAAGTAGATCATAAGGGATCTATGCTCTAACTTATGGCCCGATGTGGCCCCTGTTCTGTCAGAGACCCCCCTCCCCCCCTTCCCTGGTGGTCTTGTGTGAGGACCCGCAGTGGTGTTACAGTCCTCCCCAGTGTAATGGATTCCTGGTGGGTTCAAGTGACCCGTCCTAGGGAACTTTCTACCAATCGGCAAAGTCCTAGGAGGTCACATGACACTCCTGACTCTTTAGGCCTTAGGGTGATGCCACACGTGGCGTTTTGAACCCGTTTTTGGTCCGTTTTTAAGCAAGTCCGTTAAAAAACGCATCAGTTTTCGACAGGTTTTACCAATTATCTTCATTAAAACGGGCCGAAACCGGATGCGTTTTCAAAAAACGGGTGCCATCACCCTTATTCATATTATCACATGTTTAGGCTCAAATATGTACCTCACATGTAGAGGTAACGTCATCATGAGAGAAACGCACCTCAACATGTGATTGCGGGGGAAGCCTTCGGATTGTGTCTCAGATAAGAAGAGTCCAGGGTTGGGGCACTTTGAGGGTTACGCTGCCCCCATCAGAGGTCGGGTCACTTTTGTAGCAGTCATTGCCGCCATCTTTTCTTCCGCTATGATGATGTAATCCTGGCGGCTCTGGTCACGTAGACCCTTGTAGTCTGGACCCGAGAACCCCCAGAGTCTGGCAGCGAATGTGGAAAATGTGATGTAGGCAGCGTCTACCTGTCAGCGACATGGTACCAGCGCCCGCACGTGACCCCCAGAGGGGAAGGTTACAATTTCATTCTGTTACTGGAACCTTTCACAATGAAATGAGGCCCAAAATGTGATCACGTGACTGCGCTGTGCAGTTGTATTGTCGCCATGTTGTGTATATCTTGGCCGTGTCCCCGCCGTGTACCTCGTGTTCCCTCATCCCTGGTCTGTGGCTCCGGATACCTCACTCCTTGGGGATGGCTCTGACCATGACCGGTCTGGGGTCTTGTCTGGACTCGCTGTGTTGTGGGGGCTGCAGACAGGATTTGGCTTTTCTCCAAAATCCTCTGAACTTCCCGGATAATAACACAAACTTCTCACATTCCCGACACAGGATCGTGTTATGTCTACACTGAGCGGAAAGGAGACGGTTAGAGTGTAAGCTCTTGGGGGGAAAATTCCTTCTTTGTTAGATTATACATTTAGTGACAGAGAGTATAAACCTCAGGTGATACAGGTATACAGCCCCAGCCATGTATATACCAGAGATGTATCACACAGGTATACAGCCCCGGCCATGTATATACCAGAGATGTATCACACAGGTATACAGCCCCAGCCATGTATATACCAGAGATGTATCACACAGGTATACAGCCCCGGCCATGTATATACCAGAGATGTATCACACAGGTATACAGCCCCGGCCATGTATATACCAGAGATGTATCACACAGGTATACAGCCCCGGCCATGTATATACCAGAGATGTATCACACAGGTATACAGCCCCCCCCATGTATATAGCAGAGATGTATCACACAGGTATACAGCCCCGGCCATGTATATACCAGAGATGTATCACACAGGTATACAGCCCCGGCCATGTATATACCAGAGATGTATCACACAGGTATACAGCCCCGGCCATGTATATACCAGAGATGTATCACACAGGTATACAGCCCCGGCCATGTATATACCAGAGATGTATCACACAGGTATACAGCACCGGCCATGTATATACCAGAGATGTATCACACAGGTATACAGCCCCGGCCATGTATATACCAGAGATGTATGACACAGGTATACAGCCCCAGCCATGTATATACCAGAGATGTATCACACAGGTATACAGCCCCGGCCATGTATATACCAGAGATGTATGACACAGGTATACAGCCCCGGGCCATGTATATACCAGAGATGTATCACACAGGTATACAGCCCCGGGCCATGTATATACCAGAGATGTATCACACAGGTATACAGCCCCAGCCCTGCATATACCAGAGATGTATCACACAGGTATACAGCCCCGGGCCATGTATATACCAGAGATGTATCACACAGGTATACAGCCCCCCCCCATGTATATAGCAGAGATGTATCACACAGGTATACAGCCCCGGCCATGTATATAGCAGAGATGTATCACACAGGTATACAGCCCCGGCCATGTATATACCAGAGATGTATCACACAGGTATACAGCCCCGGCCATGTATATACCAGAGATGTATCACACAGGTATACAGCCCCCCCCATGTATATAGCAGAGATGTATCACACAGGTATACAGCCCGGGCCATGTATATACCAGAGATGTATCACACAGGTATACAGCCCCAGCCATGTATATACCAGAGATGTATCACACAGGTATACAGCCCGGGCCATGTATATACCAGAGATGTATCACACAGGTATACAGCCCCGGGCCGTGTATATACCAGAGATGTATCACACAGGTATACAGCCCCGGGCCGTGTATATACCAGAGATGTATCACACAGGTATACAGCCCCGGCCATGTATATACCAGAGATGTATCACACAGGTATACAGCCCGGGCCATGTATATACCAGAGATGTATCACACAGGTATACAGCCCCGGCCATGTATATACCAGAGATGTATCACACAGGTATACAGCCCCGGCCATGTATATACCAGAGATGTATCACACAGGTATACAGCCCCCCCCATGTATATACCAGAGATGTATCACACAGGTATACAGCCCCCCCCATGTATATACCAGAGATGTATCACACAGGCATACAGCCCGGGCCATGTATATACCAGAGATGTATCACACAGGTATACAGCCCCAGCCATGTATATACCAGAGATGTATCACACAGGTATACAGCCCCCCCCATGTATATAGCAGAGATGTATCACACAGGTATACAGCCCCCCCATGTATATACCAGAGATGTATCACACAGGTATACAGCCCGGGCCATGTATATACCAGAGATGTATCACACAGGTATACAGCCCGGGCCATGTATATACCAGAGATGTATCACACAGGTATACAGCCCCAGCCATGTATATACCAGAGATGTATCACACAGGTATACAGCCCCCCCCCATGTATATAGCAGAGATGTATCACACAGGTATACAGCCCGGGCCATGTATATACCAGAGATGTATCACACAGGTATACAGCCCGGGCCATGTATATACCAGAGATGTATCACACAGGTATACAGCCCGGGCCATGTATATACCAGAGATGTATCACACAGGTATACAGCCCCGGGCCATGTATATACCAGAGATGTATCACACAGGTATACAGCCCGGGCCATGTATATACCAGAGATGTATCACACAGGTATACAGCCCCAGCCATGTATATACCAGAGATGTATCACACAGGTATACAGCCCCCCCCCATGTATATAGCAGAGATGTATCACACAGGTATACAGCCCGGGCCATGTATATACCAGAGATGTATCACACAGGTATACAGCCCGGGCCATGTATATACCAGAGATGTATCACACAGGTATACAGCCCCAGCCATGTATATACCAGAGATGTATCACACAGGTATACAGCCCCCCCCATGTATATAGCAGAGATGTATCACACAGGTATACAGCCCCGGCCATGTATATACCAGAGATGTATCACACAGGTATACAGCCCCGGGCCGTGTATATACCAGAGATGTATCACACAGGTATACAGCCCCGGGCCGTGTATATACCAGAGATGTATCACACAGGTATACAGCCCCGGGCCGTGTATATACCAGAGATGTATCACACAGGTATACAGCCCGGGCCATGTATATACCAGAGATGTATCACACAGGTATACAGCCCCGGGCCGTGTATATACCAGAGATGTATCACACAGGTATACAGCCCCCCCCCCCCCATGTATATACCAGAGATGTATCACACAGGTATACAGCCCCGGGCCATGTATATACCAGAGATGTATCACACAGGTATACAGCCCCCCCCATGTATATAGCAGAGATGTATCACACAGGTATACAGCCCCCCCATGTATATACCAGAGATGTATCACACAGGTATACAGCCCCGGCCATGTATATACCAGAGATGTATCACACAGGTATACAGCCCCCCCCATGTATATACCAGAGATGTATCACACAGGTATACAGCCCCGGGCCGTGTATATACCAGAGATGTATCACACAGGTATACAGCCCCGGCCATGTATATACCAGAGATGTATCACACAGGTATACAGCCCCGGCCATGTATATACCAGAGATGTATCACACAGGTATACAGCCCCGGCCATGTATATACCAGAGATGTATCACACAGGTATACAGCCCCGGGCCGTGTATATACCAGAGATGTATCACACAGGTATACAGCCCCGGGCCGTGTATATACCAGAGATGTATCACACAGGTATACAGCCCCGGCCATGTATATACCAGAGATGTATCACACAGGTATACAGCCCCGGCCATGTATATACCAGAGATGTATCACACAGGTATACAGCCCCAGCCATGTATATACCAGAGATGTATCACACAGGTATACAGCCCCGGCCATGTATATACCAGAGATGTATCACACAGGTATACAGCCCCGGCCATGTATATACCAGAGATGTATCACACAGGTATACAGCCCCGGGCCATGTATATACCAGAGATGTATCACACAGGTATACAGCCCGGGCCATGTATATACCAGAGATGTATCACACAGGTATACAGCCCGGACCGTGCCTTGTGTTGCGTCCTCGCAGTCCGTCTCTGCGGGGCGCTGGTAGATGCAGCCGTGCGCACTGATTAACCCCCTCTGCCCTCGGGCACGTCGCCCGGTTTCTCATTGATCTAGAAAGGAGGTAAAAATGAGAAGTTACATTATTATGATTTCTTGAATGTTTGATCAAACACTCAGAAATAGAGTCTGATGGAAGAGCTGGAGTGATTAGGGGGGCGGTGGGCACCGGGTCATGCGCCAGGGTTATAATCCAGACTGACAGGTCCACAGGTTGGCAACGCTTTATACTGGGCATTCACTATATGACATCTAAAGGGGAACTCCTACTGCTCCATTATAGAAAATCTGATTATTGTGACAGAGATTATTAGTTTCTGACCAGAAGGCGCATTGTCCTTCATATTTCATGTGGAAGCAGAATCGCTCTGCCATAACACTAGTGCCATCTATTAGAAATCAATCAGTGGCAAACCTCTAAGTCAATGTCCGGCCCTTTAGACAGGCCTTAGGGCACATAAGAAAGTTGTGCCTCTAATTCACAAACCTCTCACCCAACTAAACCAATTCTCTACTCAATCACCCTCACAGCCTTGTAGTGCAGCGGTTAGAGCCTTGTTGTGTCCCGTGGCCTGTCTAAAAGGTCGGACTTTGACTAATAGAACTGCCGCTTTCCACCAGGTGGCGATAGAGACACATTTACGAGAACATCTACCCTTGTTAGGTAAGTGTTCTGGGCTCTTCTCATGTCTGTGCTATAGTTCTAGGCAGAAAGAAAATGGATCAGGGTCCCGGTAATCCATTGTCCGGCTGTCTTCTAGGTCGTCTTTACGGTTTTTAACCATTCCCTATGGTTCTTTGTTGCAGATATAGAACATTTCCTGCAGCCATGCGTGCCACATGTCTCCTCATCTTCTGCGTCCAGGGTAAGTTGTGACCTCAGCCGTTGTACAGTAACCCTGCAGGGGCGTAACTTGAGGGGGCGCAGAGAGTGTGATTGCAACCGGGCCCAAGAGGCTTTGGGGGCCCATAAGGTCTCACTTTCCCATATGAGAAGACTAGTACTATGAACCATACATTATAGTCGGGGGCCTGGCACAGACTTTGCACTGGGGCCCATCAGCTTTAAGTTACGCCACTGCCCGCAGACCCCTATATCAAGTCCTACATCTGTGGTATACAGCGCTATGTGATCACAAAGAATTTGTAACCCAAAAATGTCTTCTGTGTCACAAAATCAGTTGATTAAAGAATTCAGAATCGATCAAAAGTTTGGCCCACTCAAAATGCGTTTTGTCTTTACTCGAATCCTTATTGTCTGCACAAAATCTAAAAAATAGATTTTTTTACAGAATGCACAAAAATTATATTTCGATATTGTTTCTTTTGCTGTTTGTGATGTGTGTAGAGAAATCATTCTGGTTGACAAGTTATCGTTGACTGTAAAATGTCGTTCTGTTGCACAAAACACAAATTATTCTGTCAAACAAAAGTGATTTCGTCACCCAAAAATTAACCAATTATTAAATTTCGTCTCACAAAGTTCACAAGATGCATTTTGTCACACAGAATGGAATTTTGTGGCATAGAATGTTATTGTTTCTCATTTTTGTGGTACAAAAGTTAGTTTTGTGGAACAGAATAGCGGTTTGCTACAAAGAATGGTATATTTTGTCACACAAAATTTGTGTTATTTTGCGTTATTTTGGTGTACAGAAATAGAAAATAAGATTTTTGTTGCATAGAATGGCATTTGGTAGAGTAAAATGTCATTTTGTGGCAACGAAATAGAATTTTGTCACACAGAATTGCATTTTGTAAAACATAACAAGAACGTTGTTGCACAGAATGGCTTTTGTAGTACATAATGTCATTTTGTGACACAGAATGATATTATGTATCACACAAAATGGATTTTTTTTTAGTAAAAAAGTTACAACAAAGCATTTTGCTGCACAGAATGCCATTTTATCATGCACATTGTTACTTTGTCACACTGTTTCCCTGATTAGAATGTGTATTGCCCAGAATAGCATTTTGCGACATAAAATTACGGTAGATTTTGTCACACAGAATATCATTTTGTGACACAATTTTTTTTTTTAAGACATAATTGAGAATTTACACGCGGATGAAAAAAAATGTCAAAAAAATGTAATTTTATGTCACTTAATAAAATTCTGTGTTTATGTCACTTAATAAAATTCAAAGGTGTCCTCAAAGGTTAATTCTTTGTCACAAAAATGGATTCTGTAAGCATAAATATTTGTATTTATTCACATAATTTATTGTGTTGGCAACAAATAAAATTGTGTGTTTACCAAAATTGGGTGAATATTTTTTTTTTTTGTGATTATGGAATGTATTTTGTGTTTGTGTAGGATATTTAGTTATGATACAATTCATTGTGTTGTATTCTGTGCTTACAAAATGGATTCTGTAATGGGAAAACCAGCGCCCCGTACCACGTATCACAGCCACGGAACTGCATAGACAGATCCAGTTCAGACATCGCTTGCAGGGTTTGAGGACAGATCCTTACTAATCTTTATTCATTGTATTTGCAGGATATTTAGCTCAACAATTTGACATCAGCCCCCAGTATGACGGCCCCACGGGTAAGAATGACTTAGAGCATAGACTAGGATCCTTGGATACATACATCTTTGCATGCTGTCAATGAATTGAAGTAAAAATGAATTAAACATTATCCTGATCTAATTTCGCACAGCTGAAGGTTCGTTACAATGATATCAGTAGTGTAACCCTCTCCTATACTCTGGGCTTATTTTTTAATGCGGTTACATTGGACAGAACCGTCAGCTTTGAAAAAAAAAAAGTTGTGGTTGAGTTTCCATTCACTGACAGCAAATGGAGATCATGATTTGTAGATTATGAATCTAGTAGAAGATACAAGAGCTGTGCATTTGATACGTATAACACTATATATTGTCTCTTGCTGCATCTGTGATTGTTCGTTGGGGAATATTTTGCCACTTCTTTTTCTTCTTTTTGTGTTTTTCAGAGGCTCCTTACTACTACGACTATGATGGTAGGTGCCCGGAGGGACTAGATGTGAGGGATTTGCTGTAGATAGTGCACACCATTGTATATACATATAATGTGCAGATAAGCTGGTGGGAGATATTAGATTGTAAGCTCTTTGAACAATATGTTTCACCATTGTATTTCAGTAATCAGATCTTTATGTCATGGGTATTACATTACTAATATTCAGTTTTTTTGGGCTCCCGGCAGAACAGTCTGTTGTACAGCAACCGAACCAGCATGTCCAGACCGAATTCCATGTCCTGTCCCAACCGGATCATCAGCAGGTCCTGGACCAGTTTGAATTCGTCCCTCAGCAGCAGCAGCAAACGCAGCAAGAGATCATCCCAGTGCCAACATTTGGTAAGAAGACGAAACCCAAATCCAGAGAATGTTCTGTAATATGTAGTCGGTGGTGACTGGAGACTTGTCTTATTTCAGATACTTATGAGACAGAACCGACAGAACCTGGACCCCTCGGTAAGTGTCACACCTGTGATTGTTAGGGGTGTATCAGAGGGGCACTGGCAGGGCTTGTGAGGCTCCGCTATGCTGTCCTCTCTATTGGGAGAACATAAATAGATGTTGTAGATTGTATAGAGTTCTGCCTTATGACGATGAGTCCAGTGCTAAACAGAGTTGTGTTCCCACACAGATTGTCGTGAAGAGCAGTATCCCTGCACCCGCCTGTATTCTGTCCACAAACCCTGCAAGCAGTGTCTGAATGGCATCTGTCTGTACAGGTAGGTGGCTGTGCTCTGCGGGGGCTCGACCTTGGAAGGGCGGCTGTGTTCTTCTGGGTGCTGGATCTTGGAGGGGTGGTTGTGTTCTGCAGGGGCTGGACTTTTGGAGAGGTGGCTGTACTTTGCGGGGGCTGGACCTTGGAGGGGTGGATCTGTAATGGACTGGTATTTTAATATTTGGACATAGTCGCAGGATACAGCGAGTGGACAGACAGCTTTTCTCTGCAGTGTCCATCATGTGGACTGGTGTCTATACTCTTGTGGACTGCACTATGGATTGGCTGATAATGTGGATGAGTGACTGCGCCCCTAACGACCCCTTTTTTGTTGTTTTAGCCTCCGGCGCATGTATGTGATCAATAAAGAGATCTGTGTACGCACCGTGTGTGCACATGAGGAGCTCCTGAGAGGTGAGAGCAGCCGCAGCAAATATTCTCATATATTCACATTCAGTCCATGAATCAGTGTCCTGCCTCATGCACTGACTACAATGTCCAGGACAAAAGTCCTTGCATCACAGCGACATTGACCTATTTATCACTATCCTACTGATGGTGGATGACCACTCTTAGGGTGATGTCACACATGGCGCTTTTGGGCCGTTTTTAGTGCGTTTTTAGATCGTTAAAAATGCATGCGTTTTTTGTCCGGTTTTCCGAATGTGCGCAATTAAAAACTGACAAAAACGCATGCATTTTAAAAAAACGGATGCGTTTTTTACGATCTGAAAACGCACTGAAAACTAAAAACGGCCCAAAAACGCCATGTGTGACATCGCCCTTAGTGGGTCACCAGATTTTACCCCAGTGAACTACCGGCTCCCTCAGGTAATAATATAAATCTGGCCCATAGTTGTCTTTCATGTCTTTAAAAGTGTTTAAATGCCAAACCTTCCAGGGGACATGAACCTACAAAGTCAGTACAAACCCGAACTTTGCGGTTCTGGTCCACTCAACACTGTTAAAAGATATAGGTGGAATGTGAGCTGCAGATGAAAATCCAGTTCCCACTTATTTATTTAACAGTTTGTATCTCCAGTTCTGTAGATCACAGAACCACAATTCTGAAGGGATGAAAGATGAGATTCCTATCTTTAGTATGACACCAGCAGCGTTTCTAGGAACTGTAGATAAGGAGTCTGATGTTGCACACTCCCTTCAGCCTCTACACTGGATTCATTTTGACAAAATATGACTCATCTCTTTCATTGTCACATACCTCTGCAGGTTATTATAGGTAAACAGGTGAGATTTCACATAAAATAGGGAACTCTAGAAAGGTCATTTCATACATGACCTGAGGGGGCTGGGAGTTTAATCTGGTGACCCCTTACAAGGAAAGTGGGGTCATGTTGTAAGCACAGCAGTTTGTTAGCAATTTCCCAATAATTGTCGGATTTTCAGTTGTGTTGGACACCATCTTGCTTGAACGTACATTTGTGGCCATTGTCCTGTGGTATAATAGCGCTATCCTTCTCTTCTTCCCGCAGCTGACCTGTGCAGAGACAAGTTCCCCCGCTGCGGTGTCGTGGCATCCAATGGCCTGTGTCAATCAGTGGGGGCGCACTGCACCAAGAGCTGCGGAGGCTGTTAAGAGAGGATGCGCCCTACCTAGAGGAGAAGCAACCCGCCACCGGAGGGCGCCCTGAACCCTCAATCGCAGTCAGTGTGATTACTGGATGGGGTGGGAGGTGCTAGTATTATATCCCCCTATATTTTACTGTATTGTACTGTATGTGCCCCGGCCAGGGCATTGTGGGCTATTGCCCTCCTGTCCACTTGTACTTTCCATATAATAGCCAGCCCAGCACACTGCACTGCCCCGTCATATCGCTATTGACTCTGCTCTGCTCGGGACTGGTTCCTCCAGCAGTGGACGGATCTATGGCCAGTCCCCGGGAGCGGGTCACCGTGTTCTGAGGAACCTTAGCTGCGGTCATTGTGTACTGTATGATGTCCTCCTCCCGCTGCTCAGTGTACGTCCTCATCCATCCTCCCCCTGTCCGTCATTCCCCCCTCATGTAGTCTCCGAATCACCATCCACTTCATGTTTTGGGTGGATTTGACTTTCTTTTTTTTGTAATGTGTTTTGTATAAAAGATAAATAAAATGCAGAATTTTACCCAATGTCGCTGAGGATTCACACTTATATATGAAGTGATGTCACAGGGGGGCGGGGCTGTGACTACCTCTCACTAAACACACAAATCACTTTTTTCTTTATCATCGTCTTTTATTATTTTTTTCTTAAAATCACAGTAATAATCACAGTGGCACAAAGTGTAACAAAACCCCTACAGGCGAGTGACGTCGGCCTCACAGTGCGGATATCACAGTACAAGAATAGACAGGAAGTGGCGTATCCAGATCAGCCAATCAGATCGCTGCCTTTACTATTCCGCCGTTTCCTGCAGTAGTTTTTGCACTTGAGGCTTGAAGTCTTGTTTCCCTGAAGTTAAAAAAAATAGTAAATCTAAAAAGTGTGAAGGCACCGGACCCCAAAATACTGTGCACTGATAGTGGGGTGTCTGATGATTACTCGCTGGACGGTGTAATGTCTCCTGGATCAGTCACCGGACCGGACCCCTGGGTGCTGCAGAACCCATACATATCAGAGGCCTCCGCCTGCAGCAGTGGAATGATGGCGGCGGCTGATGACATCACATACATTCACTTTATATTAAAAATTTCTTCTTTCGTGTCTTGGAATTTTTGTGCTTTTAATAAAATATAATTTTTTTTTATAAAAAGGTTATAAAAAAAAGTCCAGGAATGGTCAATGGATCTAAGCCCCTGATTCTGTGTCCTTCAGATCTGGTCATGTGATAGACAACCCCCCCCCCCCCCCTCCCCTCCCCTCCCCATCAAGATTGATTCACAGTCTTTCACTCCCTTCCCCAAAAATACAACAAACATTTGGAGTGTGGAGAGGACCCTGCAGATACAAGCACAACTCTCATCTTCCGGGTGCCCGGTCAGTGCTGTAATACATGAAGTGTGGGTGCTGGCTCAGGGTGCTGTCGCAGGGGCTCCGTGTTATTTTCCGGAGAGCAGCAGCGGAGTGTAGTGAGACTGGCCCCGGCGCAGCTCCTGCTGCAGCTGTTCCTTCAGGGTGGAAATCTGTGGGTGATCAATGAATAACAGATGCAGGTCCTGATCATACTTGCTGGGAGATGTAGTCCCCCCTCTCGGGTCTGGTCCCTACCTGTTCCTCCAGGCCTTTGATCCGTTGGCGATGTGCCCTCTCCCGGGCATCCAGTGTGCGCTCCGCCTGGGTCTGCGCGCTCCGTAATCTCTCAATCTCCATTTGCAGCTCCTGCCGGTGCCGTGCGGCCGTCTCCATCAGGCTCTGGGAATGTGTCTGCTCCATGTCTGCCATCTGAGCCTGGAAGGAAAAGTGGGAGAAGGGATCGGACAGGGCACAGACAGATCCAATACTGGGAGCGGGTTCTACTGGTGGCAAGCAATGGACCTGTTCTGTTCTAGATGTTGCAGGAGGTGAGAGATGAGAGAGACGGGATAAGCGGCAGCAGCTAGTGAGGGATCCTCAATAAATCTCCATACAGTAACTGTCTTATACTCTAGTCACCTCTGAAGCTGCGGTTACAATGTCTTCCTAGACAAAGAGGCTTAACACATTGTTGCTGCCCCCTGGTTTGCAGTGTATAGTCACTGATACAGCACATACAATGAAGGTGCGGCCCAGTATGATCTAGGGCAGTGATGGCGAACCTTTTAGAGACTATAACCAAAATCCAAGTATTTACCGCGAAGTGCCAACATTGCATTTTAAGCAGTAACTTATTGCTACCTGCTCTTCAACATCTATCAATCGTATCGGCCCCTTGAGGCCACTAATACAGTTGAAAGAAGGAGGGCAAATTCATACTCTCATTGTAGCTTCTCTCCAGGGTCTCTTTGTACAGTAAGAATGTAGGGTGACATACAAAGACAATGCAGCTCTATCAGCACCTTCACACTTTTCCCGCAGTTCCAAACAGCCAATGAAGTGTCACTTTAAAATAGCGCTGATTGTAGCATCTCAGGGGACTGCAGGAAGATTCGGTGGATTTGGTCCTGTCTTGGGGTCAATGACCTGAGTGCCCACAGAAAGGGCTCCGAGTGCCACCTCTGGCACCCGTGCCATAGGTTCGCCACCACTGATCTAGGATCTCCAGTATAAATTGTAACTGCAGCTCTGGATGTGACTGGAGTACCTGACCGGGTGCAGCTCAGGGTCACAGATGATATAGATATTAGGCCTCTTTTACATTTCTTTATTTCTGCATCCATTTTGAAATTTAAAAACTAACGTGAGCGTCTTACACACAAAATAAAACATTTTCTTGAATTAAATCCTGATTTTGGTCTTTAAAGAAAAAAATATCTACGACAAATACTGAAGTGTAAACGAGGCTATATTCAGCATTATGTAGGAGGGGAGGCGACATGCAAGAAAACCGATCCTGTGAGAGGCAGGGCAGGAGAGGACATCAGTGATGGGGATGTGAGGGGGAGGCAGGGCAGGAGAGGACATCAGTGATGGGGGTATGTGAGGGGGAGGCAGGGCAGGAGAGGGCATCAGTGATGGGGGTATGTGAGGGGGAGGCAGGGCAGGAGAGGGCATCAGTGATGGGGGTATGTGAGGGGGAGGCAGGGCAGGAGAGGGCATCAGTGATGGGGGTATGTGAGGGGGAGGCAGGGCAGGAGAGGGCATCAGTGATGAGGGTATGTGAGGGGGAGGCAGGGCAGGAGAGGGCATCAGTGATGAGGGTATGTGAGGGGGAGGCAGGGCAGGAGAGGGCATCAGTGATGAGGGTATGTGAGGGGGAGGCAGGGCAGGAGAGGGCATCAGTGATGGGGAGGCAGGGCAGGAGAGGGCATCAGTGATGGGGGTATGTGAGGGGGAGGCAGGGCAGGAGAGGGCATCAGTGATGGGGGTATGTGAGGGGGAGGCAGGGCAGGAGAGGGCATCAGTGATGGGGGTATGTGAGGGGAGGCAGGGCAGGAGAGGGCATCAGTGATGGGGATGTGGGGGGAGGCAGGGCAGGAGAGGGCATCAGTGATGGGGATGTGGGGGGAGGCAGGGCAGGAGAGGACATCAGTGATGGGGGTATGTGAGGGGGAGGCAGGGCAGGAGAGGACATCAGTGATGGGGGTATGTGAGGGGGAGGCAGGGCAGGAGAGGACATCAGTGATGGGGATGTGAGGGGAGGCAGGGCAGGAGAGGGCATCAGTGATGGGGATGTGGGGGGAGGCAGGGCAGGAGAGGACATCAGTGATGGGGGTATGTGAGGGGGAGGCAGGGCAGGAGAGGGCATCAGTGATGGGGATGTGAGGGGGAGGCAGGGCAGGAGAGGACATCAGTGATGGGGATGTGAGAGGGAAGCAGGGCAGGAGAGGGCATCAGTGATGTTGATATGAGGGGAGGCAGGGCAGGAGAGGGCATCAGTGATGGGGATGTGGGGGGAGGCAGGAGAGGAGAGGGCATCAGTGATGGGGATGTGAGGGGGAGGCAGGGCAGGAGAGGGCATCAGTGATGGGGATATGATGGGTAGGCAGGGCAGGAGAGGGCATCAGTGATGGGGATGTGAGAGGGAAGCAGGGCAGAAGAGGGCATCAGTGATGGGGATGTGAGGGGAGGCAGGGCAGGAGAGGACATCAGTGCTGGGGATGTGAGAGGGAAGCAGGGCAGGAGAGGGCATCAGTGATGGGGATGTGGGGGGAGGCAGGGCAGGAGAGGGCATCAGTGATGGGGATGTGGGGGGGAGGCAGGGCAGGAGAGGACATCAGTGATGGGGATGTGAGGGGGAGGCAGGGCAGGAGAGGGCATCAGTGATGGGGATGTGAGGGGGAGGCAGGGCAGGAGAGGACATCAGTGATGGGGATGTGAGGGGAGGCCGGGCAGGAGAGGAGAGGGCATCAGTGATGGGGATGTGAGGGGAGGCAGGGCAGGAGAGGACGTCAGTGATGGGGATGTGAGGGGGAGGCAGGGCAGGAGAGGGCATCAGTGATGTTGATATGAGGGGGAGGCAGGGCAGGAGAGGACATCAGTGATGGGGATGTGAGGGGGAGGCAGGGCAGGAGAGGACATCAGTGCTGGGGATGTGAGGGGGAGGCAGGGCAGGAGAGGACATCAGTGATGGGGATATGATTGGTAGGCAGGGCAGGAGAGGACATCAGTGCTGGGGATGTGAGAGGGAAGCAGGGCAGGAGAGGGCATCAGTGATGTTGATATGAGGGGGAGGCAGGGCAGGAGAGGGCATCAGTGATGGGGATGTGAGGGGGAGGCAGGGCAGGAGAGGGCATCAGTGATGTTGATATGAGGGGGAGGCAGGGCAGGAGAGGACATCAGTGATGGGGATGTGAGGGGGAGGCAGGGCAGGAGAGGGCATCAGTGATGGGGATGTGAGGGGAGGCAGGGCAGGAGAGGACATCAGTGATGGGGATGTGAGGGGGAGGCAGGGCAGGAGAGGGCATCAGTGATGGGGATGTGAGGGGAGGCAGGGCAGGAGAGGTCATCAGTGATGGGGATGTGAGGGGGAGGCAGGGCAGGAGAGGACATCAGTGATGGGGATGTGAGGGGGAGGCAGGGCAGGAGAGGGCATCAGTGATGGGGATGTGGGGGGAGGCAGGAGAGGAGAGGGCATCAGTGATGGGGATGTGAGGGGGAGGCAGGGCAGGAGAGGACATCAGTGATGGGGATATGATTGGTAGGCAGGGCAGGAGAGGACATCAGTGCTGGGGATGTGAGAGGGAAGCAGGGCAGGAGAGGGCATCAGTGATGTTGATATGAGGGGGAGGCAGGGCAGGAGAGGGCATCAGTGATGGGGATGTGAGGGGGAGGCAGGGCAGGAGAGGGCATCAGTGATGTTGATATGAGGGGGAGGCAGGGCAGGAGAGGGCATCAGTGATGGGGATGTGAGGGGAGGCAGGGCAGGAGAGGTCATCAGTGATGGGGATGTGAGGGGGAGGCAGGGCAGGAGAGGACATCAGTGATGGGGATGTTAGGGGGAGGCAGGGCAGGAGAGGGCATCAGTGATGGGGATGTGAGGGGAGGCAGGGCAGGAGAGGTCATCAGTGATGGGGATGTGAGGGGGAGGCAGGGCAGGAGAGGGCATCAGTGATGGGGATGTGGGGGGAGGCAGGGCAGGAGAGGACATCAGTGATGGGGATGTGAGGGGAGGCAGGGCAGGAGAGGGCATCAGTGCTGGGGATGTGAGGGGGAGGCAGGGCAGGAGAGGACATCAGTGATGGGGATGTGAGGGGGAGGCAGGGCAGGAGAGGGCATCTGTGATGGGGATGTGGGGGGAGGCAGGGCAGGAGAGGGCATCTGTGATGGGGATGTGAGTGGGAAGCAGGGCAGGAGAGGACATCAGTGATGGGGATGTGAGGGGAGGCAGGGCAGGAGAGGACATCAGTGATGGGGATGTGAGGGGAGGCAGGGCAGGAGAGGGCATCAGTGATGGGGATATGATGGGTAGGCAGGGCAGGAGAGGGCATCAGTGATGGGGATGTGAGGGGGAGGCAGGGCAGGAGAGGGCATCAGTGATGGGGATGTGAGGGGGAGGCAGGGCAGGAGAGGACATCAGTGATGGGGATGTGAGGGGGAGGCAGGGCAGGAGAGGGCATCAGTGATAAGGATGTGAGGGGAGGCAGGGCAGGAGAGGGCATCAGTGATGGGGATGTGAGGGGGAGGCAGGGCAGGAGAGGGCATCAGTGATGGGGATGTGAGGGGGAGGCAGGGCAGGAGAGGGCATCAGTGATGGGGATGTGGGGGGAGGCAGGAGAGGAGAGGGCATCAGTGCTGGGGATGTGAGGGGAGGCAGGGCAGGAGAGGAGAGGGCATCAGTGATGGGGATGTGAGGGGAGGCAGGGCAGGAGAGGAGAGGGCATCAGTGCTGGGGATGTGAGAGGGAAGCAGGGCAGGAGAGGGCATCAGTGATGGGGATATGAGGGGAGGCAGGGCAGGAGAGGGCATCAGTGATGGGGATGTGGGGGGGAGGCAGGGCAGGAGAGGACATCAGTGATGGGGATGTGAGGGGGAGGCAGGGCAGGAGAGGGCATCAGTGATGGGGATGTGAGGGGGAGGCAGGGCAGGAGAGGACATCAGTGATGGGGATGTGGGGGGGAGGCAGGGCAGGAGAGGGCATCAGTGATGGGGATGTGAGGGGAGGCAGGGCAGGAGAGGAGAGGGCATCAGTGATGGGGATGTGAGGGGGAGGCAGGGCAAGAGAGGGCATCAGTGATGGGGATAAGATGGGTAGGCAGGGCAGGAGAGGACATCAGTGCTGGGGATGTGAGAGGGAAGCAGGGCAGGAGAGGACATCAGTGATGGGGATATGAGGGGAGGCAGGGCAGGAGAGGGCATCAGTGATGGGGATGTGGGGGGGAGGCAGGGCAGGAGAGGACATCAGTGATGGGGATGTGAGGGGGAGGCAGGGCAGGAGAGGGCATCAGTGCTGGGGATGTGGGGGGAGGCAGGGCAGGAGAGGGCATCAGTGATGGGGATGTGAGGGGGAGGCAGGGCAGGAGAGGACATCAGTGATGGGGATGTGGGGGGAGGCAGGGCAGGAGAGGACATCAGTGATGGGGATGTGGGGGGAGGCAGGGCAGGAGAGAGCATCAGTGATGGGGATGTGAGGGGAGGCAGGGCAGGAGAGGACATCAGTGATGGGGATGTGGGGGGAGGCAGGGCAGGAGAGGGCATCAGTGATGGGGATGTGAGGGGAGGCAGGGCAGGAGAGGGCATCAGTGATGGGGATGTGAGGGGAGGCAGGGTAGGAGAGGAGAGGGCATCAGTGCTGGGGATGTGAGGGGGGGCAGGGCAGGAGAGGGCATCAGTGATGGGGGTATGTGAGGGGGAGGCAGGGCAGGAGAGGACATCAGTGATGGGGATGTGGGGGGAGGCAGGAGAGGAGAGGACATCAGTGATGGGGATGTGAGGGGAGGCAGGGCAGGAGAGGGCATCAGTGATGTTGATATGAGGGGAGGCAGGGCAGGAGAGGACATCAGTGATGGGGATGTGGGGTGAGGCAGGGCAGGAGAGGGCATCAGTGATGGGGATGTGAGAGGGAAGCAGGGCAGGAGAGGGCATCAGTGATGGGGATGTGGGGGGAGGCCGGAGAGGAGAGGAGAGGGCATCAGTGCTGGGGATGTGAGAGGGAAGCAGGGCAGGAGAGGACATCAGTGATGGGGATGTGAGGGGAGGCAGGGCAGGAGAGGAGAGGGCATCAGTGCTGGGGATGTGAGGGGAGGCAGGGCAGGAGAGGAGAGGGCATCAGTGCTGGGGATGTGAGAGGGAAGCAGGGCAGGAGAGGACATCAGTGATGGGGATGTGAGGGGAGGCAGGGCAGGAGAGGAGAGGGCATCAGTGATGGGGATGTGAGGGGAGGCAGGGCAGAAGAGGAGAGGGCATCAGTGCTGGGGATGTGAGAGGGAAGCAGGGCAGGAGAGGAGAGGGCATCAGTGATGGGGATGTGAGGGGGGGCAGGAGAGGGTATCAATGACGGGGATTTGGGAGGGGGGCAGGATATCAATCAATGATGTGGATGGGGGTGTCAGGGGGCGCCTTAGTTCCATGTTTCCTGACTCCTAGGCCTCACTCACCAGACTGAATGTGATCTTGCGCCTAACCCTGTATAACTGCGCCTTCATAAGACAGCGGGGAGGGGGGAGAAAGAATGACATGAACCAACCAATAGAAAGACAGAGCCCATCCGGCACCAAAGAAACTTCTGCAAGCTAGGGCTCGGCCAGTCAGCGCAGAGAGACACCTACCTCCAGCACCTGCACCTGCCTCTGGGCCTCCGCCAGCTCCTGCTCCACTGTAGTCAGCGAGCGATCCAGGCGCCCCCTCTCAGCGGACAGCCGCAGAGTGTCCTCCGTGGTCTTCAGCTTCTCTCGCTCCACCTATAGGAGGAGACCGCTAGTGGGGTCACATTCTGCCTGGTTTTGGGTATGGCACATAAACCGCACCATATCCACCAACAAGCAGTAATGAAACACCCCCTAGTCCTGTGTCCACATCCACATCAATGTGCGCACATACCTGCTGCCGTTCTGGCCAGATAAGAGGTGGACATGGATGTAGACATGGATGCTCCGCTCACCTTATCCAGTGTTTTCTTCAGGGCGTTCTTATCCTTCTCGAGGCGCAGGGATGAGCGCTCCATCTCCCGCTTCTCCCCCTCTAGCTGAGCCATAGCGCGTTGGAGCCCGGCCAGACGCTCCTGGAGGAGATCTCTGTCTTCCTGCAACTTCTGGAGGTTACGGAGGGAGACTCCTTCACATTCCTGGCGCTGCCGTAAAACCTGTGGAAGCAGAAAAGCTTGGGAATTGCAAAAAGAAAAAAGGAAAATAATAAAATAAGGAGGGGGGGGGGGGGTAACACTGGTAACAGACCTCCTGCAGTTGTCGGACCTGTCCTTCTAGCTCCACGCGACGCAGTTCTCCTTCAGCCATTTCATCCCTCAGCTCCTGGATCTGCTCTATTAACCCTGCATTCTGCTTTTTCCCATCCGCCACAGCGAGCCGAGCCGCCTCCAGACGCTCCTAGGGAAAAGAACAGACATAAGAGACCCCGGCCACTATATAGTGATCAGCGGTGCAATGTTCTGCAGGGTCCGGCCCGGTCACCTGCAGGATGCGTCTTTCATGCTCGCTGCTGGTCAGCATCTTCTGCAGTTGTCCCATCTTCTCCTGTGAGGAGCTGGTGCTGGAGTGACTCTCCGAGAGGGCGCTGGATAAACTCTGGACTTTCTCTCGTAACAAGTTCTCACTATCCTGGACCTTCCCCAGCGTCGTGTTCAGGCGATCTACACACAGCTGCAGCGCACCTACCTTCACCTCACTGTCTGACAACTGCAGAGAGGGAGAGAGGAGTTGTCAAACAATACACTGCAAAACGGTTTACAGAAATGTGTTTATTCTTAAAGGGATATTCCAGGAATAAGAATAATTCATATTCATAATGCACTATGGCTGTAGTCTGTTGGTTGCAGTGCATCGAGTATGGCCGGTGTTATGGTGAGACGTCATCTCAGTGATTCAATGTGCAGTGATGGCAGTAACACATCATTACTAACAGAGCAGGACAGTCTCCCATCACTGGGAGCAGAAGATAAGAGGAAGGAGCTGTTACTGAGAACTAGGGGATCATGGGAGTTCTAGTTGTAGATGGTGGCCATCTTGGACATAACAAAGCCCATAAATCATGTGAATCATAAAAGGAAACTATTTAAAGAGTACCTGTCACCCGAAATAATGACCCAAGGAGCTGCTTACAAAAGAACATACCGATAAGCTAGCAAACACTGCGCTACTTAGCGCTCCGAAAGCTGGACTAAGCTTTCAGCGGTCCGGCGTATTCATGAGGGGGCGGCCCGAGGAGGTGGTGACTACCGCATGAAGCCTGGCAGTCACCGCCGGCCTATTGTGTGGGAGGGGCAGTCCGGGGGAGAAGCAGCGCCTACGACTGTCCCCTCATGAATATGACGGACCGCCAGCATATTCGGACCGTTATGTAGTGCAGTGTTTGCTAGCTTATCGGTATGTTCCGATAAAGCTAGTGGTTTAACACTGCTATTAGGACTTTCCATAGTCATTATATTAGGTGACAGGTCTTCTTTAAGCTCAGTTTTGTGATTAATAAGATTTAGTTCTGTTGTATTAATTTATTTATAGCAGTATGGGTTTTTGTATTAGACGTTCATATTCCTGGAATACTCCTTTAACGCTGAAACTATCATAACGTGTGCAAAAACAGAATAGTGAGTGCAGCTCTGGAGTAGAATATCGGATGTAACTCAGGATAAGTAATGTCATGTATGTACACAGTGACTGCACCAGCAGAATAGTGAGTGCAGCTCTGGGGTATAATACAGGATGTAACTCAGGGTCAGTACAGGATAAGTAATGTCATGTATGTACACAGTGACTGCACCAGCAGAATAGTGAGTGCAGCTCTGGAGTATCATACAGGATGTATTGGACCACTGGATCATACAGGATTTTAAGACTGAATCTAGTGTATCTCATGTCACTAGTCATAAAGGTTACAATTCAGTCTGGGAAATGTGAGTGATAACACTGATGATAATTCTCAGACATCATTATAGGATTAGCTCAGCTCTGCTACATGGGGTCACCTGTCTCTGCAGTCCTTCTATCCGCTGCTGCATTTCCTGTATTTCAGCCTCTCTGTCGGCCAGTACCAGTCGCACCCTCTGTAGTTCGCCCTCCAGCCCTCTCCGGGACAGCTCCAGTTTGGTGTTACGGTTCTCAGCAGCGTCAAGCACTTCCTTCAGACGTCGCTTGTCGCTGTCAAGTTTTGCTTCATTTGCTTTCATTTTATTGACTTTCTCCTAAAGCACAAAAGAGAAGACTGTACAGCAAGTAGCTCTTATTCATAGAAGCAACGCAATGCCCTCTATGTCATGTCTATGAAGGGAGGTGGTGACCGAGTATTATAGTGTTCAGTGCTCTGAACCCTTCTGTGCCACAATCATCAAGAAGTAAAATCCTGTCATTCTGCAGCAACCAGTAGGGGGAGCTGACTGCACACAAAACATCAATAGATCCTATTAAACCTTGTTTCCTCTATATGGTTACTATATACCCATGTGCAGGCTGTAGTATAGATGATACCTGGGCTGCGCGATGCTCACTCTCTGCTGCCTGCAGGCTACGCTCTAGACTTGCAGCTTTCTCCAGCGCCATCTTGCGCTCTCTCTCGTAGCGCCGTAGTGTCTCCTCCTGCAGGATTAGTGTGGTCTGCATATTACTGAGCTTCCCATCCGTGGTACGCTTTCCTGTATGGAGGGACATATTAGAGGAGGTGACCCAACCACAGCAGTGCCTCTATAGGTAATAAGGTCATATAGCAGTATTCCCAATCCACAACAGACACCCCGAATCTTCTCACCTTCCTCCACTTCCGACAGCAATTTCTGCAGCTGCTGGACCCGTGTGGATGCTCCTTCCTTCTCAGCCTCCATCTCCACCAGCTGCCGGGATGTGGTCCCCACCTGAGTGCGCAGATCATCCTAACAACAAGGAGCAGAAAGGATTTCATTACGATAGATAGGGTTATAATTTAATACACACAATGAGGGACTTTATTCCTTACCCTTTCGCGCTGAGTGTCTCGTAGTTCCTGAAGGAAATCCCTCAGGGCACCTCGGATCACCTCAGGGTCAATGTCAGCACTCAGCTGCTCTCCACGTGTGGGCGATATTGCTCTTTCTGGGGTCTTGCTGCGTTCTGGACTTCCAGTGCGGGGGATGGGGCTGCCACGTCCATCAGTGGTGGTCGTGTAAGTGTTGTCAAAGCCTAAAAGAAGAGAAAACTGATGTGAAGGGAATCTTAATGTGCGTTTGAGTGTCTGTGTTACTTGTATACTTAGATTTACCTTTCAGTGGTGAGAAGGTCCTCTTGGGAGATCCGCTGCGTCCTCGTACGGCTGGACTTGGTGTGCGTCCGGCGCGGCCGATTCCTAGTGTTCTCCTCAAGGCGGAGTGTAAGCTGCTGAGTTTAAACTCCATCTCCCTCTTCTGCCCCTCAAGCCGGGACAGCTCGGCCTCCAGTCCGTGCACGCGGCCCTCACTGGCACTCAGCTTCAGGCTAAGCTGAGCCGCTTCCTCCTGTGCCGCAACAAGTTTGATCTCCAGGTTGCGAGTGTTATCAAGCAGCTTCTTCTCATTGCCTCGTACTTCCTCCAAGTTGCCCTGAAGCTCCTTCTCACGGAGGCCAAAGTCGCTCTCCACCTCAGACAGCTTCCTCTGGAGGGCGCTGAGCTGTGTGTGTGTGTGTGTGTGTGTGTGTGGGGTATGAAGGTTAGTACCCCAGACCATAGTCATTCTACATCACATGATATAGACACATGATCCTCTCACCTCTTTCCTGGCTGCTTCGCGGCCGCTCTCTGTCTCCACGAGTTTCTGCTTCAGGGAGAAGCTGTCTCTGCGCACCTCTTCTTCCCGCTGTTCACAAAGTGAGAGGCGGGCCTGCACCTCGGCCAGATCCCGGCCACGCTTAACACCCTCATCATCCAAAACCTTCAGCTGCAAAAAAAAAAAAAAAAAAAAAGGTCATAGATGTGATTTTGGTCAAAGAATGAGTAGACCAGGGCCATATGAATCCCAAATAACTGATAAGGAGTACTGGGATTTGTAGTTCTGCATGTATTATTGTCATGTATAAACTTATGTGGTTATATCAGGGCTCCATTTTCACCTACCACAACCTCCATCAGGCTCACCTGTCTGCGCAGATCCTGCAGTTCCCTCCGTGCCTCCAGTCGTGAGCGCTCCACCTCCCTGAGGTTGCTGCGAAGATCTGACGTCTCCTTCTCTGCTGCAACTCGAGACTCTTCCAGAACTGAAAGCCGCTGCTCCTTCTCCTCATTACCACGCTTCAAGCTGGAGAGGATGAAAGAAGACACATGTGACGAATCCTGAAACAAGGGAAGTGCTGCACCTCATCCTCCCTATAGCATATAATAGAGTATAGTGTATGATACGAGGTGGGGTATGATGGGAGCTATAGCATATAATAGAGTATAGTATATGGTAGGAGAGGTGGTGTATAATGGGAGGTATAGTATATGGTAGGAGAGGTGGTGTATAATGGGAGGTATTGTATATGGTAGGAGAGGTGGTGTATGATGGGGGTGTATAATATGATGGGAGAGGTGGTGTATAATGGGAGGTATAGTATATGATAGGAGAGGTGGTGTATAATGGGAGGTATAGTATATGATAGGAGAGGTGGTGTATGATGGGGATATATAATATGATAGCAGATGTAGTGTATAATGGAAGGTATAGTATATGATAGGAGAGGTGGTGTATTATGGGAGTGTATATAGTATGATGGGAGAGGTGGTGTATGATGGGAGGTATAGTATATGGTAGGAGAGGTGGTGTATGATGGGGGTATATAATATGATGGGAGAGGTGGTGTATGATGAGAGCTTTAGTACATGATATGAGAGGTGGTGTATGATGAGAGTTATAGTATATGATAAGAGATGTAATGCATGATGGGGGTATAGTATATGATAGGTGGTGTATTATGGGGGGTATATAATATGATGGGACAGGTGGTGTATGATGGGGCAGAGTATATGACACAAGTGGTGGTGTCTGGTGACGCAGGAATATCTTGGTACCTGATGCGCTCGCTCTCGGCCCGGCGCACGGCTCCTCGTAGCTCCTCATTAGATTTTTGCACGGCCTCCTTCTCTTTGGCCTCATCACTGAGAGATCGCCGCAGGTCCAGCACTTCCTTCTTGTGAATCTCCACTGCCTCGTGACTCTCCCGCACACGTCGGTGCGCTTCTATCAGCTCCCGGCGCAGGGCGTCCCTGGCGTCCTCCACTACACACAGCTGAGTCTTTAGCTCCTCTACCTGGGAATGCACAGAGAGGGCGCTATGAATTTACAACATTCTAAAATATAGTTATATTATAGTTATAATTCATAGTTTTGCAACTTTCTAACAAACTTAAGGGATTTTTTTTCTGCGCACGCTGCAGAATGTCATGTGGAAAATCTCCATAAAATCGGCTCATTTTTTATCTGCAATTTTCATGCGGGTTTGTTTTATTTGTAGCTTTTTGAAGCACTTTTTATTACTTCTTTTGTTTAACCTGATATGATGCAATTTCAAATGAAAATCTACAAAATGGTGTGGATTTCAGGGAACTTTTCCCATACCCATAGACTTCAATTTTTTAAAAAATTTCAAAAATTTGCAAGGATGCACGAGAAAAAAAAAAGACATGATCATTATTTTATTTTCCGCATTGAATAAACATTTCTATGCAGGGAAAAAAGCACATCGTCCACATTACTTACTCCAAATCACCTTCACTTTAGTGCTACTGTATTATGCATGTGTGCAGAAAGCCTTATACTTATCAGCTGATCTCAAAGAGAATGGTCAATGCTGATAAATTGTAACAAACCCTTAGTGAGACTCTGAAAATGGTTATGAAAATTGAGGACCTTGTCTTTTTATGTATCTGCCATGTTACTGACCTCCCTTAGTGCTGACTCCCGCTGCTTCCCCAGCTCTCGCATTTGCTCCTGGAGACTCTTTAGCTCACGCTCATGAGATGCCAGCGATTCTTCAAACTGCACGCGGAGACTCTTCAGCTCAGAGTTCAGGGAGATAATGGTGCTCTGTGGATGGGGAGTGTGCAGTCAGTGATATTATACAAGTAAAACTTACCGCAATACTACATCTGGCGCTAGCTCAGATCAATGAGGTCCATATGGATTACACATACAAGTGTCACGCCCCATAGTCTTGTATTACAGTGCACTATATATCAGAACATCAGTTTGGGCTCACCCGGTCCTGCTCTTGTCTGGTCTGGCTCTCCCTCTTGTGTCGCTCCATCTCCAGGCTGAGGGCTGCCAGTGTACTATGAGCGTTGCTCAGCTTTTCGCTTAAAGACGCTTTTTCCGATTCCTTCAGAGATAAAGCCTGTGATATAAAGAGAAGAGAAGTGATACTGAGGATTTAATGTGGTGTACGTCTAGTCTCTATACATGTCCGGTCTGTCACCCTGTCCCGCACCTGCTGTTTCTCACTCTCGGCCTGTAACAAGCTTTCATCCCGCTCTTGTTGTAGGGTTGTTATCTCTTCACTTAGCTCTTCCCGCTCCATCTCGTATCGCGCCAGCAGCTCCTCTCGCTCCAGCGTCAGCCGGCGGAGTAACTCTTCTTTCTCTGACAGCAGTTCCAGACGGATGGCATCCTACACCGAAGGAAACTTCAGTCATTCACACATCTGAACCCACTGGGGCCATAACCCCCGACACATGGGGTGAGGGGATTAGCTTGGGTTACCCACCTTCTCCTGCAGCAGCCTCTCCACATCTTCTTCATGGGCTTTCTGCTTGCTCTTCAGAGTGATCTGCGCTTCATCCTCCACATGGTTGAGTTGCTGGTTCAAGGCCTCCTTGTCCCGCTCCAGTTTAGCAAGTTCAGCCTCCATCTGTTTCCGTACAGCACCGACCTCCGCTAGGGCACCAGAAACAGAAGAAGTTTATCAGTACTGGAGTATTGTGGAATAATAATCCCTGATGCTCCAGATACACTTGGCTTAATTCCGAATTCCAGGTCAGGGAAACCTTTCACCTCTAAAGATTTATCCATTTATCCCTGGTACCAGAGTCTTACCAGAGGTCATTTCCTTATCGAACACATTATCTGTCTCTCAGATTGCTCTACAGATCTGGACAGATGCAGACAGTCAGTATACAGGTGCATAGCCCTCCGTGAGAGGTGAAGACTCAGCCCCAAGCTCCTCCTGTGCACAGTGTGCTGATATTGCTGTATACCCTATATACACTACAGCAGCGAAGTACAGAGCTGGCTCTCTTACCTTGCAATGCCTCCTTTGCCAGGTGTAGATTCTGGTTTTCTCCTTCCAGCTGCTCCTTGCGGTTTGTTGTATGGACAAGCTGCTGCTGGATATCAAACAGTGTTGTCTCCAGCGCCTCTTTCTCTGACCTGTGGTAACAGATAGTAAATGGGATCCAGGTCCCTCATTACAGCCAGGCTCTCCCATGGAGCTCCTAGTTTGTCTGTGTCAATCCCAGTGTGGCTTGCGTTACTACCTGAGTGTTTAGCTTGCTGCTTAGCTACGTGGAGCCAGGGCAAGTCACACCAATATCACCTCCTACTGGCAGATTTTCATAAGGATAGATTGTGATGGCAGCTTAGTATTGGTAAGACTTTATGGTTTAATTATGGGAAGTATTATACTGAATATTACGGTGTTTCTAGATTACGGATCTAGAATAAAGTCTTTGCCCTTCTTTGTTCTGTAGCCTTGTATACCTGAGTGCGGCTATCTCCTCTGACTGCGCCCGGTTCTCTCGCTCGCAGGCGGTGAGCTGCACCACGAGACTGCCTTTGTCCTTCATCAGTGTCTCCTTCTCTCTGGAGGCACGGAGGAGACCCTCACTGTGCTGCTCCACCTCCTTACGGCTCTGAACCAGATCTTCACTCAGTCCATTCCTCTGACGAGTCACCTAGCGGAGAATAGACAAAGCCCTAAATTTAGATCTGGACCCAACTCATCATATGATCTATTCTTTATCATGTATAACCCTACATACCCACAACTCCCGGTTCAATGGTCTGCTCGTACCTGGCCCAGCTGTTCTTGTAGATGTGCCTTCTCTTTGCGCAGTAACTGGAGCTCCAGTAGTAGTTTCTCCCGGGTCTGCTCCATGGCTTGCAGGGAGTTATCCAGCCCAAAGCGTTCCGTGTCCAGATCCAGCTTTTCCTGCTCCAAACGAACCAGCTCATCCCTGATCGAGGCCTTCTCCTGCTCTACTTCATGCTTCTGTCCCTGCAAGGAAGCCCGCTCCTGCTCTAGCTGCAAAATGAATAGAGTGAATAGGACTCCATCAAACTGCAGTCTCATGATGGCCCCAAGGCTACGATGATGGAGGATAACTCCATTGAAGACCAAATCCTCAAAATATAATTTCAGATTTTCCCAGCCGTGCACCACATGTATCACATCTTCACACCTGGATTGATACTTAAGCTGGATATGATATGACACAGAAAATAGTACTAAGTAGTCTCTGTCAATGACATCTCCTCATGTCTCCTTTGAGATGATACAACCAGATCAAAATGCAATAAATGGCACCCATATGTGACACATGGCATACCTGAGCAATGACTCTGTTGAGATCAGTTTTGTCCTGCGCCAGACTCTCGTTCAGTGCACTCATCTTGGATAAAGCATCTCGTAGAGACGCCTCTTCTGTTCTCTGTCGATTCAGTGCGAGCTCCAGCTCTGCCCGGTTTATTTCAGCCTGGAAGGATAGAGGTCAGTACATATTTTTTGGTGACTACAATAATGAACCAACTTATTATTTGTTATAATAGAGAGGGGATAAATATCATACAGGTAGGGCATACGGTAGCTTACCCTGGAGAGCGCCTGAGAAATATCTGTCTTCTCTGCTTCCAGCACCTCCTTCTCCAGACTGGACTGATGCAGAGATTCCTTCACTACTACCAGTTCCTTTCTCAGAGCAGAGAGTTTCATGTCCAGCTGCTCCTGGGTTTTGTGCCTAAAGATGGGGATTACGGTGTTTCAATTCTCAGTGGTCACCGCAGAGCACCCACCCTCTGTGTACTGGGGGCTAAGCTACGCCAACAAAGCCTTTATCTATTTGTGTCGCCCCCAGATTCTCAACAATCCAAAATGTAACAGTTTGTTATTAGTCCATTATGTGTGATTCCAACATATAACTTAACCTTCTTGCAACTATGTTTTACATGTATTTATTGTTTCTTGCAATGTATGTTTTACATTGTGGAGATGGATTTATCTCCATCGTAGCGTATCACTCACCCTCTTTCCACCTCTCGCTGCACCCTGTCACGGTCCTGACACATATCTTCCTTCTCCTCCTGTAAGAGGTCTCGTTGACGCTGAAGGTCGCTGTTCGCCAGCTGCAGTTTTTCAGCCTCTTGACGCTGCGTCTCCATCTGTCCCTGCAGATTCTGGACATTACGCTCTAGGGTGGCCCTTTCACTGGAGCAAAAGAAGGTAACATTAGACCAGACTACACAGAGTCCATTGGCGTTATAACATAGACTGTAAGCTATTGCGAACAGGGTCCTCACTCCTATTGTTCCATATGAATGTTTGTGCTCTGTAATGTCTTATTTTATTTTTATATGTTGCCTATGAGTTTTAAAGCCGACAGAATATGATGGCGTTATATAAAGATTATTATTATTACAGAGTTCTGTGTATTTCTTGCATTGTACCTGTTCAGTTGCTCTATGTTGCTGCGGAGTCTGGATATGCTGAGGTCTGCATCATCTTTGGTCATGGTGGACGTGTCCAGATCTTGTTGCAGTTGACTTATTTTTTGCTCCAGGACCCTGCGGTCATTCTCGCTGTCACTGAGCTGTTTGCGTAGATTGCCCACAGTTTCTTGCCCGGCCTCCAGTCTTCCCCGCAACTCCTGCAAACAAGTGATTCAATCAGTGGTATAGACAGAATAATGATATGAAATGGTATGAAATGTGCAATACAGATGTAAGGGGAGTTGTGGAAGATTTGTGTCAGTTCCTAAGTGACACAACTTACCTGTATCTGCAGCTGTCGCCTCTGGAGAGCAGAATGCACAGCAGTGAGAGCAGAGTCACGGAAAGCCGGAGACAGGCTACGTCTAGGGGAGGCACTACGGTGAGGAGAGGGCCGGCGGATAGGAGATGAAGTACGTAGGCTGCTGGAGAGGCCTCGCAGGCTGAGCCCCGGACCCTCACTGTCCAGAAGCTCAAATGTCTTATCGCTGGTGGAGAGCTGAAGACCACTGTCTGCATCACTCAGGACCGCCTAGACATAGAGGATAGTGAAATGTTAGAAAGGACCCAGTGATGTTACAGGGCAGGGCTCTTTCACATTGGCGTCTGTGCTCATTGTATTATGTCTCTGTTGCTTTGAAAACATTGATTTCTCAGCCCCATCCATGAAAAAAAAAATCTGATGTTTCATCAGTTTTTTTTGCGCACCCATAGACTTCCATGGGCATCCGTAATAAAATAGGACAGGTTTCATAATTTTTGCTATGAACAACAGATCAGTGAAAAAAACAAGAAAATGTGTTAACACCCATTAAAAACAACTGCTTTGTGAGGCATCCACAGAGATCAATGAACCCCGGATATGAAAAACAACGCCAGCGTGAAAGAGCCCGTATTCTGAGATGTACATAGATATCCAAGTAATTTTAGGATAAATATTTTCTAATCCATTTAAGTTGCAGAATTCTAATAACTTAATATGTGCCTATCACAGGAACCAGCCGACAATTACTATACAGATACATCCGCGTATGTCAGACCTGTGTAAGTTCCCGAAGAGTCTCCTGGAGTATCTCCCTTTCAGATTTCAGAGCTTCCACCTCTTCTCCTACAAGTGTTACGTGGTCCTCCACACGACTCCTCTCCTAAAACACAAGTACTATCACATCAAACGACTGTAAAACCAGCAGATTGTGATTGTAGCTCAAGAGGTGAATGTGGGGCGTATGGTGTGATGTAATTAAAGAAACACAAAGGATTCTCAAGGTAACACATCATAGTGATCCAATATAAATTTATATATAAAATGATCTATAGTTGGTTTCTGAGTTAACCCCTTCAGTACCTGCTCTTGCAGTTGTCTGATCTGCAGATCCTTGTCCATGTTCTGGCTCTGCAGCCGCTCAATGCTCTTGCTCAGCTCTGCAGCCCTGTGATATAAGCATGCACACAATTAGGTTTATACCTTGGGGTCTGTTGACCCAGTGCCTATTACTTCTATGCCTGTCACTTACCTGGCACTAAGCTCCGCTTTCTCAGCATCGTATGCTGCTTGTAACTGGATCATTCCTCGCACCTTGTCTTTGAGCTGCTCATCTAGCTGGGCGAGCTGTAATGCTTGTCTCTCCACCACCACCACGCCGCTGTTCTCCGCCAGGCGCAGGGAACTGCTGACATTCAGGCAGGAGGCATGCAGCGAGCGGCAGGACTGTGACAACTCCTTCTGCATCACTGACAAGTCCCTGCACAGAGGAGGTGATCACACATGAGACCTAGAATATAGACAGTATGGAGAAAAGTCCACCCTGCCAGACACCTACCTCTCCGTCATGGTCTTCATCTCACTGAAATGCCTCCTGAAGCCAACCACCTGCCTCCACAGGGACAGCAGACGGCTGTGCTCATTGCTGAAGTATGCATTAAAGGACTGTAGGGGGCGATAGATGATTTAGATTATAAATCTGGTGTAGATCAGCTTTCTCTTTATGTGTTTTAGGTTGCACTGCCCTTACCTCTTCTTCGCGTCTCCACTCGCTCTCTCTCTGTTCCAGCTCGTCACGGGCTTTGGTCCAGTCGGCCGTCAGTTTGCGCAGATCCTCACTTAGCGCCTGGTTGGCAGAGTTGGCCTGGTCCAGTTGTTCTCTCAGCATGACATTGACCTGGGTCAGGCTGGCGCTTCTGTGTGCGATAGATAGATACAATAAGTCTTTGTCACAAAGACCCCAATCCCAAAACTAGTGGTAAACTACCAGCCGTCAGTGCCAGCCTCTACATATATCTCTCACCCATCAGATTTCAGTTCAGTATATATAGAAAATTATTATTATTATTTGGTTGGGGGACTCTTCTACCTTTGTTGTTCCTCCTCCAATCGTATCAGGGTGTTCTCTAGTTCATTGCTGGTTTCCTCCTCCTGTCGCAGCCGTGAATCAGTCATCTCCAGGCGGCTCTGTGTTATACAGGATATAAATATTGGTCACTTCACATTACACAGCTTGTCCCATGGAATATTCCCATATATAACATCTCTGCTATCTGTCAGCGAATATGAATTGATTGTATCCAGTAGCTTGTTACAATGTATAGGTAGAGAATAACAGCAAGCTGAGAACTTGGATAAGAATGCAAAGTATTCTAGTATGGAAGATAAAGCTTTGTTACCAATAAGAGCTCATATCATCCTACTATACATTATCAGCACTGTGGCTCAGTGGTTTGCATTACAGCCTTGCAGCGCTGGGGTCCTGGGTTCAAGTCCCAGGGTCAACATCTGCAAAGACTTTTTATGTTCTCTCCGTGTTCTCTGCATAGGTCTCCTCCGGGTTCTCCGGTGTCCCCCCACACTCCAAAACTTACAGGTAGGTTGATTAGATTGGGAGCCCCATTGGGGACAGGGACCAATTTGGCAAGCTCTGTGCAGCGCTGTTTAATCTGTGTGCGGTATATAAATAAAAGAATTATTTTATTATTATTATCAGACTCACACTGAGACGCTCCTGTTCCAGTTCTGTGGAACGTTCCAGAAGCTGCTGCTCCACCTCTCCACATCGCTTCTTGTACTGCAGGACCTGCCGGAAGGAGGAGAAGACATCATAACAGTTAACATCTTAGAAATGACCTGAAACATGTACAATCACTTATATGTAACGTTTACTCATAAAACTATTGTTCTCTGTTGACTTTGCTGGAAAATTCTTTGTATCTTGCTCATAAGATCCACACCACACAATTGTTTTTGGTCTGTAAATTTCAGACCATGTGGTGGCCAGAATTTATGAACTAACCACGTTGCAGAGGACAGTACTTCATGTATCACAGTGCTACAGGATACACAGAGTCCTTTCTTCCCTGCAGAACAGAAGCAAGGGGAAGCAGGGACTCCTTGCATCATATATCACTATGATGCATAGAGTCATCTGCACTGTCTGCCAGTCAGTGATTCACACCTTATACCATCTCCAAGTGGCCAATTTCTTACCTTAGCCTGAAGTTTCTGTACAAGCTGGGCCTGCCGTTGCTGTCCCTCCTGGTAGGCCTGTAGCTTACGCTTGTACGCAGCCTGCTCCTCCTCCAGCCGCCGCCGCAGCTCCACATTCTGCTGGGCCAAGCTCCGCGTCTCCAGGGAATCTCTCTCCCGCTCGCCAGTCTCCAGTCGTAGGGTCTGCTCCAGCTGTCAGGACCAAGAGGAGATGCGGAATTATGTTATAGACAAGAGGTTATACAATATAATACAAATTTGTGCTCTAATTCTCCAATTTTTAAGATCTCTGCTAGCTGTTAATACATTTCACAGGAGCATTCTTGAAGTTGGGTGTTTAGTGAATGTAACTAAATCCCTGCAACAGTGTAACGCTATGAGAGGTCTATGCAGGTCTCAGTCAGTGACCAATACACTTGCAAAGACTTCATGACCCCGACACAGTGAAACACACCTCGCTCTGATCGTTCCCATCTGCAGCGTGCACAGCCGATCCTTTTGGCTCCTCCCACAGCCAGCTCAGGGGCTGGTCCAGCTTATACAACAACAAACAGAGGCGGAGTCAGCTGAGGTATGTGATAGGGCAAACACAACACATGTATGATATACATGTCATTATAAGATACACACATCTGCGTTCGTAACAGGATCCAGACCCCTCAGAAGCAGACAATCTTCTAGCTGCAGTGGACAAAAAACTTAATTCAATGGAACCCCAATATCAGGAAATCCTAATGCTCCCCAACATTTGGCCTAGCTCCAGTGCCGGCATCTCCCCATACTCAATCCAGTTCCAGTTGCTTCCCACACCTGCTCCGGTACCCGCCATCTCTCCACATCCCCCCCCCCCCCTGTGCCTGGCACCACCCCACACCCGCTCCAGTGCCCAACGACTACCCACACCCACTCCAGTGCCTGCCATCTCTCCACATCCCCCCCGTGCCTGGCACCTTCTCACATTCTCACACCCGCTCCTGTGCCCAACGACTCCCCACACCCACTCCAGTGCCAGCCATCTCTCCACACATACCCCAGTGTCCACCATCTCTCCACACCCATCCCAGTGTCCGCCATCTCTCCACACCCACCCTGGTGTCCGCCATCTCTCCACACCCACCCTGGTGCCCGCCATCTCCCCACACCCACCCTGGTGCCAACCATCTCTCCACACCCATCCCAGTGCCCGCCATCTCCTCACACCCACCCCAGTGCCAACCATCTCTCCACACCCACCCCAGTGTCCACCATCTCTCCACACATACCCCAGTGTCCACCATCTCTCCACACCCATCCCAGTGTCCGCCATCTCTCCACACCCACCCTGGTGCCCGCCATCTCCCCACACCCACCCTGGTGCCAACCATCTCTCCACACCCATCCCAGTGCCCGCCATCTCCTCACACCCACCCCAGTGCCAACCATCTCTCCACACCCACCCCAGTGTCCACCATCTCTCCACACATACCCCAGTGTCCGCCATCTCTCCACACCCACCCCAGTGTCCGCCATCTCTCCACACCCACCCCAGTGTCCGCCATCTCTCCACACCCACCCCAGTGCCAACCATCTCTCCACACCCACCCCAGTGTCCGCCATCTCTCCACACATACCCCAGTGTCCGCCATCTCTCCACACCCACCCCAGTGTCCGCCATCTCTCCACACCCACCCCAGTGTCCGCCATCTCTCCACACCCATCCCAGTGCCTGCCATCTCCTCACACCCACCCTGGTGCCCGCCATCTCCCCACACCCACCCCGGTGCCCGCCATCTCCCCACACCCACCCCAGTGCCCGCCATCTCCCCACACCCACCCCAGTGCCCGCCATCTCCCCACACCCACCCCAGTGCCCGCCATCTCCCCACACCCACCCCAGTGCCCGCCATCTCCCCACACCCACCCCAGTGCCCGCCATCTCCCCACACCCACCCCAGTGCCCGCCATCTCCCCACACCCACCCCAGTGCCCGCCATCTCCCCACACCCACCCCAGTGCCTGCCATCTCCCCACACTTTTTCCAGTGGCAGGCATATCCTGGCATCTATCTGCAGTCTTTTCCATTCCTTTATCTTCCAGGTCCTTTCATTAATTATCTGTCTCCTTACTGTCTCTATCAGCTGCATCAAGATAATGTAAGGAGACTCTTAGACTCCATCCCTCGTTATTGTATGCAGTCACACTAGACCCAGCGAGCAGTCTGGTTATGAAGTGGTTAATGTCTCAACACCTCGGTATATACCCCACCGGCCGTCGCTTATAGAGGAGCCGGAGCACATAGCAGCCGGTTTCTATAGCAGCCCCGGCTCCTGCGCCTTGCCTCAGACATCAGGATACTTGCCCGAACGACTCTCTTCCTGACAAAGGCCCCGGCCTCCTCCTCCTCCATTCTTATAAGAAAATGGAAACTAAAAACAAAGATGCAGCACCGTCCTCTAGTCCTTCATCCTAATTATACCCCTGCACCTGCTGGGCCTCCCCCCACATTCACTTTCAGCACAAAGAGAAAGACGGGAATAATGAGATTATCGATGGGAGAAACACGAAATCCCTCCTGGTGTCTGCACGCTCCAAAGCGAGGGATGAGGGAAGGCGTCACAATGTACAGAGGCAGCGACAGCGTAACAGCGTATAGGAGGAATAAGCACAGGCGAGGACCACAATGGGGTCTACACGGAAGCACCTACCCCAAGGCATGAGGACTAAGCAGAATGAAATACTCCATGGACTGCGGTCTGCATGGAAGGAGGCATGTGTCCAACCAGAAAAACGTTCTCCGAGGAATGGGGTGTACACAGAAGGCAAGGCATGAGGTCTAAGCAGCATGCCATACCCCGTGGAACGGGGTCTGCATGGAAGGAGGCAGGGGTCTAAGCAGAAAGACATAACCTGGGGAATGGAGCCAGCATAGAAGGACATACATAAAAGCATGAGGTTTACACAAACTTCTGTGTAACTTCCCTAAAGTCTTTGCTTTCTGTCAGTGAATGGGAAAAGTATTTCTTACAAGCAGAGACTTGTAATAACATAGCCGAGCTGAGGGGTTGTAACAATGGGATAGAATAGAAGAGGTATTAGGAGTAAGGACAGGTGAGAGGCCTGATACTATTGGGGACCCCTCCAGACCACAGTCACCAGTCCTGGAAGAATCTGCAATAAAGCAGGCATCCTGCAGCCATGTCTATTGTCACAGACTGAAAGACACATGGCTGTGCATAGGGAAAATCTCCCTGGAAACAGTCAACAGAGAGATAGAGTGAGCATACCCAGCGGACGACAGGTGTCACTCACAATTCACACAGGCGTGTCACAGGTCTCCACTATCAATCATGTGCAGCAACTGTAAGCTCTTCAGCCAAGGGGTCAGACACTGGCAACTTCATGGTCGACAACGCCTCGGATATATCTGCTATCCTACAGTCATTGCCTATTGCTCCGCTTCATACACCTCCAGTGTATATGATGGCTGTATAATGTGAGCACTGATGTCATCACTACACAAACTGCGCTCCAGGCTCCTGAGCAAAGGTGATCACCATGGATAAGATGTGACATTCTCTGCAGGGGGCCCGGACAGTCTGGTGGGAACGGATGAGGGGACAAAGAGGTGTATGAATGCGCCATTGACAGCCATGCACTGGACAGAACGACCGTGGGCAAGTCTGAGCCTGCCGGCTGCCCCTCAGTGCCCACAGCCTGTCCGGACAAGAAACTTACCCAGAAAAGGAAGAGAAAGTAACATGGGCTACAATCTCTTACACCAACCACAAGATATATAAATTATACACGCTAATATACATATATCATTATATACAGGAGATCCCCAGGTTATACCGGCTGTGCATATATCATTATATACAGGAGATCCCCAGGTTATACCAGCTGTACATATATCATTATATACAGGAGATGCCCAGGTTATACCAGCTGTACATATATCATTATATACAGGAGATCCCCAGGTTATACCAGCTGTACATATATCATTATATACAGGAGATCCCCAAGTTATACCCGCTGTACATATGTCATTATATACAGGAGATCCCCAGGTTATACCAGCTGTACCTATATCATTATACACAGGTTATACCAGCTGTACATATATCATTATATACAGGAGATCCCCAGGTTATACCGGCTGTACATATATCATTATATACAGGAGATCCCCAGGTTATACCAGCTGTACATACATCATTATATACAGGAGATCCCCAGGTTATACCGGCTGTACATATATCATTATATACAGGACATCCCCAGGTTATACCCGCTGTACATACATCATTATATACAGGAGATCCCCAGGTTATACCGGCTGTACATATATCATTATATACAGGAGATCCCCAGGTTATACCCGCTGTACATACATCATTATATACAGGAGATCCCCAGGTTATACCCGCTGTACATACATCATTATATACAGGAGATCCCCAGGTTATACCAGCTGTACATATATCATTATATACAGGAGATCCCCAGGTTATACCCGCTGTACATACATCATTATATACAGGAGATCCCCAGGTTATACCAGCTGTACATATATCATTATATACAGGATATCCCCAGGTTATACCAGCTGTACATACATCATTATATACAGGAGATCCCCAGGTTATACCTGCTGTACATATATCATTATATACAGGAGATCCCCAGGTTATACCAGCTGTACATATATCATTATATACAGGAGATCCCCAGGTTATACCTGCTGTACATATATCATTATATACAGGAGATCCCCAGGTTATACCAGCTGCATATATATCTTTATATACAGGAGATCCCCAGGTTATACCAGCTGTACATATATCATTATATACAGGAGATCCCCAGGTTATACCAGCTGTACATATATCATTATATACAGGAGATCCCCAGGTTATACCGGCTGTACATATATCATTATATACAGGAGATCCCCAGATTATACCAGCTGTACATATATCATTATATACAGGAGATCCCCAGGTTATACCAGCTGTACATATATCATTATATACAGGAGATCCCAGGTTATACCAGCTGTACATATATCATTATATACAGGAGATCCCCAGGTTATACCAGCTGTACCTATATCATTATATACAGGAGATCCCCAGGTTATACCAGCTGTACATATATCAATATATACAGGAGATCCCCAGGTTATACCAGCTGTACATATATCATTATATACAGGAGATCCCCAGGTTATACCACCTGTACATATATCATTATATACAGGAGATCCCTAGGTTATACCAGCTGTACATATATCATTATATACAGGAGATCCCCAGGTTATACCAGCTGTACATATATCATTATATACAGGAGATCCCCAGGTTATACCGGCTGTACATATATCATTATATACAGGAGATCCCCAGGTTATATCAGCTGTACATATATCATTATATACAGGAGATCCCCAGGTTATACCAGCTGTACATATATCATTATATACAGGAGATCCCCAGGTTATACCAGCTGTACATATATCATTATATACAGGAGATCTCCAGGTTATACCAGCTGTACATATATTATTATATACAGGAGATCCCCAGGTTATACCGGCTGTACATATATCATTATATACAGGAGATCCCCAGGTTATACCGGCTGTACATATATCATTATATACAGGAGACCCCCAGGTTATACCAGCTGTACATATATCATTATATACAGGAGATCCCTAGGTTATACCAGCTGTACTTATACAGTGGGTACGAAAAGTATTCAGTTGCATTGCAACCAATTGGTAAGATCAATAAAGTTATTCTTTTTGCTCATTAATGTACACTCTGCCCCCATCTTGACAGAAAAAAACTGAAATGTAGAAATTTATTAAACAAGAAAAAATTAAATATCACATGGTCATAAGTATTCAGACCATTTGCTGTGAAACTCATATGCAACTCATATGTTGTCCATTGCCTTCTGATCCTCCTTGAGATGGTTCTACTCCTTAATTGGAGTCCAGCCGTGTTTAATTAAACGGATTGGACTTGATAAGGAAAGGCACACACCTGTCTATATAAGACCTCACAGCTCATGTGCACAGAGCACATGAGAATCATGAGGTCTAAGGAACTGCCCAAGTAGGTGAGAGACAGAATTGTGGCAAGGTTCCTTTGGCAAAGGTTATCAAAGAATTTCTGCAGCACTCAAGGTTCTTAAGAGCTGTACGGTTTGGTAGATATTCTGGACTGATGATTAACTGGACTAAGTCCGCTCTTAGAGATATACCTATAGTAACATAATTTCGGTATCTAGGGATCCAGATTACTGGGAAGGTGGAGGATTATATTGAGTTGAACTTGCAACCATTGCTAGGGACCTTTAAGGATAAGATTTTGGTTTGGAATAGGATTGTAAGCAAAGCACACTGAAATATTGAGTGCTGCAGAAATTCTTTTGTAACCTTGGCCAGATCTGTGCCTTGCCATAATTCTCTAATGAGTCTCTCATAAGTCTCTAAACTCTTTGGGCAGTTCGTTAGACCTCATGATTCTCTTGTACAGAAGAACCCCAAGATCAATGTGGCTGGGCTCCAGAGATGCAGTAGGGAGATGGAAGTCACCTATCACTGCAGCCTCCAGCAGTCGGGGCTTTATGGCAGAATATGGAAGCCTCTCCTCAGTGCAAGACATATGAAAGCCGCATCCAGTGTGCTAAACACATGAAGGATCCCAGACTATGAGGAATAAGATTCTCTGATGAGAGACAAAGATTGACCTTTTTGTTTGTAACTGGAATAAGGAATGCGGCCAAGTACAGAGATATCCTGGATAAAAACCTCTTCTAGGAACTCTGGACCTCAGACTGGGCCGAACCTTTCAACAAGACAATGTCCCTAAGCACACAGGTAATAACACAGCAGAGGCTTCAGGACATCTCTGTGGCCATTCCTGACTGAACCAGCCAGAGCTCGGACCTAAACCCAATTGACTCTGGAGAGACTTGAAAATGGACTCCACCAACGTTCACCATCCAACCTGAGGGAACTGGAGAGGATCTGCAGGGAAGAGGCAGTGGATCTGTCGCATAATTCCCAAGAAGACTCAAGGCTGCACCAGCTCCAAAGCTGCTTCTACTCAACACTGAGCAAAGAGGCTGAATACTTATCATTAGGGGCCAAATACTTATCACCAGGGGAAATTTCAGTTTTTCTTGTTCAATAAATTAGCATTTCAGGTTTTTTTACCAGTTGTACATATATAATTATATACAGGAGATGCCCAGGTGAGGGTCCTGAAAAAATTTAGCTGCAGGCAGAGAGGTGCAGAAGTGTAGCTGTAGGCAGAAATGTGCTAGAGTGTAGCTGCAGTCAGAGATGTGCTAGAGTGTAGCTGCAGTCAGAGATGTGCTAGAGTGTAGCTGCAGTCAGAGATGTGCTAGAGTGTAGCTGCAGTCAGAGATGTGCTAGAGTGTAGCTGCAGTCAGAGATGTGCTAGAGTGTAGCTGCAGTCAGAGATGTGCTAGAGTGTAGCTGCAGTCAGAGATGTGCTAGAGTGTAGCTGCAGTCAGAGATGTGCTAGAGTGTAGCTGCAGTCAGAGATGTGCTAGAGTGTAGCTGCAGGCAGAGATGTGCTAGAGTGTAGCTGCAGGCAGAGATGTGCTAGAGTGTAGCTGCAGGCAGAGATGTGCTAGAGTGTAGCTGCAGGCAGAGATGTGCTAGAGTGTAGCTGCAGGCAGAGATGTGCTAGAGTGTAGCTGCAGTCAGAGATGTGCTAGAGTGTAGCTGCAGTCAGAGATGTGCTAGAGTGTAGCTGCAGTCAGAGATGTGCTAGAGTGTAGCTGCAGTCAGAGATGTGCTAGAGTGTAGCTGCAGGCAGAGATGTGCTAGAGTGTAGCTGCAGGCAGAGATGTGCTAGAGTGTAGCTGCAGGCAGAGATGTGCTAGAGTGTAGCTGCAGGCAGAGATGTGCTAGAGTGTAGCTGCAGGCAGAGATGTGCTAGAGTGTAGCTGCAGGCAGAGATGTGCTAGAGTGTAGCTGCAGGCAGAGATGTGCTAGAGTGTAGCTGCAGTCAGAGATGTGCTAGAGTGTAGCTGCAGGCAGAGATGTGCTAGAGTGTAGCTGCAGGCAGAGATGTGCTAGAGTGTAGCTGCAGGCAGAGATGTGCTAGAGTGTAGCTGCAGGCAGAGATGTGCTAGAGTGTAGCTGCAGTCAGAGATGTGCTAGAGTGTAGCTGCAGTCAGAGATGTGCTAGAGTGTAGCTGCAGTCAGAGATGTGCTAGAGTGTAGCTGCAGGCAGAGATGTGCTAGAGTGTAGCTGCAGGCAGAGATGTGCTAGAGTGTAGCTGCAGGCAGAGATGTGCTAGAGTGTAGCTGCAGGCAGAGATGTGCTAGAGTGTAGCTGCAGGCAGAGATGTGCTAGAGTGTAGCTGCAGGCAGAGATGTGCTAGAGTGTAGCTGCAGGCAGAGATGTGCTAGAGTGTAGCTGCAGGCAGAGATGTGCTAGAGTGTAGCTGCAGGCAGAGATGTGCTAGAGTGTAGCTGCAGGCAGAGATGTGCTAGAGTGTAGCTGCAGGCAGAGATGTGCTAGAGTGTAGCTGCAGGCAGAGATGTGCTAGAGTGTAGCTGCAGGCAGAGATGTGCTAGAGTGTAGCTGCAGGCAGAGATGTGCTAGAGTGTAGCTGCAGGCAGAGATGTGCTAGAGTGTAGCTGCAGGCAGAGATGTGCTAGAGTGTAGCTGCAGGCAGAGATGTGCTAGAGTGTAGCTGCAGGCAGAGATGTGCTAGAGTGTAGCTGTAGGCAGAGATGTGCTAGAGTGTAGCTGTAGGCAGAGATGTGCTAGAGTGTAGCTGTAGGCAGAGATGTGCTAGAGTGTAGATGTAGGCAGAGATGTGCTAGAGTGTAGCTGTAGGCAGAGATGTGCTAGAGTGTAGCTGTAGGCAGAGATGTGCTAGAGTGTAGCTGTAGGCAGAGATGTGCTAGAGTGTAGCTGTAGGCAGAGATGTGCTAGAGTGTAGCTGTAGGCAGAGATGTGCTAGAGTGTAGCTGTAGGCAGAGATGTGCTAGAGTGTAGCTGTAGGCAGAGATGTGCTAGAGTGTAGCTGTAGGCAGAGATGTGCTAGAGTGTAGCTGTAGGCAGAGATGTGCTAGAGTGTAGCTGTAGGCAGAGATGTGCTAGAGTGTAGCTGTAGGCAGAGATGTGCTAGAGTGTAGCTGTAGGCAGAGATGTGCTAGAGTGTAGCTGTAGGCAGAGATGTGCTAGAGTGTAGCTGTAGGCAGAGATGTGCTAGAGTGTAGCTGTAGGCAGAGATGTGCTAGAGTGTAGCTGTAGGCAGAGATGTGCTAGAGTGTAGCTGTAGGCAGAGATGTGCTAGAGTGTAGCTGTAGGCAGAGATGTGCTAGAGTGTAGCTGTAGGCAGAGATGTGCTAGAGTGTAGCTGTAGGCAGAGATGTGCTAGAGTGTAGCTGTAGGCAGAGATGTGCTAGAGTGTAGCTGTAGGCAGAGATGTGCTAGAGTGTAGCTGTAGGCAGAGATGTGCTAGAGTGTAGCTGTAGGCAGAGATGTGCTAGAGTGTAGCTGCAGGCAGAGATGTGCTAGAGTGTAGCTGTAGGCAGAGATGTGCTAGAGTGTAGCTGTAGGCAGAGATGTGCTAGAGTGTAGCTGTAGGCAGAGATGTGCTAGAGTGTAGCTGTAGGCAGAGATGTGCTAGAGTGTAGCTGTAGGCAGAGATGTGCTAGAGTGTAGCTGTAGGCAGAGATGTGCTAGAGTGTAGCTGTAGGCAGAGATGTGCTAGAGTGTAGCTGTAAGCAGAGATGTGCAGGAGTGTGGCTGTAGGCAGAAATGTGCAGGAGTGTAGCTGCAGTCAGAGATGTCCTGGAGTGCAGCTGTAGGCAGAGATGTGCTAGAGTGTAGCTGTAGGTAGAAATGTGCAGGTGTGTAGCTGTAGGCAGAGATGTGCTAGAGTGTAGCTGTAGGTAGAAATGTGCAGGTGTGTAGCTGTAGGCAGAGATGTACTGGATGTACAGAGATGTACAGTTGTCACCTGCACAAGTGTCTACAGTGTCTAAGAGTCCAGAAAAACACACACAGCACTCAGATCTGAACTTGCTCTGTTCTTACCCTCTCACTTATTGCGTTGTATTTAATGGCTAACTCATCTCTCTCTGCCCGACTCTGCGCCAGGAGGTCCTCCACCCGTGACAGCTCTTGTTGCAGGATGCGGTTTTCCTCTTGTAGAGAAAGAAGCGACGACATGTCTGCAGGAGGACCTGCACAGGCTGAGAAAACAGTGTAGAGGGTTAATAGCACATGAACAATTTGACATTACAGGCGCAACATTCTACATATGCTGTCAAGTTAGTTATTTTAGCCATCTCCAGCCTTTAGGTGGCGCTGCTTTCTTTGATGAAAGCCACTGACATATGCAAGTGGAGTAGGAAAGCAAATGCAGAATAACCTATAGCAGTGATGGCAAACCTTTTAAACACCAAGTGCCCAAACTACCACCAAAACCCACTTATTTATCACAAAGTGCCAACACAGCAATTTAAGCAGTAACTTATTGCTCCCAGCTCTGCAACAGTTTTCAATTGTTTGAGTGTCCGGAGTACACCTATACAGTATCTTTAGATGAATTGCAGGGGCTTGGAGAAGAAGCTGCAGTTATGGTCAACATCTCCTTCCTCCTCCTGTGGTCCCCGGCAGCTGAGGATGAGCCACTAAAATAGCTCAGCACGTCCAGGACTTTCTTGGATCTGTCTGGTGGGTTCTGTGATGGGGGGGTCACAGCTTAAGTGCCCAAAGAAAAGGCTCTGAGTGCCACCTCTGGCACCCGTGCCATAGGTTCCCCACCACTGACCTATAGGGTCCATGATCCTCACACTGATGAGTGCTCCGGTAAAGGGTTACTCCGCCATAAGTAATTTTGTAAATAATAGGCTGGGGTTTTAACTCACAGGACCATTCTGTTCTCAGTCTCAATTGTATAAAAAATGGAGTTCCCCTTTACAGAAAAGTTCCTATATTAGCACTGCATATCCACTGCAAGCAACTCTATCTATGCTGGGAGTTGTAGTCTTACAACTCCTCCACAACTCTTTGAATAGTAGTATACAGAAAGGATGAGTACCCCTTCTTATCACATATTTTAGGGGTGCTTTTGTCACCACCACAGCTATATAACACCTATGAAAAGACGCAATCAGACACACATGGGGGCATGGGACACTCACCAGGGTCGGGCGGTGGGCTTAAGTTTCTGGTGACAATCTCTCTGATACGAGCCGGCAGGCGAGCAGGTAGGGGATCTGTAGGGTCACCCCGGAGAGTGAGAGTCTTATCTTCTGGGGATCCGAGCACCCGGGCAGACAGCGCCTACAAGACAGAAGGGATAGGAGAAGTGAATGATGATCTGCGGATGCGAGTCAGACCCCCTTCTTTCCATGTGGATGTATCCAATACCCAATATTCCTGGAGACCTTTCAATTTGTATCATCACAGCAGAGTGTGTGTGTGTGGGGGGGGGGGAGGTCCAATAATTTTACGGACCACCAACCTCTATGACAGCCTCCAGTCTCTGCTCAGTGGAGTCCTGGGTCTCCTCTTCCTCCTCTGTTGCACTCATCGATGCCACAACTTCTAAGGTGCCTTTAGGAGATAGAGGCTGTCATCCAGCAGTAAACTCCTAGGGTCATGCCGGCAGGACCCCATGGGCAGCACAGCTCCCTGCCCCCTGCCACCAGTGCAGCCTCTCAGATTATCAAATAATCCCCTTAGGCCCTTCCTCGTTCATCCTCTGTAGCAGGCGGTGGACTGCTGTGATTGTAAGCGCAGCCCCTCCCAGACCCAGGCCTTAGAGCCCGCCAGCCCCCGACAATGGCCACAATGAATGGAGACATCACAGCAGACGGACCCTGCACACGAAGAGGGGGGTCATAGTTACAGTGACTGTAACCATGGAATCCTCAAACATCCTGGGTCACGTGTGGGTGTCAATAGGAGGCGCTCTGGAGCGGAGGGGGGTCACAAGTGTTATAATGTAAATCATCACAACTGATACAGGAAAGAGATTCAAGGAAACCTGCCCCATTTTAGCAAGAAAAACTAGAAAGTCAGGCGTGAAACATTTTCTGTAACCAAATTATTCAGCCTGCACCATCAATAGACTGCAGGGAATAGCACATCCTGTGTGGCGCCCCCTATTGCTTCATGAGAGAACAGCACAGGCCATTAGGGATAGGGGGTATTTTGAGGTTCTGACATTATGGGGTCACAGGTACATAGGGGGGGCTGGTATGACACATGGGGTACCACATCCATTATAGTACACAAGGCTGATGATTTAGGGGTGGGGGTCCTGAGGGGCTCTGATAGATTAGGGGTACACAAAACTGGTTTCAGGGGTTTTGGATACATTTAATGAGGGTTACAAAGGTTCAGGGTCCTGAGGAGTCAAATATCTTGGGGTGCAGGGGTGTCCTGGTAACCTGTGCTATCTCGGGGTACCTGGTGGTCTCTCTGGTATCTCGGGGTACGGGGGTCACTGTCTCTCACCTCCTATGCTCCCCTCTCTCCATTCCGCTGCATGCAGCCGCCGGCCTCACGTGCTGCCCGGCAGCCGCAGCTAGGAAAGACCGGGGATTGGATGAGGCCTGACACCGCCCGGCCCCCTGATGTACAGAGAAGGGGGCGGCGACCGGAGGATGGGAAGAGGGGGCAAGGGAGCGTCCTTCTGTGTGAATACAGCCACTGTTCTATAATGCGGCATCAATGCGATTTACAGAAGCCGGATAATGCGATGTGCTGGATTATCAGCCTCTGATCATTTCTATGAAACTAGTCTACTACATGACAGTATGTGCTGATCACACATCGTGCTCATTTGGAGTGTAAAAAACTACCCCTGTGGGGGTTTTTTTTTTATTATCCACATTACAAAATCCATATTGTTTGTTTTATTTTTCCGCTGACAGAGAGCTGAACAATAGCCTGTTATCTGGTGGCACCATTTAGGATGCTGTCACACGATAGCGTTATTATTCAAAGCGCTCACGCCCCTCTGAGCTAGTGTCGCGTTATGAACGGATGCCTAGCGGAAAGTGTGACCGAGGCCTAAGAAGATATATTGTCGAACACATATGTTTGCATTCAAAGGCTGGTGCCACACACACCGCGGCCCGATCGCGTCGGCGTTTCTATGGAAACGCCTGCGATTGGGAACGACCCGCGCGATGTTTGCGTTAATTTAATGCAAAACACCGCCGGCTTGTTCAAACGCAGACAAAGCGGTGCACGTGGCACCTGCCAAAGGCATACGGGATCAGAAGTGGCGTCCTTATTGTTCCTTATTGTAGCATCTTTGGCCGGCGCCACACAGGGCGCTTTGTCTGCGCTTGCAAACGCAAACGCAGACAAAGTCGCGCCCACCGGGGCGGGCCTCGGCCCGATCGCATCGGCGTTTCTATGGAAACGCCTGCGATCGGGAACGAGCCGCCGGTGTTTCGCGTTAAATTAATGCAAAACACCGGCGGCTCGTTCCCGATCGCAGGCGCCCTGTGTGGCGCCGGCCTTTGGGTGCTGCCACACGTCACATTCTGGGACCGTTTTTAAAAGGACAGAAAACGTGTGCGTTTACCATGCGTCTGGCTGGTTTTAATCTGTTTCCCAGCTTTCTACACTTCTAGAAATCAAGTTATACAGGCTCAAAGCAGCCAAAAACATGGTAAACATTCAAAAACGCATGCATTTTTTTGAACAGACTGAAACGCATGGGTTTAAAACAGTCCAAGAAACTCCTCTCCTGAAATTGCCCTACTGTCAGTTCTCCCTGGGCAGATTGGAGCTCAAAAGAGGGATATACTAAGGTTTTGTTTGGTGGCTGCTCAAGCGGTGATACCTCGCCACTGGCGCTCGGTAGTTTGTCCTACAGCAGCGGAATGAGCCAAGGAAATGTCCCATCTTTTTCACATGGAAGAGTTAGCTGCTGTGTCACCAGATACTCATGAGCGGTTTCTGCGGGTATGGGAGACCTGGATACGGTTCAGGGAATCCAGGGAGTATGAGACTCTCTTTGGAGATTGGACCCATCAACCAGTTTCCCCAGTTCCTTCTCAGTTTGCCTCTTATCTCTCCTGATATCCATCCTACTGCTGGAGCCTTCCTGTGCACCAGGATCACTTACCTCTACCTATGTGTGTCCATCCTCCCCTGCTGTGTGGTCCTATGTGGTGTGTACTAAGTCTGTTACCCGTTCCATATGTTAACATTATTTTTTGCCAGTTAGGAGAACCTCGGGCCTAGGAACAGGTACTGGGTGTGCTGTTTGGCCTCACATAGCTATCCAACGGCAACTAGGCGAGCTCCTATCCTCTGCACTGAGGAAAGTACTGGGCTCCTACCATGTCACGTCATACTAGAACGGCACCTTTGGGTAATACGATCACTGGGGCATTAGGCTGTTTTTGCAGAAGCCCTGCGGACCTTACCGACTCCCTTAGAATTGGTGCTCCTTAAGCGGGTTATGTGAGTTACTATGGGGATATATTTCACCCCATGTATGATATATGATGTACAATACTATGTCTCCTTGTGGATATATATGGTTTTATTGTTTACTGTTTATTGTTTACCTTTTGTCAATAAAAATTGATTCAACATAAAACAGTCCAAGAACGCGACGTGTGGCAGCACCCTTTGGGTCTATATCAGTGGTGGCGAACCTATGGCACAGGTGCCAGAGGACACACTCAGAGCCATTTCTGTGGGCACCCAGGCCTTCACCCCAACACAGAGTTTGCCAGATAGAAATCAAGGCTTTCTACTGTGGTCCAAGACAGCCCAAGACTACAGGAGGAGCGGGAAGGTGTGGATAGAGATGGATTGTCATTTGAGCTCCTGCTCTGGGTCCCCTGATTCTTCCTCTTTAGGGGACCCTGGAGGGAAGCTTAAATCCACATTTCTCCATCATCTTTCTATTGTATTGGTGAACTCAGGACCCCAATACGATTAAAACATGTGACACAGAAGGGATCAATAGGTTACTGCTTAACCCCTTCCCGTCGCAGCCCTTTTGCGTTTTCATTTTTCATTCCCCACATTCAAAAATCTGTAACTTTTTTATTTTTCCATGTACAGAGCTGTGTGATGGCTTATTTTCTGCGTAACAAATTACACTTCAAAATGGTGGTATTTAATATTCCATGCCGTGTACAGGGAAGCGGAAAAAAAATTCCAAATGCAGTGAAAATGGTAAATTTGTGTGCATTTGTGCCGTATTCTTGTGGGCTTGGATTTTACGGATTTCACTGTGCACCACAAATGACATGTCTACTTTATTCTTTGGGTCGGTACGATTAAGGGGATACCAAATTTGTATAGGTTTTATAATGTTTTCATACATTTAAAAAAATTAAAACCTGTACAAAAATTTTTGGGGGAATTTTGCCATCTTCTGGCGCTAATAACTTTTTTATACTTTGGTGTATGGAGCTGTGGGTGGTGCCATTTTTTGCGGATTTTGATGACGTTTACAATGTTATCATTTTTAGGACTGTACGACCTTTTGATCAGTTTTTATAGAATTTTTTATTTTTTTTAAAATGGCAAAAAAGTGCCATTTTCGAGTTTGGGCGCGATTTTCCATTACGGGGTTAAACGCAGTAAAAAAACGTTATCATATTTTGATAGATCAGGCATTTTCGGACGCGGTGATACCTAATGTGTTTATGATTTTTACTGTTTATTTATATTTATATCAGATGGCGTGCCGCCATCTTTTTGAAGCCGCGAGCCCTCTCCATGTACCAGGACCCGACATGTGACGTACTATTACACATTGCGCACATGCGCACACATGCAAGAGCTAAAAAATAAAATTGCCATATTCTGACACCTGTAACATTTATATACTTTCGTGTGCTGAGATGGTATGGTCTCATTTACAGTGGGACCAGCTGCCATTTTCATTGATACTAATTCGGGTGCTAAATAACTAAATAAATTTTTATTGCAGGGTCCAATGAAGGTAGATAATCGTTTTTATATATTGGATGCAATGAACATGTTTCTGATTGTGTTTATTTTTATTTATGATCTAGGGAAAGGGGGCTATATGAACTTTTTTTTCATTAATTATTATTGAAATTTTTTTTTTAAACAAATAAAGAATAATAAAAAATAACATGCCTGTTGATTTTGATGACATATTTCTCTAATAGTTTAATTAGAGAAGAAGACATTTCTACAATATTTTTAGACTCCTTAAAATTCTTAAACTCTAGGGGGACTGATTTCAGTTTCCAGATACTGTGTTAGAACCTGCCTTCTGATCCAAGATGGCGGCGTCCGAGTTCTGCATCAAAGGTTAACAAACGCACTTAGCCTATGTTCACAGCACTTAGCACTGGCCTGCAGCAAAAAGCTGATCCACTGCTTACTTTTTAACTCTTATAAAGTTTTCATATATATTCCACACCCCACCACCACCAGAAATGTAAACCTCGTCCTTCAAATTGTTTACAAAATTTTTGTCTTGCTTTACAAGCTTTACACATTTTTTAGAAAATTAATCATATTACTAGAAGGATTTCACTGTGTGCAGAGATGTCTCCTGGAGTTTGCTCGCTTGTCAGTGGTGAATGACTTGTTACCTTCAGTGGAGGTGTCGTGACAGTGTTGCAGTGTGCTGTGTGCAGGATGAGGTGCGATTTTCTTATCTGATAAACGACCGGTCACCTGTAAACACAGGCTGGCCACATGTTACCTGGACAACTGCAAACAGCTCCATAAATGGTCCCATCAACCTCCGACCAGAGAATTTTGTATCAGAGAATTTTCAAAACTCTCGACAATTTGCACCTTAATCTATTCTTATACGTATCTCCCGACGCCTACATTCTCGTTTATTTAGACTGAACAGGTCCATATATTTGGAGCGCAAAAGTGATCAATATCACCAAAGACGCTATGTTTATACTTTAATACTCTATTCATAGATGCACCTAACTTATGCTTCCTGCCCCGTGCTGATGACCTCCAGCTATTTGTTGTGTTCGCAAACAAAGTGATTGTTTCTGATCTCTGGCGGCCTTTCCCCTCCCAGTCTCGTCCCTACTATTTGCCCTGGCACAGAATGAAAAGATCCTTAAATCCGCAGCCGCGTCCTAGCGCACGTTACCCTTAACTTCGGAGCCTGACCCCATGACCTTGGGTGTCTATAAATGCTCCTTTAGCCATGTTTAGGTAAGAAGATGCGAAGAGATATTGTCCCACAATAATCTAAACAAATAAGATAAATTCACTGAACGGAAGGTGTTACATCTGAAACCGGAGGGTGAAATCCCTGGAGGCCGAGATTCGTAACCCCACACGCCAGATACATCAAGTGCTGCATCAGTGATTGACTGTCCTGGATCTTCTCGATTTAAGGCTGGTTGCCCACAAGTGGATTCAGTCTGAGAAAATTGAAAATATTCTGCACCAAGAAAAAACACAGGAAAAAAAATTGTGCAGGAAAGATTTACATAAAGTGCTTGTGAGCAACCGGCTCACATCACGTGAACCCCACATTCAGCATATTTATTTTTTACATTTGCTGGTGTATTGGAAAAATAAAATATCATTACAGTATGGAAGACTATGGTATTCTTGGGTAAAAAAAAAAAAATACAAAATTTTTTTTAAATAAAGCTTATATTAGTTGTATGACTAGGCTTTGGCACAGCTCGGAGTCATCTGATGTTAATATATTCTGTAAAGGAGTTTAATTTGCTCATTCTATAATTGAGGACAGTAGAGGAAGTGCCTATGTGCAGCTGATATCTGAGTGCTCACTCACCTGTGTGCTGGAATCTCTTCCTTCCCTGACCCTGCTTGCTCCTCGGCGGCTCCTGTGAGTTTGGTCGGGTCACTTTCCATGTACCCAGGTGCCTGTCATCCCCGCCCCTCACACAATCAGTCAATTAAAGGTCTTTTGTTCCGTGCCCTGGTTACCAGGTAGTGAAGCCCAAGCCAGGGAACGGTAGTAGCGGGGAGGGGGCTCTAATCCTTGTCATCTAAGCTTATTAACATAGAACTGTGTGTGTGTGTGTGGCTGGTAAACACAACCAGAGCAGCACAACCTGTGTGTTTGACAGGGCGGTAGGAGGTTGCCAGGGGAGAACTTCATGAATTCAAGTGACTCTCGGCTTCCTACAGAAAAAACAGCAACAGTCCCATTGTCTCCATTACAGCCGAGACCCAGAGAGGTAACTGCTCAACTCTGCACAGGACTGGATACCCCCCGGGGCACAGCAGGAATGAGCAACTATTGTCAAACATGTACATGGAGGAAGTAGTTTCATAGAGATTTATCTGAATGGAGCCGAGTGCTGATTAATCTGCACATACCTACAGTGACCAACAGCTCTCCCTTTCTATAAAGGGCTAAACCTATAATGAAAATTTGCAGAAAAATTCACAAGTTCTCTATGTAAATTCCAGATTTGTATTTTCTTGAATAGCACTGGTGATTGTGTCCTCACACTGCTGTGCTCTGTGCTTTGACAAGCAACAAAGCTGCACCCTTCTGCTCCAAGTCACTATTGTAGTATTTCCACAAGGAGCCTGCTGCAGTTAATTTCTTCTGGGCAGAAGGGAGGAGCTTCAAAAGAGTTCTCTGCACTGAGCTAAGAGAACAGCAGTGTGAGGACAAGTCTCATATCTTGGAATATAAATTCAAGATACTACACAGACATGCAAAGGGCAGCCAGCTGAAATTAGGCACAAATCACACAAGAATGAAGAACAATAGTGTTTACATTTAACGAAATAAAACTTTATTCTGCTATTATAAATCTTCATTAAATTTCACAAATAAAAGGAAAAAAACCCAAAAATCAGTAAAAGCAGAACTTCACACCGTTATTAGTAAAAGTCGAAAATAGAGATCACTGCGGGAATAGAAAAATACTCTTCATAGGTCTAAAGGAAGCTCAAGTATCAATGGTCCATATACAAAGAGGGAATGTTACACATAGCCGAGGGGCAGGGCGCAAAACGATTGTCCGCTCTTCACTCAAGGCAACCATCCAGGCTTTTATAAGGATCTTGTCAATAGAAGCCAAGAATGAAACAGAGTTACTTCTTCAGTCTTCACTCCTCCGGTCTAGATTCAGAGATCAGACATCACACCTTCTACTCCAGTTACATCCAGAGCTGCAGTTAAAAGTCTTGCAATCAGTCAGTCATTTGCTGAAAAAGAACACGATCCGCAGCTCTGATCATACGGACCCTGGCTGTATTGCATTATGGGGAATGTGTATGTCTTTCAAACTGCATAACACATTAGTTCTGCTGTATTGTATAATGCTGCATAGCTGAGAATGCCCTAAAGAATCAACCAGCAGGGGGCGACATGCAAAACAAAATATTAACTGCAGCTCTGACTGTGACTGGAGTATAAGACATGATACGACATATTTGAAGACTTTAGCTTCATGGAATCATACAGAGGATGCCCTATAGAGTCATACAGAATATATTTCGGCAATGCTGGCAAAAACCCTCTCGCTATAAATAAACCTCTCCATATTCTGCTTCTCTCCATAAAATACAACTTTATAAAAGGTTTAAAAATCTTTGGGAATTTTCATTGCACCAAAAGCTCAGATGGGGAAGTGAAAATATATACATATGTAAAAGGAGTGTATGCAGCGGTGGTTCATGGAGCTGCAGGCAGACGCCCCCCAATCTACATTCACACATGATGGGGGCATCAACCTAAGGCACTTAGGTGAGGGGTGCACAACATACAGGAAATAGCCACTACATAGAGGACGCTGAAGGGAAGATCCGCCGCTCTGGTGGCCATTCCTCTGGGATTTTGAAAACGCTGGGTGACTGCCAATATGTCCGCCATTACTGGTGCTCAGTGATACAGGGATGTTGATCTGTAATGCAGCCTCCAGGTCACATTTAAGAGGTATAAGGGTGACAAGTCCATCCAGCCTTTTCAGATTCAGATACAAAACAAACCTAGGAGTTTAACATGGAGGAAGGAGACAGCCATTCCCTGCATTTTGAGACGTAACTCTTTGGTGACAGAAGTTTAGTCAGTGACTGTATAACATCTGAATATAGAACATTAGGTTATTCTACAGAAGATTAGTCACATATGAGTTATGATTTGTGTCCAAAGTTGCGCCATTGTTTAGTAAACAGTTTCCAGAGTTCAGAGTTATCCAAAGCACAAGGGGCACCAGATGGCCGTGCCAACTCAGGCTTCTTATACAGTGAACGCCTTCCTCCATCATGGTTCATGTGGTGTCATTCCAGCAGCAGAAGACGAAGATATCCGTGCAGCAAACAGTCTCTGACCCCCGACCCAAGTAGTAAGTGAACAGAAAACCTCCCACCTTCTAAAGATAAGAGACCAGAGGAGCAGCTGCGGTGCCACGGAATGGCCATTTATAACCACGAAAACATGTCCAGTGCTGCCCTTATCCATCAGATATGACCCCTGCACTCAGACAGACGGATGACATCATTAGAACTGCACCCATCCGGAGCTCGGCTGACTGGCCGCTGGTCTGCAAGACACAAAAAGACAAATTCAGTAAAACGTACTGAAGAAGGAAGAGGAAAAGATGTTAAAAGGGGTTCCACCCCACCCCCGAGCAGCGCTCATCAATTTCCGTCAGCTCCATAGAGATTAATTAGTCTGATGGAGCGACGAGGGGTCCGACAGAGGTATGTGGGACCCCATGTTTCCGTGATCTGTGAGGGTGTCAGTGCTGAGACCCCCACTAATCAGCAAGTTAGGCACTATCCACGGGATAGGGCCTAACTTGCGTTCGTGTGAAAACCACTTTAAGCCACCAACATAGATAAAATTAACAAACACACTACAGAAAGTAATAATAGACCCACTGCCTGAACCCCAGCGTGGTCACAGATTGTTAGAACTGAACCAGATTAAATATTAAGTCAATCAACAACTCATTTTATAAAAAGAAGGCCAAAAATTGAAAGTTAAAGGGGTAGTCTCCTGTGCAAAAGCTAATGACCTATCCTTAGGATAGGCGACTGGTGTGGGGTGACGACTGGTGCTCGCACCAAACCCCTGAGTGAAGCAGTTGTGGCACACCAGTGAGTGCTGCTTCCACTTAGCAGGCCAGTGACATGGCAAATATTTGTGACCTGAAGGTAGCTTCGTCCCATTCTAGTTGTTGGCCGATGTACTATACCAAGCACAGCCACTGTATGATGTACGGTGATGGGCTTTGTTGGAAGTGAAGAGAGCACAGTGCTCCACAATAGCAACACCTTCAGCAGGAGCACCAAGAGTCTCTTGAGAGCATAGGTTTAAAAGACTAGCACCCTTAACCCCTTATGTCACAGGCTGAGTACGCTCCATACAAATTGGGAGTTTGCTGCACATTGCCGACAAGGGTGTTAAAGGAAACCTACCAACTGGGATCTACCTATTAAGGTAGATCCAGTTCGCAGGTTCAACTAATGAATGACATGGGTGCCCTTTTTAGGGCTAATCCTTGAGTGGCCTGTAACTTTATAATTCTTTTTCAGATATTTGCATATTAGGTAATAAGAGGCTACTGGGGCGTGGAGTAGCTGGAGCTGCAGCTACACGGCACGGCTACTCCACGCCCTAGGAGCCTCTTTGGATGCTCCTATGAGATCTTCAGTGCGCAGCTCCTGGCAGTTGTGTGCACTGGTCCGCGCTCTGCATAGACTATCTATGCAGAGCTGGCGGCTGCGCATACTTGGTTCCGAAGGCAGAGCTATTAAGGATGTGCAGTTCGGCACCCGGTAGAGGATTCACCCCCGCCCCTCTCCATAGAGAAACATGGCGCACGGCACGTTTGCCGTATATACGTCCCACATACGGCCCTGTGAATATAGCCTAAGATGGAGAATACATAGGACAGTGCAAAGTCAAGTTATACTACACTCACCCTGAGGCCTTTGTGAAATCTCCCCAAACGTCTGTAGAAGCTGCTGGTTCTGTGCTGGAGGAGAAACTCCCAAAATCCAAGAGCATCCCTGTATGAGGAGAGATCAGAGTCAGCATAAATATTTCAAAGAGAATGGAATAAGTAAAATCTAAGAGATGGAATAAGGAAGAAGTATAAAAACATTGCATGGTTCATGAAAGACTGAACCAGTAGACTTGTTCAGAAGAGTTGCCAAGGACTCTTATAATTACATGGAAGCATGGCAAAGAAGCTTCTTCCACCACAAGACTTCAGGAACAATGTCCATTTATGAGAGGTTACACAGACTAAAGGGTAGTTTCACATCAGTGATTTTTTCAATGAGCACATTTTGGCTTACGGACACATAGACATCACTGAAACCAGGCAGCGAAAGCCATTGAAGCCCTACTGAACAGGTCCTGTCAATGAGCTTTTTCACTTATCAGTTTAGGACCAGTTCACTGACAACATTGGATCAGTGGAAACAAAGCTAAAGTGTGAAAAGAATGGGTCAGTAAAGAATCAGTGAACATAAATTAAGAAATAAATCACTGAAGCCAGGAAGCGAAAACCAGTCAGTCTGTATCGATAAGCCAGAATAGCTTCAGTAAAAATTAATGATTTTTTTTTTCTACAGCTTATCAGCACAATATCATCCAATTTAATGGATGCAGTGCACATTACCAAACAGGTTGAACATGGTGCCCAGATCAATCCGAATGAAGAGTAACACTGTGTGCTTTACACGGTTATCCTCCCAGGAGCACATGTACATTTGTTATATTATCAGAAGGACGAGTACCTGAGGCTGCAGGCGGCTGGGGGGCGCTCTGGTGAGCGGCTGTTTTATTGCCAGGTGGTGGGGGCAGCAGGCTGGGTCCACCGCTCAGGGGTCGTGGTTTAGCAGCTGCAGGGACGCCTTCCTTTTTCTTCATGTTCTGGGGGCAGAGAAGGGAGAAGCTTCATCAGAACCGGCACTCCAAGAGTTAGGAGGGAAATATTGTTTAACTGTGGTCTATGTCCCAGTATTATGGAGACTGATAAGAGATTAAATGAAATCCATCATGCTAAACCAGGGACACTTACTTATAGATCCAGACACCATGAATGTGGTAATCTTAAAATTTGTAAGCCAGGGTCTCCTTTCTAAAATCAACTTTTAAAATTATAACTTTCTGTCAGAAAGGCTCTTGTGGTGGTTACCAGAGCTCCTATACACTCAGATTCACAGGCCGTTACACTGTACAGGAGCATTAGCATAATCTTAAAAGTTTATTTTAGAAGAAAGGAGACCATTGATAACAAATAGAAGGATATCCAAATAAAAGTGTAACAAAATATAAATCTTTAGTTCATAAGCCAATATCCTTAAAAACCATTAAAAGCACAACCATGTGTATAAACGTGAATCCCTCAACTCTCAAAGTAACAAGGTAATCAAAGTACATGATACACCATTAGTATTTAATATCACTATAGCCCCTGGTTTATGATGCTTGATTTTGATGGCAGATTACTTCAAAGTTAATGGAGATTGTCTCAACTTATCACAGGATACGGGATAATAAGCTAATTGGTGAGGATCTGACTACTGAGGTGCTCTCCTCCAGGACTCCTGAGTATTGGGGGACGCATGCCCATTCAGACGCTCTGTTGTATTGTATGGGAGTATCGGGAGTATTTCCATCCTGCCTGTTTCAGCAGATACGACATATACTGGTCAGAAGGAGGTAACAACCATGCCTCTGTATGCCAGTATATGTCAAACCGTACACGTCAGGAGCTTTAAAAAGAGACCGTCAGCTAATATAAGAGCAGCAGAGGACATACAGCTATATTGATCTTGATAGTCTGGCCCTCCTTGAAGCCGAGGTCCAACTTTGGTCCAGTGTCTGGGTTCTGAGCCTGTTTTGCAAATTCTGATTGCTGCTTCACCCACCTGCAGGAAGAAGGAACAGACAAAAGATTAATAAAGAAAATGTGACAAATCCTAAACCAAGGGTCAGTGTATGGAGACAGTTTCAGGATGCATTCACACAATGCAATTCAAGTGCAGTGAGGAGGAGCTTCTCTGACTGCAGATGCATTTAAAGGTAACCACTTGCAATTGGGAACGCGCACCACATGCTTTGCATTGTTTACCGGCAAAACATGTGGTCACAAGAGCTTAGAATTAAACGCATCTGCGATTAGAGAGAAGCTCCGCCCCGCTGCACTTGCATCGCCTTCATAAACACAATTTAAACACACATTAACTATGGCGTTTCCGCCAGTTTTGTGGCGTTCTCACCGCATGTTCTGCTCTCCAACCCATTAGCTAGCGGCGCCAGAAAAAAAAAAGAAGACTTTTTCTGCCTGCTCCGACTGTTCTCCGAAAAGGGGCGTGGCTTGTGGCGTGCAAACTCAGACACAATTTATGTGTCTCAGACATTTTTGGGTGCTGTAAACTGGCGGAAAATAGACCAAAAGATTTTGGTCTAGCAGGGACACAAAACATTGCTATTGCAGTGTTGCCTGTTCTCCGACTGTTGGACACATTTCTTGTGCTTGGAACAGATTTTGGTCTCCGCGCCAGAAATGTATGTGCACAGCTCCACAATATTAAATGTGTATCTTCTTTCCGAGAGCAGGTCAGTAACAGAGCCCATGCAGACACCAACACTTTATGTAAATGTCCCCCACTATGTGAACGCAGACTCAGTATCAAACCCCATATCAGTATATAAAATAGCCAGTCTCGGCTCAGGGTTCTAGTCTGTACTTGTGAAATTCCACATACCAGTGCTGGATCAAATATTGATCTCTCATCTGTGTGACTTACTTGAAGTGATCCTGTAGAGCCACATTAAAGTCAAAGGCATCTCCACGGTCAGCAAATCCCACACCAATAAACGCCCTCCGTCCTAATAATGCAAGAGGGAAAAAACAGGGCAAGTCATAAAAGAGGAAAAGATCCAGCTCACGGGCGTTCAAAACGCTTTACAAATGCGATGCAAACACCCAGGGCTCCACCGATAAGCAACAAGCTCCTGATTGTTTACATACAAGACACTGGGTACTGGTTACCGATCGCATGTTTTTCACTGGAAATGCAGATGCAATTGGGCTGAGCCCTGGGCATTCGCATTGTGTTTGTAAATGAAATGCCACGTGTGAACATGGACATGTGCTAGCGGTTGTTGCAATGGCCAGGACTCGAGTGTTTCAATTGGCTCATGCACCCACATCCCTCTGCAGTCTTTTCCTACTGATGACATACAAGTCAGTAGTTTGTGGTCCAGGATTACACACATGTAGTATTCATACAAAAGGTGCACCAACCCCCGGCATGTACTTACCATTTCCATCCTCAATGCAGATCACAAAGTAACGACTGGAGTCCACGACACCTTCTACAGCGATTCCTGGAAACTGCTCTACTGGCGACTGAGCGAAGAGCTCCCCTGCAGACAGAGGCCGCGGTGAGAAACACTGGCACAGGCTGGTACACACAGGATGGCACTGCCCAGAGCAAGGCAGGGGGCAGCGGAGAGAAGCAGGTAGTAAGCGCACACAGACTTTGGTTCCCTCCACATAAAGATAATGCTACGGGCAGAAAATCCTGAACCCTGGATGTGTATGAGTCAGATTTTACCGAAAAAGCTATCGTGCCCTTAGAGGAGAAAGGTTCTGACCCACGTGTGGGGTCACCAGGAAATACTCAGCCATCACTTCCCTCATGAGCAGCGATAACAAATTTAAAGGAAATCCTTACACTGCAGAACCATCAGCAGAAATTAACCCTGTGGCGTCCTGCCAGCATCACGAGACAATGAGGGTAGGGGAAGTAACACATGGTGGGGCCCATCCACACCACAGACAATATACAGGGGTGAATGCCAATTACGTGAAATAAAAAAAAAATAGGTCAAATTATTTTTCAAGGTTCCTGCACAACACTTGCTGACAAACAATGATCACGTGATGAAGCAGGGGGTCTCCCCATTCACACCTCGAGCCCTATGCCCCAGCACAGAAAGGCCATGGATGACGTCATCACCACACATACACGTCATACAAGAGGATGGGGGGGGGGTTCTCCTCTGTACCTGAGTTCTTATCCTCCAGCTTGATATACGCCATCTTCCCCCGGGAGGTGACGCGGAGGCGGCCGCTCCAGGCCGGTTGGTCCAGTTGCCATTCTGCCGCCCTGTGTAGACGAGAGATCGGTCACCCGGGACCAGAAGACAACAGGGAGACCTCCACAAACCTTACCGACTTCTACTCACCTGTATCCCCGGTTAGACGATCGCGGGGGAATCCGGTAAACGTGAACTTCCGGCTTCACACAGAGCACCGACTCGTAATCACTGTCCGCCATCTTACTACACCCCGGACATCCGCTAGACTCTATGGTTACAGCGCATGATAGAGCGTCCTTCATAGTAAATGCCTCAGAGCGCTGTAATACTTCCCCCGTGCGGGCGGTGCCGGTGCTGCAGGCAGTGTATACATGAGGTGACATTTATAATAGGAACTGACCAGAGGCGGCGCCAAACCCTTCCCCGCCTCCACAAACCCCCCGCCAGCTGTCATGTACCCCACCAAACCCTTCTCCACCTGCAGATCCCCCTCCAGCTGTAATGTACCGCACCAAACCCTTCTCCACCTGTACAGACCCCCCTCCAGCTGTCATGTACCCCACCAAACCCTTCTCCACCTGTACAGACCCCCCCTCCAGCTGTAATGTACCCCACCAAACCCTTCTCCACCTGTACAGACCCCCTCCGGCTGTAATGTACCCCACCAAACCTTTCTCCACCTGTACAGAGCCCCCATCCGGCTGTAATGTACCCCACCAAACTCTTCACCTGTACAGACGCCCCATCCAGCTGTAATGTACCCCACCAAACCCTTCTCCCCCTGTACAGACCCCCCTCCAGCTGTCATGTACCCCACCAAACCCTTCTCCCCCTGTACAGACCCCCCTCCAGCTGTCATGTACCCCACCAAACCCTTCTCCACCTGTACAGACCCCCTCCGGCTGTAATGTACCCCACCAAACCTTTCTCCACCTGTACAGAGCCCCCATCCGGCTGTAATGTACCCCACCAAACTCTTCACCTGTACAGACGCCCCATCCAGCTGTAATGTACCCCACCAAACCCTTCTCCCCCTGTACAGACCCCCCTCCAGCTGTAATGTACCCCACCAAGCCCTTCTCCACCTGTACTGACCCCCCATCCGGCTGTAATGTACCGCACCATACCCTTCTCCACCTGTACAGACCCCCCTCCAGCTGTAATGTACCCCACCAAACCCTTCTCCCCCTGTACAGACCCCCCATCCGGCTGTAATGTACCCCACCAAACCCTTCTCCCCCTGTACAGACCCCCCATCCGGCTGTAATGTACCCCACCAAACCCTTCTCCCCCTGTACAGACCCCCCATCCGGCTGTAATGTACCCCACCAAACCCTTCTCCCCCTGTACAGACCCCCCATCCGGCTGTAATGTACCCCACCAAACCCTTCTCCCCCTGTACAGACCCCCCATCCGGCTGTAATGTACCCCACCAAACCCTTCTCCCCCTGTACAGACCCCCCATCCGGCTGTAATGTACCCCACCAAACCCTTCTCCCCCTGTACAGACCCCCCATCCGGCTGTAATGTACCCCACCAAACCCTTCTCCCCCTGTACAGACCCCCCATCCGGCTGTAATGTACCCCACCAAACCCTTCTCCCCCTGTACAGACCCCCCATCCGGCTGTAATGTACCCCACCAAACCCTTCTCCCCCTGTACAGACCCCCCATCCGGCTGTAATGTACCCCACCAAACCCTTCTCCCCCTGTACAGACCCCCCATCCGGCTGTAATGTACCCCACCAAACCCTTCTCCCCCTGTACAGACCCCCCATCCGGCTGTAATGTACCCCACCAAACCCTTCTCCCCCTGTACAGACCCCCCATCCGGCTGTAATGTACCCCACCAAACCCTTCTCCCCCTGTACAGACCCCCCATCCGGCTGTAATGTACCCCACCAAACCCTTCTCCCCCTGTACAGACCCCCCATCCGGCTGTAATGTACCCCACCAAACCCTTCTCCCCCTGTACAGACCCCCCATCCGGCTGTAATGTACCCCACCAAACCCTTCTCCCCCTGTACAGACCCCCCATCCGGCTGTAATGTACCCCACCAAACCCTTCTCCCCCTGTACAGACCCCCCATCCGGCTGTAATGTACCCCACCAAACCCTTCTCCCCCTGTACAGACCCCCCATCCGGCTGTAATGTACCCCACCAAACCCTTCTCCCCCTGTACAGACCCCCCATCCGGCTGTAATGTACCCCACCAAACCCTTCTCCCCCTGTACAGACCCCCCATCCGGCTGTAATGTACCCCACCAAACCCTTCTCCCCCTGTACAGACCCCCCATCCGGCTGTAATGTACCCCACCAAACTCTTCACCTGTACAGACGCCCCATCCAGCTGTAATGTACCCCACCAAACCCTTCTCCCCCTGTAGACCTCCCTCCAGCTGTAATGTACCCCACCAAACCCTTCTCCACCTGTAGACCCCCCTCCAGCTGTAATGTACCGCACCAAACTCTTCTCCCCCTGTACAGACCCCCCTCCAGCTGTAATGTACCCCACCAAACCCTTCTCCCCCTGTAGACCTCCCTCCAGCTGTCATGTACCCCACCAAACTCTTCTCCCCCTGTACAGACCCCCCTCCAGCTGTCATGTACCCCACCAAACTCTTCTCCACCTGTACAGACCCCCCATCCGGCTGTAATGTACCGCACCAAACCCTTCTCCCCCTGTAGACCTCCCTCCAGCTGTAATGTACCCCACCAAACTCTTCTCCCCCTGTACAGACCCCCTCCAGCTGTAATGTACCCCACCAAACCCTTCTCCACCTGCAGACCCCCTCCGGCTGTAATGTACCCCACCAAACTCTTCTCCCCCTGTACAGACCCCCTCCAGCTGTAATGTACCCCACCAAACCCTTCTCCCCCTGTAGACCCCCCTCCAGCTGTAATGTACCCCACCAAACCCTTCTCCACCTGCAGACCCCCTCCGGCTGTAATGTACCCCACCAAACCCTTCTTTTAGAATCTCAGTGAAAGCCAGGGATTTAACTACAGTGGTTGCAGCTGCTATGGGACCCTAGGACAGCTGCTATGTGTGAGTAGGGCCATGGCCTCCCAAATTAATGGAGGATGTGCACTATTATATACATGTTGCACACCTTATACAGTACAGAGCATGAATTGGTAGCTCAAATAAGAAATGACAGCCGGACAGGACTAGGGATCTCATCTCTAATTCCTGCCGTGCACTTCCCCCATATGTCCAGCAGCTACTAGGACAGATCTGTGCAAGTGTATAAATATAGATATTAGTGCATAAATGTGTTCACATAAGTGTAAAGATGTGTGAGCATACAAATATGTATATTTTCTCAGGGGGTAGGAGGGCCCCCATTCAGAAGTCTGATATGGAGCCCTGCCTCTCCTAGTTACAACCTTGGTGAAAAAGCACAGTGGGGTACCATGGCTCAAACACATATGCATTTTTATGGAAACGCATGGCCGGTAGGTAATCAGCACCTGGTGCATTTAGGGTGCATTGCACTGAAACCGCATGTGTTTTTGAATGTTTAACATGCGTTTGGCTAGTTTTAATCTGTTTTTCTTCATTTCTGGATGTGTAGGCAGCTGTTAAACTAATTCAGACCAGTTCAACCTATTCAAATGACATGGATAGCAAATTATATAGGTTTTAATAGAATTTTGGCAAAATTTTAAGGCCAATAACTTTCACACTTTGCTGTACGGACCTGTGTAAGGTGTCATTTTTTTTGCAGTACGTAACTTTTATTTTACCATTATTTCAGAGCCTCCACGGTACTTATTGCTAATACTATATATTGCAATATAAAGCAATTTTACTGATAATCTTTAATGGCCTGCCATCTGCTGGTTTTTAGAGATCATTACAGGGCAAGCTTACAAGTCGCAATGAGAAAAGGTTTCCATCTTGCCTCCCAATCCCCACAGCCCAGGTATTAGAAAAATATAGGACATGCCTGCTTCTCCAGTACTTTTACCTCTAATGTAGGCTTCTTAGGAGTAATAGGGTTGTCCCAACTTAGGAAGTTATCCTAAATCAACGAGGAGCTGACCGCTGGGATTTGGAGAATACAGGAATACCATTCTCACCAAGGATACCTTCACATTGCATTTTGAAACACGATACAACAGCTGAGCAGAGGAGATTTGCCGAATTAAATTGCTGTTAACATTAGAGTTTTCAAAATGAAGCACGTGTTAAAATAAATGCAAAAAAATAAATAAATAACATTTTGTAACTACTACTGTTCCAGCAGGACTTGCCCAACCCATTGTCATAGCTCCTCAGATGGTGGCTGAAGGACCAATTTGTCCACCAGTAAATCTTTACATTTTGTTCAACCCTAGCTCCTGGACCACAGATGCCTCATCAGGTAGGGGAGCCACCTCAGCAATCTCTGGGTTCAGGACAAGTGGAATCACAAAGAAAGGACTTTGTCCTCAAATCAAAGAGAATTAAAAGACTTTTTTTAGCCCTGAAATTCTTCGAGACCCAGCTTAAAAAAAAAACAAAAAAAAAACCCAGCATGTCAAAGTACAGACCAATAACTTTATATGTGTATTAAATAAACAAGCAAGGGGAGAGCTCTCATCAGCTAGGGTCATCTCCTGGGCCAAGAAAAATCTACAGTCTGTCAGCAGTCCACATTCAAGGATCTCTGATCACTGGGGCAGACATTTTAAAGGAAACCTACCATTTCAGATCGTCGGTGTAAGCTGTAAACACCGAGCACCAGCTCAGGGTGAGCTGGTGCCGGTGCTTAGTTTCGTTAGTGTTATAAACCGCGGTATCGCGGTTTTAACACTTTTTAAACTTTATAGCAGAAACTGCTTCAGCGCGCGCCTACATAGGAAATGCCGCAGGCGTTGCGCGCGCACGGTCGCGCGCAGCGCCGAAGCGGCTTCTGCTATAAAGTTTAAAAAGTGTTAAAACCGCGATACCGCGGTTTATAACACTAACGAAACTAAGCACCGGCACCAGCTCACCCTGAGCTGGTGCTCGGTATTTACAGCTTACACCGACGATCAGAAATGGTAGGTTTCCTTTAAGCCGTTCTCAAATGAGACCTGGGGAATGGTCCCTGAACAATCTCATCTTCCAGCAGATAGTCAGTCGTTTCAATTTACAAAATCTTCACATCCTGGTGTTGTGACAATTCTGTATCTGCACCCAAGGTCTCAGGTATTCTTCCTTTTCTACAGGGTGGCTTTGATAAAGGATTATAACCTGCTACCTTGAAACTTCAGTTTTCTGCAATGAATACTACATTTTCATCTTACCTTTTAGTACACAGATTCTTCAAGGAACATCAAACCTCCTATTAGACCACCGTGTCTACAATGGGATCTTGGCTTGGTTCTATATGTCATAGGACCACCTTTTGAGCCTATACAGGAAGCCTCTCTCAGATGTCTATTACTAAAGTGAGCAGCACCTAGTGTTAAAGCAAACACAGCAGTGTTACACTGCTAGCATTATTGGAAACCTCTGATAACATTACAAACACCGCTGCGCTGGAAATGCCGGACCACTCTCAAAGTGGTATGGCCTATTATGAGGTGGTTGTCCAAAGCGCTGACGCTCCCCAGGACCACCCCGTCCTCTCCATAGGCCAGAGGCGACTGCCGAGCATCATACTGCAGTCACCACCCCTAATCCCGCCCCCTCATGAATATGCTGGACTGCTTTTCCAGTGTACAGCACAGCGGTGTTTATTAGCATTATCAGAGGTTTCCGATAACGCTAGCATTGTAACACTGCTACTTATCTTTTAGCATAAGGAGCCGCTTACTTTAGTTTTTTTGAGGGTGACAGGTCCTCTAAGTTGATGTTACCAGCTAGAAGAATTTCAGAGCTTCAACCCTTATCCTGCAGAGCCATATTTACAGATAAGACCAGATTGCATCATACTAAGAACAGTTCCATCGTTTATTCCTCAAGTCGCCTCATTTTCTAATTTATATAAGGAATATTTTCTTCTTGCTCTGGGGCCCACTCCTGGCAATGGTCAACAGCAAGTTCTTCTGGATGTTAAAAGATCTGACTTGACTTATCCAGAGAAGACAAAATGTTTTAGAAAGTCTTAATCCGTTTCTCCTATTCTAAGGTCCAAAAAGGGGATGAAGGCCTCTCTCAATGGATATGAGGTTATTTCTATGGCTTACAAGTCTGGGACAACCTTCACCTTTACAGATTAGGGCTCATTCTACAAGATCTACTGCTACTTCTTGGGCAGAGTATGCAATGCTCTCTACAGATCAGATCTGTGAAGCAGCTTCTTGGATGTCTTCTAATAGCTTTGCTAACCATTAAAGGCTGGACGTCTCATCAGCTGGCTCAGCCTTTGGCGTATCAGTGCCATGTACTTTGGCTTCAAAAATTTGTGCCCCTATGATTTGCTACCTAAACACCATCAGTGCTGCCTGAATGAATAGAGTTATAACTAAATATTACTTACCTGAAAATGTATTTTCCTCTTAGGCTACATTCATAGTATACGGTACACTAAGTTTAGATCTTACTTCACAACACCCATCTTCACTATGCTTATTATTTATAGATTGCTACACTACCCAAACATAGTAAAACAAACATCACAAAATGCTATTAGAAAAGTTGAACTTTACCTGGGACAAATTTAAATACCTTTAAGGCTAGAGTCAGCCTCATTTCCTGCAACATTCCAGCAAATTTCCAGGAGACCAGAACATACATTTTAAATTTTCCCCTCTACACAAGTTTTTAATGGAGGTGTACTGATAATGGGATACATAAAACTTGAGTCTTGGCCTGTTTTTTTTTTTTTTTGGTATTTGACAAGAACCTTTTTAAATGAGTGTATAGACTTTTATATACAGCATATTACACCTCTACGACTATGGACATGTAGTCCGACTCCCCTCAGTGAACCCAGAACTCAAACCAGCTAGGCACATGATCACATCTGTCCAAGTCTGCAGTGGCCAGAAGAGTACACCAGAAAATAAAAAAAATATGGAGACCAGAATTATTCATTCTTGTAAATCATACAACACTCATTTATTTAGAAAGAACAGAGAAATTAATCTGTCGGATTCTGTAAACATCTCTATTTCCCAGGGAGCAGCGCTGCTCTCCAGAAATACAGGAAGTTCAAGAACGGACTCACATACGATAACTGCACCCCCCTATGGGACAGCGCAGACATCACCGGTAATACTGAGAATATTCATGTCAGCTAGGAGCCTTCCTTAAAGGGGTTGTCCCAAGTTTGTAATATCCTATGATGAAGATTCTGATCAGAAGGTGGTCAGACACCATGGGACTCCCTCCAACCACAAGGGGGTCCTATTTCCTATGATTGATGGAGCAAAAGGTTGATATTGACCTATGATCTATCAGTTAGAGAAAATAGGCCCCCATTGTTATGATTGGTGAGGGATAGTATTCCAGGACACAATTACATGTGGTGCAATATAACTCCACGTAACATGTAGCCCAGGAACACAACTCCGCTCCACTACATTTCCTGACGTCAGTTTTATCAATAAAATATCTGTGGCCAAATAAACCACAGCTGCACCACAAGTCTCCACACAAGTGAGAATCCTATTTTTTACTGATCCTATCCTACATGAGGTCTTCAACTCTAGTGACAGCGGCCACAGTTATGTTTTATGCTCTAGTCACATCCTGAGCGGAAACTACAATTCGGTCCGAAACCCGTCAGGTCTAATACAAAACCCACTGCAGCTTTAGACTTCTACTCTATGTAACATCGGTCATTGAACCGCCGTTGGAAGCCGTGATCTGTAAAACAAAAGATGAGCCCGGAAGCCAGCAGAATGCAGCTCTGGCTGTGACTAGAGAACAACACATGACATCAATGAAGACCTGCAGGAAAGCAGAGGAAGAGATCAGCAGACATGACCGTAGATGCAAATTATGACATGTATAATTGACAAGTTTTTTTACATTCTTTATGGGATAAGGCCGACATCTTTCCTGAAGCTTTATTCGTAATTACAAAACTCTGACTTATATAAAAGAGCTACTAAACATTCAGATTCAGAACGGAAATTAAAAATGGACCCGTCCTCTGTAGATAGCAGCATTGCTGCACATTCACCAGTTGTGGGCGCTGGTGCAGCGTATAATATGGCTAGCTGCAAAATTGTCGGGGACGGGTCCATTTTAAGATAGATATTTTATACTGTAGGAGGCTGGAGACTACAACATCTGGAAGGAGGGGGAGGGAATGTGTCAGTAGCTTCATCTTATATAAGGCACCTTAGTCTTTGTATTTCCCCCTTATTTACTTGCAGGCCATATAGACTGAAGGAACTGGACACTAAGCAGCCAGGTGGGACATTTTGGCATTGCAGGTACCTCCGTTCAGGGATAATTACACATAAAACCCATGATTATTACAAAATAAAGAAAAAAAATGCCCCTAAAATATACACAAAATCAGCAAGAGAATGCAGCTCGCTTTATGCCACACTGTCCATCCCAGGAACATTCATATCTCCATAGAGAACATTAAAAGTCCTCCGCTATATGGATGTCACGAGGGTCAGAGCAGGCAGCTCAGTCGTGTGACTTGAGCTTTATGGATCTGGATTTCGCAAGACTTTCCTGGTTCAGTGCACAGACTTAACCTGGACATCCTAGAGACACCTATAACCCTGCTGCCGGCATGAGGTCACCTGCACAAAACCTTACATATACGGCCGTCCCCATATTATACAGATTAAGCCACCATGACATCACTATGGAGAGGAACAGCACCAGCCAGGTCCATAACTCCAAACCGTGCAGCGAAAAATAAAATAAAAACCCATCTGCTCGCCTTCTATGTTCTCCAGGGACAGCACAGGCATTTACCCCTCACTCTCCGGTTCAGTCACATACTAAAACACGGACCCTGGGCTTTATCCTGAGCATCTAGCCTCCACCATCAGCAGCTCATGTCCACCTGTCCTATACTCATACTGAATCATCTGAACATACAGTGATGGTGGCTGCTCTGTGCACCCTACAATACTAGAAATTCTCTGGTAAAATAATCTCTTGTTTAGAAACAGTTAAAATTCGCTCATGCACACTACACCTGAAGAGTGGAAGAGAAGGGGGAAATCAATCCTAATGGAGAAAGTCCTCTGCAGCTAGAGGAGGCAGACATGCACTCAAAAGGAAACTCATAAGATGGGGTGGGGGGAGGACATGAGACCCCGTTCCCTAGAGACGGGACAGATATCGTTATTGCTGGCGGTAACTTCCATAGAAGTGGCAGTTGCAGGCACGGGGCGCCCCCATCTCTGCCTGCTCCCTCCCCACCCATCTACTGCACTTGCACATGCTTTCCCTAGCAGAAAAAAAACCGGGGCAGCATGTGGCAGTGTGCCAATCACAGTGGTCGGAGCTACAGGGGTGGCGGAAAGGGGGTCACAGTGCACGGGGTTTAAGGTCACAGTGGGCGGAGCAAAAGGTCATCAAAGTGCAATTAAATGAGGCGACTCCCTCTGCTCGTGTCCATTGGTGTGACAGGCTGGTACAGCCCATGGCGTCATTCTCCAGGTCTATCTGCGCTCTTTGAAACCCTGTGAACCGTCAGGACCCAGCGGCTGCCGGATAATGTTATTGGATGGTCTGCTGTCCTCCGAATTGTTGATTCGGGTAGGCCTGAAAGACAAAAAAAAAAAAAAAATTCAGAAAGAAAGGGTAAGGTCACAGGCATGGTCAAATAGATGATAGAAATGATATCCTGACAGTCCTTATTCAATAAAGTCCATCGGTCCATTAAACTTGCATGCAGCACATTGTCCCTGGTTCTAACAGACGGCCACAAAGTGTGGAAAGTAGCGGAGGCGATAATACAATATCCACCATTCACTGCACCCACTAGATGACTTGCCTGTCTAGAATTGGCTTTTCTGGTTCCTCCTCTGGACTAGCGCTGCCGAGGATGCGTTTCCTGGCCTCTGCGTACTCTGCCTCCCTCTGTGCCAGGGACTTTACGGGCACAGTTGGCCGGCTGCTGGCATGGGGGTTACTTGACAATCCGTTGCTTGTAGGCCTCTTTAGGATTCTGATCTGTGGTGGTGGACCCGCTGGGAGAGAGTCGTCCTGAATAACCACAGGCGCTTTGGGTGGAGACTTTGTTTTGCTACAGAGAAGAGAAATCCTCAAAATCAGCCACAAGAATATTGCTGCACATGTGAAAACTACATGTAGATTCGCCACAGATATACACAATCTGCAACAAGTGAGGTATATACATTATATCCCATATTATACTCCAGAGCTGCACTCACTATTCTGCTGGTGCAGTCACTGTGTACATACATGACATTACTTATCCTGTACTGATCCTGAGTTACATCCTGTATTATACCCCAGAGCTGCACTCACTATTCTGCTGCTGGTGCAGTCACTGTGTACATACATGACATTACTTATCCTGTACTGATCCTGAGTTACATCCTGTATTATACCCACGTCGCTGCACTCACTATTCTGCTGCTGGTGCAGTCACTGTGTACATACATGACAATACTTATCCTGTACTGATCCTGACTTACATCCTGTATTATACTCCAGATCTGCACTCACTATTCTGCTGCTGGTGCAGTCACAGTATACATACATGACATTACTTATCCTGTACTGATCCTGAGTTACATCCTGTATTATACCCCAGAGCTGCACTCACTATTCTGCTGCTGGTGCAGTCACTGTGTACATACATGACATTACTTATCCTGTACTGATCCTGAGTTACATCCTGTATTATACCCACGTCGCTGCACTCACTATTCTGCTGCTGGTGCTGTCACTGTGTACATACATGACATTACTTATCCTGTACTGATCCTGACTTACATCCTGTATTATACTCCAGATCTGCACTCACTATTCTGCTGCTGGTGCAGTCACAGTATACATACATGACATTACTTATCCTGTACTGATCCTGAGTTACATCCTGTATTATACCCCAGAGCTGCACTCACTATTCTGCTGCTGGTGCTGTCACTGTGTACATACATGACATTACTTATCCTGTACTGATCCTGAGTTACATCCTGTATTATACCCCAGAGCTGCACTCACTATTCTGCTGCTGGTGCTGTCACTGTGTACATACATGACATTACTTATCCTGTACTGATCCTGACTTACATCCTGTATTATACTCCAGATCTGCACTCACTATTCTGCTGCTGGTGCAGTCACAGTATACATACATGACATTACTTATCCTGTACTGATCCTGAGTTACATCCTGTATTATACCCCAGAGCTGCACTCACTATTCTGCTGCTGGTGCTGTCACTGTGTACATACATGACATTACTTATCCTGTACTGATCCTGAGTTACATCCTGTATTATACCCCAGAGCTGCACTCACTATTCTGCTGCTGGTGCTGTCACTGTGTACATACATGACATTACTTATCCTGTACTGATCCTGACTTACATCCTGTATTATACTCCAGAGCTGCACTCACCATTCTGCTGGTGATGATATCACTATGTACACAGCGACTGCAACAGAATAGTGAGTGCAGCTTTGGAGTACAATAAACAATGTAACTCAGGATCAGTAATGTCATGTATGTACACAGTGACTGCACCAGTAGAATAGTGAGTGCAGCTCTGGAGCATAATACAGGATGTAACTCAGGATCAGTACAGGATAAGTAATGTCATGTATGTACACAGTGACTGCACCAGCCGCGGAATTGTGAGTGCAGCTATGGGGTATAATACAGGATGTAACTCAGGATCAGTACAGGATAAGTAATGTTATGTATGTACACAGTGACTGCACCAGCAGCAGAATAGTGAGTGCAGCTGTGGAGTAGAATGTGGAACTAATAAAAATCCAGAGCAGCAGTCTTACCTCTCCCTCTGTGTTATCCGCAGCTTCTTCTCCAACCTTCGCTCTATTTCCTGGAAAAGAAAATGTAATGAACGGTCAGTGTTTCAGTGCACAAGTCTATAACATGTTCTCTGATTTAGAGCAGAAATAAAACCCTACAGAATGAGCAGTGACCGCACAGAGCCACTTTATAAGAGGGACAAGGCAGCAATCCATTGTCTAAGTACAGAACACTAAGGACAGCCTATCCGCAGCCTCACCAGTCAGGTAACAATGAGTGTTGTAGGATGGAGCGATGACTGCAGGTGTACTGCGCCTTTAAGAGAATGATACAGCAACATGATAAAAGAAAATAATTTAATCTGCATTTCCCACCACACAGAAGAGCATGGACACCTGCAGAGTCAGACCAAGGAATTGGGTGTCCGCTCACATAACTTGGCTGCAGCTCGGGATCTCTGTCTGCCTCCTCTGCCAAATAAAGTGTTCGATATGTAGAGGTATTAATAACCACAGCTGGAGTCAGGTCTTACGGGGGAGATGGACTATTTATAGGCAGCTTTAACCCGAAGCCATCAGCTGCCATCGCTGTGTTCCTGCAGCAGCCTGCACATGCCCGACCACAGACTGCAGTGCAGCAGAGTGTGTGATGCCAGGAATACAACCACGTACCAACCAATAGATGGGCATTATACATAGACACTGCTATAAGCAGGGGGTCTGTGATCGGATGGAGACCGCAGATGTACGATTACTAAAAAGGGTCACGCTGTACACAGGATAAGACTGCAGTGCAAGGCGACCAGCAGATGAACGTGCTGAATCCTGGCCTTTTACTACAGACGTTATCTTCAGACAATTTCCATCACTCAGGCAGCCATTACCTCCGTAGTCCATGAGTGATAATGAAAAAGGTTTCCGACTAGTATACACTGAATGGATTGGTTGCACGCTCCATTAGAATAACAGTTTTAGCCACTGATACATTAATAAAGAGGTTGATGCAGTTTTAGGTTTAACTTATCCCTTTAGAGAGAGTGACTGCAGGGACCCCCTCTGATCATGAGAACAGGGGGTCCAGTTCTCATTAATGTGAGGAGCAGTAGAGTGAATATGAGTCCTGCTGTTCCACCAATAAGTGAGAACAGGATTTATCAAGATCGCTGGAGGTCCCAACATTCAGACCCGATCACCTTGTTACTAGCTTGTTACTTACAAACAATCATTCTGGCAAATTAACGCTCCTTGGCTATGAGGGGCAATCGCCTGGCCAGGGCTAGTCGTTAGGAACATGGATTTGCCGGAATGACTGTTCAGCCACCAACCTTTCTGGGAGGAGACAACAAGAATTGTGTTTGCTCATTACTGTTACTTAAAAATCTGAGAATCTGAGAAAACCAGGATAAAAGTTATTGTATTTAGTGCAGTTTTCTAAACACACGGATGATTTTATTTTTCACGTGAAACTCTTTCATCCAGTTATTAGACAATTCCTTTATTTATATAGCGCTCACAGATTACACAGAGCTTGTCAAATCATAGGTTCGTTTGCATAATTTTTTTAAGACATCTATGATTTGACAAGATCTGTGACCACTATAAACCGTATTTTTCGGCTGATCAGGTGCACCGGCATATAGGGCGCATTAAGAATAAAGGGCAGCTTAGACGTGTTGGTGCATACATAAGGCGCACCGGATTATAAGGCGCAGGCGGCCGCTTGAGATAGCCGAGCAGAGAGGCATAGAGGCGACTCAGCAGTGCCACAGCAGTGGCGGCTACTGTCTGAATGCCTATGACAAGGGACATGCTGAAGATTGAACGCCCCAGGCCCCCGCAAACTCCCGAACTTGGCCCCAATCGCTCCAGGAGAGAGCAACCAGGAGAAGTGAGTGACCCCCACTTCCGCAGCAAGTACACAGGGAGCAGAGGTAAGCGGGTTAGGCGGTAGGTGAAGAAGCGCTGTGGCTATTTGGCCCGCAGCTCTTCCCGATTCATATATTAGGCGCATCGGACTATAAGGCGCACTTTTGATTTCTAAGAAAATCATAGGTTTTTTAGTGCGCCTTATAGTCCGAAAAATACGGTAAATAAAGGAATAATTATCTACCACCAGGATAAAAGACTGTATGCCAATGAACATGAGGGGCTCCAAGGCAAATTAACAGCTATGGAGCACAAAGACCGTCAGCCTCATTTGCATAATTTTTAAAGCTTTCTTTGTAACAAAAAAACAAAACAAAAAACAAGGGAATAGGAAGCTAATCGAAGTGGATCCTGCCAGTATGTAAGTGCGTGGTTTACAACCCTTCATCCTGGTAGTAGATTTGATTTCCTTTAAGTATGTGGTCATTTCAATGACTATTTATCAATATATGCAAATGAAGGAGAAAGATAATTACACCGCATTACTAGATAGTCAACAAGCTCGTACACAATTGTGTGGGGAAGTCTGTCTTTTCTTAGTGATCTGGCTCATTAGGCCACACTCACTAAGAAGAGCCGGCTCTCCTGGCTCTTGTACGGCTCCCTGTTAAATATATAATATGGGACCTCAAGCCGGTCAGTCACCCCAATCCACTACGGGTTTTTTGTTAAAGTGGGCGAGGTAAGCCGATTATGTGCGGGGTTAAGTAAACTATCATATCACTGCAGGGAACTGAACGACCCATCACTAATACACAACATTATACCAGGAGACAGGGGGCATCAGTGCCCAGAGGGAGGGCAGAGCACAGGTACGGGGAGCGTCCTAGCACTCAACAACCTACAAGGGGGTCCTGACACCACCGGGGGGAGGTCAGCAAATACAACGGAGAAGGAAGAAGCCCCTGCTCATGGCGTCTCCTCGACCGGGGACATCTATCATCTCCGCACCAAGGAGCCTCCAACACTATATGTCAGGAGCCACAGATTTATGTCCTTCAAGGGTCTGATACACAAGGTGCACTCACCCTCTAGTCACATGGGAGACCCCCACTCACAATCACTACAGGTAAGGGCTGCCCCCTGCACATCGTGGCGTCTATGATAGAACAGGGGGTGTACAGGCCCGGGGGCAGGGGGTCACCCGTACAATACTCCTGTACCCACAAGCCCCTCCCTCAAACCACGTGGTGCAGCAGAGAAAGTCCCCACTAAAGAGGATAAGGGGACCCCCAAACCTGAGCGAACTACAATGACTGTCACCTTGCGCCCCCTGCAGTCACCAGGCCCGGGCTGCTCCCCCATCTCCGGCTCCCGCCACACTCCACCAGCACACTATACTGCCGAGGCCTCGCTCCTCCCACTCCGACCGCCTCTCACCCCGCTGTCGGCCGCATCCTCCCAGCTCTCCGCGACCTCATCTTCTTCCATCTTCCGCTCAGCCGCCACCGGAAATCAGGGCCAAGCACCGGGCTTTACTGCGCAAGCGCCGCGCGAGAGCGAGCACGCACCGTTCACGGCCTCATTAGCCGAGAATTTACATGTGACCGGAAACTGCTTCGCTCATGTCATTCGGACTAGGAGGCCCGCTCAACGCCATGTTGGTACACCCAAGAGGCATTTCTAGCGGTACATATCTCAGCAACCTTTACAAAGTCCTGCTAATAATAGAGCAAACCTGAGTATTCAGTATAACGATGTAAAAACCTGTACCGTTATAGTAGTTATATTACATAGGGGGAAGTATTATAGTAGTTATATTCTTGTACATAGGGGGCAGTTTAATTATAGTAGTTATATTCTTGTACATAGGGGGCAGTTTTATTATAGTAGTTATATTCCTGTACATAGGGGGCAGTATTATAGTAGTTATAGTCTTGCACATAGGGGGCAGTATTATAGTAGTTATATTCTTGCACATAGGGGGCAGTATTATAGTAGTTATATTCTTGCACATAGGGGGCAGTATTATAGTAGTTATAGTCTTGTACATAGGGGGCAGTATTATAGTAGTTATAGTCTTGCACATAGGGGGCAGTATTCTAGTAGTTATATTCTTGTACATAGGGGGCAGTATTATTATAGTAGTTATATTCTTGTACATAGAGGGCAGTATTATTATAGTAGTTATATTCTTGTACATAGGGGGCAGTATTATTATAGTAGTTATATTCTTGTACATAGGGGGCAGTATTATTATAGTAGTTATATTCTTGTACATAGGGGGCAGTATTATTATAGTAGTTATATTCTTGTACATAGGGGGCAGTATTATTATAGTAGTTATATTCTTGTACATAGGGGGCAGTATTATTATAGTAGTTATATTCTTGTACATAGGGGGCAGTATTATTATAGTAGTTATATTCTTGTACATAGGGGGCAGTATTATTATAGTAGTTATATTCTTGTACATAGGGGGCAGTATTATTATAGTAGTTATATTCTTGTACATAGGGGGCAGTATTATAGTACTTATAGGTCAGCACAGTGGTTTAGTGGTTAGCATTACAGCCTTGCAGCTTTGGGGACCTGGGTCAGCATCTGCAAACAGTTTTGTATGTTCACTCAGTGTTTGCGTGGGTTTCCTCCCACACTCCAAAGCATACTGGTAGGTTGATTTTGAGCCCCATTGAGGACAGGGACCGATTTGGCAAGCTCTGTGCAGCGCTACGTAATGTGTGTGCGCTATATAAATAAAGGAATTATTATTCTTTTACATAGAAGCAGTATCATAGTAGTTATGTTCTTGTACATAGGAGCAGTACTATAGTAGTTATATCCTTGTATATAGACGTGATATTATAGTGGTTATATTCTTGTATGACCCAAGTATAAGCCGAGGCACCTAATTTTACCACAAAAAACTGGGAAAGCCTAGGGTGCGAAATGCATAGGTCACAGCCTCCACCCAGTACATTGCCTGCCAGCCCCCTGCCTCCCCACTATATAGGTAGCAAGCCCCTTGCTCCCCAGTATATAGCCTGCCTGCCCCCCAGTATATACCCTGCCAGCCTGCTGCCCCCTATATATACCCTGCCAGCCCCGTGCCCCCCGATTTATAGCCAGCCAGCCCATGCCCCCCAGTATATACTCTACCAGCGCCTTGCCCCCCAGTATATAGCCAGCCCCATGCCCCGCAGTATATAGACAGTCGGTCCATGGCCCCAGTATATAGCCTGTCCCCAGTAAGCCCAGCACATTAAAAAAAAAAAAAAAACTCACATACTATGTCAGACACTTGCTGACATCATAGTGTGTGCACAGGAAGAGACAGGTTCCTGTGCGATGATTATACACACACAATAATGCCTGATGACATCATAGTGTGTGTGTGGCCAGCGTGAAGCGGAGCTGTCACTGCCTGCCCGCAGGATTCAAGAAGAGGACCTGTGGTGGACGTCGGAAAGGTAGGTACTTCGTTTATTTTTTTTTATAGCTAGGTGATTTTGTGCTGAAAAACTCGGCATATACTAGAGTATATGCATTAGTTTGCTTTCTATAATATACTTTCTTAATTAGGGGCAATATTATAGTTTTTATATTCTTCTACATAAGGGGCTGATGTATAGTAGCTACTAGTGATGAACCCATAAAGCTTACACTTAAAGGTATCTGTGTGGCAAAATATGCTTTTCTGATATTTTCAGATCACAGTACATAATTATTGCCTTGGACATTAGAAATTGATTTATAAAATCCAGTTACAGTATATGGGAGGAGGTATAACGCAATGTCTTGGCTTAATTTAAAAGGCATTAAACATTGTCAGAATCCCCAGATTAGAGAAACTATTCTCTACCACTTCTGCCCTCTGTCACTACTGAGGATGGACATCAGCCTTTGTTGTAAGAATTCTAATTAATCTTCCTGCTCAAATCAATAAATAGAAAATTACATAATGTTTGAAACCAAATCAACCTACTGGCGATTGAATTAACTGTCGATTGTCAGCAGTAGAAGTGGTTTTTATTTTTATCATGTAATATTATAATACTGTTGTTGTGCCCATAGGGACAGTATAGTTTTATCCCCAGTGATAAAAATTAGTACACTATAGAAGCCCCTGCCATTCAGACATCTTTGGGTGTGAACTTGGCAGCTACGTGACCTGCTGCATCTGATTAATGTCAGACAACAGGTATTGGAATCTACCGACTTCTAACTAGAAGGATTTCTACATACATGACTCTTTGTTGCTATTGTTAAAATAATACAAAGGAAGGTAAATATGAGGCAACCCTCCTAGCAGTCTTCTGGTCCACCTCAGGATCAGTTGGGGTGTTTTCCGATACATTTTAGGGGAGCATAACGGAACCTAAAAAAGGTGGGTGTTCAGCATTGTTCAGCATTGGGTGGGTGTTCAGTGTTCAGCATTGAGTACAATGTATGAAAAGTTATCTTCCATAAGGCTCCTTACCCACTTGGGAGTGGGATGTGTCCAACTTACACTCAGCATGTCAGTTCAAGCTGCCAGCGTTGGGACCGGACATTCTAGCCAGCACATAGTGGAATTGTGATGCAATTTGGACGAATCACATTCGCAAGTGTGTACGGGGCCTTATACTTCAACTTTTAATAATGGGGGAAAAAAGGCACAAGAAGCTTAGCCATGGGCTCCATGCACACGGATGTGGCATACGGGAGGCGCGCTGGAGCGGAGGAGGGATGAACACTGCTCTCCCCTCCCTTCTCCATAGGAAATAGTGCCACACGACCGTTCTTGCCAAAGATATCTGCCAGGCTCTATCTTTTTTCCGGGCATGGCGTGGAATGGTTAGTACACCTTGTGCTCGATGTAGCTAGCCAGGGTACCATACCCGGCTTCAAATATGGAAAAGGGATATACGTCCCTCAGATGGTTGTGTGCATTGGGCCTTAGCGTATCTGTTTCGTGTGTGGGAAAAAAATGCATCTATTATCAGTCCACGTGGTGTCCGTATTGTATCCACATCTGCAAAAAAAAAAAAGTTGTCAAAACATCTGTGCAAAAAAAAAAATTGAGAGTACACGGGTGACGTTAGTGTCTTATTAGGAATATTAGGAAAATAAGGAATGGTGTCCGGTCAGTGGTGTGGACGTTAAAGTCCCCACGCTTCTCCCTGACTAAGCTTCCTTAGGCATTTGTGTTGTGTTACAAAACGCAACCTACAGACTTCTCCTGCGATCACCTATTGAAGTAAGATTGTGTTTGCATCACGCTTAATAAATTGGGGATTGTGCGCCACTTGTGATAAACCCCTTCGGCTGTGTTCACACATGGCGCATACATTGCTTGTTGCATTATATTGCTGTTAACATTTGTGTTTACAAAATGCAGTGTTATTGCCTCTGCCATGATCTATGAATGACCTGAACCTCACGTCTGTGTGAAATTTTAATAATCCCCATTTTATGTGGGACGAGATTTATTCTCTTGGATTGTCTGTGAAAATTTGGGAAAATCGCAGTAAATATTGGACTGTTAGTAAGCATGCTAGCCATGTGTACATGTATATAGGAGATACACCTGTTCTAGGCTTGTTACACACAAACTTGTGTAGTGACTCTCCCTTTTTTTCATATATTTGAACGCCATGTTGATTCTGAAGAACCCCTTTAGGATGGACATCCATGGTGTCACTTTTGTGGGCCCCTGTGGATAACACAGCCATATAATAAGAGAGGTAAAAGAATTGTAGGCAATTGGCCTATGTGACTTGGAGACCATTATAGCCTTCAAATCTCTGCCCTTCCCAATATGGCGTCCTAGCTACGACGATTGTACTGCGCCTGCGCAGAAGCCGAATGACCTGCTCATCATGGTGTCCGGTCAGTGGTGTGGACGTTCTACGTGCGGGTGAACCGTTGACGTATCTGCGTGCGCGCCCCCGGCCGGCTCTGGCCCTTCCTCTTCTGTCGCCGCTGATGCTGGTGAAGATGGCGTCTCCGTGACCGGGGAGGAACCGGCAATAACGCTGGGAGAGAGAGCGCCGCGCCAGGTGAGAGGCAGCGCCCCGGTACCGCCGCCTGTCCTTGTAGACCGCCTTGGCGGCTGTCTCATCCTTAGCAGCTGTCTCTTCATGGCCGGGTATACTCTGCATCATGTATCATCTCTCCGGCCTCCTGCGCTCTGGCTGCGGATCGAGACGTCTCGCAACATTCATAGACAAACAATTATTTCTGCTTTGAAGCCTGGAGCTTGTCATCTGGGAGGTGACAGGATGCATCAGCCCTGGGGGGCAGCAGCCTCTCCGGGGGGTTGTCAGGTGTCTGGGGCTATAAGCTACCTGTCTGGAGGAGTTGTCAGGTGGCTAGATGAGGCTATAAGCTACCTACCTAGAGGGGTTGTCAGATGTCTAGATGGGGCTATAAGCTACCTGCCTAGAGGGGTTGTCAGGTGTCTGGGGCAATGAGCTACCTGCCTAGAGGGATTGTCAGGTGTCTGGGGCAATGAGCTACCTGCCTAGAGGGGTTGTCAGGTGCCTGGGTTTATGAGCTACCTGCCTAGAGGGGTTGTCAGGTGCCTGGGTTTATGAGCTACCTGCCTAGAGGGATTGTCAGGTGTCTGGGGCTATGAGCTACCTGCCTAGAGGGGTTGTCAGGTGTCTGGGTTTATGAGCTACCTGCCTAGAGGGGTTGTCAGGTGCCTGGGTTTATGAGCTACCTGCCTAGAGGGGTTGTCAGGTGTCTGGGGCTATGAGCTACCTGCCTAGAGGGATTGTCAGGTGTCTGGGGCTATGAGCTACCTGCCTAGAGGGGTTGTCAGGTGTCTGGGGCTATAAGCTACCTGCCTAGAGGGATTGTCAGGTGTCTGGGGCTATGAGCTACCTGCCTAGAGGGGTTGTCAGGTGTCTGGGTTTATGAGCTACCTGCCTAGAGGGGTTGTCAGGTGCCTGGGTTTATGAGCTACCTACCTAGAGGGGTTGTCAGATGTCTAGATGGGGCTATAAGCTACCTGTCTGGAGGAGTTTGTCAGGTGTCTGTGGCTATAAGCTACCTACCTAGAGGGGTTGTCAGATGTCTAGATGGGGCTATAAGCTACCTGCCTAGAGGGGTTGTCAGGTGCCTGGGTTTATGAGCTACCTGCCTAGAGGGGTTGTCAGGTGTCTGTGGCTATAAGCTACCTACCTAGAGGGGTTGTCAGATGTCTAGATGGGGCTATAAGCTACCTGCCTAGAGGGGTTGTCAGGTGTCTGGGGCTATAAGCTACCTGCCTAGAGGGGTTGTCAGGTGTCTGGGGCTATAAGCTACCTGCCTAGAGGGGTTGTCAGGTGCCTGGGGTTATGAGCTACCTGCCTAGAGGGATTGTCAGGTGCCTGGGGCTATGAGCTACCTACCTAGAGGGGTTGTCAGATGTCTAGATGGGGCTATAAGCTACTGGCCTAGAGGGGTTGTCAGGTGTCTGGGGCTATAAGCTACCTGCCTAGAGGGGTTGTCAGGTGTCTGGGGCTATAAGCTACCTGCCTCGAGGGGTTGTCAGGGGTCTGGGGCTATAAGCTACCTGCCTAGAGGGGTTGTCAGGTGCCTGGGGCTATGAGCTACCTGCCTAGAGGGGTTGTCAGGTGTCTGGGGCTATGAGCTACCTGCCTAGAGGGGTTGTCAGGTGTCTGGGGCTATGAGCTACCTGCCTAGAGGGGTTGTCAGGTGTCTGGGGCTATGAGCTACCTGCCTAGAGGGGTTGTCAGGTGTCTGGGGCTATGAGCTACCTGCCTAGAGGGGTTGTCAGGTGTCTGGGGCTATAAGCTACCTGCCTAGAGGGGTTGTCAGGTGTCTGGGGCTATGAGCTACCTGCCTAGAGGGGTTGTCAGGTGTCTGGGGCTATAAGCTACCTGCCTAGAGGGGTTGTCAGGTGTCTGGGGCTATAAGCTACCTGCCTAGAGGGGTTGTCAGGTGTCTGGGGCTATAAGCTACCTGCCTAGAGGGGTTGTCAGGTGTCTGGGGCTATGAGCTACCTGCCTGAAGGGTTGTCAGGTGTCTGGGGCTATAAGCTACCTGCCTAGAGGGGTTGTCAGGTGTCTGGGGCTATAAGCTACCTGCCTGAAGGGTTGTCAGGTGTCTGGGGCTATAAGCTACCTGCCTAGAGGGGTTGTCAGGTGTCTGGGGCTATAAGCTACCTGCCTAGAGGGGTTGTCAGGTGCCTGGCGCTATAAGCTACCTGCCTAGAGGGGTTGTCAGATGTCTGTATTGAGACCACATAAGTAACTAGCACCCTAAATGCAACGACCACCACAGTACAGCTCAAAATGCCATCCCAAAAATACCACAGTACAGCAATAAGTACAACCCAGCAACCAAATACTGCATTCAGAGCAGATGATAATAGTGGAGGCCCCTAGAGCAGATGATAATAGTGGAGGCCCCTAGAGCAGATGATAATAGTGGAGACCCCTAGAGCAGATGATAATAGTGGAGACCCCCAGAGCAGATGATAATAGTGGAGACCCCCAGAGCAGACCCCTCAGCTTCTTCTCTCCTCCATGTGCGGCTGTGCTGTGTCCCGTGCTGTTTGTATGCGGCTCCGGCTCCAATAAATTCTTTCTGCAGTTGTTACATCAGTGATGGAAGTGGTCATTGGATTCTGACAGTCAGCAGGGTGCAGAGCACTACTCATTACTTGCCAGACTGCATGTGGCTTGTGCACCCCTGATCCCCCTTTTAGTTGAGATGAATGCGGCTGCACTGTATGTACATGCTCCAGGCTTGGCTCCACGTGAACTCGCATGGTAGCATTAAAAATTCAGAAACTAGATGATTCTCCTGTTCCCTAAAGTATTCCCTAGTTTATCATCCCAAACACTCCCCTCATGGTTATTTTATACGAGTCCCCTTCACCCCCATGGATTTCTTATGAGGGCCCCCCAGCAGCTCTGGGCCCTGACATGCCCAGAAGTGAAGCTCCTCCGCCACAGATCAGAGGAATAAGGCGCTGGGAAGGAATTCCTGTATTTATTTCAAGCGTTGCTACAGTGACCAGGAAGCCGAGACACTGGAATCGATGGAGACCATTTTGGTGGAGTTGAATTTGGGGGGGGGGGGGGGGGATGGAGAAATTCGAGTTGGATGTTTGGCTTATGGACTCCATAGCCTTGATTAAGTGTTTTATAGGTAGCCTGTGGGTTGTCAAATTTTGGGTACAAACACAAGAGGTTTATGGTTATCAGATGTTACCTAGCCACTCAGTCTATTGTTACTGCCGGCAGAGGTAGTTTTGTGTATAAGTTGTCAAATGTCCACTTTGCCTTCAGCCATTGAGGGGGGGGGGGGTTCAGAGGTTTTCTATTACCCCAGCTATTGTGCCCCTGGTCCTCAGGTTGACGCTAGCATTATTGTTATGATTATTATTATTGTGATGTTAGATTTGTAGCCGGACTCCTGCTTTTATACTGCAATGGGTTGTAACCCGTGCACCCGGGGAAAAGCTGCTTTTATATGGTGTTTGGTACAGACAAGGGAAGTCCACCTGTGTTCTGTGCTGGCCCACTCCTGGCCCGAGCTTCACAGGCTCTTATCTCATGGTCTCTGAGTATTTGGGGAGGGGGTATAGAGGGGACATTCTCAGCCTTATTTCTCTGCAGGTTCCCATGTGAATCCTTCCTGCGGGGCTGGGGGAGGCAGTGTGTGATGTGTACCCCTCTCTGTGTGGTGTGGAGTCGCAGCTCCTGGGAATGGAGCCATCAGGAGATGTCAGCACTTTCATTAGCATCGTTGCTAATTACCATCCTGTCTGTTCTTTGTCCTGAGCAGCGGTTCTGCCCCTTTTCACATGCCGCTGCTGATGATATTGTGCCCCCAGCTGTGCCATTCACCGTGAATTACACCCTGACTGTGACTTCTCCACCACACAGGAGGGTGATCTGTCCTGCGGCCACTGTCACTTTACTCGGGGGTTGTAATCTTGATGCAGTTTCATTTCAACTTTAACTCATTCACTTTTTAAAGGGATGTGACAATAAAAAAACAGCACCACTTTTGTACATAGCACTGAGTTGCATGCAATACTAAATTTGGCCTGTCAATGGGCCTTGACTACGATACCAGGGACAGCCTGTGGGCAAATGTGGTGCGGTTTGTGCGATATCTGCCTCCTGAGCAGAGCTGCAGTCTAATGTCCCCCTCCTGATAGGACTGTATTGCGGTGTTGGGTCCTTTGGCGTCTGTCAGTTCTGATGAGAAGGTTTGGATTCTTGGTTCTCTGGGCAAGCTTCCACCCCTGAGTAATAAATGCAGCGGCACCCTGTCTGTGCTGCGCTCTCTGGTTTATCTCACGCTCTCATGGATGAACCCTGACGTGCCCAGGCAGATAATGCCGCCGTCTTATTGTTTACAATGCCGGGATGTGTGTGTGTGCCAGGACTCCAGGGTGCGATTACTATGTGTGAGCAGAACATTAGGGCAGTCAAAGCTTGGAGATGAGTGTCGCAGGTGTATTGGCACAGGTGTACGGGCTGTCTGCTGCTTCTAGGTAAACTGATGGTTCCTTGTAGGGTGTTTGGGTGCATAGAAGGATCTGAAAGGTGTGTCAGGCATGTGCTGCTTACTACCCCCTCTATCCCCTCTATTACCCCTATCTATCTATTAGAGGTCTTCAGCAAGAGAAGAGGCTGTATTATCATGTTTAGCACATTTATTGCACCCCCATTACTCTTGAAATATTTTGCCCTAACTTTCTAAAGTTTTGCTTCCTGCGCAGGACGTGTGTGGAATGCCATGGCCAGCTCCTCTGAGAGTGAAGATGACGCATTCATGGCTATTGACGGAGAGGATGCAGTAGATGGAACTATGGATCAGGACGATGAGGCACAGGCAATGCTGGAGGTGACCAAGCATAACCGATCAATGTCAGAGCTGCCAGAGGAGGTCCTGGAATACATCCTGTCCTTCCTGTCTCCATATCAGGAACATAAAACTGCGGCCTTGGTGTGTAAGCAGTGGTACCGGCTCATCAAGGGTAAGTGGCAGAACATGTGACCTGTACCTTGTAACCCTAAGCTGCCCTCTGGAACATGGGGGTTTATATTATAAAAAGAAACTTATCAGATTATCTAATTCTGTTATGTTCTTTAAAAGGATTTTCCCTTGAAAGAAAACACTCAATTTAGAACCCCCTAGTAATGTTTACACGTTAAAGATCATTTTTAGCCCCCTTATAATTTTACTCAGTTTTATTGGTGTTTTATATCTCCTTGATGGTCAGTGTAAAATCCCAAAGTGTGGGCGGGGACTCTATAAGCAGACACATTATGATCAATCTAGTTCTGTGTGCTGACAATGTGGTTAGATTGTCTGGGTACAAGGTTTATCTACACTTTTATTTAGCTCTCTTTTTCTACATCAGATACTAGTAGAATGTTGAAGCTGAGACGGGTCAGAGATGAGGTCCATGAGATGGATATAATGCACAGTGACACTTTAACTCCGCTATAACACACCCTGCAGCTCTGATGTATGTGCCTCCTTCCCCCGCTATAAAGGACCTTATCTTATCTGTAGCTTGTAGAGTTAGGTCTGTGCACGCTGCTTGGCGGCAGGATGTCTGTATGTGAGCTTGTCTTGTAATGGAGGGGCAGAGATCACACTGCATCGAGCAGACAGGAAGCAATTCATGAAAACAATCTGTCCTGCCCGGCCATAAAAATCAGTAGATTACTGGTCGGATCCCGGGGCAACTGAACTTGTATACACCAGGACTGATAGACAGGTTGGAATTATTATTATTATTATTATTATTACTTTCTTTAAAGTGTTCATTTTTCAGAATTTTGTACAATAACAATAATCTTAAACATAATGACAAGACTGCGTGCTACAGAGTGTTATTCTCCACATTAAAGCAATGTCAGTTGCAATTATAGTTACGACAAACCAGTCATTAGATTATCAGTAGAGGTAAATGTGGTATATAGAATATATAAAATGAAGGCCTTAGTACTGCAGACAGCCGTACATACTCTCACATCCACACCAATATTCTCCATATCCTTAGTTGTATAGGCAGCTACAGGTTGGAACGATATCTTTTGAAATGATGTATTTTTGCTAACTTTGAATTCGCGAATGTGTTATTTTATGATCCTGAGTATGGTAACGAATCTTGTCTCTGTGGGAATAACCCTTTAAAGTCTGGCTGATAATTCTTGCCTTCTCTGATACAGAGTAGCATATTATCATGAAAGGAGAGAGCTTTGGGTAACATCATCCACCTATGTGAACAGGATGGATTTTTAGTTTCTGGTGGAAGCTTTGTATCAGTAGGTAACAGCCTCTAGAGCAGTGATGGCGAACCTTTTAGAGACCAAGTGCACAAACTACAACCCATACCCACCTACAAAGTGTCGTCATGGCAATTTATTCCCTAACTTATTGCTCCCTGTTCTGTTGTAACTTTCAATCGTATCAGTGTTCTGAGGACACCAATACAGTAGATAGGAGGACCAATTCTTCCTGTTCCCCAGAACAGGAGGAATTTTTCTTGCCTGGAGAAGAAGCTACAATGATAATTCTGATCTGTCCACGCCTTCCTACTCCTCCTGTAGTCCCAGGCAGTGCTGTTGCTTTATAATACGTTGAACGTGACAAGACCTGGGCTGCCTGGGAGTGCAAGTAGATACCTTGAGGCCTCTTTGGTGAAGGCCTGGGTGCCCTTAGAGAGGGCTCTGAGTGCCACCTCCGGCACCCGTGCCAACACTGCTCTAGAGTATAGAGACATGTTTGCAGATGTGCTTAGCTCTCAGCTGTGTCTCCAGTGATTCATTGTAATAACCCTGCACCCTCTGACCCTACTCCCTCTACTCTGACACCGCACTCAGAGCGCTTCCTCTCTGATCCCGCACTCGCAGGGCTCTTACTCATACACAGCTGTTTAGTCTGTACACATTAGAGCTGTATAGGAGCTCCACATAGGAGCTGTATAAATAAGTCAGAAGAAGTGTTTTCTCATGCATTTCTCCTGGTAGAAGCTACAGTATGTGTTTTTATGATCAGCTTTTTCCCTTGAAATGTTTTTTCTTCCTATTTACCATTTATAGTATATAACAACCTGCAGCTATATCACTACTTGTGTGTTCTGCACATCATCCAGACGTGGCAAAAACTTCTTATTTTCCTGGGATTTGCCGGAATATAACCGCCACCTCCTTATTCCCCAGCAGTGTGGGAAACCCCTTATAAGGCATGTGATAAAGGAGCCAGCGGGGATCTAGGTTTTCGTCTGATAACTTTGCAGATCTTTTTGTGTATGGGTTGTTTTTTTTTCCCCCCATTCTTGCTCTGGCTTTTTATCCATTGGAGTAGGGGATATCTAATACATGACCCCTGTTCTCCTGATCATATGTTAAATGTCTGTATGAGGAAGCTTGTAAATTTTAGGAGGAGAAGTATGCAAGTATGTTCTGTACATGCCATGAATCATCCCTGTAGTAAATGTTTCTTTTGCCACCAGGTGTCGCTCACCAGTGTTATCATGGATTCATTAAAGCTGTTCATGATGGGAATATTCAGTGGGAAAGTCGGACCTACCCTTATCCTGGGACCCCAATCACTCAGCGCTTCTCTCACAGTGAGTATCCTTGGTGGCTGTGACTGACCCCCATGAGGATGTATACCCCTAGGGAGAGCAGGGCACAGCACAACTCGCTATTGCTGGTCTTTAGACTGCCATTAATGTGACCACATTACGCAGGGCATATACACATGTAATGAGAGAGAATCTCAACCAGACCAGGTCCTGCACTATTGCACAGTCAGTGGCTTCACTGCAGAAAAATTAAGTGTTTTATGTTCTGCTTTTATCAGGTGCTTGTTACTACGACTCTAACCAGTCCATGTATGTATTTGGTGGCTGTACACAGAGTAGCTGTAACGCTGCTTTCAATGACTTGTGGCGGCTGGACCTCAACAGCAAAGAATGGATCCGACCCTTGGCCTCAGGTAAGTGCGGGTCACTTGTAGATGCTGGAGCCGTAGGCATCCATGACAAGTAATGAAGTTAATCTTATGGACTTTTTTTGGTGCTGAAATGGTGGGAAGTGTTGGTTTAAGCACAGGAGGTTTTCATACATTTTTTTTGTCTGATTATATCATGTGATTTGTGCTCTGGTGCAGACACAGGGAAATGTGATTGTTACATGGAATTAAAGGTAATTTACCACCTCCTACATCACCTCCTAGATTTGAGCTTTGGGTAGGGGGACTAATCTTATTCAATGTGACCGAATACTACGTTACTTGTGTAGTGCTGGTTATTTTTTCTTAGGGTAACTTGCTGAGACAATACCAGCTCCCTGTCATCCATATTAAGACTGAATGGGGAATACATGCTGGCAGTATCACCTGTTCTTTACCTGTGTATTTCTCTCTAATTTTCGGCTACTGTGTTTCTGCCTCCTTTTTATACTTTAAAGATGTCGCCCATCATAGTTGTCAGATCTTTTATATGTTGGACTGTAGTAAAAGTGTGGAAGAATATCCTATGTCCTAATAGTAGATGGATTCCTGTCACCCTGACTGTATACATATGGTATGGAGAATATGGATGGCGAGGGTGATCATCATACATTTCCAGCTAGCAGAGATGTTAGGTCTCTAACTGGTCATGTATTGATGTACTTGAGGTATCAAGGGATTAATAACAGATTAGAGGAAATATTCAAGTTCAAAGCACAGGAGAGGTGGCACTGTAAATGTTAGTACAGTGTGTGTAATATATATTATTTTTTTTATATTTATTAGTGGGTGTGGGGGGTCGCTCCAGGAAAGGTTCAGGTTACATATTCTATCCCCTCCTGCAGTAGACAGTACATGGTATAATTCCCAGATCTCTGCCTGAGAATGCACTGCTGAGCGGTATCCCACGGGAGGGGCCGCACCGCAATCCCACCCTGCTCGCTGCTGTCAGGACAAGGCCGGGCTGTGGGCAGGTTTGCAGGAATTAGCTCATTGTCTCTGGAAGGATGCCCAGGAGATGTGTGTCATAACTTGTGCCCAGGTAGCGAGTCTTACCCATCCTGACACGCAGGCTAATGACTTCACACGTCTTCACTGTCATTATGTCAGGAGCCACATTCATTCCACGTGAGGTGTGGGAAGTGGCTGAACTTTTGCACTTGGATTCTGACCTTTGTGTATTAGCCTGGTTCTGTCTTGTGCTGCTTGTCGTCACCAAAGTCCTAGGTCTCTCGGGTAACAAGGACACAACAAGCACTACCCCCTCCACCTGTTCCTCCAACTTCTTGTTCTGGTCTTGATGATATTTGATGAATATTGTTCTCCTATTACCACTTGTTCTATGTTCCCCATAATATAATGTGTGGATATACACTGCATCTCTATATGTAAAGCTTGGCAGGAATTTTTCTCACTGCAATAAAATGGTCTGAATTTCTGTCTGGGATTGGTAGTGGCTACATATCGGCAGGGGAGTAGGGAGCTATATTTGGGCAACATACACTAGAGCAGTACCGCACTACATGTGAATACAGTATGGGCTTTAATATATTTCTGCACCTCCATTGATTCTCCATTGCACATATTAATGTCTCTCACTGTCTTCACAGGTTCCTATCCTTCTCCAAAGGCCGGTGCTACGCTTGTTGTATACAAGGAGCTGCTGGTTCTGTTTGGTGGTTGGACGCGTCCAAGCCCGTATCCCTTACATCAACCCGAACGCTTCTTTGATGAGATTCATACATACTCCCCATCTAAAAACTGGTAAGATGTGCTGCAGGGAGCCATTCTAGGGTCACAAGCTCTATTATTGGGTATTGCATATTTTAAGCCTGTGATTGACCACTGTGGCTTCCTAGATGCAAAGTGGCCACCGGTTTCCAATGTTAAACCTTGTCATTCTCTCCAGGTGGAACTGCATTGTGACTACCCACGGGCCGCCACCAATGGCCGGGCATTCATCCTGCGTTATTGGCGATAAGATGATCGTCTTTGGTGGATCTCTTGGGTCTCGGCAAATGTAAGTAGACTTCTTCACTTACTAAGAATAAAGTGTGTGCTGCTTGGTACAGGTCCCGCGGTCAGAGGTATGTTACTACCACACAAGTCCAGCTGCTCCCTTGGAATTGACACACACTGCTTGTGAGATGACTACAAGGAGGCTGTAGCATGTATAGTTACAATAGGCTGATCTTTTAGGAGTAATGATGTCTGGGTTCTCGACATGGAGCAGTGGTCCTGGTCCAAACCAAACATCTCTGGACCCACCCCTCACCCCCGAGGTGGACAGTCTCAGGTATGCCTGGTAGAAGCATTATTGTGCCCCTCCTGTTCACTAGATAATGTCTAATGACAACTTTCATCCTTCTTATAGATTGTTATTGACAATGAAACAATCCTGATCCTGGGAGGCTGCGGGGGACCCAATGCTGTGAGTGATGTACCAACTTCTAGCTCTGAGCACTTTATATTTTACTATTGATAACCTATGTGGTAGTGGAGCCTCAGTATACTGGAGCAAAATGGCTCCATACACTGTTTAGTGGCCAGCATAGGAAGGTGCTGCCAACTCGCTCCAAGCGCCTAGGCCATCAGGAGTAAAGTTGTGCCCACTATGGTTCATGGCTGGCATGGTAGTGTCTCTGTCTAAACTAATCTCGCTCCCTTCCAGCTTTTTAAAGATGCCTGGCTGCTACACATGAATACCAGTCCCTGGACGTGGCAGCAGCTAAAAGTGGAAAATGAGGATCATGGGGCCCCAGAGCTGTGGTGCCATCCAGCTTGTAGGGTAAGTGACGTTTGGGAATGTGTACCTGTGGTTCACTGCAGCAATTTCTGTGTTAATGCATATTCTGATCATAGTCTGCGATCCTCCTCCTATCTCTTGCAGGTGGGCCAGTGTGTGGTGGTCTTCAGTCAGGCACCCAGTGGTCGAGCTCCTCTTAGTCCAAGCTTGAATTCCCGTCCTTCGCCCATCAGTGCGACTCCACCTGCCCTGGTTCCAGAGACGAGAGAATTCCGGTCACATTCTCCGGTCCGTGCACCTGATGAAGCCCCATGTGTAAATGGCCGCTGGGGGACTCTCAGGCCTCGGCCTCCAAGGCAAACTGGAGGCGGATCCCGGGAAGGCAGCTTATCCCCAGCGAGGAGTGACGGCCTGTCACCTGTCCTTAATGGGGGCAGTATATCCCCCGCTGCAGCTTTGGACAGCCCCTTGCAGGTCATTTCTCCCTCTGTGGCTGAGAGCTGTGAGCATAAGACGTCTCCTGCTCGCCGAGGATCTCTCCCAGAGCAGAAAGATTTGTGTCTTGGCGCAGAGGATAGCGCATGGAAAAAAGGGGATTTAGATCTGGACCCTACAAGTAGAAACCCGCCAGAACAGACAAATGGAATCCACACTCCCCCGCACATTACTTCCACATTTTCTGGAGCGGTGTCACCCGGAGCACTTCGTCGGGGGCTGGAAGCTGTCCGAGCCCTGGAAACTTCCTCAGCTTCCTCCTCTTCATCGCATGGTGCAGCTAACCCTATCAGTCCTCCCACCCTCACCTCCCCCAGTTCTCCCAGCAGCGGCTCGGATGCAGCTTCAGCGCGTCCAGCCCCGGCCCAAGGTGACGGCCACTCTCTGCCCCCTATTGCACGTCGTCTAGGACATCACCCGCCGCAGTCACTAAATGTAGGCAAACCCTTGTATCAGAGCATGAACTGCAAGCCTATGCAGATGTACGCCTTGGACATTCAGGGGACCCGGGAACGGGGCTGTGTAAAATGGAAGGTTTTCAGCAACAACTCTGTGGTGGGACCCCCTGAGACCAGTCTACACACTGTTGTGCAGGGTCGAGGAGAGCTCATCATTTTTGGAGGTCTCATGGACAAAAAACAGAATGTCAAATATTACCCTAAAACCAACGCCTTGTATTTCGTAAGAGCCAAGAGATAATTTGGATCGGTGTCTGAGACTGTTGCCCGGAGACGTCCCCCTCCTGGTTCCCTTTTTACACTACTTTACCCCTTGTGATATTGTCCCTTAGACCTTGGATATGAGCCAGTGATTGAAATGACAGCCTGGAGGCTAAGGCCACCATGGAGGTTCTCCCTCCTCTCTGCTCTGGGCTTCTGCAACACCTCTGTGAAGCTTCTTAATCTGTGCCTCATTACATAGGGGTCTCCGCAGTGGGGTGGTCTTATATATTGATCCATTGGGGGAGGGGGTCTTTTTTTTCTAAAGGTGTGTTTATTTTATTAGTCTGTTGAATGTTGCTTTTCCCCCCTTACATTTTGGGGTCTGTTTTTATATATTCTATTAGTAATGGGTGGTGCAATCTGCCCCTTCAATTCTACATAGAATATTGTTGTGGGTCAGCGACTCTCCAATGATTCTGTAACTACGGCGCCCATCGTGACCTGCCATGAAGGATTTGTAGCTGGGTAGGGGGTGCGTGGGCTGTAGGGGGGGAGGGGAGCGTGTATTTGCAAATTTTATATTTAAATAAAGGAATTTCCTACTCGGAGCCTTGTGGATGGGTTGTATTGTGGCTCTTTTATGTGTCAGGGTTGTAATTGGGGAGTTAAAGGGGACCTGTCACCATGTGAGCCCCACAGTCTGTTTTCCTTGCCTGGAGTCCCCTTTTAGATACTCAGCTGACCATGTGATATGCTATGGCGCTGCCATCTGTACCCCAGGATTTGGCCACCATCACATGGTGCAGCAGATCCACTTTAGAGGGGTCTGGGTCTAGGGGGAGCTTAATCCTAATCTTGTTAGTGTATTTGTTGGTCTGGGCTGGAGTTGCACTTTAAATAGTATCCGCAGCGCCTCATCCTCTCCGACCTCCTCATCATTGAGGGTCTATGAAGCCACAGAGCAGACCAGTTGTGTTGCAGCTTCCTTGTGCAGAGAGGGGGCAGCAGTGAGCGGCTAGATGTATGGGTCTGTACCAGCGCTCACACACTATGGACCAGAACCATGAAGAGGTTCCTCCTTTCCGGGGATTTCTACTCCGGGCTCTGGTATCTTGGAGGAGTAAGGAAGATGCATTGAGGCTGATACATTAAATTATTGCCACGTAATTTTCAAAGTTGTCATTGCATGGTCCCCCGAGCAGTCATGTAGCCGCGGCTGCAGACGTTCTTGCACAGATATTGGCACTGTACCTGGGCATCTTTTTGACACTTGGTATCTGCCCCTGGTACAGGGGGATGGATTGCAATAAAGTTCCCTGATTCTCATCTGTCCTGGCTGCACTCATTTCCCTTCTCCCTCCTCGTGTTAGTGATCACTACATGAGTGCGGCCGAGGATTCGGAGTCGTATACGTTAGGATACAGATACACCCGGCCTCACAGTTGTGATGTTCCAGGAGCAGGAGAGATAAATGGAATGCGGGAGCCGGGTGGCCTAGGAGACACAAGTTCTACCACTGTGTATGGCAATAGCTTGGATACATCATACAGACACCGTGCCTGAAAATCCCATATATCGTACATACACAGTACCTAGAGATCACATACCTCATATATGCACAGCGCAAGCAGATGAGACAAATCATACATACACAGCATCTGGAAGCGTAGCTGCTGCTTAGATACATCATAAACAGCAAACATGGAACAGCAAACATACTAGCATGGCATCGGGGATCAAATACATCCTACATACATGGCACCTGGAACCCATAGTTTGAGCTTAGATACATCATACGTGCACAGTGCCAGGAGTTTAGATACATCATATATACATAGTGCCAGGGGCTCAGATACATCATCATACATGCACAGCGCCAGGGGCTCAGATACATCATCATACATACACAGATAGCGCCAGGAGCTCAGATACATCATCATACATGCACAGATAGCGCCAGGAGCTCAGATACATCCTCATACATGCACAGATAGCGCCAGGAGCTCAGTTGTATCATATATACGTAGCGCCAGGCGCTTAGATACATCACACATCATGTAGTCTCGTGCATACTCCTGTCAAGTCGTAATAAGTGGGCGTGAACTTGACGTCTTTAAATCACATGACCGAACGTGACAGTTCTCCTAGAGTCACGTGATCAGATACAGCCGTGACGCCCTGACGCTGCTACAGTCCAGCCGATTCCCGGATGTGCGATCGACAATGTCTGCTCCCAGACCTGGAAGTCTGATCACCCCGGACTGGCTGCTGTCACCCGAAGGACGGGACTATCTGACGTGTATCCTGCGCAAGAGGAAGCGGAGGACATTCGGTAACCCAGACCCCACTGCCCTCTGCTGGTCTATCTGATATTACATCTATAGTTCTATCCACACTGCCCTCTGCTGGTCTATCTGATATTACATCTATAGTTATATCCACACTGCCCTCTGCTGGTCTATCTGATATTACATCTATAGTTATATCCACACTGCCCTCTGCTGGTCTATGTGATATTACATCTATAGTTATATCCACACTGCCCTCTGCTGGTCTATCTGAAATTACATCTGTTATTACACCCACACTGCCCTCTGCTGGTCTATCTGATATTACATCTATAATTATATACATACTGCCCTCTGCTGGTCTATCTGATATTACATCTATAGTTAGACCAGCAGAGGGCAGTGTGGATATAACTATAGATGTAATATCAGACCAGCAGAGGGCAGTGTGGGTGTAACTATAGCTGTAATATCAGATAGACCAGCAGAGGGCAGTGTGGGTGTAATAATAGATGTAATATCAGACCAGCAGAGGGCAGTGTGGGTGTAATAATAGATGTAATATCAGATAGACCAGCAGAGGGCAGTGTGGATATAACTATAGATGTAATATCAGATAGACCAGCAGAGGGCAGTGTGGATATAACTATAGATGTAATATCAGATAGACCAGCAGAGGGCAGTGTGGATATAACTATAGATGTAATATCAGATAGACCAGCAGAGGGCAGTGTGGATATAACTATAGATGTAATATCAGATAGACCAGCAGAGGGCAGTGTGGATATAACTATAGATGTAATATCAGATAGACCAGCAGAGGGCAGTGTGGATATAACTATAGATGTAATATCAGATAGACCAGCAGAGGGCAGTGTGGATATAACTATAGATGTAATATCAGATAGACCAGCAGAGGGCAGTGTGGATATAACTATAGATGTAATATCAGATAGACCAGCAGAGGGCAGTGTGGATATAACTATAGATGTAATATCAGATAGACCAGCAGAGGGCAGTGTGGATATAACTATAGATGTAATATCAGATAGACCAGCAGAGGGCAGTGTGGATATAACTATAGATGTAATATCAGATAGACCAGCAGAGGGCAGTGTGGATATAACTATAGATGTAATATCAGATAGACCAGCAGAGGGCAGTGTGGATATAACTATAGATGTAATATCAGATAGACCAGCAGAGGGCAGTGTGGATATAACTATAGATGTAATATCAGATAGACCAGCAGAGGGCAGTGTGGATATAACTATAGATGTAATATCAGATAGACCAGCAGAGGGCAGTGTGGATATAACTATAGATGTAATATCAGATAGACCAGCAGAGGGCAGTGCGGGTATAATATACAGGAGGTTTAATATAAGAAGGACCAGCAGAGGGCAGTGTGGATATATCTGATATTACATCTATAGTTATATCCACACTGCCCTCTGCTGGTCTATCTGATATTACATCTATAGTTATATCCACACTGCCCTTTGCTGGTCTATCTGATATTACATCTATAGTTATATCCACACTGCCCTCTGCTGGTCTATCTGATATTACATCTATAGTTATTTCCACACTGCCCTCTGCTGGTGTATCTGATATTACATCTATAGTTATTTCCACACTGCCCTCTGCTGGTCTATCTGATATTAAACCTCCTGTATATTATACCCGCACTGCCCTCTGCTGGTCCTTCTGATATTACACCTCCTGTATATTATACCCGCACTGCCCTCTGCTGGTCCTTCTGATATTACACCTCCTGTATATTATACCCGCACTGCCCTCTGCTGGTATTGTTATTTTATTTCACTGTTGTGTCTTGAACCCTCCTCAGGGCTGATTGAGAGGCCGGTTCTCCCCCCGCAGCTTCCCGCTGATGTCGCCAGCTACAAAATCTTTGTCACTGGGAAAAGTGGTGTAGGCAAGACGTCTCTTGTTGCTAAACTGTGCGGCCTGGAGGTGCCTACTATGCATCATGAAACCACAGGTGAGGTCACGTAGCACTGGGTGGACGGGGTCCTCGGAGGTGCTTGTACATCCCCCATGCTTTATACTGCAGCTCAGCTTGTTTTCCTTATCTCCCAGGAATCCAGACGTCCTGTGTGTATTGGCCGGCACATCCCAGACACAGTGACCGCCCCATCATTTTTGCCTTTCAGTTCTGGGATTGTGGGGAGTCTGCACTGAAGAAGTTTGATCACATTCTGCCTGTAGGTACCGGCCCTGTGTGGACGGGTCATGGATGATGAGGGTTGTGCTCCTGTTCTCAGTACCTGGTGGCTCTGGATTATGTCTCCGCAGGCCTGTAAGGAGAAGGCCGATGCCGTCCTCTTCCTCTTCTCCTTCACTGATCGCTCCTCGTTTGAGGATGTCCCGGCCCTGATCTCCCGGACCCTGAGCCAAGAAGAGAACGTGGCACGTGTGGTGATCGGCACCAAGTATCCTTCCACGTAGCGGTAGACGATTGTTATATTAAGTGATATCTTAGAACATTGATCCAGTGTGTTCCTTAACCCCTCCCTCTCCAGACTGGACCAGTTCATGCACACGGACGTCACAGAGCAGGACATCAGGGACTTCCAGCAGACGTGGCAGGTGCCAGTCATGCGGGTGAGGAGCGTCAATGCTCCTCGGCTCAGCGATGGCCGCAGCCTGGATGGACGGACAGAACTGGCGGACGCTGCTCCGGTGCTGAATGGGTTGGCTGAGGTTCTGTGGCACAGAGACCAGATCACTGCAGGACTTGTGGACATCAGGGAGGGGGAGATCTCTAGTAATGCATCGTGATTGCGTCCGGATCATGTGACTTCACTACTGCGTGCAATATCTGTAATTTATTACTATTTAATGGGTTAATGTATTTTTCTATTTATTTGTGTGTCCTCTAATTAGAGAATGTATAATAAATATATTATATTATAGACGACTCATTTACATCCGAGCCTCAGTTACTGACCCCCCTCACTGCCCCCCCTCACTCATATTACACAGACCTGTCCAAGTGTCTACCCCCGAATATATACTTTATAGGACCTCCTTTAGCTGCAGTCTGTAGGGCGATGTCTTGCACATCCGGAGGCTGGATTCTCCCCCCCCCCCCTCCCATTCTTCTTTGCAGCATAACACTAGAGAACGTTTGTGAAGAGAAGTTTTCCAGTCTTGCCATAAATTCTTAGTGGGATTTTTCTCTGGACTGGACATTGTGCACACAGGAAGGTGCTGTCATGTAGACACTTCCATTGTACATCTCAGGATCGTCTCCTGCTGGAAGATGAAGCCTTTCGCAGCCTCTTACTGGTTTCCCTCCAGGATTACTCTGTATTTAGCGGCATCCTTCTTCCCATTAGCTCTCAGCTGCTTCCAGGCCTTGCTGAAGCTTGGCTGCCCCCCCAGTACAATGCTGCCACTTGGTGGGATGCTGCCCCCCAGGCTTCACATGGGGATGGTGCCGTCAGGGTGATGTGCAGTGTTCCCTCCACACTTTGGCCTTTGGTTTTGGTCTCCTCTGAGCAGAGCCCCTTCCTCCATGTGCTTTCTGTGTTCCCTACATAGGACAGGACTATGGCTTCTTCTTGTGGAGGACACAACCTATAGTGGACAGATTCTCCGGCCTGAGCTGTGGGTCTCTGAAGCCTCTTGGCCGCTTCTCCTCGTGTGGGCTGTCAGTTTCGGCGGACGGCCATGTCTTAGTAGGTTATCGCTGTCATTCCCCTTCCATCCACAGATGATTTATTCTCTATTGTTCCTTGTTCAGACCTTAATCCCTCACCTTTACCTCTGAGCTGTCTGCTATTCCCTGCTTTCCATTTATGCTGTTTGTTCACTGATGTTCTGTAAGAAACCTCTGAGGTCTTCACAAAACAGATAAGAGACATCCAGATACATAGCGATGAGGGGACTTCTTAAGGAGCCATATTTCACAGGATTTTAATCTGCAGGTATCATTTGCTTCACACTTCACACACATTTTATGCATTGTTTCCTCGGATATCTATAGATATATGTATAGATATTGTATCGATATTATACGTTTGTGGCTGTGATGTTTAAACACTTAGGGAAAGTTGAGGGGTGTGTATACTTTTGCACCCCACTGTGTGAGCGGATCTTGCGATTTGTTTGTGCTCCTCTCACATTCTGTGTCAGTGACTCGTTGTTTGCTTCTCCTGTGACCCACATTACATGTATAATGTATGACGGGTATCCTGATGTATGCGGGTGAGGAAGCTGCTGCCTTGTGTCATCACTGAAGTGACTGTAGTGGGAGCCCAGAAGACAGAGCCCCGCCCTCTGATCCATTATCCTGAAATACTCTGCGCTGCTGTAAATTGTTTTTGGATGTGGAGATTCTGAGCTGCGGTGACACGTGTGGAATAAAATGACATGTTACATACATGACCTCTCCCACTATTAATGTCACTATACAAAGGACCCGGCCCTGGGGCTCATTCATATCACAAATGATTCAGCTATTTATAGGGTGACGCAGAGCCGGGGGAGATCTGTCACCTGAGAAGAAGAGAAAAGAATATCAGACATCTCACTACAGGAAGACTGATCGCGCCTCATTAGTCGTGTGACATCGCATCCCAGACATCCGGCCAGGAATGTACCCATTGTATATATGTTATAGAGCTATATATAGAGGAGAAATACAGGTCACAGCAGTAGTACTGTGCACTGCCCATGTATACAGAAGTGGTACTGTGCACTGCCCATGTATACAGAAGTGGTACTGTGCACTGCCCATATATACAGAAGTGGTACTGTGCACTGCCCATATATACAGGACAGGAGAAGTGGTACTGTGCACTGTCCATATATATACAGGACAGGAGAAGTGGTACTGTGCACTGTCCATATATATACAGGACAGGAGAAGTGGTACTGTGCACTGCCCATATATATACAGGACAGGAGAAGTGGTACTGTGCACTGCCCATATATATACAGGACAGGAGAAGTGGTACTGTGCACTGTCCATATATATACAGGACAGGAGAAATGGTACTGTGCACTGTCCATATATATACAGAACAGGAGAAGTGGTACTGTGCACTGCCCATATATATACAGGACAGGAGAAGTGGTACTGTGCACTGCCCATATATATACAGGACAGGAGAAGTGGTACTGTGCACTGTCCATATATATACAGAACAGGAGAAGTGGTACTGTGCACTGTCCATATATATACAGGACAGGAGAAGTGGTACTGTGCACTATACAGGACAGGAGAAGTGGTACTGTGCACTGCCCATATATATACAGGACAGGAGAAGTGGTACTGTGCACTGTCCATATATATACAGGACAGGAGAAGTGGTACTGTGCACTGTCCATATATATATACAGGACAGGAGAGGTGGTACTGTGCACTGTCCATATATATACAGGACAGGAGAAGTGGTACTGTACACTGCCCATATATATACAGGACAGGAGAAGTGTTACTGTGCACTGTCCATATATATATACAGGACAGGAGAAGTAGTACTGTGCACTGTCCATATATATACAGGACAGGAGAAGTGGTACTGTGCACTGTCCATATATATACAGGACAGGAGAAGTGGTACTGTACACTGCCCATATATATACAGGACAGGAGAAGTGGTACTGTGCACTGTCCATATATATACAGAACAGGAGAAGTGGTACTGTGCACTGTCCATATATATACAGGACAGGAGAAGTGGTACTGTGCACTGCCCATACATATACAGGACAGGAGAAGTGGTACTGTGCACTGTCCATATATATACAGGACAGGAGAAGTGGTACTGTGCACTGTCCATATATATATACAGGACAGGAGAGGTGGTACTGTGCACTGTCCATATATATACAGGACAGGAGAAGTGGTACTGTGCACTGTCCATATATATATATATATATATATATATATATATATATATATACAGGACAGGAGAAGTGGTACTGTGCACTGTCCATATATATATACAGGACAGGAGAAGTGGTACTGTGCACTGTCCATATATATACAGGACAGGAGAAGTGGTACTGTGCACTGTCCATATATATATACAGGACAGGAGAAGTGGTGCTGTGCACTGTCCATATATATATACAGGACAGGAGAAGTAGTACTGTGCACTGTCCATATATATACAGGACAGGAGAAGTGGTACTGTGCACTGTCCATATATACAGGACAGGAGAAGTGGTACTGTGCACTGTCCATATATATACAGGACAGGAGAAGTGGTACTGTGCACTGTCCATATATATATATATACAGGACAGGAGAAGTGGTACTGTGCACTGTCCATATATATACAGGACAGGAGAAGTGGTATTGTGCACTGTCCATATATATATACAGGACAGGAGAAGTGGTACTGTGCACTGTCCATATATATACAGGACAGGAGAAGTGGTACTGTGCACTGTCCATATATATACAGGGCAGGAGAAGTGGTACTGTGCACTGTCCATATATATACAGGACAGGAGAAGTGGTACTGTGCACTGTCCATATATATATACAGGACAGGAGAAGTGGTACTGTGCACTGTCCATATATATACACGACAGGAGAAGTGGTACTGTGCACTGCCCATATATATACAGGACAGGAGAAGTGGTACTGTGCACTGCCCATATATACAGGACAGGAGAAGTGGTACTGTGCACTGTCCATATATATACAGGACAGGAGAAGTGGTACTGTGCACTGCCCATATATACAGGACAGGAGAAGTGGTACTGTGCACTGTCCATATATATACAGGGCAGGAGAAGTGGTACTGTGCACTGTCCATATATATACAGGACAGGAGAAGTGGTACTGTGCACTGTCCATATATATATACAGGACAGGAGAAGTGGTACTGTGCACTGTCCATATATATACACGACAGGAGAAGTGGTACTGTGCACTGTCCATATATATACAGGACAGGAGAAGTGGTACTGTGCACTGTCCATATATATACAGCACAGGAGAAGTGGTACTGTGCACTGTCCATATATATACAGGACAGGAGAAGTGGTACTGTGCACTGCCCATATATACAGGACAGGAGAAGTGGTACTGTGCACTGTCCATATATATACAGGACAGGAGAAGTGGTACTGTGCACTGTCCATATATATACAGGACAGGAGAAGTGGTACTGTGCACTGTCCATATATATACAGGACAAGAGAAGTGGTACTGTGCACTGTCCATATATATACAGGACAGGAGAAGTGGTACTGTGCACTGTCCATATATATACAGGACAGGAGAAGTGGTACTGTGCACTGTCCATATATATACAGGACAGGAGAAGTGGTACTGTGCACTGTCCATATATATACAGGACAGGAGAAGTGGTACTGTGCACTGTCCATATATATACAGGACAGGAGAAGTGGTACTGTGCACTGCCAATATATATACAGGACAGGAGAAGTGATACTGTGCACCCTCCATATATATACAGGACAGGGGAAGTGGTACTGTGCACTGTCCATATATATACAGGACAGGAGAAGTGGTACTGTGCACTGTCCATATATATTACACCCATTATACAGTACAGGCCTCCTATATACAGCTGTATCTGTGATTTGGATTTGGTTCCTGTATATACATGAGGCAGGGAGCAGAGTTTTGCGCCATCCTCCCCATTTCCTTCTTTTCGAGTGCTTTAGGGGAACACTCTGTTTATGTGCTGGAATGTGGCTCCCTCTCACCACTGTATTACTGTCATGTACAAGCCGAGTGGTGTCACAGCCGCACATCTCCTGTTGTCACTTCCCTAAACCGGTATGGCTGCTGTGGCTTGAGGGGGTTTTCCAGCTCCCAAATCAAAAGTAAAATTTTAATTGTGAAGGGCAATTTATAAGCCTTCCAAACTGATCAACCAGAAGGTTATGAAATTTTAATATGTTTCCGTATTTATGCAAATAAACTTGCACATAGCGGTGCAAAAGGGGCGGTGCTTCTACCGCAGGTGCACCCAGTTATTCTTCCATGCCTTCTTTCTATGGAAGGTTTGGGGTTGTTATCGTTGTATAAAGGGGTGGCCCTTGGTGATGTACAAAGAAAGAATTGGGTGCATCAAAAATAGAAGCAACGCCCCTAGTGCACTGAGTAGTTCATTTGCATAGATACGGAAACATTTACAAAATGCCAGAGTCTGATAAGCTATGGAAACAGAGTCATGATTTTGGAGTAGGACAAGGGGAGTCAGTTTTTTTTACATATATCATCAATATCAGATTGATGAGGGTTGGCATTCAGCACCCCTACCAACTGCACCCCCTTACAGTGCTCCATACATCACTTCTCTTCCACAATATGCACTGGATGTGCCACATATAGCAGCCTCGTCCTCGGGGACTAATCCTGCTAATACTGAGGGGTATCTTACCTTTAGGTTAATAACTGAAAAAGTCCATTATGTTGGAAAATGTCTGAAAATAAGGACACAACATCACAGGACTACAACTCTTATCATCTTTAATAATAATATAACATTTAATTCCATTATTACAAGTCACAGAAATAAATAAATAAATCCTTGTACAATCTCACTTCTTGGCACATGGGAAGGACCTATCCACAGGCTGTCTCTGTACTAGGGAATACAAGTTATTGTTCCCTGGTATCAGCCATTTCTGGTTCATTAGTGATAAATAGGAAGTGCAGAAACCTCTGTGTCCCCATTATCTTCACATGACGTGTCTCCAGTTCTCTTCTATGAGCCCTGGAATTATGGGTAATAAATAATTTAATGAACTCTCCTGCTTGTTAGCACTAAAGCCACACAGGTCCGTTGGAATGCACTGACCTACTTTTTGATGGTTTCCAGGTAGCAATAAATGTTTCGCATTGTATAGAATTGGAAGGAGGCCAGGTCACTGCTCGCCATACACAACTTACAATGTAACGCATCACGGGTCATTATAAATAGTAACATCACAGGATTATACAAGGTCAGCACCGGTCTGCTCCTCTGTATGCTCTACTTACACATTATGCTGCTATAGGGGGCGCTATGGCTTCAGGTCACTGCACAATAATGGAGCCACTATAGAAATACTTGATCTATGATGGAACGATGGAGGAGGGTGGTAGAGATTTTGCATTAGGACACAAAACCTACTCAGAAGTTGATCCAGGGGACGCCTGTGAGATGTCCAACCACTGCATTCACCTGAATACATTCTGCTACATCTGGATACATAATGTACAGTGAGGTCCTTGAGTCCATTCACAGCACTGGGTCTGATGTTTGGGTCTCCTTCTGTCCTCATAGATACTCCATGCGGGGGCTGCAGCTTTCTCGCTCCTCTTTGACCGGGATGGGTTTGCACCCGGCCTGTTTGATGCAGGGGTCTCTGGAACAGCAGGAGCTCAGGGAGCACCAGCAGCAGAGAAAGGTCAATACAAGACCCCCTAAGAGGAGGAAGGCGATATTGGGCCATGCTAGTAACAGGGCTTGTCCTATCTCGATGCGCACTGCCCCCCTGGTGAATGAAGCGTCATAGGAACGTTGGGCGATGTTGATTGTGGTCCAGATGACAGGGATGAGGACGAGGATGGTGCTGAGGAGGTACAGGAGTCCGGCGGTCAGGGTGAAGCAATGACGTTCCCTTCCACCATCGTTGCAGCCACCGCAGCACTGGATGAGAATTATGCCGATGATGGAGAATATGAAGGCCAGTAAAGACATAGCAACGGCAAAGCTCATGAATATCCTGGCAGCTTTCAGGTCAGCAGTAAGGGACACCATGGAGCCGTAGTTGTTACATTCCATATTAATTCGGAACTGCTTCAGACACGTGAGCCATAGACCGTCCCAGCGACTGATCCACTCTCCGTCAATGCGACCTCCTTCGATGACCAGGCCGTTGTTCTCGGCTAAGACAACCAACCTCCAGTAAGGCATGAGGGTGACAATCCAAGTGAGGATCATACCAATGGCCCCAAAGAGGATGCCAAGAATATGGATGAGGCAGCAGATCATGGCTGTCAGGCAGGAGACTGTCTGTGAGATATGGAGCACGACCTGCAGGCAACTACTGAACCGGCCCTAGTGTGAGGCCACATTTTTATTCACTAGGTCACGTGCAGGAGACAAGTGGAGAAATTACAGAAGGATGACTACACTACAGAATGAGGACAGCAATTATCTCACACAATAGAGGCAACCACAAGAGGTAGCCTGCAGGGACCTAGCACTTAGGACACCTGCTCAGGACCTTTCTCACCTGTACTGGGGGCTCAAGGTCTTCATTATTAATTACATCTTTGTTTTCAATTCTTCTTTCTAATTGTCAGGAATTTCCTTCCGGCAACTCAGGATAAAAACTTCATCAATTATTTATGTTAATCGAGGGAGGGATAGAATAATGGAAGACAATGACTTTCATGAAGTTCTGAGTACAAGTTAATCAGTCTCATAGATCTGTGGTCTTCAGGTCCTTAGATCCAGTCCTCCAATCCAGTCCACAGCTCCATTCCTTACATTCACTTCCCGGGTCCAGTCTTCAGCTCTAGTCCTTGGGTTCTATCCTTAGTCCAGCCCAATAATTCATTCCTCTGGACGACTGGCCCTCACTTCTAGTCCCTGAGTCCAACCAGTTCCTACTTCTGACTTGGTCTGGCCATTGAAATGTTAAAGCTTTATCTAGACTAGAGGGCTGATGGAGACATCACACAAAATCAAACCTCTAAGAAGAAAACCTTTTGTCCTGAAGAAGGTGCCTTGACCCTGAGGTTAAACTCACCAGGTTCCTACCTTTCCTGAGATTCTGGAGGGTCTGTTAATAGCTCCTTAGCCACCACTGTACTGGTCCGGTCCTGGATATTGTTTGTCACGGGCGCCTCCTGCGACAGGAAAAGTATTCATACATCTTAATTTTCTCCTCTCACAGAATTTGTTGAAACCTAAATTTGTTATGTTTTCTCCCATCGCAATGTATGTCCCACCCATCATTGATAATAAATGGCTCCACACTTTTCCCCAGTCACATTCTCAGGGTGGCTATTGATGCAACCTCTCTGCCCCTCAAATCCACTCATCTGTGCTGTCCAGTTCACACATCCAGACATCTCTGGATGCCTCCCCAAGCTGTCCCCTCCAGATATCCCTAGTAATTCCCAGAACCTGTCCCTTCCATGCATCTGTAACCTAAACTCTGAATACCTCCCCATGTGATATCCAGAACATTATCTGCACCCTTCATACATCTGTAACCTAATCTCTGGGTACCGCACTACATGTCCTTCCCAGTTGATGATGAGAGTGATACATTGTATGTGAGATGGATTTCATGGATAGCTGCTAAAGATAGGGATGATGGGAGTTATACATTGTACGGAAAATAGAATACATAGAGAGCTCCTGAGGACAGGGATGATGGGAGTTATACATTATAAAATGGATTACATGGAGAGCTCCTGAGGACAGGGATGATGGGAGTTATACATTATAACATGGATTACGTGGAAAGCTCCTAAGGACAGGGATGATGGGAGTTATACATTATAAGATGGATTGCATGGAAAGCTCCTAAGGACAGGGATGATGGTAGTTATACATTACAACATGGATTACGTGGAAAGTTCCTAAGGACAGGGATGATGGGAGTTATACATTATAACATGGATTATGTAGAAAGCTCCTGAGGACAGGGATGATGGGAGTTATACATTATAAGCTGGATTGCATGAAGAGCTCCTGAGGACAGGGATGATAGGAGTAATTTTATAGACAAAACATCGAAAACTTCTCAAACCGGAATAACTCAGCATATTGATGATATTGTTGTGTGGTGCTCCGGGCGCTGACAACCTCATTATCTCCATCACGTTTTTTCCTCTGTGTTTCTATCAGATGGAGGAGTGATAAGAGGTCACAATTAAGAATACAATGCAGACATTCCTGTCATCGGATTCCTGAATATTACAGTGGGAGGATGACAATCCTATCATGGGTGTTGTAGTTACACGTCAGTCAGTAAAACAATAGAGGAGCTGAGACACGGAGCGGGGAATCCACAAGTATCCGGTCCTATATGGAATGACACAATGTAACCAGAGGGGATGATTCTATGAATATGACAATAGTGCAGGAGACAATAGAATATCTACCTCCAGCATCCTCTAGCCCTGAATGACTGATAATCCAGAACAATAAGATTAGTTTCCCATATTTAAGTTCCACTTAAGTTTAAGACCATCTCTGGTCCTGGGCTGTAAAGAGGTCTAGAGTCTTTAGATGATCTGACTTGGTGCATAAACATGTAATATAACAAAACTTGCTGCAAAGGAATTATAACATAACTAAATGTATCACATTGGGACAGTACCAAAGTACCAGGATAAGTATATAGATACTGGGCCGGAGCCAGGATTATTACATAGACACAGAGCCGGATTTATACATACATACAGGGCTGTAACCAGGAGTAGTACATAGATTCTCTTCTTTCATATTTCCGCCATGTCAGCTTCTTCCAGCCACAACTTGTCTCTGCTGATTTAGCGGGAAATCTACAATCAACGTCAAGCATGATTTTTTATCATTCAGTTATTGAAAGACATTCATCAAAAAGGGAATATATAAACATGTTAACAAGCTGTGAATATAGAGTAGCCCTTAGAAGTGAGTCTGCTGTGAGCTTCTCCATCCTATGTAATAGTATTATTTATGCAAACAGGTCAGAACTAGAGGGTTTCCCAGGGTTTTCCATAGGCGTGGAATTAAGGACCGTGCTGCTATCAGTAGAAACCCAACTAGAGTGCGATTGGCGTTACTAATTGTAAGCGGGAGCATGTAAGTAAGAGAGGGGCAGGATTAGCATTTAGAATTTAACACCTGTCAGGGTGTTAATTAGTTTCAACAAAGTTTTATTGAATAGAAAAACAGTATGTTATGTTATGTCCCGGCATAACATATACCCCTCTCAGGGGGAACTCATAGAAATTATTTGATAATTTCATTAACAGGCTCATTAACATGATTGTAAAAGCTGATTCTAGAAGGAAGGAAGGAGGCCATGGATAACAAGTATAAGAAGATGACCACAGTCACAGTGTTGGGATCTATACGTAAGTGTCCCTGGTTTATCATGACTAGTTTTTATCATAGATGGTAGAGTTCTTCATCATCTTCTCCACCTCCTTCTCAAAAACATAATATTCTCTTTCTCCCCAACAAATCACTATTATGCCCCCCACACTAGCCAATATAGCAATTGTGTCCCCACAGCATCCAAAATAGTAAAAGTGCTCCCACAGTAGCCAATATAATATCTCGTTTGATATAAGCCCTGCCTGTAACATTATTATATCGGGGGAAAAAGTCAACCCCAGGGTAGCATGTATATTACTGTGACACAGACATGGGGAATCATGGATTGAGATAAAATAACAATGCAGGTTAAATTTTATATTTAATGGCCTTAAGGGCACACTAGACAAAACAATATATACAATAGAGATATATAAAGTTAACAGAGTACAAGAAGTATAAGCAGTTCACTGCTCTTGATATGGTGGTACATAATTCCCCAATGGGCAGGAGGGGTGACATGTTTACATAAGCTGTAGCCACACCCCCTGACACGCCCCCGGTGGTGTGCAATAGGCTCAGGGAAATCTTTTGATTCTGTTGAGACCAGACATGCCCAACTTCCCATGCTCCCATTGAGAGTTCTGTATATGTCAGTTTCCAAGACGGCTAGAGAAAGCTGAGACCCAGGATTGTGTTCACCTCGCTGCCCTGATGCAGCTGGACCATAAATATATAAGTAGCATATTGCTTTGATAAGTTGTATGGTTTTAATGGCCCTTCTCTGTGAAAAGTGCAGGGGATTCTAAGAAGGCTGTTGTTGCCCCAGGTCTGTGGAAGTATTAGTACCCCCCCCCCCCTCTAGAGTATATTACACTCATCAGCTTGTCTTCATTACGTTATTCTGATAAGGTGGGAGAAAGTGAGTGACATGTATGGCCATCACACTCTACCATAGCTAATAGTCACATGTGCCCCCAACATAACAAATTCTCACAGTGGCTTCCTCTATAGTCACAGGGCCCCAGCTTAGCCAATAGTCACATGGGTCCCCATGATAGCCAATTCTCACAGTGGCTTCCTCCGTAGCCAATGGTCACAGGGCCCAAGCTTAGCCAATAGTCACATGTGCCCCCAACATAACAAATTCTCACAGTGGCTTCCTCTATAGTCACAGGGCCCCAGCTTAGCCAATAGTCACATGGGTCCCCATGATAGCCAATTCTCACAGTGGCTTCCTCCGTAGCCAATGGTCACAGGGCCCAAGCTTAGCCAATAGTCACATGGGTCCCCATGATAGCCGATTCTCACAGTGGCTTCCACCATAGGCTACATTCACAGGGCTCCAGCTTAGCCAATAGTCACATGGGTCCCCATGATAGCCAATTCTCACAGTGGCTTCCTCTATAGCCAATAGTCACAGGGCCCCAGCTTAGCCAATAGTCACATGGGTCCCCATGATAGCCGATTCTCACAGTGGCTTCCACCATAGGCTACAGTCACAGGGCTCCAGCTTAGCCAATAGTCACATGGGTCCCCATGATAGCCAATTCTCACAGTGGCTTCCACCATAGGCTATAGTCACAGGGCCCCAGCTTAGCCAATAGTCACATGGGTCCCCATGATAGCCAATTCTCACAGTGGCTTCCACCATAGGCTATAGTCACAGGGCCCCAGCTTAGCCAATAGTCACATGGGTCCCCATGATAGCCAATTCTCACAGTGGCTTCCACCATAGGCTATTGTCACAGGGCCCCACCAAAACCAATAGTCACAGTGGCTTTCTCCATATCCAATAGTCAAAAGGGGCCTACACGTTAGTTAATATTCACAGCCTAATAACACATCTCATGACTATGTCCGGTATCTAATACACATTACTAGAATCTGCCATTATAGAGGTATCCAACAATGTAAAGAAGTTTCTGATGTTCGAAAAATTGGTCTTTTAGATATATTGGGGCACATTTACTAAGAACAGTGCAGTTTTCCTGTGTATTGTACAGGGGGCGCCAGATTCTGCATTTCTGGCACCCCCTGCACCGCTCTGACAGAGTGCACCACTGTATTTTGGTGCACCTTTAACATGGGGCGTGCAACACATTTCTGTCGGACTTTGCATGATAAATCCGGCGCACGGTCCGACAGCGCCGGAACCCCCCTTTCCATGCAGAAATTTGTATCAAATGCAGAATAGTGCAGCCGCGACACAAAACGGCCTTTAGTAAATGAGCCCCAATGTCTACTATTTATAGGTTTTATTTAAGCATTAGTAAAATAAAGAACTATACAATCGAACAAGCAGGCGGCAATGATTAATTGTACGTATCAGAGAAACAGCGCACATGGCCCCTCTGTCTACTATATATAAATGAAGTTGTGGTAGGTCAAAACATCTTGTGCCCCAAATTTTTTAGACATGGACGATGACCCAGTGTGCTACAGATGCCTTCTTGCATTTTACTTAAACCCCTGGATACAGAATCTCACCAGAAGGATTCAGATTCATGGCTCACCAGGCTGTATCGTATATGATAGGATTAGATACATCCACGAGACAAACAGTATCACACATAATAGCATTAGATATACATTAGTAAAGTGCTGCAAAATTTGATGGCGTCATATAAAGATTATTATTAATACTATTAGTAGTAGTAGTAGTACAGTATCTCAGCAGATGGTATCACACATGATAGGATTAGATAGTGTCTGCAGGCAGTATACAGTAAAAGGATTAGATACACACTTCAGCAGACTGTATCACACATGCTAGGATTAGATACAGAATCTCCGCAGACAGTATCACACACTGATAAAATTTCGTCAGATACATGGGACATCAAACTGTATCACACGTGATTAGATACACAGCACATGAGACAGAGGATAGGCTCAGATACGCAGCATGTAATAGAGGCATCTCCTGGGGCGCTGAGGTGAGGGCGGGGGTGTCATGGCGGCCGCGCCGCTCTCTCCTCCTACAGCTGTGCTGGGGATACTGGGCGGCCGGGCTCTGCAGTGACTGCGCGCTCCCCCGGAGACAGGACTGCAGCAGCCGCACCTCACAGCATCAATGGCGGAGCTCAGGTGAGGAGGAGGCCGCCGCACCCATCATCCATCCATCCCATCACCCTGCGTCATGTATCCTCCAGCCATCGCCCTGTCCACATCTGCCACTTTCCTTTCTATATATACTGGAAGCTGCATGGATTGCTATCTATTTCTACCCCATACAGTGTCCCCATAAACTCCAGACTACAGGTCCCAATTACATTACTGACTACTGGTCCCCCAAACATTACTGACTACTGGTCCCCCAAACATTACTGACTACTGGTCCCCCATAAATTACTGACTACTGGTCCCCATACATTACTAACTACTGGTCCCTATACATTACTGACCACTGGTCCTCCATACATTACTGACTACTGGTCCCCCATACATTACTGACCACTGGTCCCTCATACATTACTGATTACTGGTCCCCCCCATACATTACTGACTACTGGTCCCCACATACATTACTGACTACTGGTCCCCCATACATTACTGACTACTGTTCCCCCATAAATTACTGACTACTGGTCCCCATACATTACTGACTACTGGTCCCCATACATTACTGACTACTGGTCCCCCACACATTACTGACTACTGGACCCCCATACATTACTGACTACTGGACCCCCATACATTACTGACTACTGGTCCCCCATACATTACTGACTGCTGGTCCCCCATACATTACTGACTGCTGGTCCCCCATACATTACTGACTACTGGTCCCCCATACATTACTGACTGCTGGTCTCCCATACACTGCTGACTACTGGCCCCCCATACATTACTGACTACTGGTCTCCCTTACATTACTGACCACTGGTCCCCCACACATTACTGACTACTGGTCCCCCATAAATTACTGACTACTGTTCCCCCACACATTACTGACTACTGGTCCCCCATACATTACTGACTACTGTTCCCCCATACATTACTGACTACTGGTCCCCCATACATTACTGACTACTGGTCCCCCACACATTGCTGACTGCTGGTCAACCATACACTGCTGACTACTGGCCCCCCATACATTACTGACTGCTGGTCCCCCATACATTACTGACTACTGGTCCCCCATATATTACTGACTACTGGTCCCCCATACAGTCCTGACTACTGGTCCCCCCTGCATTACGGACTACTGGTCCCCCCTGCATTACTGACTACTGGTCCCCCATACATTACTGACTGCTGGTCCCCCATACACTGCTGACTACTGGCCCCCCCATACATTACTGACTACTGGTCCCCCTTACATTACTGACTACTGGTCCCCCATACATTACTGACTACTGGCCCCCCATACATTACTGACTACTGGTCCCCCACACATTACTGACTACTGGACCCCCATACATTACTGACTACTGGTCCCACATAAATTACTGACTGCTGGTCCCCCATACAGTACTGACTGCTGGTCTCATTTCAGTCCTGTGTTCTGGTCTCCCATACATTACTGACTGCTGTTCCCCCATACAGTACTGACTGCTGTTCCCCCATACAGTACTGACTGCTGTTCCCCCATACAGTACTGACTACTGGTCCCCATATATTACTGACTACTGGTCCCCCATATATTACTGACTACTGGTCCACCAATCCTTACTGACTATTGGTCCCTCATATATTACTGACTACTGGTCCCCCATACATTACTGACTACTGGTCCCCCCTGCATTACTGACTACTGGTCCCCCATACAGTACTGACTACTGTTCCCCCATATATTACTGACTACTGGTCCCCCATACATTACTGACTACTGGCCCCCCATACATTACTGACTACTGTTCCCCCATATATTACTGACTACTGGTCCCCCATACATTACTGACTACTGTTCCCCCATATATTACTGACTACTGGTCCCCCATACATTACTGACTACTGGTCCTCCATACATTACTGACTACTGGTCCCCCATACATTACTGACTACTGGTCTACTTTTGGCCCCTATTCATTGCTGATTAGTTCTCCAAATATAGTGCTAAATGCTGGTCCCCATTCAATGTTGACTCTTGGTCCCCATACAGTCCTGACTGCTGGTCTCCCATACATTACTGACTACTAGTATATATAACTCCCTTATTTCCATCCTCCATACATTGGGCAGGTAGCAAAGTGTCCGCCATGTTTCGGAGGAAGTTGTCGGACTGGTCGGATCTGGACACCAGCTCACTGGTTGACCTGGAGAGAGAAGGTGAAGAAATACTTGGCGAGTCCCCAGGATCTGCACCAAACAGAGGCAGCGGATATGTAAGGAGAAATATATATATATACTGTATATACACAATGGGAGAAAGCAGATTGTGATCAGACAGGACAGGTGATGCACAGGAGTTATCATAGTGGCAGTGCAATAATGCTGTGTACATTGTATTGTCCCGCGACTGGTGAGGATGGGCCCCTGATGGTTTCTTATCTGTGTGCAGTACGGAGAGGATGATGACGATGAAGATCCAATATACATCCCATGTACAGATTTCTACAGACCTCAGCACAGCGGGAACTTCTTCAAAGATGGGAAAACGCCGATTGGTGAGTAAGAGATCAACGGGACTGACAACAATGTAACCAGCCCACACAAGAGTGGAGGTGGTACTGTGCAGATACCCATACAGTACACAGGACAGGAGAAGTGGTACTGTGCACGCTGCATACAGTATACAGGATGGGAGAAGTAGTACTGTGCACTGTCCATATATATACAGGACAGGAGAAGTGGTACTGTGCACTGTCCATATATATACAGGACAGGAGAAGTGGTACTGTGCACTGTCCATATATATATACAGGACAGGAGAAGTGGTACTGTGCACGCTGCCTACAGTATACAGGATGGGAGAAGTAGTACTGTGCAATGTCCATATATATACAGGACAGGAGAAGTGGTACTGTGCACTGTCCATATATACAGGACAGGAGAAGTGGTACTGTGCACTGTCCATATATACAGGACAGGAGAAGTGGTACTGTGCACTGTCCATATATATACAGGACAGGAGAAGTGGTACTGTGCACTGTCCATATATATACAGGACAGGAGAAGTGGTACTGTGCACTGTCCATATATACAGGACAGGAGAAGTGGTACTGTGCACTGTCCATATATACACAGGACAGGAGAAGTGGTACTGTGCACTATCCATATATATATACAGGACAGGAGAAGTGGTATTGTGCACTGTCCATATATATATACAGGACAGGAGAAGTGGTACTGTGCACTGTCCATATATATATACAGGACAGGAGAAGTGGTACTGTGCACTGTCCATATATATATACAGGACAGGAGAAGTGGTACTGTGCACTGTCCATATATATACAGGAAAGGAGAAGTGGTACTGTGCACTGTCCATATATATATACAGGACAGGAGAAGTAGTACTGTGCACTGCCCATATATATACAGGACAGGAGAAGTGGTACTGTGCACTGTCCATATATATACAGGACAGGAGAAGTGGTACTGTGCACTGTCCATATATATACAGGACAGGAGAAGTAGTACTGTGCACTGTCCATATATATACAGGACAGGAGAAGTGGTACTGTGCACTGTCCATATATATACAGGACAGGAGAAGTAGTACTGTGCACGCTGCCTACAGTATACAGGATGGGAGAAGTGGTACTGTGCACTGTTCATATATATACAGGACAGGAGAAGTGGTACTGTGCACTGTCCATATATATACAGGACAGGAGAAGTGGTACTGTGCACTGTCCATATATACAGGACAGGAGAAGTGGTACTGTGCACTGTCCATATATACAGGACAGGAGAAGTGGTACTGTGCACTGTCCATATATACAGGACAGGAGAAGTGGTACTGTGCACTATCCATATATATATATACAGGACAGGAGAAGTGGTACTGTGCACTATCCATATATATATATACAGGACAGGAGAAGTGGTACTGTGCACTGTCCATATATATATACAGGACAGGAGAAGTGGTACTGTGCACTGTCCATATATATATACAGGACAGGAGAAGTGGTACTGTGCACTGTCCATATATATACAGGACAGGAGAAGTGGTACTGTGCACTGTCCATATATATACAGGACAGGAGAAGTAGTACTGTGCACTGTCCATATATATACAGGACAGGAGAAGTGGTACTGTGCACTGTCCATATATATACAGGACAGGAGAAGTAGTACTGTGCACGCTGCCTACAGTATACAGGATGGGAGAAGTGGTACTGTGCACTGTTCATATATATACAGGACAGGAGAAGTGGTACTGTGCACTGTCCATATATATACAGGACAGGAGAAGTGGTACTGTGCACTGTACATATATATATACAGGACAGGAGAAGTGGTACTGTGTACTGTACATATATACAGGAGAAGTGGTACTGTGCACTGTCCATATATATACAGGACAGAATATCTTTGGGGTATGGATCATCTAGGGACTTTTGCGCTATATTAGAAGTTGTTCTGTGATGTTGTTCTCTCTTTGTAGACTTTGTCCTGGTTTGGGAAGAGAAAATTCCTTCCAAGAAGCACAAGACACAGAGCTCCTCTAAGGGGTCTGAGCAGAGGGGAAAAGTGGGTAAAGCAAAGGGCAGAGCCGCTTATGAAAATCACAGAAGACGTTTCCACCGAAACCTACTGAAAGCAGGACTCCTATGTGAGAAGGTGAGACGCCTTTGCATCCTGGGAACAAAATACATCTTTGGGTCACATTTATTAAAGTGTTTGCACCACTTTTCTGTCTGACTTTGCACTAAAAAAATGCAAACTGCTTGTGCATGTATTTACAGTGCAATTCTCTCAGATAATACTCGTTTTCTTCCAGAAAATGATTGCAATCACAAATTCTTTGGTATTAATATCTTCATTTATTTTGCTTGCAATGAAGAAACACAAAAGTGAATGAAAAAAAAGTCAAATCATTTTACACAAAACTCCAAAAATGGGCCGGACAAAAGTATTAGCACCCTCAGCCTAATACTTGGTAGCACAACCTTTCGGTAACCATCAATGAGTTTCGTACAATGCTCTGGTCCAGACCATTCTTCTTTGGCAAACTGCTCCAGGTCCCTGAGATGTGAAGGCGCCTTCTCCAAACTGCCGAAATCTCTCCACACGTGTTATATGGGATTCAGGTTCGGACTCATTGCTGCCACTTTAGAAGTCTCCAGTGCTTTCTCTCAAACCATTTTCTAGTGCTTTTTGAAGTGTGTTTTGGATCATTGTCCTGCTGGAAGACCCATGACCTCTGAGGGAGAACCAGCTTTCTCACACTGGGCCCTACATTACGCTGCAAAATTTGTTGGTAGTCTTCAGACTTCATTATGCCATGCACAGGGTCAAGCAGTCCAGTGCCAGAGGCAGCAAAGCAACCCAAAAACATCAGGGAACCTCCACCATGTTTGACTGTGGGGACCGTGTTCTTTTCTTTGAAGGCCTCTTTTTTTTTCCTGTAAACTCTATGTTTATGCCTTTTCCCAAAATGCTCTACTTTTGTCTTATCTGACGTTTTAGGCTTTCTCAGGTAAGTTTTGGGAAACTTCAGCCTGACATTTTTATGAGTATCTTCCTGGGTATCCTACCATGCAGTCCCTTTTCATTCAGACGCTGACCAATAGTACGGGGTGACACTATTCTACCCTAGGACTGCAGGGCAGCTTGAACTTGTTTGGATGTTAGTGAAGGTTCTTTATCCACCAGCCACACAATCTTGTGTTGATATCTCTCGTCAATTTTACTTTTCTGTCCACATCTATGGAGGTGCCACGGTGCCAGGGGCTTTACACTTCTTTATCTAGGTAGGTGCCACAGGGCCATGGGCCTTACACTTCTTCATCTAGGGAGGTGCCACAGTGCCAGGGGCTTTAGACTTCTTCATCTAGGGAGGTGCCACAGTGCCAGGGGCTTTAGACTTCTTCATCTAGGGAGGTGCACAGTGCCAGGGGCTTTACACTTCTTCATCTAGGGAGGTGCCACAGTGCCAGGGGCTTTACACTTCTTCATCTAGGGAGGTGCCACAGGGCTATGGGCCTTACACTACTTCATCTTGGGAGGTGCCACAGTGCCAGGGGCTTTACACTTCTTCATCTAGGGAGGTTCCACAGGGCTATGGGCCTTACACTACTTCATCTAGGGAGGTGCGACAGTGTCAGGGGCTTTACACTTCTTTAACTAGGTAGGTGCCACAGGGCCATGGGCCTTACACTTCTTCATCTAGGGAGGTGCCACAGTGCCAGGCGCTTTACACTTCTTCATCTAGGGAGGTGCCACAGTGCCATGGGCCTTACACTTCTTCATCTAGCGAGGTGCCACAGTGCCAGGGGCTTTACACTTCTTCATCTAGCGAGGTGCCACAGTGCCAGGGGCTTTACACTTCTTCATCTAGCGAGGTGCCACAGTGCCATGGGCCTTACACTTCTTCATCTAGGGAGGTGCCACAGTGCCAGGGGCTTTACACTTCTTGATGACACTGCGCACGGTAGACACTGGAACATTCAAGTGTGATTTGGTTATTGCCACCACCTGTTAGGTGCCACAGGTAAGTTCCAGGTGCTGTTCATTACACAAATTAGAGAAGCATCACATCATTTTTCAAACAGTGCCAATACTTTTGTCCAACCCCATTTTTTATGTTTGGTGTGGGATTATATCCAATTTGGCTGTTTGACAATTCCTTTTGTGGTTTTCCATTGAAGACAATTTAAATGAAGATAATAATAACAAAGAATTTCTGATTGCAATCATTTTTTGAAAAATACTCTGTTGGAGTATTATCCGACAGAATTGCAGGCGTGCCAATACTTTAGGCCACCACTGTATAGTCATGGCCAAAAGTTTTGAGAATGACACAAATATTATATTTTCACATGATCTGTTGTTTTTATGTGTGTTGTTTGTTGGATGTTTTTATCACATACAGAAATACAAGTGCAATCATATTATGAGTAACAAAAGCTTTTATTGTCAGGTAGAAGGAGTTACTGCAGCAAGTCAGTATTTGCAGTGTTGTCCCTTCTTCTTCAGGACCTCTGCAATTCTCCCTGGCAGCTCTCAATCACCTTCTGGACCAAATCCTGACTGATAGCTGTCCATTATTATTTGTTGGTGTTTGTTTGTCCTCCGTCTCTTGATGATTGACCACAAGTTCTCAATGGGATTAAGATCTGGGGAGTTTCCAGGCCATGGACCTAAAATCTCAGTGTTTTGTTCCCTGAGCCATTTAGTTCTCCCCTTTGCTTTATGGCAAGGTGCTCCATCATGCTGGAGAAGGCATTGTTCATCACCAAACTGCTCTTGGGCGGTTGGGAGAAGTTGCTCTTGGAGGACATTCTGGTCCCATTCTTCATGCATGGATGTGTTTTTAGGCAAGACTGTGAGCCGATTCCCTTGGCTGTGAAGCCGCCCCACACATGAATGGTTGCAGGATGCTTTACAGGTGACATGAGACAAGACTGGTGGTATCGCTCACCTTGTCTTCTCCCCACAAGCTGTTTTCCAGATGTTCCAAACAATCGGAAAGGGGATTCATCAGAGAAAATGACTTTACCCCAGTCCACAGCAGTCCACTCCCTGTACCTTGTGCAGAATATCTGTCTGTCTCTGATGTTTTTCTGGAGAGAAGTGGCTTCTTTGCTGCCCTCCTTGACCCCAGGCCTTGCACCAAGAGTGTCCACAGTCTCACAGTGCGTGCAGATGCCTCACACCTGCTGCTGCCATTCCTGAGCAAGCTCTGCACTGCTGGAAGCCCCATCCCCAAGCTGAAACACTTTTAAGAGACGGTACTTGCACTTGCTGTTCCTTCTTGGGCGCTCTGGAGCCTTTTTGGCAACAATGGAACCTCTCTCCTTGAATTCCTTGATGATCCAATAGATTGTTGACTGAGGTCCAATCTTTCTAGCTGCGATACTCTTCAATGTTAGGCCAGTTTTGTGCAGTGCAATGATGACTGCACGTGTTTCTTTAGAGATAACCATGGTTAACAGAAGAGAAACAATGATGCCAAGCACCAGCCTCCTTTTAAAGTGTCCAGTGGTGTGATTCTTTTTTTTTGCATATTCAAATTTTATAAAATTTTTAAGAAACAAAACAGAACATCACAAGCAGGAGGGGTAAGGGGAGAGTATAGGGAAGGGAGCCACAATTCAGGCGACAGTGGTGTGATTCTTACTTAATCATGAGAGATTGATCTCCAGCCCTGTCCTCACCAACACCCACACCTGTGTTACTGGAGCAATCACTGAAACCATGTTAGCTGCTCCTTTTATGGCAGGCCTGCAATGAAGGTGAAATGTGTTTTAGGGGAAAAAGTTCATTTCTAGGCAAATATTGACTTTGCAATTAATTGCTGTTAAGCTGATCACTCTTTATAACATTCTGAAGTATATGCAAATTGCCATTATAAAACCTGATGCAGTAGACTTTGTAAAAATTAACATTTGTGTCATTCTCAAAACTTATGGCCATGACTGTATAAAATATGGTGCCCACTTCCCGAGCAGTGCAGGGGCTGCCAGGTTAATAAAGACCTGGCACCAGTTTTGATGAATCTTCTGCACAATCCCCAGGTAAACTGCACATACTGTACTGGTTCTGATAATGTAGGCATCCTGTATATGATGTGTGGTTATATAAATGATGTAACAATATGAATTTCTATCCCACAGGAGCAAACCCTCAGCGAACGTAGATCTATACATTACCTGAAACTCAGCGCCCCATGGGATATCCTGTTGTACTATGCTGAGGAGCTGTGCATGAGGGCCCCACTCCAGGTCTGTGTCTTCTGTTGAGTCTTATCACATACCTGGATGGATCTATGTAGTGCGGGTTGTCAACTTGCCACTGGCTATTTTATTAAAATGTGCATTACTCATTGTGACCTCAGGGTGGAGTATTTTTCACTATGTTAAATGTACATGGTTTTAAATAGATGGAACCAATTTAAACACAAACATTTCCAAGTATTCCACTAAGGTCACCACTGCTGCGATTCTTTTGCACTATTTGGAGCAATTCCTTTTGTTCTTTATCAGGCTCAGCCAAATCCAGACAACAACACATCAGACAGATTCCTCCAGAGGCTGCTCCTTCCCAACCCCATGTACCAGCACGTCCCCAATAAACCGCTGGATTACTACACCTGTGCGTTCCGCAAGTCCAAGCTGCAGAGGTGAGTGGGGACCTCATCTCTATTCCACAAGATTATAGTAGAGATGTACAGTTACTACGACAGCTGGGAATATAGATCCTGAGTTACATCCAGTTTTATATACGCCAGACTTGTACTCACTATTCTGCTGCTGGTGCAGTCACTGTGTACATACATGACATTACTTATCCTGTACTGATCCTGAGTTACATCCTGTATTATACCCCAGAGCTGCACTCACTATTCTGCTGCTGGTGCAGTCACTGTGTACATACATGACATTACTTATCCTGTACTGATCCTGAGTTACATCCTGTAAATCTTTTATTTTATATAAAAATGAAAAACATAACAATCATAAACATAAATCAAGCCATAACTTCTGGCAAAATAAAACAATAATAATAATAACAAAACAATAATACAAACTAAAAGAGTCTTATGAAAATCTCCTGGCCCAGCCACACACACACCACACACTCAGCATAAGAACAAACAAAACCATCACCCATTCCCACCACCTAATTTTTTTTTTTTTTTTTTGAAATACACAGCAAAATACACATAAACGAACAAGAAATAAACACAGAAATAACAATGAATATAACTGAAATAACATTAATAACATTAAATATAACTAACTAAATCCCACGCCCATCACCCTCCCACCCAGACACTGGTCTAACGTCCAAAGTTCGCGTTATATAGTCCAGACCAGTGCCCAGGATCATACAGTCCAAGTCCCGTCCACCCCCCTCCCAACCTAACACCCTAACACCAACACCCCAAAACCAACCAACCTATATACACACAAGAACTATAACTACATATAAATAAATACACAATGTACACAAAATACAAACACATTAAACAAATCCAAACCACATAAAGCCCAGGTGCAGAATCAGCCCAAGACCAGGAGAGGAGATGACAGACTAAGCGACACTAAAGGAGAACCCCCTCCAAAGGAGAGAGGCCCTCCCCGTGCCCAGCCTCTCATACTCCAGAGAGCGAACCTTCACCAGGTCACCCAGAATGTTCCTAACCACCTCATCCACCGGGAGGATTTTACGCTGCGTCGATACTAAACACCGTGAGTTCCACGTGTGGTACCTGACCACTAGACTGACTAGGAATAACGTGCAGCGGTCCCGGCCACCCAGGCCTCTGAATGCTCCATAGGCCCACTCCGCATAGGAGAGACCGGCCAACCCGGGCCACTGGATGGAAGCGCCCACCCGGTTGTACACCTCTGTGTTATAGGGGCACTGAAGCAGGAAGTGGTCCATGCTCTCCAGCAGGCCACCGCACTCCTCCCGGGGACAGCCCCTTTCCTCAGAGCTCCTACACTTCAGATTGTCCCTCACACACAGCTTTCCATGGAAGCAGTGCCAAGCCAAGTCCCAAAACTTCAAGGGGATCCTGATGGAATTCAAAAGACCTAAACCCACCCCAAGATCCCGACTTGGGCAATCCCTGAGGGCCAGAGGCTTCTGGAAACGGGCAAACAGAACCCTCTTGTCAAGGACTTTCCTCGACATGGTCCTGATCTCCCACATTCCCAGACCCCACCGGCGAATCACCTTCAGAACCGGGGTAGCGTAAGCCGGAAGATGCCCATGCGGTGTACGGAGATCCTTCACTTGTCCTCCTGTCTCCCATTCCTGGAAGAAAGGCCGAAACCATCCCCTGCAGGAGTATACCCACGGAGGAGCCCTCTCTTTCCAGAGGTTTGCTACATTGATCTTAAGAAAGGTGTCACTAGGAATACCACAGGGTTGACCATACACAACCCTCCTTGTCTCCTCGTGCGGTAAGTAACCTCCCTCTTTATTAGGTTCAGCCTATTCCCCCATAACAGCTGCAAGAACAGACTGTAGACCCGAGTCCAGAGGGGTTCTGGCAACATGCACACACTGCCCAGATATATCAGCAATGGGAGCAGGTAGGTTTTAATCAAGTTCACCCTTTCCCTGAGGGTCAAAGACCAACCCTTCCACTGGTCCACCCTCTGAGCGGCGATCTTAAGCCTGCCGTCCCAGTTTTGCATGGGGTAATCCCCCTGGCCAAATTCGATGCCGAGAACTTTGGCAGAGTCTTGGGGCCCTGGAAGAGTGTCCGGGAGATCAAAGCCTGGATCCCCCTCTCCCAGCCAGAGACTCTCACACTTATCCCGGTTGATCTTGGACCCAGAAGCCTCTGAGCAGCGGTCAACCTCTGACATCACCCATTGCGCCTCCCCTCTGGAGGACACAAAAACGGTGACATCATCGGCATACGCTACCACCCTTAGAGTGGCTTCCGGTGCCGCCTGGTCCATCCCGACTCCCACCAACGGCCCACGATCAACCCTCCTAAGGAATGGCTCAATCGCGAACACGTACAGTAGTGGGCTCAGAGGACAACCCTGGCGAACACCAGACCCGACCTCAAAAGGGCGGCCAATCCAACCGTTCACAAGCGGGAAACTCTCTGCCCCTGCGTACAAAACCTTTAGCCAATTGACAAACTCCCCCGGCAGGCCATACCTCAGAAGGACAGACCAGAGGTACTCGTGGTTAACCCGATCAAACGCTTTTGCCTGATCCAAGGACAGCAAGTACCCCTTCCAGTTACCAGCCCTGCCCTGCTCCACTGCCTCCCGGACACACAGCACAGCACTAAATGTACTGCGGCCTGGAACAGAGCAGTGCTGGGTCCCCGAAAGGAGCCGGGGCGCAAACTGCACCAGCCGATTAAACAGCACCTTTGCCAAAACCTTTCTGTCCGTATTGAGAAGCGCTATGGGACGCCAGTTCTCAATACGAGATCGGTCCTTACCCTTTGACAGGATGATCAGGGCAGACCTCCTCATTGACCTCGGCAGAGCGCCCGAGGAAAGACACTCATTGAATACCTCAGTCAAGAGGGGAACCAAGGCTTCCTTAAAGGTCTTATAAAACTCGGATGTTAAGCCATCCGGACCCGGCGATTTCTTAAGGGCGAGCCCTTCAATCGCCCGGCTGACTTCCTCTTCCCTGATCATCTCTGTCAAAACATCAAGGGAGGGGTCTACTCCTGGCTCAGGGACAGTTTCAGCCAGGAAAGCCGACATCACATCCCGATCTAGATCCTTCCTGCCCAAGAGGTGCGAGTAGAAGGATCTGACGACCTCCAGAATCCCTGATCTGGACCTTTTCAGGGATCCCGTACTGTCAACCAGTCCCGTGACAACTTTACCATTCACTGACATCTTGCAGTTTCTGTAAGGGTCGGGCGAGCGGTATTTCCCGTAATCCCTCTCAAAAACCAAAGATGCGTATCTATCGTACTGACACCTCTTCAGCAAGGATTTCACTCTGGAGATGTCCTCACGACTACCTCCAGTCGAGACGAGATGCTCGAGTTTCCTCCTCAGGCCCTGATACAGGCGGTACCTGTCCAGGCTCCTGAGGCTCGAGAGCTGGCGGAAGAATCTCGCCACCCTTTTCTTGAGCATCTCCCACCACTCTGACTTACTGCTACAAAGGCCCAGCAATGGTACCTGGCTCTGAAGAAAGTCCTCAAAGGATTGTCTGATCTCTGCTTCTTCCAGGAGAGACGAATTGAGCTTCCAGTAGCCTCTTCCCATCCGGGGGGTCTCTTGATCTTCTGTGTTCCGGAGACCTTGCGGCTTCCCTGGGTCTTGGGGGTGGCAGCCGAGGTCACATCGCTGCGTCCTTGGGTTCGGGCAGATCTTCTCACCCCCTCCATGTTGGCCGGTATCTGGCTTTTCCTGCCCCCCGCCGGCCTGGTCCGAGAGGCAGAAGCCTGGGATTTGCCTGGTTCACTCATCCCAGAAAACCCACTCCCTCCCTGGGGAGGAGAGAGCAGGCCTGGGTGGATTGGTCTTCCACCAGGTGGTGCAGGAGCTCAGCAGCAACAACCACACCCGTCAGCAGTTCACAGGGGAATGAGCCAGCACGAGCTATTCTGCTGCTGGCGCAGTCACTGTGTACATACATGACATTACTTATCCTGTACTGATCCTGAGTTACATCCTGTATTATACCCCAGAGCTGTACTCACTATTCTGCTGCTGGTGGAGTCACTGTGTACATACATGACATTACTTATCCTGTACTGATCCTGAGTTACATCCTGTAGATCTTTTATTTTATATAAAAGTAAAAAACATAACAATACAAACAAAACATAATATACACTATATACAATAACTTACCTGCTGGTCCAGCCACATTCACACCTAGTAAAAATAATAACTTACAATACACCAAAATGAATAAACACCAAATACCACAACCCCCACCCAACACAAAAATGACTGTGTACATACATGACATTACTTATCCTGTACTGATCCTGAGTTACATCCTGTATTATACTCCAGAGCTGCACTCACTATTCTGCTGGTGCAGTCACTGTGTACATACATGACATTACTTATCCTGTACTGATCCTCAGTTACATCCTGTATTATACCCCAGAGCTGCACTCACTATTCTGCTGCTGGTGCAGTCACTGTGTACATACATGACATTACTTATCCTGTACTGATCCTGAGTTACATCCTGTATTATACTCCAGAGCTGCACTCACTATTCTGCTGGTACAGTCACTGTGTACATACATGACATTACTTATCCTGTACTGATCCTGAGTTACATCCTGTATTATACTGCAGAGCTGCACTCACTATTCTGCTTGTGGTGCAGTCACTGTGTACATACATGACATTACTTATCCTGTACTCATCCTGAGTTATTGCCTGTATTATACTCCAGACTTGAACTTACTATTCTGCTGCTCGTGCTGTGTACATACATGAAATTACTTATCCTACATATCAAATAAAATAGATTTATTTTGCAGATCTGGTTCTGTATCCTATACATTCTGAATAATCTGCTTTATTTTTTTTTTGTCTCAGGTTTCTGGGCAGTGAGTGTCAAGCAACATATTTCACTAACACGCAAAGAAGCCGGATTGTGAGTCTGTATGTCTGCAGTGTGGCATTACCTAAATCCTTTTGTACTCTCTGGTAACTTTCTGTATACCCCCTTTATCTGGCGCAGCTTTATGAGATCCTTTCACGCACTCTCTATGGAAAGCGTAAGCATGCAGAGGTCGGCGTTGAACGGATGGTAAAGGAGGGGATATACACGGCAGCGTTTCCCCTTCACGAGGTGAGGAGCAGAGAACCCCATGTGATGAACAGATGAATAAAACTAATTTGTGTCTCCATCTCTATGCAGAATTGTGTGTCTCCATGGTAACAGACTACAAACAATCAATGTGTAGCCTGGTCCAATGTAATGAATAAGGACCTCCCTTTTAGGGTCTGAAATATGTAAGCATCTTGTATGATGTAGAACATAATGGGGCTCATTTACTAAGGATCCGAACGCCGCACTTTTGTTGGGTTTCCCAAATATTTCCATTTTGCCCCGAATTGCCCCTGGATTTTGCCGCACGCGATCGGATTGTGGTGCAGTGACATCTGCTGGGCTGGATATCGGGCGCACGACCCTAGTGAATCCCGGCAGACCCGAATCTTCGGCGGACAAGGCGCCGTGGGATCGCGACTGGACCTGATAAGTAAATGTGCCTCAATGTTCATAATGGTTAAAACACCCCTTAAATGTATTTTTTGGAATTCAGAATTCATGATTTTATGAATCCTGGAAAACTCTTTAACCATGCTGAGAATGCGACTACACAGAATGTGTTTGTAGTCTGTCACCATAGAGACACATAGCTGTTCTTAAAAACTAGAGACACTAAATATTAGGATGTGCTCAAGAAAAGGGGTTATAACTTTAATATTGATGATTTATTCTTTGATCATCACTTGATTGATGGGGGGGGGCCTCACTTTTGGCATCCTAACTGCAACTGTTCCATACAAGACTATGTTCACACTTGCGTTTAGCAGCTTCCTTCTGTTATTAATAGTGGAAAAAAATCTGAAGCATAAGGGAAGCTACCATTCCATGCATGGAAGCCAATAGAGATCAGAAGGTGAACGGAAGACCTTCTGTATTTCGTGATCTTTAAGATAAGAGCATAAAACCTGATGCAGATGTGAACTGGGCCTTACAAATTATAAACACAGAATCTTCTTCTTCTCCTTCTTACAGGGGCCCTATGAGCTGCCAGAGTTCAAGGTGACCCCAGAAAGCCTTAACCCACGCCAGATCCTCTACCAGTACTGGTCCCGCTGGTCCCAGTGGTATAAGTATCAGCCTTTGGACCACATCCGGGAGTATTTTGGGGAGAAGGTGGCTATATACTTTGCCTGGCTGGGTACTTATGAAATATTTATTTAGCTCTTAACTTTTGGCATGCATACAGTCCCCGCAGTCCTCATAATATCCCGCACCATTGTCCTTGTGCTTCTCTTGTAGGGTTCTACACGGCCTGGCTGCTTCCAGCTGCTGTGATCGGTACATGCGTCTTTATCTCTGGTGTCCTGACCATGGGTAGTAACACCCCAGCGTGAGTGTGAGGACACTGACAAGGCTTGGAACCATCAGGGGAAACTGATATAACAGTAATAGAAATGTGTGTATTGTGTTCTACAGGCAGGAGATATGTCAGAGCGAGGACAAGTATCTGATGTGTCCATTATGCGACACCTGTAAGAACTGGTACATCTCAGAGATCTGTCCGATGGCCAAGGTATGTGTGTTTCACGCATGTCTCAAACTTATGCGACTCCTTAAATTTAGCATTACAGGTTTGTGCTTTCTTCAGGTCGGATACCTATTTGATCACCCTGGGACCGTATTCTTCAGCATCTTCATGTCCTTTTGGGCAGTCACCTTCTTGGAGTATTGGAAGAGGAAGAACGCCACGTTGGCTCACCACTGGGACTGCATGGACTTCCAAGAGGATGAGGTAAAGATGGTCACATAGAGATTTGGTGACTTCTCTATGGAGTGTGGCCTTTGCATGAAAGAACATCCACCATCAGAATCAAGCAGGGACACTTACTTATAGATCCAGACACTGTGACTGTAGTATTCTTCTTATAGTTGTTATCCTTGGCCTCCTTTCTTCTCAAATCAACTTTTAAAATCATGCTCAAGAGTCAGAAGGGCTCTGGGTGCATTACCAGGGCCCCTCCCTGCTGTACAGGCTGTTACAATGACTCCCCCTCCATCAGCACTTCTCCCTCCTTTTATCTGATGTAACCTCACACCGTGGGAGGGGGAAGTGCTCCAGCGCAGTGTAACAGTCTGTGAAGCTACAGCCCGGAGGAGCTTCGGGGAACACCCCATTTATTAGCATAATTAAGTTGATTGTAGAAGGAAGGAGGCAATGGATAACAAATACAAGAAGATTACCACAGTCACGGTGTCTGGATCGATGATTAAGTGTCCCTGATTTATCGATTTTGGTGGTAGATTTAAACTATAATGTCTAAGAATGGGGATCCCTCTTACTTATGTCATTCTCTCTTTTACAAGGAACGTCCCCGGCCAGAGTTTGCTGCAATGGCTCCACAGATGGAGCAGAACCCAGTCACTGGAGTCAAAGAACCATATTTTCCAGAGAGGGACCGTCTTTCTAGAATTTTCACTGGTTCCATGGTGATTGTGATCATGGTGAGACTGTATTACAGGTATATGGGATCCATCTATAGCGTGATTGAGGTTAGCTTTAGACAGTTATAGGGAACCGCTTTCCAATATTTTACCCCATTAAACTACTAGCCCCCTCTGTTGAAATGTCCTTTCTAGAATTCCCTCTTGTATGTGACATCTCATCTGTCTGTCTATAAAAAGTTTCCTCCAAAGTCATGTGGCTCAGTGGTTAGCACTACAGCCTTGCAGCGCTGTGGTCCTGGGTTCAAGTCCCATCCAGGTCAACATCTGCAAAGAATTTCTATGTTCTCTCTGGGGGTCATTTACTAAGGGCCCGATTCGCGTTTCCCCGACGTGTTACCCAAATATTTCCGATTTGCGCTGATTTCCCCTGTATTGCCCCGGGATTTTGGCGCACGCGATCGGATTGTGGCGCATCGGCGCCGGCATGCGCGTGCGACGGAAATTTGGGGGCGTGGCCGAGCGAAAACCCGACGGATTCTGAAAACCCGCTGCATTTAAAAAAAGAAATGTGTCGCTTGGGACGCGCTTACCTTCACTTGGTCCGGCCCGGTGAACTCCAGCGCGTTCAGATGCTTTTCAGCACAGCAGCGCCACCTGGTGGACGGCGGAGGAACTACCTTGATGAATCCCGGCCGGACCCGAATCCAGCACAGAGAACGGACCGGGTAAGTAAATATGCCCCTCTGTGTTTGTGTGGGTTTCTTCTGGGTCCTCCAGTTTTTTCCCACACTCCAAAACATACAGGTAGGTTGATTAGATTGTAAACACCATGGGGACAGGGACTGAATGTTAGTTGCAGCGCTGTAGAATCTGTTGGTAAGATATAAATAAAGGAATTGTTATTGTTATTATTATTATGTGAAAATGAGCAGAGAAGAGTCATATTAGCCTGAGATGGGTCACGTTTAGAGGCTGGAGGGGGAATCACTTCAGAGGCCCCTATCTCCTGTTCTAAAGGATCTAGAAATGTGATGCTGATGTCATATTAAACATTAGAAAGTTTTATATCACATCAGGTTTGTGTTTCTGTGAGCTACAGAACTGGAAATACTGGCAGTTAAGAAAAAGGTTGGAAATGGATTTTTATCTCTGTAGCTCATATTTCCAAATATGATTTAACGCCCTGTAGATCACAGACCAACAAGCCCAAAGCTGTCTGAAATAAGAGATTCTTCTATTTAACATTATGACACCAGAATCATATTTGTAGGTGCTATGGAACCAAAGATCGGAAGTGATTTGAAGTGACACTCCTCCTGCAACTTGATTCATCTCAGGCAAAATATGACTCTTCTCTGCTCATTTTCACATGACTTTGGAGATTATTTATAGGTAAAGGGGAGAGATTTCACATAAAATAAGGGATTCTAGAAAGGATATTTCATATACAACTTGGGGGAAGGGGGTTGCTAGTATTTAATGATGTAAAATCTGGTGAAATTTTGACTTTAAGACAGAAGAATCCCAATTTACCATGCAAAAAAAGTTAAAATCGCACCAAAGCCAAATTATTACAAAGGTACAGACTAGTGTGCAGCTGTATACATTGTGTATGGATAAACTCTCAGCCTTCGTCTCTTCACAGCTCTGTGTAGTCATGATCTTCTTGGTGTCGGTCATCATGTATCGGGGAATAGTCAGTATGATGATGTACCACACGGGAAACAGCATCCTCATGACACAGGTATACTACATGGCACAGCCTGATCACTACAGATGTGCAGCCCCTTTAATTGATACATGGGTGTTATATAGGTACCTGCTACTATAACTTCCATTGTAAATATCCCCATGGGATTGTACATGAGTCTATTAATATGAGGGACCCCATTGATATTAATAATAATAATATTCTACCTTTAATATTCTAATTGATTTGTCTATTCTAATGGTTTCCATATTTTCAGGCAGGAAACATTGCGAATATCAGCAGCTCAATGGTGAACTTAGTCCTTATCCTCCTTATGAGTCAGGTCTACACCTCATTGGCGGAGAAGCTGACCCGGTGGGGTGAGAAGTGTGCATATGTTGTACCAGGGGGCGTAACTACAGCGGTAGCAGCCGCTATGGGGCCCACAGTGTCAGGGGGCCCCGTCATCCGACCTGACACTAAAGAATGAAGAATGTGCACCATTATATACATATTACGCTGTATCTGTGATGTGTATACGCTGTATGTGTATATGGTGTGTATAAAAACAGTACGTTATGTGTGTATGTAAGCTGTATGTCTGTATATGGCACTGTATGTGTGTATATGAGAGGTGTATATGCTCTATATGTGTGTAACTGTGTATAAATGTGTATGTATGAGTGATGAACTGTATGTTTTTGTATATAGGAATGTAATATATATTTTTAAGCCGGCAGGGGGTCCCCTTCAGAAGTCTGCTATGGGGCCCTGCCTCTCCTAGTTACCCCACTGTATTGTACATGTGGTGGATGATGAGGGAGTAGTATAGAGGGGAATAATAATCATTATAGTAATAAAAATTATTTATACAGCGCTGTCATATACTGTAGTGCTGTACACATTAGGAGTTACATATACAGAGCAATAACATGGTCGTAAGAAACAATAGGAACGAGGGATCTGCTCACAAGAGCTTACAATCTATGAGTGGTACACATGAGATATATAATAGGGTAGTAGTGTACATGGGGATGGGGAGTTGTACTCATGTAATAGATGATGAGGGCTGTAGTACACATGTGATAGGTGATGGAGAGCTGTATATATGAGATGGATGATAAGGGGAGTAGTACATGATAAATTATATGAGAATTTTAAACATGATTGAGAGTTTTACTTGTGTAATAGATGATAAAGTAGTACACATGTGATAAGTAATGAGGGGAGCAGCACAGATGAGGTAAAGAAGGGTAGTGTACATTTAATGGGCAATGGGGGAGCGTTATACATATGGTAGATGATGGTGGAGCAGTATACATTTGGCAGATGATGATGGGGGAGTAGTATACATGTGGTAGATGAAGTGGAGCAGTAAACATGTGGTTGATGATGGGGGAGTATTGTGCGTGTGGTAGTGATGAGGGAGTAATATACGTGTGGTGGATGATGGGGGAGTAATATACGTGTGGTGGATGATGAGGGAGTAATATACGTGTGGTGGATGATGGAGTAATATACGTGTGGTGGATGATGGGGGAGTAATATACGTGTGGTGGATGATGGGGGAGTAATATACGTGTGGTGGATGATGGGGGAGTAGTATACTTGTGGTCGATGATGGGGGAGAAGTATACGTGTGGTAATGATGGGGGAATAGTATACAAGTGGTAGATGATGGGGAAGTAGTGTACGTATGGTCGATGCATATATGGTTATATGCCTATGGTAGTTTATGGGGGAGTCGTATATATGTGGTAAATGGTGGGGGAGTAGTATATGAGTGGTAGATGGTGGGGGGGAGTACGTATGCGGTAGATGGTGGGGGGGAGTACATATGTGGTAGATGGTGGGGGGGAGTACATATGTGGTAGATGGTGGGGGGTAGTATATATGTGGTAGATGGTGGGGGGTAGTATATATGTGGTAGATGGTGGGGGGTAGTGTACATGTGACTGTCGATGAAAATAGATTGGAAACAGGAAATTAAATTTGCCCAACACCTCCAGTAGCTGTCAGCTATTCAGTCTGACCCACCACTATGATACATACAAGCACTTGACTTACATGTGTTTTCATGTGTCTGGTAGTGGCTCTCTCGTCTCCCTCTCTCTCGTTTTTTGGGGGTTCAGAATTAAAAGCTATTGGACGCGGGAACATTTGGCTGACTGGTTTTGAAGGTGGCGTCTGGGTAGCTCAATGTCACTATTGTACAGCACCACAAAAGCTTACAATCTACAGTCTGTATAAATGAGAAATCTGGACAGATATTGGAGAACATTGTTGTTTTTGTGGTGCCATAAGTCATCAGCCTTCCTGTAAAATGACAGACAAACATGAGCGCTGAGACTGTGGCATCCCTTACACGTGTGTGTGACATGTAGCACCCTGGTGTCACCTTCCTATAACCAAATGTCAATAGCGAAGTCACTGTGTCGTCATAACCGTCTTCTAATAGGAGTGCTACATACCATGTATATGTAGTGTGAGACCTGTTACATAATATAGATATTTATTGAGACGCAGACAGTGGATGTGTCTGTGGATGACACTACATGCTATGGAGGTGCTGGTGGATGTGATGGGTGCTGCACAAACATGTGGGTGCCAGGAGAGGCTGACAGACCTGTAGGGGGAGCTACATATTATGTTGTGGGATATAAGACCTATAGGGGGCACCATGCTAAATATACACAGCACCCCCTGCTGGTCTTTCCGCCACTCACTATCACCCATTGTAGTGGAGTGATGGATGGACAGACCTGTAGGGGGTGCTACATACTATTGCAGTGTTATCTGGTGTGAAGTCTTGCTGGAGGCTCAGACATAAAACATACTTCAATAACTGCAGAGGTGACAGCTGCTGGGAATTTGAGATTTACTGTAGACACAGTTCCTATATATAGCTGTGCTCTGCGGGGACCCGGCCCTCGTCCTGCAGCACTTTGGATGCGTCTCTACAGAATCTCCAGTAAATTCTTTTACATTGATTAAAACTGCAAAGAAAGTTACGAAATTCACCGACAACTTTGTACCCCCCCTTATTATTATTAAGGTTATTATTCTTATTAACATAGAAATTACTATGTATAATACATTTTTTACTTCCTTGCAGTTTCCAAAATCTTTGCTCGGTCTCAGCTTAAAAATAAACTCACATTAAATCGCCTACAGTGAAACTTTTTTAGTACTTTGTAGAACCAGGACAGTGAATGTCAACAGAAGAAGCACCACCGATGGGTAGCAGGTCAAACATAAGCCCATGTTTAGGCCACACAGTAGACCTCACTAGAATAACATTTAAAGGGGTTGTCCAACCTAAACACAAAGCTGCTATTATGGAGCTAAAACAAACTTAGGCAATTCTCACCAATCCATTGGCGGAGACATTTGGATGTTGTCCAATGAGGGAAGGTCACTATTGCAGCCAAACACTAAGGGTTGACCTCTGTAAAAAAAAAACTGGACGTCACTACTGAGGTCAGCCGGGGGTGTTCAGGTCACTGCTGAGGCCAGCTTTTGGCTATAGCCGTTGACCTGCCATTAATCAGAACGTCATATGACAATAGCTATACAGCAGCTTTTGTGTTTAAGATGGACAACCCCTTTAAGTCAGTTGACAGAAAGAGACACCAAGAAATAACCAGACATGTCACACATCCAATGTATTAAAGGGGCGTTGCACAGCCACGTGTAGCAAATACTGAATGTTCTGTAATGTCTTAAGTACATCATGTCCTACCCTCCAGTCCCATATGGAGATACTCTCTACTCTGATATTACATCACATATTCTACTTACACTTACATTGGGGGTGTAGTTGCAACCAGAAAATTCTGTATGAGGCTTTGTATATTTAGGTAGAAAGGGAATGTACAAACGTTTGTGGATTGTATTAGTTGTATGATACATTGATTCCTCCTCGCAGAGATGCATCGTACTCAATCCTTACATGAAGACGCCTTCACCTTTAAAGTTTTCATCTTCCAGTTTGTGAATTTCTACTCTTCCCCGTTCTACGTGGCTTTCTTCAAGGGCAGGTGAGAAGGCCAAGGAGGGGGAAATATTCCCTGGAGGGAGCAGCCTAGGGCAGGAATAAGTGTAATAAGCACGTGATCCGGTATAATACAGTCCTCCCCAGACATTGGAAGATTCTCCATATTATATACAGTCCAATTAATCTAGAGCTAAGGCCTGTGCAGGATGGCGGGTATGTGCTGGGCATCACTATGTTGTAGTAAAGCATTGCTCTCCAGCCTGGGGGCGCACAGCATGCTGCGACAGCACATGGTTTCTCTTACTTTGTGTTCTGAAATCCACCAAATGTAACACAGAGTAGACGTAATGTGAGAAAAATCCTAAAACACCTCTGTCTGTGTCCTTCAGATTTGTAGGATATCCTGGAGAGTACGGAAAACTCATGGGCATGAGGAACGAAGATGTAAGTAGAGGGAGAAAACAAACTTCTTTCCTTTCTTTTTTATTTTAGAAAAAAATCTACCATTTGATGTGATGCATTATAAACCAAATATACCGTCAGACTGCTGTAACGACACTGATGCAGGATCACATCTTGGTTAATCCCTGAGTTGAGTGGTTTTGTTGAAAAAACTATTATAAAATTCAGGACCTTGGGAAAGCTGGATCCACATTACACAAACTTTCTGAACAGCCAAGATGGGACTAATGAACCTGAGCTGGATCACTCGTACACAGCAGCTGGGGGATGGTGCAGTGATTGATTACTTCGGCCTGACAGGGACAATTCAGTGATTACATCACCCTGTGAAGCAGTGCATAACTAATTCGAGAGGAAAAGAGCTGAGACAGAGCTTCATTATTGTAATTTTAGAATTGTTTTTTTCAGCAAAACCACTCTGTTCAGGGATTAAACAAGATATGTTTCTGCATCAGTGTAGATACAGCATTCTCAGGGTATGTTTGGTTCATAATGCATGAAATCAAATGGTAGGTTTCCTTTAAATAATCATTTGTGTCTGTGAATGTTCCAAGACAACTTTAAGCTAATATACAGAGATAATTTCTGTATATAAGGTAAGATCTACCTTCTATACAGAAACAGCGCTCTCGTCTCTCCATTGTGGTGTCTGGTACCGCCGCCTAGCCCCATTCACTTGAATGCCTGAACATAATAAGCAATGTTGCACATGATGAGCGCAGTAGTCCTTGAAACTGACGTCTCTTTGTCTTATGGCAGTGCGGTCCTGGCGGATGTCTGATAGAACTTGCTCAGCAGCTCTTTATCATTATGGTTGGGAAGCAGATTGTCAGCAATGTGCAGGAATTCCTTGTACCGTAAGTTTGCTCAATGTTTTTGGCACAAACAATTTAGCCACAACCCTCCGCCTAGTGCATAAGGCTACCAACACACGAACGTTGTCTTTGTCCGGGTGCCATCAACTGATTCATCGAATGGCAAGACGATACATTAATTCACACACATTACCGTGGTTTACACAGATCAGCAAAACTCAGAGCAAGTCCTGTTCCTACTATTATCATCCGTCCACATCCTCTGCTACCGTACCTCTGTATTAGTCCAAATAAACCCCTCTGTTATATCTCTTAATAGAAAAGTAAAGTCCTGGCGTCAGCGAAGACAGCTGGCAAAGGTTCGAGGCACCCAAATCCTGGAGGAACCTCAGCGCTGGGAAGAGGATTATGAACTCATTGAATGTGAGGGTCTATTTGAGGAGTACCTGGAGATGGGTGAGTAATGCGCCATTGTCCTGCATGATCTCTCTGGTCATAAGATGGAGTCGGCATCTGCCCATGACTGGTGCCATCACCGTACATAACCAGATCTGAGACATTGGCTGCACATGGTGAAACTGACCTGTTAGTTACTATTGTGTCTCAGTCATACAGTTTGGTTTTATCACCATTTTCGTGGCTGCCTTCCCTCTGGCTCCCCTTTTCGCCCTTCTCAATAACTGGGTTGAAATTCGTCTTGACGCCCAGAAATTTGTGTGCGAATATCGGCGTCCGGTGGCAGAACGTGCGCAGCATATTGGAGTTTGGTTTCTTATTCTGGAGGCTTTGTCACAGCTTTCTGTTATCGTCAATGTAAGTAACCGGCACCTGATATAGAAATACAAGTGACACCGGGTTCCAGTTCATCCAAATAAACGTCCATTCTTCATTTATTGCAGGCTTTTCTCATTGCCTTCACCTCGGATTTCCTTCCACGTCTCCTCTACCAGTACGAGTATGACAGTCACTTGGAAGGATACCTAAATTTCAGCCTATCCTACTCTCCACACAGCTACGTCGCAGCAAACCACACCCTGTGCAGGTGAGAGCGGTCGGTGCATGACATCCATTACAGGTAATTCTACTGAGAGGAAGCCATGGTTGCTTTATTCCATCTCTCTATAGGAGGAATCACAAAGACTCTTTCAATATCCTTATATTTATTCTGCAGGTACAAAGCTTTCCGGGATGAAGATGGGAAATACACTCTCTTCTACTGGAAGCTCCTTGCTGTGAGGCTTGGCTTCATCATTGCATTTGAGGTGAGCTATCATTTGAGTTGAGATCTAAGTGAGATCTTTAGTGTCTGGGATTTCCGATTCCATCTTGTTTTTCCAGCACGTGGTCTTCTTCAGTCTCCGTTGCATAGACTGGATGGTCCCAGATATTCCAGAGTCAGTGGAGATTAAAGTGAAGAGAGAGCGGTATTTAGCTAAGCAGGCGCTGGCAGATAACCAGGAGGTTCTCCTGACGGTGAGTCCGTCCTCCAGCTCTCCAGGTCAGTCAGTGGCACAATGTGTGCGGATGTGTTGGTGTTGTGTGGTTACAGCCTGCCTTGAATATATGTGTTGTGCCGGTTTGTGATTGTGTAAAGGTGTTGTGGTTGTGTCACAGTGTTGTGGTTGTGTCACAGTGTTGTGGTTGTGTCACAGTGTTGTGGTTGCGTCACAGTGTTGTGGTTGTGTCATGGTCTTGTGGTGGTGTCACGGTGCTGTGTTGCCTGTTATATAGGAATCTCTTCTCTACATCATTCCATCTCCAAGGAACCAGGTAAGTTACATCATGGATTTTAGCTTTTTTGTCATTGTGATGCACCTTCCTAAAGGAAAATGAAATTTGTAACTATGTATCTACCTGTACATGTAGCGCTGCAAGACCCACAAAAGAGGTGTCACTGACTCTTTAGTGACTTCTACTATTTGTGTTTCTTGAACAATGGCAGCTCTTCATATGGGCGGTATGGGCGGGCGCCCAGGGCCTTCCGGCTTTCCATGCCTGGGCCCTATATGAAGATCGCTAGGTTAGAAAATAACTCTATACTTACCTTCTGGCCCCGCAGCTCCGTCTTCTCCTCTTCTGGCCGCTGCGAAGAAGCCGGTGGTCAGTCAAGAGGCAAGAGGTTTTTTTCAAGGGGGACATTTCTGTAAAGGAAGGGGCCCTGCTGAGGACACTTCATTTATGGGGGGCCTTCCGTGGACATTTCATTTATGGGGGGCCCTGCTATGGACATTTCTTTTATGGGGGGAGGGCTCTGCTGTGTAAATTTCATTTATGGGCGAGGGCTCTGCTGTGGCCATTTTATTAAAGGGGGGCTCTGCTGTGGACATTTTTGTAATGGGGAGCTCTCATGTGGACATTTCATTAAAGGGGGGCCAGTATGGGCTGCGGAGGTGTCGTCAGGCAGAGGAAATCAGGCCTCAGGGCACAAGGTTGGTTTGGATGCTGGGGGGCCCTAGTCGTGTGAACAGCCCAGGGCTCTTAATCCGCCACTGTTCTTGAAGGTCCAGTAAAGGCTAAGATGAAAGTCCCAAATATTCCCAGCATTTACAAGATCTCTTCCTGTTAATGATTTTAACCTACTTGCTTACATTCAGAAGCTGAAAATATGCCATGGACACATAGTAATATCTTGCACTAGACAGCATCAGGAGTGGGCCCACTGGGCAATAACTAAGGTCTATGTATAATGGATGCATTCTGATGAATATTTAATAGTATCACTTCCATCAATTATTCTTTTTAAGAAAATGGAAACTTAAAACTTCCTTTATTTTAGCTTACACTTTACTGATTGTATATGTAAACTCAGATGTAAACTTGGCCTTAGGCTACATTCACACGAACATATGCCGCTGGGCCATAGCCGGGCGGGCATACATCCGACACCATGGAGGGGAGCAGAGGTGACCCCTCCCCTCTCCATAGAAATGCATGGCGTACAGGCAGTAACACAGGGAAAAATGGGACATGTCCTATCTTTTTCCTGTGTGGCACCGTATCTCTCCAAGTGGCCATTCCCATTTATGGGAGACGTATGTACAGCTGCAAGCTTGCGGCCGTACATATACCCCCCATACAGTCATGTGAATGTAGCCTTGGGAGAGTTTTACACAGCGGTGTATTTGTAACTAGAATTGTATCCTACAGGGAAATAGTATAATGGAAAGTTTTACACATCATCTGTCTATAGGATCCATTTTTCATAGTACGGCCAGGTGAACTTTGAGCTGGTCCTGGTATAGTTACAGCACTGAATATAAGTAATGAGTCTTATCCATTCACTGACAGCTAGCAGAAACGTCTACAATGCAAACTATTCATATGATTGTTTCCTAAGACAAAGACAAAATAACACAACCAATGGATCATGACTTTTAATAAGTAACATCCACAACACTAGCTAGATAGTGAGTATATAGAAAGACTAGATTTAGGATCACAAAGCATTGGATCTAATGCGATACATAAATGGTGCAAGGATTCTTTGCGGGCGTCAGCTGTAATTATAGAGCCCAAAGTAATTATTTCGGGTTTGCTCCAGAACTTTCTGGGATTCTTTAGTTGCCTCCTCCCGTCACAGTTTGCTGCTTTCATGGACACTTTTAGGACAAACAGATTAACATAAATTAAATGTGATGGGATGGTCGGACAATGGAGGCAGTGAGCGGCTCTGCAGCAGACAGGAATGCTGAGCGCGGCATCGGGGTAATGGTATTATCCCGCTAATCCTATTCTTTCTGCCGCTGTTTTATTCCACGCACTTGAGGTGTTTTTTTTTTTCTGGGTTCCTCTTCCCGGCTATGAGGCCACATTGTGCGCTGTGCACTTTGCACTCTGACTCCTCTTTTGTTTTGGGAGAATTTAAACATTCACTTTCCAAATCCTATAATGGAAGCACATTCCTCCCATCCCCAGCACATTCCTCATGTAATGTCCGGATGACGCGGATCACGCCTTGGCCGTTCACAGGTGCACAATTCAGGAGAGACTGGTCAGTGGCTGCAGGATTCACATAATAAGAATCATCACAATAACCTGCTAAGAATTTATAGTTGGTGGGGGGGGGGGGGTTATTCGTTATTTTGTTTTTCCTTTTTGCGTCTGATTTTACTATGATTTTATATTGTGGCGCACCATGGGAAGATCAAATGAGTGTCAGAAATTTGAAACCGCTTTGAAGAAGAGGCTTAGAAGTTTGTTGACTTGATCTGTTTATGCGCCATGAAAAGTGTCAGGAGACTAGAAGTGCAGCAAAAGTTTTGGATTGAAGAGCTGCGCCTAAATTGAGCGACAAAAAATGGGGATGAATGCTGTCAGAAAAACAGCAAAATTGTGGTGCTGACACATTATTGGGGCACATTTACTTACCCGGTCCCTGCGCGATCCCCGATCCGGAATTTCCGACGAGGATGAACTCTGCCGCGATTCATGAAGATAGTGCGCCCGATATCCTGCATGTGACGCTTCCCCGCTCAGGTTTGCCGGAGTTCACCATCTTCTTCTCTGTGTATGTAAGTGCATGGCTTGCCATTTTAAGTTAAATCCAATTTTTAAGTTGTCCAAATTCGGTGGATCGTCCGAAGGCCCACCGCCCAATTCGTGTTGCATAAAGCCGGCGCATGTGACAGAAACTCCTTTTAAATACCTGTCCCAGCGGCGCAAAATGGAAATCGTCGGGATGTCTGACGAAAGTGCGGTTTGCGGGGCCCTTAGTAAATGAGCCCTATTATATTATTACCATATATACTCGAGTATAAGCCTAGTTTTTCAGCACAAAAAATGTGCTGAAAATCCAAACTTGGCTTATACTCGAGTAAAAAAAGGGGCATCGGCTTATATGTGGGTCGGCTTATACTCGAGTATATATGGTACATAAGACATTCTGGGACTTCATCTTGCTGACAATGGGGGGAGTTCATTATTGGCTATGCACCCTTTTTTTTTTTATGGTTTGCGACGTGTGCACAATAGTTAGACACATCATAAAAAACATGGGCGATAAAAAATGGTGCAAAGCCAATAATGAATTCCCCTCATTGTGAGCAAGATGAAGTCCCAGAATGGCTTATGTAATAATATCACTGTATTCAGCTGTTTCTGAGCTACATTCCTATGTAGATTGGATCCAATAGAGGTTGTCACCCAGATATTTGCCTAAATGGTTACTTTGAGGCTGGGGACATTAATCTCCTCAGAGGAGAAGGTGGAAGCAGTTTATTACCACATCTGCCTTCCCCTGCCCTCACTGGTAGTAAAGTAGTGAGAAGGTGGCGGTGCCGGAGCTGCTGGGTCTGACAGCGCTGATCGGACATCTGCCACACAAGGGGGTCTTTTCCCCCTGTAACTGGGGCTCTTATACATGTCTCAGTTATTATGAAAAACTTGTAAATAAATAAATACAAATTTTTTAAATACATTTATATGACATAATGGGAGACATATAAAGTAAACACACAATAAATAAATATATAGAATAGATTAACCCCTTTTATGACCGTCATATTATGTTTTAACGGTGGCCATAAAGGGTACTCCTTCTCATGCGCCACCTTTCTACGTTGGTAGATCGTCTCCTGTAAGTGCCGGTGTCAGGCTGTGTTATCACTGCCCAGACCCGGGACTAACACCCCGGATCGGAAAATCTCTAATCCCGGGTGTTTAGCCCCAGACATGCTCAGCATGCTGGTAACTTACATTATACACTGCAATACATGTGTATTGCAGTGTAACAAGCAATCGGACAAACGCCTGTTCAAGCCCAAGTGTGGAATAAGTTTTTTTTAAAAAAAAGAAAAGTAAAATCATTTTATAATAAAAAAAACAAATAAAATGAAAGTCGACTAATCTCTCAAGTTGCATATAAAAACCAAATAAAGTATATAAAACACAAACATATACATATTTGGTATCTCCACGTCTTTATCAATCTGTATAATAAATCTAAAGCAATATTGATCGTGAACGGCGTTAAAAAAAAACTGGAAAAACTTCCCATAATATAGAATTTTTAATCAAATACCCTAGTTCTACACCACAGGAAAAAAATAAACCCTCAACCAGATCTGTTAGGAAAAAAAATAAGTTGTTGATACTTTTTTGCTCTGTAAACTATATAAAAGAGGTATCGCCGTAATCATAGTGAACCAGAGAATATAGATAAAATATTATTACGTTACGGTGAGCAGCTGAAAAAAAAGGACTAATAATCCAAAACAAAAATGAATGATTAGTATCACAAAGAGTAATAAGAGCTGTGTGATATAACGAGACGTGCACCCGTGTGACCATGGTCAGAGTTCTCTCCACTGGAAATAAACAATGAAGCTTCCTATAGAAGGACAGCAAGCAGAGATCTGGAAAACTGTAAGGAATTGATACAGAAAGTATATTGGAAAATTGTGAAAAACTTTTCATTTATACAAACAGTAACATTTATTTCCTGATATGGGAACACTCCTTTAAGTTGTGGCCTATAAACTGCTACATCAGATTCTCCCCTCATTACGATGCATTAGGTGAATCCAGTATCTGTATGGTGACAGGTAGCGAGTCCACCATTGTGTCCTATGTTTTCTCGCTTCTTTGGCTTGGACAGATCCGGCAAGTTCTGTGCAGCGCTGCGGAATCTGTGTGTGCTATATAAATAACGGAATTATTATTATTATTATGATTGATGCTGGATTTTCCTTCACCAGTTATTTCCCATTTTCTTTCTTGACAGCAAGTTGCGTTTCACCCTGCGACCTGAACGACAAACTCTGAGAAGCCATTTGTGGACTGGAGTCATATTCGGAGGCTTCAGTGTTTGGCGATTGGTTTCCCCCCCTGCCACGAAAGTCCAGCGGTGCGATAACGCACAGGAATCGGATCTACACAGAGATCTTAATGCACCGTGGCGGAATCGGAGCACGGAACAGAACTTCTTCTCATAACTGAGCCCAACATCACCATGTGATAGGTTAATGTTATGACAAATTCATCTATGACGGCTCACTAAATAAAATATATTACAGAAAAAAACTATACGCCACCATGCAACTTTTACCAAGCACAACTTTATCAATTATATGTCAAATGAACATTTAAATTATTATTTTTTTTAAATATGAGAAATCTTATCTATCTTACGAAAGATATAGAGCAAATTAAAGGTGATGAGGATCCTAGGAATGGTTCAGCGCAGTCTCCTCCCCTCCCAGCCTGATCCATTGCTCCATCCTGCAATCTTAACCTTATGTAGTTGTACAATGGTAGAGCGTAGGGGGTCTGCCTTAACTGATGCTCTCTAGGATCAGAATTGATATAGTGTAGACCGCACAGATCAACTGAGCTCTGAATAAGACATAGTTACTGTGGAAACTAGGGGAAGCTGCTAATGACCGTCATTCTGTGGACTTCTACAATAAGGAGGGTGGTCGCACATGTAAGTGGGTCCAGCAGGGGGTCTGCATAATTATTAGCGCACATCCGTCTTCCAGAGCCACAAGCACAAGTGAATGTTTTGTATGGAATAAGATGTAATACATTGTAGATTTCTATCATGTCTTCCCTATAACCTACTGCCTCTGTCCCTCAGGCATGTACTGTAGATTATAGTCAGTATATTACAAGTTATAATGTATAGTTGCACATGTATATCTCACATCTGACCAAAGAAAGAAGAAAATGAATGAAAATCTCAAGATACAAATAAAAATCATTGAAAAAAAATAAATTGGTATTTTCGTTCTTTAAAGTTATCAGCGTGTTTGTGTAAACAATGCGGAATAATCTGTTCCGCGTATAAGAAAATCTTCTTCTCCCTTCTCCACATTTTCGGTTTTGCAATGGCTGTCGCGTCCTGTGTTAACCTTTTACCGTCTGATTGCAAAATTGTTCTAGAAAACTATGTGTTTATGTCTTGTACGATTCAGTGATGACCTACGGGAAGAATATTTTTTTGCGGATTAAACCATTACGCAATATATAACGAAGCCCAAACATTAGGAGCTACTGGTGTGATGGAGGCATGAGGCACACAGTACCCCCCTGTCAGTGACTGCTCACAATTGGCAGCGCTGAGTGAGACATCACAGTAATCCGTGGGTATGTCTGACTTACGCTGACACCCTGTCACACATTCAAGGCCAATTTACTGCTTTTTGATCTTGATGCAGGTTGCACAGTCGGAGTGCCACAAACAGGTTGTGACAGCCCCTGCTGTGCCTTCCCCCCTCTTCCAAAAACATCAATGATGTCTTCCTGAGGTCTGTAATCACAGAAATGAGGCACACAGTGACGGGAGCTCACGATGATCCATCACAGGCGTAGTGGTGGCTGGGAGTGGCCATCCAGAATAGGAGGTAGATCCTGAAATCCAGTGACAATAACACAGATGTGGCTCTGCTTGCTGTGTCTTATATTTCGCTACATGTGCTCTACAATGTTCCGACCTCCAGTTCCGTGTATTATTGTAAACGGCACAAAACATGTTTCTGCGGAGCCCCCAGGTCCAGGTGCTGCTGTGCGCGTCCCTCATGTGACAGCCCCGGGCACATACCTTTAAAATCATAATAATAAAAATATTAACTTCAGAATATAAATTGGCGGGGTCTGGAGTCCTCACATCTCGCAACTTCTAAGGTGTCTCATCCACATAAACTGTCTGCCAGGAAGAGCGCAAGGACCGTCTCCATGTGAATTTAAAGGATCAGGATTCTGTCTCCGGTGAATAAAGCTACAGGCTCAGTACAAAATTACAGCATCGTAACCAAGCAAAGTGCATAAATACAGCACCTGAACCAAGCTCCGTACATGAATACAGAATCAGAACGTTGCTTTGTACATAAAAACAGCACCAGAACCGTACTCCTTACACAAATACAGCATCAGATCACAGAAATACCAGAATCAGGGTTTGTAGATTACAAAAAGCACCACAACTAAGCTTTTTACAGAAATCGGGGGCCAAAACCAGTTCCCATTGAAAAGTACACCACCCCAACAGAAATACAGCATCGGATTCAAGGTTATTACATAAGTACAGATACAGTGGCCCAAATAATTTTTACATATATACAGTGCCACAATTGAGTTTGCTTAAATTCATTGGCATGAATGTTTTTGCATTTAAACAGTGTATATAATTACAGTACCATAGCCAAGTGCCATACAAAAATACAGAACCAGAAACAAGCTTTGTACACACATGCAGCACCTGAACAAGTTTTGTACATAAATACTGCACCTTAATCAAGCTCTGCACAATAATACAGTATCAGAACTAAGGCTTTTACAAATATACAACACCAGAACTAGGCTCTGTAGATAAATACAGCACCACAAACAAGCTTATTACCGAAAAAGAGTTCTGTTTCAAGGCTCTGTAGAGAAATACAACACCACAACTAAGCTTATTTCAAATATACAGCAAAGGATTTAAGATCACTACATAAATATAGCACCGGGACTGTGCTCCGTATATACATACAGGGCCCTCAGTTGAATATACATAAATGCACAGCCCCAGATTTGACACATATATACAGAGCCCCTTTTGAAAATTATACACCGCTTAAAGCTTCCGCGCTCCCACTGTGTCCCCCTGCTGCTGCTGACACCAAGCTGTTGCTGTGGTTGTGAGGAGCAGGAGGGCCACACAGGAACTCGGAGTCTCAATACGCGGATGTTATTGATTCCAGTACAATCTTGAGCAGGCACATGCGCCCCCTACCTGCTACATATGGCCTGACAGCACTGGTGATAACCCTCGTAGGGTAGCAGGCAAGGGCAATGCAGCAGTAGGACCATTCAAGGGGATCTATTCCAACTCCGAAACAGTGAGGATGCAAAATTTACCTTAGGACTAGGGGGATTTATTAAGTTGCTGTTTGCAACTGTTTATTTTTTTGCATTATAGTATCATATGTACATTATTCCTATGTCGTTTGTACTGTGACATCACTACTTTTGCTATCCCTGTGCTTATTATTATAATATGTGTATAATCCCTTTATAGTGACATCACTATGTATTATGCCTGCACTGTGACATTACTTTGCATATTATTCCCGTACTGTGACATCGCTGTGTGTATTATCTCTGTACTGTGACATCACTGTGTGTATTATCCCTGCACTGTGACATTACTGTGCATATTATTCCCGTACTGTGACATCACTGTGTATAGTTTTTTATATTGCACTGGGAGCTGTCGTCATTATTATACAGCTTTACCTCTAACCTGTATTCATTATTCATCTATTTACATGGGTATAGGGGGATCTTTTTGTTTGTCTCTCCCGTCAATGGGATGTTTTAACTGGTTTTTAACTTGTGATTGTATACTTAATAAAGATTTATATTTTCCATTACACATCCGCTTTCTTCTTTTTTGAATTCATGGTTTCCAATTGGATGTGTTTAGTTTTCTTTCATTAGTACCCCACTAGTTTTTCCTTTGATATTATAATATGTGTATAAGCCCTTTATAGTGACATCACTGTGTGTATTATCCCTGTACTGTGTCATTACTGTGTGTATTATCCCTGTACTGTGGCATCACTGTGTGTATTATCCTGTGCTGTGACATCACTGTGTGTATTATCCCTGTACTGTGACATTACTGTGCATATTATTCCCGTACTGTGACATCACTGTGTGTATTATCCCTGTACTGTGACATTACTGTGCATATTATTCCCGTACTGTGACATCACTGTGTATAGTATCCCAGTACTGTGACATCACTGTGTATAGTATCCCAGTACTGTGACATCACTGTGTATAGTATCCCAGTACTGTGACATCACTGTGTGTACTATTCCTGTACTGTGACATCAAAGTGTATATTATCCCTGTACTGTGACATCACTGTGTGTATTATCCCTGTACTATGAAGTCACTGTGTGTATTGACCCTGTACTGTGACATCACTGTGTGTATTATCTCTGTACTGTGACATCACTGTGTGTATTGACCCTGTACTGTGACATCACTGTGTGTATTATCCCTGTACTGTGACACCACTGTGTGTATTATCTCTGTACTGTGACATCACTGTGTGTATTATCCCTGTACTGTGACATCACTGTGTGTATTATCCCTGTACTGTGACATCACTGTGTGTATTATCCATGTACTGTGACATCACTGTGTGTATTATCCCCTGTACTGTGACACCACTGTGTGTATTATCCCTGTACTGTGACATCCCTGTGTGTATAATCCCTGTACTTTGACATCACTGTGTGTATTATCCCTGTACTGTGACATCGCTGTGTGTATTATCCCTGTACTGTGACATCACTGTGTGTATTATCTCTGTACTGTGACATCACTGTGTGTATTATCCCTGTACTGTGACATCACTGTTTGTATTATCCCTGTACTGTGACATCACTGTGTGTATTATCCCTGTACTGTGACATCGCTGTGTGTATAATCCCTGTACTGTGACATCGCTGTGTGTATAATCCCTGTACTGTGACATCGCTGTGTGTATAATCCCTGTACTGTGACATCGCTGTGTGTATTATCTCTGTACTGTGACATCACTGTGTGTATTATCCCTGTATTGTGACATCACTGTGTGTATTATCCCTGTACTGTGACATCCCTGTGTGTATTATCCTGTACTGTGACATCACTGTGTGTATTATCCCTGTACTGTGACATCACTGTTTGTATTATCCCTGTACTGTGACATCACTGTGTGTATAATACCTGTAATGTGACATCACTGTGTATTATCCCTGTACTGTGACACCACTGTGTGTATTATCCCTGTACTGTGACACCACTGTGTGTATAATCCCTGTACTGTGACATCACTGTGTGTATTATCCCTGTACTGTGACATCGCTGTGTGTATTATCCATGTACTGTGACATCGCTCTGTGTATTATCCCTGTACTGTGACATCACTGTGTATATCCCTGTACTGTGACATCACTGTGTGTATTATCCCTGTACTGTGACATCATTGTGTGTATTATCTCTGTACTGTGACATCACTGTGTGTATAATCCCTGTACTGTGACATCACTGTGTGTATTATCCTTGTACTGTGACACCACTGTGTGTATTATCCCTGTACTGTGACATCACTGTGTGTATTATCCCTGTACTGTGACATCACTGTGTGTATTATCCTTGTACTGTGACACCACTGTGTGTATTATCCCTGTACTGTGACATTACTGTGTGTATTATTCTTGTACTGTAACATCACTGGGTGCATTATCTCTGTACTGTGACACCACTGTGTGTATTATCCCTGTACTGTGACATCACTGTGTGTATAATACCTGTACTGTGACATCACTGTGTGTATTATCCCTGTACTGTGACATCACAGTGTGTATTATCCCTGTACTGTGACATCAGTATGTGTATTATCCCTGTAATGTGACATCACTGTGTGTATTATCCCTGTACTGTGACATCACTGTGTGTATTATCCCTGTACTGTGACATCACTGGGTGCATTATCTCTGTACTGTGACACCACTGTGTGTATTATCCCTGTACTGTGACATCACTGTGTGTATTATCCCTGTACTGTGACATCACTGTGTGTATTATCTCTGTAGTGTGACATCACTGTGTGTATTATCTCTGTACTGTGACATCACTGTGTGTATTATCCTTGTACTGTGACACCACTGTGTGTATTATCCCTGTACTGTGACATCACTGTGTGTATTATCTCTGTACTGTGACATCACTGGGTGCATTATCTCTGTACTGTGACACCACTGTGTGTATTATCCCTGTGCTGTGACATCACTGTGTATAATACCTGTACTGTGACATCACTGTGTGTATTATCTCTGTACTGTGACATCACTGTGTGTATTATCCATGTACTGTGACATCACTGTGTGTATGATTCCTGTACTGTGACATCACTGTGTGTATTATCCTTGTACTGTGACACCACTGTGTGTATTATCCCTGTACTGTGACATCACTGTGTGTATTATCCCTGTACTGTGACATCACTGTGTGTATAATACCTGTAATGTGACATCACTGTGTGTATAATACCTGTACTGTGACATCACTGTGTGTATTATCCCTGTACTGTGACACCACTGTGTGTATTATCCCTGTACTGTGACATCACTGTGTGTATAATACCTGTACTGTGACATCACTGTGTGTATTATCCCTGTACTGTGACATCACTGTGTGTATTATCCTTGTACTGTGACACCACTGTGTGTATTATCCTTGTACTGTGACACCACTGTGTGTATTATCCTTGTACTGTGACACCACTGTGTGTATTATCTCTGTACTGTGACATCACTGTGTGTATTATCCATGTACTGTGACATCACTGTGTGTATGATCCCTGTACTGTGACATCACAGTGTGTATTATGCCTGTACTGTGACATCAGTATGTGTATTATCCCTGTAATGTGACATCACTCTGTGTATTATCCCTGTACTGTGACATCACTGTGTGTATTATCCCTGTACTGTGACATCACTGGGTGCATTATCTCTGTACTGTGACACCACTGTGTGTATTATCCCTGTACTGTGACATCACTGTGTGTATAATATCTGTACTGTGACATCACTGTGTGTATTATCTCTGTACTGTGACATCACTGTGTGTATTATCCCTGTACTGTGACACCACTGTGTGTATTATCCCTGTACTGTGACATCACTGTGTGTATTATCCCTGTACTGTGACATCACTGGGTGCATTATCTCTGTACTGTGACACCACTGTGTGTATTATCCCTGTACTGTGACATCACTGTGTGTATAATACCTGTACTGTGACATCACTGTGTGTATTATCTCTGTACTGTGACATCACTGTGTGTATTATCCATGTACTGTGACATCACTGTGTGTCTGATTCCTGTACTGTGACATCACTGTGTGTATTATCCCTGTACTGTGACATCACTATGTGTATTATCCCTGTACTGTGACATCACTGTGTGTATTATCCTTGTACTGTGACACCACTGTGTGTATTATCTCTGTACTGTGACATCACTGTGTGTATTATCTCTGTACTGTGACATCACTGTGTGTATTATCCCTGTACTGTGACATCACTGTGTGTATTATCCCTGTACTGTGACATTACTGTGTGTATAATACCTGTAATGTGACATCACTGTGTGTATAATACCTGTAATGTGACATCACTGTGTGTATTATCCCTGTACTGTGACATCACTGTGTGTATAATACCTGTAATGTGACATCACTGTGTGTATAATACCTGTACTGTGACATCACTGTGTGTATTATCCCTGTACTGTGACATCACTGTGTGTATAATACCCGTAATGTGACATCAATGTGTGTATTATCCCTGTAATGTGACATCACTGTGTGTATTATCCCTGTACTGTGACATCACTGTGTGTATAATACCCGTAATGTGACATCACTGTGTGTATTATCCCTGTACTGTGACATCACTGTGTGTATTATCCCTGTACTGTGACATCACTGGGTGCATTATCTCTGTACTGTGACACCACTGTGTGTATTATCCCTGTACTGTGACATCACTGTGTGTATAATACCTGTACTGTGACATCACTGTGTGTATTATCTCTGTACTGTGACATCACTGTGTGTATTATCCATGTACTGTGACATCACTGTGTGTCTGATTCCTGTACTGTGACATCACTGTGTGAATTATCCCTGTACTGTGACATCACTGTGTGTATTATCCTTGTACTGTGACATCACTATGTGTATTATCCCTGTACTGTGACATCACTGTGTGTATTATCCTTGTACTGTGACACCACTGTGTGTATTATCCTTGTACTGTGACACCACTGTGTGTATTATCCCTGTACTGTGACATCACTGTGTGTATTATCCCTGTACTGTGACATCACTGTGTGTATTCTCCCTGTACTGTGACATTACTGTGTGTATAATACCTGTAATGTGACATCACTGTGTGTATAATACCCGTAATGTGACATCACTGTGTGTATTATCCCTGTACTGTGACATCACTATGTGTATAATACCTGTAATGTGACATCACTGTGTGTATAATACCTGTACTGTGACATCACTGTGTGTATTATCCCTGTACTGTGACATCACTGTGTGTATAATACCCGTAATGTGACATCAATGTGTGTATTATCCCTGTACTGTGACATCACTGTGTGTATTATCCCTGTACTGTGACATCACTGTGTGTATAATACCCGTAATGTGACATCACTGTGTGTATTATCCCTGTACTGTGACATCACTGTGTATTATCGCTGTGCTTTGAGATAATGGCATGAATAACCTAACCTTTGTGAACGTGCTGCTGTAGTTGTGATTTGTAGTAACAGCCCTGCTGGGATGGTGGCACATGTAATGTGTGAGTACAGTAGTAGCTACTCACATTCTCCAGTCATTTTTGTGCTTAGATTTTATTAGGACTTTTTGACTATCCTGCTTTAGAATTTTCTACTATTCTTGAGAGTTCTTATATTTCAGATTTTTTTTCTATTTCTACGCAGAAGTTTTCAATAATATTCAGTTCTGGGGATTTGGATCTTATGCCACGTTTATGCCACGTCATGTGCTGCAGTCTTTCGTATTGGATAATCTCAGTCAAACACAGTGGGTACGATTCTCCTCTTACCAGACCACCAGAGGATCCTTTCAAAACAGGCCCAAAGTACCAGCAGAACACAGGCTCATTAAACAACAACATAGGATCTAAGGTCTATTTCCTATTAGTTAATTCACTAAAATAGTCACTGGTCATATCACATGTGAGTATAGTATAAAATATTACATTACAAATCACAATGGATGTGTACATCTTCTGCCTAGTTGTAGGGTGGGCACCAGGGGCGTAACTTGAGGGGGTGCAGATGTTGCGGTGGCACCCGGGCCCAAGAGGTTTAGGGGGCCCTTATGGTGTCACTTTCCATATGAGAAGACTATTACTATATATCATACATTATAGTCGGGGGCCTGGCACAGACTTTGCACTGGGGCCCATCAGCTTCTAGTTACGCCACTGGTGGACACTACAACCTTTTCTTATGGTGGGATCATTGTTTTCCAAGTTGGATGCTGCTACAGAGTAAAGACTTTAAACAGCGAGAGTTCAGTGGTAGGATAGGACATGGTATACATTGCTAACGTGAGTAGCAACTTTCCATTTAAACAACAGCATTCATAACCATTCAACTTTTCAGTATGCGTCAGAATAGTGAGTGCAGCTCTGGGGTATAACAGCTCATTAGGACAGTTGTGATGTATTACTGTACTTTAGTTATAGTGGTTACTGGAATGGTAATGAAAACACCGGAGCCATTGGCGAAGGGGGAACATGGCGGTGGTAAGGAGGGACCTATAGCTCCTGAATTTTATGTACTAGTATTTAGGTAAGATGGTGGTCCTTGTTAAAAGAACAGAGTATGTGGTGTATAGTGTAGTAATGAAGGAAGGGATGGGCTCAGGAGTAGATGTCACTTCCTGTCCTATATCTCTCTTTCTCTCCCTAGAAGAACAGAAAGAAACCTTTCCTTATTTTATTCCTATTGTTAGGATTTTGTGGTTTGGTGCTGGTAGAGTCCATTTAAGGTATCAAATGTCCTTAGTTATTGGTGGACTAATTTAACTTATAGAAGATATAAAACCTGATGGTGGTAAACAGCCTGAGCTTTGGAAGTGGCCAGCCTCAAGGCTCTGGTAATGGTAAAAGCAGCCACGGGCGGGCAAGTTGGTGAAGCACACAATGGATAATCTTCAATGTTGCCCTTAAAGTGTACTGGCTCTGCTATAATGGTGGCGCAGAGCGTGCCGCCCTCCTTTATTGCTGCCTGGCTGGGTGCTGTATCATAGTATATTGGCTGGGTGCTGTATCATAGTATCATAGTATATAAGGCTGGAAAAAGACGCAAGTCCAACCTTTAAGAATGAAATAAATGTTTTATCCCCATAACCCGTGATATTTTTTCTCTCCAGAAAGTCATCCAGGCCTCTCTTGAACATGTACATAGAGTCCGCCATAACAACCTCCTGCGGCAGAGAGTTCCATAGTCTCACTGCTCTTACAGTAAAGAACCTTTGTCTATGGTGATGGTAGAATCGCCTCTCCTCCAGGCGTAGAGGATGCCCCCTTGTCCTGGTCACAGGCCGAGGTATAAAAAGATCTTTGGAGAGATCCTTGTACTGTCCGTTCAGGTATTTGTACATTGTAATGAGGTCTCCCCTCAGTCGTCTTTTTTCTAAACGGAATAATCCCAAATTTTGTAATCTGTCAGTGTATTCTAATCCCCCCATTCCCCTAATAATGTCAGGCAGCTGTATGTCAGGCAGCTGTAGTTTGGGGTATTGGCGCAATCGCGACGGCTTTCGAGCGACACAAATCGGGCAACGGGCCGTCGGACAATCCGACGGATTCGGACAAACCGCAGGATTTAACTTAAAAATTGTTTTGCAGACCATGCACTTACATACACCGGGAAGAAGGTGAACTCGGGCGGACCTGATTGGGGAAGCGACACATGCAGGATATTGGGCGCACGATCTTCATTAATCGCAGCAGTCCGGATCGAGGATCGCTCAGGGACCAGGTAAGTAAATGTGCCCCATTAAGTTATGTGGTTGTGTATTTTTTCCAGACACTGTGGGGGTCATTTATTAAGGGCCCGATTCGCGTTTTCCCGACGTGTTACCCGAATATTTCCGTTTTGCGCCGCTTGTACTTAAATTGCCCCGGGATTTTGGCGCACGCGATCGGATTGTGGCGCATCGGCGCTGGCATGCGCGCGACGGAAATCGGGGGGCGTGGCCGAACGAAAACCCGACGTATTCGGAAAAACCGCCGCATTTAAAAACCGAAAATGTGTCGCATAAGGACCGCTTACCTTCACCTGGTCCAGCTCGGTGCATTCCGGCGCGATGAGTTTACTTTCAGCGCAGCAGCGCCACCTGGTGGACGGCGGAAGAACTACCTTATTAAATCCCGGCCGGACCCGAATCCAGAGCGGAGAAGCCGCCGCTGGAACGCGAATGGACCGGGTAAGTAAATTTGCCCCTGTGTTTTTAAAATAAAGTGAGGGTCCATCTTATATCCACACACCACGTAGTCTTAACCCCGGTCTCTTCACTGGTCCAGGCTGCGGTTTCCTATTCTGCTGCATCTCTGTTTGGTAGCTGCTGTTTATAAATACAAGGTAATTACATTATAGAGAACAGATAATATGTTTAGAAAAATATTCTTAATTCAATGAAGCTTTATTGGCAGGACCAAATCCAAGTTAGCATTGCCAAAGCATTTATAAAATATGGGGTTGGGGGGTGGGGTGCAGGGTCATGGGGAACAGGATGATTGGGGACATGGGGTGCAGGTGGTTATAGCAGTCCATGGTATCATATATGTCTCAGTCCATGGTATATCACAAGGCTTGGTTTGGGTTCCTAGGTTAAGGAGGACCCCCTGCTGCTGCCAGGTTTTGTGGAGGAAGGAATTTGCCCAGTTCTCTTCTACAGCAGCTGTTAGAAGTGCTCCGATGGACTTGGAGAAGGTATTTGCAGAACTCAAGGTGAAATATTTTGGTTAAACTGGAGTCACACCTTGACCAGTCTGGGTATGTGTGTAGACCTAAGACCTCACTGACAAACAGAAGGATAGGGATATGATGCTGTCACCGGAGGTTTAAGTCTGTACAATCGTCTCCTTATTGCATGGAAGGATCTGCAGGCCTCGTCTCTGGATGGCTTACTTGACGGTTCCTGATTGGCGGATTGCCACAGATAGACTGATGGTAATAAGACTTTGGCAGTGGGACCAGACATTCCTAGAAGTGTTTGCTCCTGATCGCTGTCTATTCTTCTAATGCATTTATTGCAGTAATGATTGGTGGGGATGTGGGAGCTGTTTACATGGGGTTTACTTGGATTCTTCATGAAACTGTTATTTGCACATTTACATGGGGAAATTCTGGGGATCGACCATTTGTAGGAACAATAATTTCTGATAAAGGAACCATGCCTTTAAAGGGGTGCTTGATCACTAAATAATTTTATACATTTTATCATTCCCTATACACCATAACATTAACTGGTTCTACTGGTGCTAGTGTCCTATTCCTTATGTGGTTTAGTAATAGGAGGACACGGCGGCGGCTCTGGGGATGGGGGTCTTAGTAACAGTGTTTGTGTCTAACCAGTTTGGCTTGAAAATATAAGGAAAGTTTTAGCCAGTGTGTGGGGTTTCCTGGCAGTGTGACCCTCCTTAACCCATTCTTGGTGCCCCCTCCCTTGTTTTCCGCCTGGCACAGCTCTCCGTCTCTTGTGTGATGAGACGTTTCTTCCTCCCAGAATCTCCCTGTTATTTCGGGAGCTGCCAAACCAGTTCTGAGCTTGTGAGCAGAGACATGTCTGGAGGGACTGGGAGAAGAAGGGAGGGGGCTGGGGCGTGTGGCTGGGACATGTCAGCACAACACTAGGAGTCAGGTCTCCCTCCTCCCCCCCACACTGTGTCCCCAGTGTACACACACTCTCAGACTCACACTCTGTACACAGCAGCACCCAGGCCGGTACACACAGGCCAAGGATGAGCGACAGGTGCTGAGGATAACCGAGCGCCGAAGGGGGACGCAGGAGATGCTGGGGGGCTACACTGCAAAACACAGAAAACTCAGATTGTGCAGCAGTTCTGCAGCAAGGATGAAAGAAAAGGGGTCAACTACATAACCATCCGGTGGGAGGGAAAGAGACAAAGGGGATGTGAGAGGGACTTACATGGAGAGGGAGATACTGGAAAGCACCTGTTGGAAAAGAAAAGCCAAAACGAGGGACAGCCAAGGCAACAAGTAAGGCCGGATCAGGCGGGGGCTCAGTGCCATAGATCCTGGGATTGTGGCCTCCTGCAGCCCCCGTGTCATGTTTCTTCTGAAGACCCAAAACCCACAAGCAGATGGAGCTGAGGAAGGACTCGCACAATGAGGTACTGTTCATATCTGCTAGAACATTAGTCGGGCTCCATCAATGATACTTTTGTTGTTTGCAGGGCCCCGATGCAGTGCACTGGATTCCCACACTCACCCCCCACCCCTCCACTTGTTGATCCGAAAAACTTTTAGCCAGTTAGTCGGTAAGATCTGTTTGGTGCCCCAGGCAGATAGAGGGGGTGGGGAGCGGGGTGCACTAAGAATAATTGTGGGGGGCAATGAAGGGTGGTTGGGGGGGGGGGGGGGTCCATTACTTTTGTTTGCTTGTGAGTTGCAGTGAAAGCGCTGCCTGACAAACTTGTCACTGTTATTCTCTGCTAATCCTTTTGTTCCCCGCTGCTGCTTGGACAATGAATAGGAGGCTCTCCGCTCACGTTACTGGGGGAGAAAAACTCTGCAGAAGTTTCGACAGCTAACCGGGAATGATAAATACTGACAATGTGATGATCCGGTGTTATAAGAATGGGGTCCAGATTCTATATTTTGTGTTGTAGATGTCTGTACAATATATCTGCCCTGGAGGGGACTCCACAACTATACATAGTTTATACACGCTCAGCCAGGGGGAAAATCTTTACTGAACAGAATATTAAAGGGCCGGTGTCTTGCCTACTCTAAATAAAGCTTCATAATCGTATATTTATATGACTTTGTATTGCATTTTCTTGCCATTAAGACCTCTGCTTGCTGTCAGTGAATAATGTCCTTATAAAGCGGATTATGTATAAGGAGTAGAATTGTTGTGCCGCACATGATGACATCACTGGGCGCACAATGTGTGATGTCATTGGCAGCAGGTGTCACTGTCCAGGGCAAGTTGTCATTGAAAGGTCAACGACCCTATCGTCCAGATGTGACACCAGTGTGAAAGTGGTGGATATCAGGCAGTGACACTTGTGACTAATTGTCTCTCATCCATGAAAAGAATACTACAGTCAGGCCTTTCATGGCCTCAAATGGATGATAAATAGACTGCATTCACGGACTACAAATATGTAAGAAATTTCTCAAAAAAAAGGGTTTGGATATCTATAAAAACATGTGATTTTTCCATTAACTGGTATCTGCACAGAAGAAACATAATATGGTTGTCACTTCCTTATGGCAAAGGGCTTTTGGCCTAGGCTAGACAGCCACCAATCAGAATCCAGAACTCATCTCTCCAGCATGGAATACAAATTAAAAGCAGCTTGCTGATTGGTTACCATTAGCAATATCTCTGTATTACTTGAATTTACCCCTTACACAAGGATTTCAGTGCTAGAAATGCTTATTTTTCCATCTCACATCTATGTTTAGCATCTATCTCTATCATAACTACTCAGTATCTGTAGTTATCTATATCTTTCTATCTCTCAATGTTCTCATAACTACTAATTATTTGTATCTATCTCATATAAAGCACATATATTATCTTTTTTATCCCATAATTATCTATCCATAATTCTCATAACTACTGATTATCTGTGTATCTATTTCATATAGCGAACATATATTATCTATCTCATAGTTATCTATCTTCTTATATCTCATATATCTTACGTCTCATATCTAGTACATGTATTCTCAATCATTTATCTTTTTATTTAAGTTAAATATTTCTCATGACTACTGATTATCCATGTAATAATCAGTTTACCTATTATCTAACAAATACTACTTCATCGCTATCTATCAGCATATCTATATAAGATCTATCTTGGATCAACTATTTTTATTCTATCTTGATTTCTGTAGCGCTATTATATACCGCAGCGCTGTACAGATCATTGGGTACTTATACAAAGAAAAGAAGACATTACAGAATAACCAGTTACATGAAATAGGAAGGAAATAGGGCCCCGCTAACAAGAGCTGGCAATCTATGTATCTACATCTATCTATTATCTATAATCTACAACTACCTATCTTATATCTATAACATCCTTTTATATGTATCTATTTTACTGATCTCTCAGGTCCACCGTCTATCTACCTATCTATCTAGTTCCTAACTATCCAATATGAATGTGTCTAATCTCTAGTTTTATAATATATCTATGTTTCCTAAAATCTACATTTGTATGTGTTTCATCTATGTGTATCAATCTCGTCCTTCTATATGTACATTTATATATGTCATCTCCATCTATATATCTGCCTGTATAAATGTATCCATACATCACATCTGCACATGATTTAGGGATCACTATATAGAACTGGTACGTCCTCCTGGGGAATGACTTGGCGCTGACACCTGGAAACTCTTCCCCAGCCGTTGCTGTAGATTTTGGCGCTGGAGGCAGATAGGATGAGTAATAAGGGTTACCACATGGAGGCCAGACACCAGTACTGTACCCGCTGTGACTCATGGACCCCAGAGCAGGAAATATGTAAATGTGTTCTGTATACATAATTGGGAGATCCCTGATCTTCAGATGCCTCTAAGGTTCATGCTATATCACCCATTCACTGTATTTGTGTGATACTGTGTTCTGTACAGCTGTATCTAAGCCTATTATGGGCAATACTATCTGCTGCGTTAAGGTATCTAAATCTATCATGTGTGATACTGACTGCTTAGTTATGTATCTAATCCTATCATGTGTGACACTGTAATCTGCTGTATCTAAAACTGTCATGTGTGATACTGTCAGATGAGCCTCTATATCTAAACGTATTGTGTAATAGTGTCCGTATAGCTGTGTACCTAATCCTATCATGTGTGATACCATCTACTAAGTCATGTATGTAACCCTAAGCTGCTTTATCTAAGACTGTCATGAGTGATAGTCAGCTGAGTGTCTATATCTAACCATATTATGTGTAATACTGTCTGTATAGCTGTGTATCTAATCCTATAATGTGTGATACCATCTGCTGAGTCATGTATCTAATCATATTATGTGTGATACTGTCTGCTGAGCTGTGTATCTAATCCTATCATCTGTTAAGATGTGTGTTAAGCAGTGTATCTAATCCTATCTTGTGTGATACAGTCTGCTGATCTGTATATCTTATCACATCATATGCGATACTGTCTGCTGTATCTAATCCTATCATATGTGATACTGTCTGCTGTATCTAATCCTATCATGTGTGATATTGTCTGATGATAATTGTCTTATCATATAATATATACGGCCTAGTTGCTCATTCTCTATTAATCCACATATTCCAGAGGCCTTCTCCATACATCTAGTTATGCGCAGGTGAGGGACTTGTCACCTGACACGTTTTGGGGTGGGGGCCACACATTCTTCAGAGTGTATAACGTGCCGGAGGTTGTGCTTTTATCTTGTCCTGGGGCAGCAATGCATGTAACCTCAGAAGCTTCAGCCCCTGTAAATCCTCCACATTCACAATCATTATCCATGTTTCAGTGAGTCTCTCGTAAACATGTCGCTGACAGTCGCCCCAATTACAGCCTTTTAGATGATTATTGGGCATTTAAATAGTTAATGTGTTTTAAAACTTTCTCTTAACATACCTAAAACACATACAAGGAGCATATGAGGGACATTTTAGGGGGAAGCATTTCATCTGCGCACACTAGACTTCCCTGCCAGAAAGCGATTCAGATGACAGCAGCGAAAAAGCCTGGGATTAATATAGTTTATATAAGGGAACAATAGATGGAAAGATGTAAACAACACAGTCATGTAACAGAGAAATATCACTATGATACAATACGGTAATATAGAATATTACACATAATATAGATGCTGCCCATGTAACATCATGTAATACAGATGTGCAATATCACACATGTAATACAGGCACTTCCCATGTAATACAAATGTGTATCATCACACGTTATACAGATATCCCTTGTGTAATATCTAACATAACACTCCACTATAACAATTTTACACATGTAATACAGATGTTCCCTAACAGGGGCCAAGTTAGAAAGCAAACTTTTGCCTGCCCCCCACCCACAATTTTAGTATGTCATGTGTAAATTCCCTCTTCCTTACCAATGTATAATGCCCACACTTTCAGTAGACCCCCACATTTATATTGCCCATTTTCTGTAGCATTCCCTTACTTATATTGGTCCTTTTATGTAGCCCCCCCAAATCAATATATTTTATTATGCACCCTTTTTGTAGCCCCCAAACCTTTGCCTTCCTTTCTGTAGCCTAGAGCTGTACCACCCATGCGCCCCTTTATATAGCCCCCTTATCATCCTTTCTTTCCTTTTGAAATGGATGATCACCTTATCCCTGCAGAGTTCCCCCTTCAGCCAGACACAAGAGGCTCAATGGTAGAGCGGGGAGCTGACGACTCCCTGCTTCATAAGTGCAGTCAACTCATAGCGGATGACAGATTTCTCTAGTGTCATATCACAAAAGTGTTACTAGGGGGGTCATTTGTAAAACTTTTTAGTTTTGTGTCCTCTCTTTTTTGCAACTTTTAGTTGCGCAAAGTTTTCCACCACAGAATGTTACACTGCAACACAATCGTGGTAAAAAGTCACCATTTTTGTGCAGATAACCTCCATTCAAAGCAGGCAAGAAGTTGCTTAAACATATAAGACTTTTATGCAACTTATCAGACAAAAAAAATCGATTTTTATCTAATTTATCAACTACAAAATAAAACAGGCAAGCCCAAAACCTTACAAAAAATCCCTAAAACTAGACACAAATTAGCAAACATAAGATAAATGCCCCCTATAATTTCACTATCACACATGTAATACAGCCAGTCCCTATTGTAATACATGATTCCCGGTGTATTATCACACGTGTGACCATGCTATGCCTGGCCATGTTGTTGTATGTTCTGTGGCTGCTGCATCTTATATAATGTGTTTTCGTATGTAAGTGTCTGCTGACACATTTCAGCTGGGTATATATAATTACCAGGAAAGTCATCTGTCCCGATAATTATGGGATTTGCTGTGGGGTCCGGGCCACTTTACTAGGAGCAGGAGCCAGAGAGATTACTATGTACTGGGCTAGCGGCCATACCCTGCAAACCCAAGGGTGGAAAATGTGAGCACAAGACTCAGGCCTGGAGCCAGCTACGGCCCGCTCCGAGGCGTGCATAGTCATCATTCCTCATGTCACCAGTTCTAGTTATATCGATCTGTCTTTGGATTTTGCTAAAATATAAAAGTTTACAATTAATATCATAATCTATGATTGTGCTACAAAGATAATACAATGTATTGTAGTACTTTTATCACTGTGGAGGCCTTGTCAAAAATTAGTTGAACGCTATACCACTGTTTCCATTGTAAGAGGGCAGTATCGTATCCCACTGTATGCTTATACTGTGGGGGATACATCCACCTGCTTGCCTTCTCCCCTGAAAGTGATTTGCTACTGGAGATATCCTGGGTGTCTCCCAAGTTACCTAACTGTCCCAGTCCTTATATGGAAGTTACATTACCAGGGAAACACTTAGCAGAGGCCGGGGATGGAGGCAATACTGTTGCATCCGTCCCCTATTGGCTCTAATGGTGACATTGACCATATACTACGCTCTCCAGCAGGTTAAATATAAGCTTATGGATACGTTCAACGTATATAACAGGAGCTTTCTGAATGTAGCCTTAGGCAGCTTTAGGGTGTTGTGTTTTTAAACACACTAAAATTTTAATGTTTACCATACGTTTGGCTGGTTTAAGCAGCTGTGAATTTGTTAATACAGCTGCTAACACTCCCTGAAATGAAGTAAAATAGATTCAGACCAGCCAAACGCATGGTAAACATGCAAAAACGTATGTGTTTTATGGTAATATGCAAAGTACATGTTAGGGCAGATATATCAGGGCTTGTACACCTGAAATCTGGTGTTCAAGCCCTAAAATAGGCACAATTCCCAGCACAGTGCCAGATTTTAGACGTACAAGCCCGGATAATTGACCCCTTATATCACATGTACTATACAAATCTTTATTTTACTTTAAAAATAATAAAAATAAAGTTATTAAAAAAAACTTACACCTCCATACCAAGTGGGGGGCGCTGTCAACAGACCTGACATGGAAGTGGCCCACCGGAGCAGGGTGGGCGCCTTGTGCCAGAATAACACACATTGCGTGCCCCCGTTGTATATTAGCTGAGGTCATTCAAGAAGTGTTTAATTTTGGCATAAAAAAACCTAATAACAAATGATTCAAGACAACGTCATTTATGCCAGAAAAATGCACCAAAATTCTTGGGCATTTGCATCATCAAGTAATGGCTCCTTTATCAAGTCACGCCCACTTGTCACACTAGTCATGAAAAAAGTCTAAAACCTTGATGTGGCGCAGCACTTGTTGCACTGCAGATGGCATCTTCCCAGAATCCCTGTGTTGTGAAGAAGCCGCTGCATCCTGAGGAATCCTGTTTGGCTCCTTAGGGCTGTCATGGAGCTGATGCTGCTCATAGTGTCAGTGAGTCAGCGCAGCCTCAGGCTCCAGGACTTCTAGTATTTTTCTAATCTGACCTTCTATAGCTGACATTTTCCTGTCTTGTTAATGACCATGACCTGGAGGAGGTAGTGACCTCACTTCCTGCACCCTGACCTCAGCATGACAAGTGCAGAGGATCCCGGCCGAGGTGGCCCTCCAGCATGTGGCATCTATATAGTGTGGGGAAGGTTCATCAACATATTGGAGAGGAAAAAAGTTATGGCTAGGAGCAGGAAAAGGCCACAGCTGACATCAAAGCTACAGAGGCTGCAGCACTAACATGAATGACATGACTGCTGCAGCCTGCAATCAACTGGACACCACTGAGGCTATGAGCTTAAATAATATAGACCAATAGTGCCTTTCATTATTCCACTACAGTAGATGATTTATATGGTGGTTGTGTTCTGGAGGCCGATCCTGGTTGTTATGTTATTGTGATGAATAGGGATGAGCGGTAGGGAGGTTCGGGTAGCTGTAGTTCGGCTAACCCTCACCGGCATAGTGTGAACCCTGCCTCTCTGCTGCTTGGAGCAAATTATAGAAAGATGCCGCCTCCAGCACTTTATACTGTGGTTAGTGGAAATCAATCGGGGTACCCATGGATCACGAAATTGATAGAGAAGCCAATCACAAATGCTCCCTGCCGTGTAATGTGCCATTTCCAGCAGCCCCCGCTCTAAAATGCCACCTTTCCTACAGCTGCCCCTTATCTGAGGGCTCCTCGTGATGTATAGGCAAAGGCACCAAATTTTACCACAAAAAAACTTGGAATACTTACTGACTGGAGAAGAAGCCTAGGGTGGGAAATGCAGCCCCCTTTGTTAAAATATTCACAGCAGAGCCCCCCTTTAAAGAAATGTCCACAGCAGCAACCCCCTTTAATAATATGTCCACAGCAGTGCCAACCTTTAATGAAATATCAACAGCAGAGCCCCATTTAATGAAATGTCTACAGCAGAGCCCCCACTTAATGAAATGTCCACAGCAGCACCCCCCTGTCATGAAATGTCCACAGCAGAGCCCCTCTTTCATGAAATGCCCACAACAGAGACCCCTTTCATGGAATGCCCACAGCAGAGCCCCCCTTTCATGAAATGTGGGGAAAAGATGCCAGAGGCAAGTATATAGTTTTTTTTTAATTTACACTTTTTGGCTGCAGCCCCGGACAGAGTGTTCCATGCCTGGTCTTGAGTCGTGTCCCAGGGGTATTTTATTGGCAAGGGAGTTGGGGCAGTACTGCACCAAGATGCTGCCACCCTGTTACCCAGCAAAGGGCAATGTCCGAGACAACCTTACAAGTCACCTCATGGGTTGTGCTCCCCTGCCCACCGGTACAAGCCGGTTACCGGTGGCTTTTGAAGAATTTACACCCGAGTTTACACTCGCTGCCCTCATTACTTTAAAGGAAGAAATTGATGTGAGGGCAGTGAAACGAGGGACCCCACCAAGTTTAGCATTTTTCATGCCATAAAACTGGCCTTGATGACTTGATGTGATGACCCAGGATAATCTCTCTAGGTTGTAGGTTCAGGATGATAAATTGCTGCCAATGCTTCAGGATGACTTATCTAGGTGGTAGGTTCAAGATGAAATATCTAGATATGTTTAGCTATAAGACGGATTAAATGGCATGCCTGCCTAGTCATTGTTCATACATGTGAGGTAATTGGTGCGCTATGTGATCACATTGTGAAAGCCAATCTGTCATAAAAAGATGACCTCATTAAGATAACGAATAATACATACCTCTAATAGGACATACCTCTTCTGGGCCGCAGCCTACAGAGTGAACTCAGGACAGTTAGGATCTATCTATAATCTGTTCTAACTAAAGCCCTGTAGAGATGGGAGGAGTGCAAATCCAAAATAGAGGAAGCCCTAAATGTACAATGCACCAGAAGAAGTTCAGAAAAAACGCCAAAGTAAAATAATTCACTTTTCTGTTGATGCAATGCTAATAAAAGGATACAGCACACTTCCGGGTTCATTCACACGTGGTATGCCCGCCATGCGGTCATACCACTGTGTTCTGGAGAAGAAGAGGAGGTGACCCTTCCTCCCTCCATAAAAAACAGCGGCGCACGGCCGCACACCCGCAGAAAGATAGAGCATGCTCTATCTTTTTGCTGTGTGTGGCACGAATCGTTGCCACACACGTGTGGCACCGTACCACCACCGGGCTGCCATTGCCCTCTATGGGGACGTATATGCGGCCGAAAATTTGCGGCCGCATGTACGTCCGCGTGAATGAGCCCTTAAGGGGACTAAGCCATATGCAAACACCTATCAAATGTATCAATTCTGCATTGCACCAATACTATAGACACTGGGGCACATTTACTTACCTGTCCGACGGAATTCACTAAGATCATTGGCCCGGTATCCTGCATGTGTCTCTTCCCCGCTCAGGTCCGACAGAGTTCACCTTCTTCTTCCTGGTGCAGGTAAGTGCATTGGCTTGCGACACAATTTGAAAGTTAAATCCCGTGCTTCGTCCGAATCAGTCGGATCGTCCGACGGCACGCCTACCGATTTCTGTCGCATGGAAGCAGCGCAGCTACGCCAGAAACCTATCACGTGCGATACAATCCCAACGCAGATCCCTGCTAAATACCTGCGCAAAGCCATGCAATTCTCTGCAAACGGCGAACAGCCCAACGAAAGTGCGTTCTGCAACCCTTAGTAAGTAAGCCCCACTGTGTAAATGTATAACTGTGAGGTTATTTGTGCTCTATGTAATCAAATTGTGTGGCATATTTAGGTGTTGGGTTCTGGATGTTATGTCGGATGGTAGTTTCCATTTGATTCATCCATATTGAAATCAGACGTTTACATACACTATATAAAAAGACACAATATGCATGATTTTATCACTATCTGTCATGAAAGCAGAATAAACCTTTCAAGTTTTAGGTCAATCATGCTTACCAAAATTTTTTATATCTGCCATATGCCAGAATAATAAGACAGAGAGAGAGAGGCCTTGGATGACAAATATAAGATGATTACCACAGTCACAGTACCTGGATCTATGAGTAATGTCCCTGGTTTATCATGATTGATTCTGATGGTAGATATCCTTGAAACAGCTCATATGATGATGTCATGTCTTTAAAAGCTTTTAATTTCTGGTTTATTGGCAACATCTGAATTAATTAGAGGCACACCTGTGAATGTATTTGAAGACACACCTGAAACACACTGCTTCAGCCAAGATATCAGGAAGAGAATTGAGGACTTGCACAAGTCTGGTTCATCCTTGGGTGAACTTTCCAGAAACCTGAAGGTTCCTTGTTCATCTGTACAAACAATTATATGCAAGTACAAACAGGAAGGGAATGTCCAGTGATTATACCGCTCAGGAAGGAGATGAATGTGCTTTGATCCGAAATGTGCACATCAAGCCAAGAACAAAATTTAAAGACCTGAAATTTAAAGATGCTGAAGCTGTTAAGGCCACTATCCACAGTGATACGAGTCCTGTATCCACATGGGCTAAAAGGCCATTCTGCCAAGAAGAAGCCAGTACTCAAAAAGAAACATAAAAAAAACAAATTAATGATTGTAAATGCCGACGGGAGCAAAGACCTTAATTTTGGAGACACGTCCTGTTGTCTGATAAAACTAAAATGTAACTGAATGGCCATAATGATCATTGTTGCGTTTGGAGGAAAGAAGGAGATGCCTGTGATACAGCATCATGTTGTGGAGGGACTGGTGCAGTTCCCAAAATAGATGCATCATGAGGAAAGAACATTATGGGGCAGATTCATCTTAGTTGGATGTATGTTTTTGGTTGTATTTTGCTGACTTTTTGGATGCACTGGGTTATTTGCACAATTTTTACAACTTTTTTTTAAGACTTAGTATTTCAGCCACTTCCAGATGTTTGCGAATAATTTAACATTTGTGCCTGAAAAGGCGCAAATAATTGAGCGAAAACTCTTCAGCCTTGACCATGCGTAGAAAAGACAATGGTATGAAATTTGAACCTAAAAAAAAAATCAGCATTTGACACAGAACTGAGACTAACAAACCAAATACTAATGAAATGTATGTCAACTTTTGACTTTCTTCAAAGTCATTATAATGCCTTAAAAATTATAAATAATTTTGGTAATGCTAAATTGACCTAAAATAGGAAAGGTTTATTCTGATTTCATGTAAGAGAGTGAGAAAAATATATGTCTTTTTAAATACAGGCGGTCCCCTACTTAAGGACACCCGACTTACAGACAACCCATAGTTACAGACAGACCCCTCTGACCTCTGGTGAAGCTCTCTGGATGCTTTACTATAGTCCCAGGCTCAGGGCCGATTCTAGCATATTTGCTGCCTGAGGCAAATATTAAAATGCTGCCCGCCCCCCTGTTCAGAAAATGCTGAAAACTTTACTAACAAGTAACATCCCCACAGGCAGCTCCCTGACACTGTGTGACTGACTACAGGATCTGAGAGGCATTAGTGACATCTAGTACCTTATAGATGACAATCTCTTCCATCAGTAGAACTTTATTCCAGGTTCTCCAATCCATTACATATCACTGCTGAATTCACAGCCAGATATCTTCAGCTCCGTGCAGCATCTCCACCCGGCGTCCCTAAAAATACCACAGTCACTTACAGTATAAAGTCTTCTGGATAACAACACTGTGCTCCTAAATATTATATACCACTCACAACACAACTGACTGCACTCTCCCCACATATAACACATCCCTTCATTATATATAAATATTCTACTGGAATTATAGCGTGTACAGCACCAATCAATATACAACACCCCCAATTTATTAATACAGACCCCCCCCCCCAAACATTTGTTTTACATGATGCAAAGTAATCTATTGTATCTTATGAATAATATATCCCACCCAGTTATTATGTTACATGTGAATTTATATAGAGTACTACCCTGATTAATGTAAATATATAGCACCCCCTAATGAATATATATATATATATATATATATATATAATTTATTTTTATAGGCCCCCCAGTATAAACAGTATCCAGCCCCATATAAATATATCCAGCCCCCCCAGAATAAACAGAATCTGGCCCCATATAAATATATACAGCCCCCCCCCCAGAATAAACAGAATCTGGTCCCATATACATATATACAGCCCCCCCCCCCCCAAATAAACAGAATCTGGCCCCCCATGTAAATATATACAGCCCCCCCCCCCCAGTATAATCAAAATCTGCCCCTCCATATAAATATACACAGCCCCACAGAATAAACAGAGTATGCCCCCCCCCATATAAATATATACAGCCCCCCAGAATAAACAGAGTATGGCCCCCCATATAAAATATATACAGCCCCCCACAATAAACAGAATCTACTCTACTGGCAGCCGCGGCTCCGCTGAGTGACACAGGCGCGTGACGTCATCATCCGCCGCCTGTGTCACTGCACTGTAAGGAGCGACGCCAGCAGCCGTAAAGGCGCTGCGCCGCTCCGCATGTAAATCGCACCTGTTTCTTAAAGAGACAGGTGCGATTTACCTGAAGGGAGATTCGGGCGCCGGCGGGCCCACATTGGAGCTGCAAAATGCCGCTTTTAAAGAGGGTCGCATTCTGCCGCCCGAGGCGAGATTTTCATCTCGCCTCATGGCAGATGCGGCCCTGCCCAGGCTGCAATGATCAGCTGTAAGGTGTCTGTAATGAAGCTTTATGGATAATCCTTGGTCCCATTACAGCAAAAAATGTTTAAACTCCAATTGTCACTGGGGACAAAAAAATTTTTGTCTGGATCTACAATTATAAAATATACAAATTCAACTTAAGAACAAACCTCCGGACCCTATCTTGTATGTAACCCGGGGACTGACTGTAGACTTTGTAAACTTTTGGTTTCAACTGTATGTGATTTCCTGAATCCAGTTACTATATTAGGCACATTAGATGCAGGATGATGTATCTAGGTAAAAGATAGCACATCCTCTTTGATACAATAAAAATAAATCAGGCATTTTAAAAGTTCTTAAACCTAAGTACAGAATTTGACATGAACAACACATGACAAATTACACAGTGCTAGTGTTTATTTAACAAAAACTAGGCCAAAATGGCTTCATATGAATAGAGAGTGTGATTAGCAACCAGGTGCTACTAATAGGATGACCTAGATTAATTGACCATCAGCAAGTCTGACCTATAAAAGCAGAAGTTCTGGCACCTTGCTGGTTTAGAACACTGAGGCGTGTGTACACAAATGGCAGGGATTGATCAGCAATGATAGTAGAGAACCAATGGTTGCTGACAATAAATCTGTAAAGGGTTACTTTTTAAAGGTAGAAGGTTGAGGAAAGTTGACAATCTACATGGGTGTGGATGTCCCAGCAAATTCACCCCAAAGTCAGATTGCACAATGCTCAGAGAAATTACAAAAAAACCCCAAGAGCTATAGATCTCTATAAGCCTCAGTAAGCACATTAAATGTTCAAGTTCATGTTAGCACAATTTGAAAGACAGAACATGTAAGTCTTTTCAGGTGAAAGCCTTTTCTCTCACAAAAAAAAATCCTGAAACCATGTCCTATGGAGAGACGAAACCAAAGTTATTTGGTCAGAGAGCTGCAGCACCTATTGTGAAGAGCAAACAAAGCATATCAGCACAAATACCTCATACCAACTTTCCATCATGGTGGGGGAGGGGGTATGATTTTGGCTTGTTTTGCCAAAAGACCTTGCAGTAATTAAAAGATACGTATCACCCTGTCTACAGGTAAATACTAGAGTAATTTGGAGTAACATAGTCTAGGCCCCAACCAAATAAAATGCTGTGGTGGAGCATAAATATACCTCAATTACCTGATTTGACATTTTAAATGATGTCAGACTGTAAAAAAATACAGAAAATCAAGGCAACAAGTTATTGTAGCTTGAGTTGTTTTTACAATCTATTGACGACTCGTTTTGCATATATAGGGGGTCATTTACTAAGGGCCCGAAACGCGTTTTTCCGAGGGGTTATCCGAAAAAACATGCGCTTACCTGCACCCACGATAGGACGGTGAACTTCAATGCATTCCGATGAACTTCAGCGCAGCAGCGACACCTGGTGGACGTCGGAGAAACTACCTTAGTGAATCCCGGCAGAACCCGAATCCTCCGCAGAGGACGCGCCGCTGGATCGCGAATGGACCGGGTAAGTAAATCTGCCCCATAGTTTTTACACTATAATCTTATTTCTGTTAAGTAAGCAATTTGTGTAGCATATGTTTTTACAAAGGTGGCCTCACTTGCTGATGATCAATTATTATGGAAATGTTATTATTTTCTTACACAGTACTTCTACCAGGTTTTGTACCTATGCTGTTGTACATCTCAGGTTGTGTATACCTAATTTTCAGGCCTTCTTAATGTAAAGAGAGGTTTCCTATTACTAGGTGGTAGCTTCAAGTTGACATACCTGGCTAGTAGTTGCAGAATGAAGCACCTGTTTGTTAGGTCAGTGATTATTTATCTCGGTATGGTTATACAAGTACATTACACCTGATCTTGTATTCTTACTATACGCAGACGTAGCGGACATGTAGTGGTAATTGTGTCTGACAGTTGCGCAGTGTTATAAGCTCTGGGCTTTGCAGGTCCAGGCAGTGACAGACAGCTGGTCCTCATATTGTAAGAATTTAATATTTTACACTCAAGAGCAGCTGCGGGGTTCTTCTTACATAATCCATACACCTTCTTACAGTTTAATATCCAGTGCTGCATTCTGGGGCATGATGCCGCTTTTATTATTACAGACACATTGAAAAGTGCCCAAATTATTATATAGTCACATATTATATAATCCGATGCTTGGCATTACATTGTCAAATATCAGATTTTTTAAAATCATTTCTATATCATTTTAACTAAATAACTTACAAAAATTAAAGAGCTTTTTCCATGAAATAAAATAGGGCATAACTTACTGATTTTGTTGTTCTGAGTGATGAGACCCCCACAGACAATGAGTACATGGGGTCCGATGTACCTCTGTCGGACCCCTCGTCGTTCCCCGATATGAGCAGAGCAGACAGTTGCGCGTGTCCGTGCTGCCCCATTCATCTCCATGGAGCTAACAAAGATTGCCGAGTGCCGCAAATCCTCAAATCTGGTGAAATTTGGAGGGATGGAATAGCCTTCACCCTGGGATATAGAGATGTTGCAGAAAGAGCGAGTCCCAAGTCAAAACTCATTTTGGAGAAAATGGAGGCCAGAAATACCGAGGGACTATACAGTAGGGAATAGAATTCAGATAGTGTTGAACAGAACTTGAAATGAAGTCAGAGACCGATCAAACGTGACAGTAGAACATAAAGATGAAAGAATGTGTAAAAATTTAAGAGTTCTCCAAAAGAAGAATCCATAATACCCAACAGGTCCGTATAAGACTGCCATGGACCTCGAGTTCTAAAATATTTGGATAAATGGCTTTCAACCTTTTGAGCAAACCTGGGGGCAGCCAGGAAATGCTGGATTTTGCAAGATGGTGATCAATGGGGGAGAGAGATCTCGGACCATGTAAGATTCAATGGTTGGATGAGCGCTCAGTGAGGGCTACGAAGGCGAATGGAAAGGGATTGCAGAGAAGGAAAGCTCTACCAACTCCCATCGCTTAGTAGGGCCGTGATGGCATCAGGAGAGGATCCACTAAATTTATATAACTTTATAATAATGCTTCTTTCGGGGTGATGGCTGTGGCAGCGTGAGGAGAATATGGGGCCGGCTTCACCCACCCAGACAAATTTCACAATGGTTTCAGAAGATTCACCCCAACCTTGACTGTGAAAATGAGCTATAGAAAATGTCTTATGTAACACCAGGGCGATTCAATATTACAGGGGTCAGAATATTGTAGGGGTAGGTGCGCTACTCCTTAGTAGCCCAGCATTACAATATCCTATATATAGTAGAAGATTATTCAAATAGTTCACAATGTGAGTTACTATGATTGCCACCTTTTGACTCCTACATTTTTATCTCATCCACAGGCCTGGTCTCCCTAACACGATATTTATGGATTATCAAGCCCTCCCTGACTTCCAGCCACACCGCAGCCCGATACCCTATGGGCATGAAGGCAGCATGGTGCCCGGCATTGGAGATCCACCTCCCAGAGAGAGGCATCGGGTGGTAATGTACCAGCAGGAAAGCTTGGCTTTTGGAGGTGCCCCACCGATTTGCACTGAGAGACAGTTGGGGTACAGTAGTGTGCAGAGTCCTCTCAACACTGCAATCCCTGGAGTTACAGACCATATACAGGATCACTGGATCATGAGCTACCACAACAAAAGTGTAGACCACGTTATGGAGCAAACCCCTTTGAGAGACCATCATCATTTTGTAGAGGACCTAACCCTAAAGGGAAACAGCAGTCCAGAGCATGAGAGTGACCATCCTGAAACTCCATCTGTCTCTAGCCAGGAAAATTTGAGACCTCTATGTAGGACATCAAGTTCGGACCGAGCCAAATCAGCCTGTAAGTGGCCATGATCACCAACCGGGGCTGTGGAGTTGGATTCCAGATAAAATAAATTGACTCCGACTCCACAGACATATAATAAATCATACAAATTATTAAATTTCCTTTAAATGTCAATTCTATTCATGACCTATGGATTTAGGCCAGGGGTCAACAACATTTATTGTTCCTTGGGCCATACGACCAGACCCTTTTTCATTTTTGAGTTTCATTTTTTTTGAGGGCTTGTTTTCTGCGTAACAAATTGCACTTCATAGTGATTGTACATGGAATATTAAATACCAATGCAGTGAAATTGGTGAAAAAACACATTTGTACCATTTTGTTGTGGGCTTGGATTTTACGGCTTTCACTATGCGCCCCAAATGACATGTCTAACTTATTCTTTGGGTCGGTGCGATCGCAAGGATACCAATTGTGGGGGGCTGGAGTGTTTCGATGAAAAAGGAGTAGATTAGTGGAGGTTACTGGTTGAAATTTTAGAATAAAACTTAAAAAGCCATATTTACCTCACTACTCCCCCACTATTCCAGTGTGATGTGTCATTGGTCTCCAATCAGTTTGTACCTTGTCCCCTCATACAGAGTGGAAGTGGGATGAGGATGACTGTGTAGCTCTGATCCTTTAGATGCTGTGATCATTAATGAGGCAATTAACTAGGCATCTAAATTACTTTAAGGGAGGGGACGTCCTCTTTTAGGCAATGGCACCACTCCCATTGCACACAAGGTAGCTATATCTGTAGGTGGTAGCCTAAGAAGGGTTAATGAGGACTATGGAGTTAGGATGTGCCTATAATGCAATGAAAAAAAGCCTAAACTTAGCTTTTTATGCAGTGTAATGTGTTATGTAAGAGATCACATATATAAGTCCTAAAGGCAGGGGGGCCTAAAAATAAGCTTAAAAACATTTCAGGTAATACGTCTCCAGAAAATGACTTGTTATTTTTACCAAGTTTAGTTTCACACATTTATTTGAAAATGTTTGATAAATATAACAGTACAGTATAAACTTATACCACCAACTCTATTTAATAAAAGGTACAATAACCTAAAAAGGTTTAAAGAAAATCAACCATCAAAATCCATCATGATAAACCAGGGGCACCGGGGGCATAGATCCAGGCACCGAGACTGTGGGAATTTACTTACATATCCATGGCCTCCTTTGTTCTAAAATCAACTTTCACAACTTTGCTAATGAGCCAGACAGGCTACCCTAGCCCCTTGTGGGGCTTTATCTTAGCTACACAGGCTGCTAATGTCAAGGTGCACTGTGCTTAATGCTTCAGAGATTACCGGAAGTGCCGGTTGAAGAATGAAACTCAGACGACGTGGTACTGCACAGTGTAACAACAGTTTCTAAAGCCAGAGCACCAAGGGGGTAGAATAGCCCTTCAGGCTCATCAACATAATTCTAAAAGTTGATTTTAGAAGGAAGGAGGCCATGGATAACAAATATAAGAAGATTACCACAGTCACGGTGCCTGGAACTATAAGTAAGTGTATGTGGTTTATCATGATGGATTTGATGGTAGATTTCCTTTAAAAAAATAATGAAAAAAAATCACTATAATTTTGCTATAATAAATAAAAATAAACAAACACAATCATAAACATGTTAGGTATTGCAAGGCCCCAAAATCTAACAACGATTATTCCTGGTGTTAAACCCTGTAACGGATAAAAACATCCAAAGTCCCCCAAAATGGTATCAATTAAAATGTCAGCTTACATCGCAAAAGAATTATACCTTACACTATTATACCGATACCTACTATACATTATACCTTAGGTATGAAAAAACTATTGGATATGGTGATACAGGAACATTTTTCTTGAAAGGTTTTTATTTTTTACAGGTATTAAAACATATCCTACACTATATAAATTTGATATTTATGTGATGGCAATGACTGTCTGCATTTGGAATTTTTTCAGCTTCCCAGTACAAAACATGAAATATTATACTGATACTAGGAAGTACAATTATCCCACAGAAAATACGCCCTAATATAGCTTTGTAATACAGAAAAATAAAAAGTTATGGCTTATGGAAGGTGGGGTCCAGGGCTTCTCCTGCAGGCATAGGTCAGTTTTACATGTGCACCACGGGTGCAGAGTTTAGCTGGCTGACCATGCTTGAGAGTGTGTGCACTCAAGTAATGTAGGAGTTTCGGACCGGCTATCAGCACACCTGGAGATGTGTGGGCTGGCGCCAAGATATCAGGTGCACTGCGCATGTGTAGGAACTCGGGAGAGTCAGCGTGACGTTGGTGCTGAGAGGCAATGTTAGGAAGCAGAGCAGCATTGAGAATGGGGAGGAAGCTAGACTGCCTGGTTGAGCTTCCTACCACCATGACTTAGCTACAGGAAAACAAATGTAGTCTTTGGTGCAACATAAAAGTCTAAGGAAATAAGCTTTATCTTTCTATTCCAAGAAAGTAAAAAAAGAATGAAAATTTATATTCTAAATTGATGGAATAATAAAAAAAAAGTGTTGGGGGTAAAAACCCAAACATGGTTTGGTCATAAGTTGGACACATATAGAAAATGTGAACAGCGCAAGTATAAACCCATATCATACTCACCCTGTTAAAGTTTGCTGGAAGTTGCGAGTCATACGACCCCTACAGCAGGACTCGGGACTTCCTGTGAAGTACAGTGTCCTGCCGACCTCTACTAGATGGAGGGAGCCATGCAGCCATTACTGTCTGCAGGCCTCCTCCGTCATAACTCTTCCCATCTGAGGATACATTTGCAATCGCCAACTACTAATATGAGAGTGGTTTAGACAGACGGGGCAATAACTGTCTGCATGGCACGGACATGTCACATGAAGTACTACAGCCTTTTGTATATTTACAAACCATTAGTCTATACCCACATTGCTGGTATTGTGCCTATTTTACCCATGCCAGATACATAGCATGAGGTGTCTAAAGGAATCATTTCACTTCTTTCCCCACAGGGCGTAAGCTTCGTTTGTACCTTCCCGATGCGAGTAGCTCTCTACCTTCTCCATCAGTAGAGGATGATGCTGTGTTTCCTGAACCTGAAGACCCCAATCCTCCAGTAGCTGAAGTGAAAGAGGTTGCAGAGGTTCTGGAGGTCACGTCACCTCCTGGTAAAGTGGAGCAGGACAGGTGGAGATTCTCAGCCACAGAACTCATCTCCAAACTACAGCTCTCTCAGCGAAGGAATAACTTCACTGCTAGGCTTGGCAAATCCCTGTCCACCAAGATCACCTTAAGAGAGCGTGGAGCGTCTGCCGGACAGGAGGGTACGTACACAGCCTGATGATACGCCTAACACATCATACCATGCCTCAAATGGAAGCATGTGACCCCACTATATACATGACAAGGCTAAGATTTTCCAGCAGTTAGTGCGCAATAAGGAATAGTGACTTGTAAGTTTCTTGAAGATCTTTTCAATAATGATGCACATGATGGGGACGGTAATGTTTTGTGTTTCTTTGATAATAACACACATTACTTCTCTATTCATAGGAAAATCTGGACGAAGGGAAAGGAGGTGTAACAGTGCAGGGGTGGCCAGTCTTCTCCAACCAGCAGTGGTGGACACGGACACCTCGTGGCTCAGGTAATATTCAGCTCTGGTTTTTTTTATCAATTGAGTAATGGATTCCCGGTAACCATCAATAGATGCCTAGAGTTCATCTTTTCTTTTGTCAAATGGGGGTATCTCCTATTTTGGTGGTGGATTTTCTTTGGCATTTACTGAGGTCTTATCAGAAGAGACACTTTTCTTCCATTTCCTCTTTCAGTAATGTGCCTTCGGTCCCATCCGACCTTCACTCTCTTCACTTATCTTTTGTTTGCTCCATTTTAAGGAATTTTTCGCACTTGCCCTTCAATTGTCTCGAAGCTGCCTCCCCCGGCCACTAAGGCTGCAGAGGGGATGAAGGCTGCCTCACCAAATCTTCTTTTACCCTTTCAGGAACAAATTGACAGATGGTGGAGAGACCAGTCCTGCAAGACCACCCAGCCAGGAGGGTGAGAGTCACAGCCACATGAAACAGTCACCTTGTATAGAAAGACGACCCAGAAGTCCCAGTGATGCGGAAAAGACAGACAGAAGGCAGTCATACTGTGAGAGGAGACAGTCACGCTTCCTGCTGAGCTGTAAGGGTTCATTATTATTTGTTTTCATGTTCAGAGGGAAAATCTGTAGATGATTAAAAACATTCTGTATGAAAGACGCAGCTTAAAGCTGTGGGACTCCAATAAAAAAATCTGTACCAGGTCCCCCAACTATGATATATTGTATATAGTACTGGCTCCTGGGCCCAGATGTGAATGCAGCTTCTGCAGTCTCTTAACATTACTTGTCAATTAATGAGGCAGACAGATAAAAAATACCACTGTCATAAAAATCTGAAATGATGTATTATATAAGCATATACAGGCAGTCCCCGGGTTACGTACAAGAGAGTGCAGCTCTGGAGTATAATACAGGATGTAACTCAGGATCAGTACAGGATAAGTAATGTCATGTATGTACACAGTGACTGCACCAGCGGCAGCAGAATAGTGAGTGCAGCTCTGGGGTATAATACAGGATGTAACTCAGGATCAGTACAGGATAAGTAATGTCATGTATGTACACAGTGACTGCACCAGCGGCAGCAGAATAGTGAGTGCAGCTCTGGGGTATAATACAGGATGTAACTCAGGATCAGTACAGGATAAGTAATGTCATGTATGTACACAGTGACTGCACCAGCGGCAGCAGAATAGTGAGTGCAGCTCTGGAGTATAATACAGGATGTAACTCAGGATCAGTACAGGATAAGTAATGTCATGCATGTACACAGTGACTGCACCAGCAGCAGAATAGTGAGTGCAGCTCTGGGGTATAATACAGGATGTAACTCAGGATCAGTACAGGGTAAGTAATGTCATGTATGTACACAGTGACTGCACCAGCAGCAGAATAGTGAGTGCAGCTCTGGGGTATAATACAGGATGTAACTCAGGATCAGTACAGGATAAGTAATGTCATGTATGTACACAGTGACTGCACCAGCAGCAGAATAGTGAGTGCAGCTCTGGGGTATAATACAGGATGTAACTCAGGATCAGTACAGGATAAGTAATGTCATGTATGTACACAGTGACTGCACCAGCAGCAGAATAGTGAGTGCAGCTCTGGGGTATAATACTGGATGTTACTCAGGATCAGTACAGGATAAGTAATGTCATGTATGTACACAGTGACTGCACCAGCAGCAGAATAGTGAGTGCAGCTCTGGAGTATAATACTGGATGTTACTCAGGATCAGTACAGGATAAGTAATGTCATGTATGTACACAGTGACTGCACCAGCAGCAGAATAGTGAGTGCAGCTCTGTAGTGTAATGCAGGATGTAACTCAGGATCAGTACAGGATAAGTAATGTCATGTATGTACCCAGTGACTGCACCAGCAGCAGAATAATGAGTGCAGCTCTGGAGTATAATACAGGATGTAACTCAGGATCAGTACAGGATAAGTATTTTCATGTATGTACACAGTGACTGCACCAGCAGCAGAATAGTGAGTGCAGCTCTGGGGTATAATACAGGATGTAACTCAGGATCATTACAGGATAAGTAATGTGATGTAGGTACACAGTGATTCCTCCAACAGCAGAATAGTGAGTGCAGCTCTGGGGTATAATACAGGATGTAACTCAGGATCATTACAGGATAAGTAATGTGATGTAGGTATACAGTGATTCCACCAACAGCAGAATAGTGAGTACAGCTCTGGAGTATAATACAGGATGTAACTCAGGATCAGTACAGGATAAGTAATGTCATGTATGTACACAGTGACTGCACCAGCAGCAGAATAATGAGTGCAGCTCTGGAGTATAATACAGGATGTAACTCAGGATCAGTACAGGATAAGTAATGTCATGCATGTACACAGTGACTGCACCAGCAGCAGAATAGTGAGTGCAGCTCTGGGGTATAATACAGGATGTAACTCAGGATCAGTACAGGGTAAGTAATGTCATGTATGTACACAGTGACTGCACCAGCAGCAGAATAGTGAGTGCAGCTCTGGGGTATAATACAGGATGTAACTCAGGATCAGTACAGGATAAGTAATGTCATGTATGTACACAGTGACTGCACCAGCAGCAGAATAGTGAGTGCAGCTCTGGAGTATAATACAGGATGTAACTCAGGATCAGTACAGGATAAGTAATGTGATGTAGGTACACAGTGATTCCTCCAACAGCAGAATAGTGAGTGCAGCTCTGGGGTATAATACAGGATGTAACTCAGGATCATTACAGGATAAGTAATGTGATGTAGGTATACAGTGATTCCACCAACAGCAGAATAGTGAGTACAGCTCTGGAGTATAATACAGGATGTAACTCAGGATCAGTACAGGATAAGTAATGTCATGTATGTACACAGTGACTGCACCAGCAGCAGAATAATGAGTGCAGCTCTGGAGTATAATACAGGATGTAACTCAGGATCAGTACAGGATAAGTAATGTCATGTATGTACACAGTGACTGCACCAGTAGCAGAATAGTGAGTGCAGCTCTGGGGTATAATACAGGATGTTACTCAGGATCATTACAGGATAAGTAATGTCATGTATGTACACAGTGATTCCACCAACAGCAGAATAGTGAGTGCAGCTCTGGAGTATAATACAGGATGTAACTCAGGATCAGTACAGGATAAGTAATGTGATGTAGGTACACAGTGATTCCACCAACAGCAGAATAGTGAGTGCAGCTCTGGTGTATATAACAGCATAGTTAACTGTGACTTCAAGATGTTACTCTCTGAGCAGAGCAGCTATAGAAAGGAAGTAAGAAGACTGGGTAGTGTTGGGACAGCTCTGAAAACCTACTGTATAATTTTGCCAGCATGGCCTCTAAGACTCCTCATCCTGAGCAGCCATAGCTGTCTTTTAACTCCATCTTCACCCTCTGGCTGATAATACACCCCCTTGTGTGCTCCCCAGTAATATTGCTGGTGCTATCTTGTCTTCAGCAATCCTGTATCAGGAGTACAGCGATGTGGCCATAAACCGAGAGCTACAGAGGCAGAAGCGAGAGGACACTACCGGAGAGGAAGACGATGTGTCCACCAGTCCCAAGAGCAACCTGTCCCCCAGCAGCTCCTTCCGCTCCCAGCGTTCATCCAGAGGTTCCACATTCTCTCTTTGGCAGGATATCCCGGATGTCAGGGGCAGTGGCCTGCTCAACACATTGACCCTTCAGGAAAGGAAACTCCAAGAGGTACTATATCTTGTCCTATCCACTATCCATTGTCCCACATAGAGGATACCGCCATTACTGTTAGATTACTAGATTTTTTGATAGTCCCATTGAAGGCCAACATCTGCCTGCCACTTCTCCAGGCTCTTTCTCCCATCTCTCCTTGCCATTTATCCACTTCATTTCTCCTCAGGCTAAATTCGAGTTAGTGACCTCAGAAGCTTCATACGTCAACAGTTTGTCCATAGTTGTGGATCATTTCCTAAACTCTCCAGAGCTGAACGAGTGTCTGGGGGCTCAGGAGAAGCAATGGCTTTTTTCCAAACTTCCGGAAGTGAAGGAAATCAGTGAGAGGTGAGGACAGCATTATATTGGGGGGTGGAGGAGATGAAATCTAGATGATTGAAGCTTGTGTCTATGCATAACAGGTTCCTGGAAGACCTGGAAGAAAGGCTGGAGGAAGACATCTTGAGATTTGACGTATGTGACATTGTGTTACGTCACTGCCCAGAGTTGCGTAGAGTTTACCTTCCGTATGTTACCAACCAGGCCTATCAAGAACAAACCTACCAGCGGCTGCTGTAAGTGTCACCTCCAGTCTTCGTGAAAGTAGAACAGGACTACATGAACGATAGGGCGGAGCAGTGACCACCTGTAATTTATCTTCATGAATTATGTAGACAATGTAGTCACAAAAGATGGAATGTGAGGATTGCCAGGTCCTATATACAGTGTATAATAATACAGTATATATCGCCCATATAGACAGGAGAACACTCGCTTCCGTGGAGTCTTGGCCAAATTGGAAGAGGATCAAGTCTGCCAGCGCCTGCCCCTGACGTCCTTCCTCATCCTTCCCTTTCAGAGGATCATGCGTCTGAAGATGTTGGTAGAGGTAAGTGTCTGGGTATGTGCTATGCCCTCTCCTTTAATGTCCTGAAATGGATTTAGATCATAAAGAAGAGTGTCAATTTTGTTCTCTCTGCTATCAGCCATTCCAGGCTGTGAAAAGTCTGATACATATGGTAGTGAAATGGTAGCATTCAGTATCTGAGTTCCCATATTCCTGTTCCTCTGCAGAACATCTTGAAACACACGGCCCCCGGCTCCCAAAATGAAGAGACAGCGAGTCAAGCTTTCACCGAGCTCAAAAAGGTAACCAGACCACAAAGAAGGGTGTTACATGGGAAATAAACTCCGGGATATTAATGGTTACTGCTATTTTACACATAATACATCATTGCCTCTTCTGATGAACTCACAGTCTAATCTTCCTATCTCATACATAATGGGGCTTATTTACTAAGGGTCTGCGGATGCATTTTCATTGGACTTCCCAACGTTTTCAGGTTTTGCGCGGCTGTGACAGATATTTAACTGAGGATTCTGTAGCACGTGAACGGATTTTGGCGCAGCTGCGCTGGCTTTTATGCGACAGAAATCGGGGGTGGGCCGCCGGACGATCCGACTGATTTGGACTGAGCGCCGGATTTAACTTTGTGTCGCAAGATCAAGCACTTACATGCACCAGGAAGAAGAAGGTGAACTCCGGCGGACCTGAGCGGGGAAGCGCTCTTCTTATTCCTGATCCCCAGAGCTCACAGTCTAATCTTCCGATCTCACACATAATGTATCGCTCTTCTTATTCCTGATCCCCGGAGCTCACAGTCTAATCTATCTATCTCACACATTATGTATCGCTCTTCTTATTCCTGATCCCGGAGCTCACAGTCTATATTCTCATACAAACACAGGAGGAACATGCTAGTAAGATGTGTCATGGCTACAGCATCTGTCTTTGTGTACACAGCATGTGTAGGGTAGACTTGATGGCTAAGCTGGAGGTGGCAGGTGACTGAGATGTGACACCTGGGTGTGACTGTATTTGGGGAGGGGGTAGTTTTACTGAACATGTGGAGCCCACTTGGACATCAGGGGGCAGCAGATGGGAGTCATTCTGTACTGTACAGTATAAAGCATATAGCAGTGTTTTACTATCCCGTTGCCAAGGGACTCTATGCCTATGTTTTATATGTATATGCAAATTAGTCTTTCAGTGCACTATGGGTGTGCCAAATTTCACCACTAAACACCTCCCACTCAGCCTTGATTGACAGTGCATATGTTTCCCAAGGGTTTTACCAAATTTGCAAGCTATCCCTTATGCATAGAATAGGAGATAACTAGATAATCGGTAAGGGTCAGACTCATTGATCACAAGGACAGGACCCCCGGCAATCCAATTCTCAGTAATGGGTGGAGAGGCAGGACGAGCATGTGTCCTGCCTCTCTATTCAATAGTATGGGAGTCACGAAAATTGCCAAGTACAGCACTTCTTAGACAGTGAATATGAGTGCCAGAAATACCAAGCGCTGTACTCAGCAATTTCTGAAAATCCCATACTATTGAATGGAGTGGCAGAGCATATGCTCATCCTAGTGCACCACCCATTAGCGTGAACTGGACACTTGTTCTAGTGATCGGTGGGGTCCAAAAAGTTGGCGAGTCACTGACCAGCTTGTTATCCCCCATAATGTGAATAAGATGGGGTAACTTGCAAACTTGGCAATTCCCCTTAATTTATATTTATGACATGAGTAGAAAAATAGGTTTTGGATGGGTTTATCTTTCTACAAGAAGATGCTCTAGAAGCCTTGGTATCTTATGACTGTAGTATATGTAATGATGACTTCTTGTGCAGCTGGTGAAGGAGTGTAATTCAAGTGTCCAGTCCATGAAGAGAACGGAGGAGCTCATTCATCTCAATAAGAAGATTCACTTTGAAAGTAAGGTAAGAGATGAATCAGTAAATGTAGCCCCAGTGTTTTGGATTCCCACTAAAGCCTGTGTTCCACTTAGAATGTATTGATCAGATAAGTATATACACTGGAGATCAACATTAGAGAACAACACACACTTTCCTAATTGTCAAGGTCATTGTGCAGTCCTAAGTGACTATATCCAAACATGAGTAAAGTAGCAGTATTTTAAGTTGAATACATAAATTGAATATATTCAAAAGTGCTGAATAAAAATGGAAATTAGATAATTGCAAAAGAACATTGATCAAAATTAGAGAATACTTTCAGGGTACGTTCACACGTCCAGCTCTTCAGATGCAGTTTGTGAAACTAAAATCAGATGTAAGGCCGCATTCACGTGAGTGTAGGGAGACATATGTTCCACAGTGACTGAAACCCACTGGCAGCAAGTTGTCCAGATGGAGGACCCTATCAGCCATAGCAAGAGAAGTTGGTTGTTCCAAGTCTGTGACTTGTAGCAAATTGCATCTTTACAACATCACAAACTCATTCAAGTCCCCCAAGAAGGCTGCTCTCCCTCAAAAGGCAAGAGAGGACAGGATAATGCGGAGAATCTCCATGGGTAATTGTTTCATCAATGCAGTTGGAATCGCTAGCCAGTTCAGCACTGAACATAGTAAAGATCTGTCTCATCATACAGTATCTTGACGTTTATGAGCATTTGGACTAAAAGCCCACTCTGCAGTGACCAAAACCCTCATTGGCAGAAAGAATCAAAAGGCTAGAATTACCTAAGGAGCAGGTTGTGTGGACAGAGAAGTGCTCCAAAGTTTTAGTGATGAAAGAATGTTTATTTTTTTGAATCTGAAGGGAAACATTATGCTGGTTGACAAACTGGGGAAAGTCCAAGGTGTGTAAAAAAGTCAGTGAAAGGTGGTGGGGGAAGTGTCATAGTTTGGGGAGTGTTTTCTGCACCAGGAATTGTCTAACATAGCAACAAGGGAGAGACTGGAAAAAGAGTGGATCAGCTCCCAGCAGAGCCATGAGACTAGTGATGTCCTGTGGCCGCAGATGTACCGCAGTCATTCCAAGCAAAGGCCTACTAATTGGGGGCTGTTGTCACCATCAGAAAAATTTTAATTATAATCTTTCTCTGTCATTTGATGTTGTCTAATTATGATCATCATGTCTTTTGAAAAATAAAGGTTTGATGTTAATACTTTAGTTATTTAGTAAAACACTGTTCTAGTGGCATGGTGTACCCTTACAAAAATTCATCAAATTTTGATCAATGGAGATTACATTATTTCTTAAAAAATAAATAAGTACATTGTTCTCTAATTTTGATCTCCAGTGTATATTTATGATCCAAGGGAAGAAATTTACTCACACAAACATATGGTAAAAAAAACCTTTATAACCCAAAAGTCACAAATTTTGGACCAATTCAGGTGTGTCATTTAGGTGTGTTAAGCAAAGGGCACATAGACCACATGTAAAGGCCTGAAACATGTAGGTTTGCCTACTTTTTATGCTATAATCAGATTTTATCTTTATACCAGTATGGATTAAATAAAGGAACCAAGATTTTTTTACTATATTTTTTGTGTGCTGGAGGAGTAAATTTCTTCTTTTGGTTCCTATTCACATTGTTGGCCGATGCGGTCTCCTCCCTCGTAAAGGTCATCTTCATGTATCCTACTAGGTTGTTGATAGTTAACGCCTTCACTTCACTAGTACCATATTTTTCAGACTATAAGGCGTACAAAAAATCCTTTGATTTTCTCAGAAATCAAAGGCGCGCCTTATATAACCGCATTGAACCATACTTACAGACAACAAGCGCCTTGAACTGTGCACAGGTCTGCCACCTGCTGGTCATTCATCATTATAATCCGGAACGCCTTATATATGAACCTAGATGTTTTAGCAGGCATTTATTGATGGTGTGCCTTATAATCTGGTGCGCCTCATAGTCCGAAAAATACGGTACTCGAGTCATATGCGTAACTCTCCATCTTGTGGTCTGGGATGTCATAGAGCAGAGACCTCCTATATATGATGAGTTGTATCGCTCTGCACTTATCAGTAGTGTCACCAGAAGTTCATGTCTTTGTCTCTCTGCAGATTTTCCCTCTGATCTCTCAGTCTCGCTGGCTGGTGAAGCACGGGGAACTGACAGAACTGGACATGCAGATCCCAAACTCAGCTGGATCCCGCTTCAAGCTCTGCCCAAAACCAGTGTACCTACATCTCTTTAATGACTGTCTCCTGCTCTCCAGGAAGAAGGAGTAAGTGACTTGCAGTGTTTATATTTTGAAATCAAGGTCTAAAAATATCTCCAGAGCGATTTTGAAGAACTGAGGAGCTTCTAAACTTTTTTCCAATAATGTACAGTTATTATAATAATTTATTTATATAGCGCCTACAGATTACACAGCGCTGCACAAAGCATGACAAATTGCCCCCTGTCCCCAATGGGGCTCACAATCTAATCAAATGACCAGTATGTTTTTTGGAGTGTGGGAGGAAACCAGAGGACCCGGAGGAAACCCACGCAAACACGGAGAGAACCTACAAACTCTCTGCAGATGTTAACCTGGGTGGGACCCCAGCAGAAGTGCTACCCACTCAGCCACCGTGCTGCCCGGTGACTCCAGCTTAGTTACATTGCCTATTCTGCGGTAGTCTAAAAATACAATTCTTGTCCCATACTTCATATTGCAACAATTGGCTGTTGTAAAGCTCAGCAGGAAATAAATACATAAAAAAGATCTAAAATAGCAGAACCCATTGTACATATAGTCAGCAACGTGACATCATCATTGCAATGGAAAATCCCTTTAAGCGTCACATTATTAGTGCGATCTGTAGAAGTCAGACCGATGCTGCAACTTCAGGTGTGTGAGGTCAGTGTCCTGCTTTCTACATAGGGAATGACGTAGGAAAGATGAATAGGACTCCGGTAAAATTAGTTCCACTTTACCCCCATTTTATGACATGATTCACACCATGACGTGTTGCCCCAGTATGGGGCCTTCATATGGATGGGGACGAGACATTTATAAATTTCAGCTTACTCATTTGCTCAGGTTCATAAATAGGTGAGGAGCCAAAAATAGCAAAAGCCGTACCCAATGACGTCGGTGCTCGGCCTCCGTGTCCTCCGCAGGCCCTGGTTGCTAAGTAACTGCTAAAAATACCCCAAAAATGTTAATATAATCAATTCAAAGACCGTCTATGGAAAATTGATGGCCTGGGGAAAATTTATGCAGCATAAACCTGGGATATCTTTTTACAAAGTGCCCCCACCGTCTAGCATGGATCACTGACCTGGGGCCACTCTTAGGTTTGCTTCTCCAGTACTTCCTCTCCGTTGTGTTATTTAAAGTAAGCAGTTTTATGTTTTTACCATTGATCTATTGTCTTTTCACTTGCGCAGGTTGGGTCGTTTTGCTGTCTTTGCTCATGCTCAGGTGTGTGACCTAAAAGTGACAGACCTGAGCTGGAAGCTGCAGGAGGTTCCCGGGGAAGTGTTCCATGTCCAGCTGTGCCACGAGCAGAAACCAAAGCACCAGATCCTCCTGCGAGCACAGAGCGAGTGAGTATCGGGGAGCACTGGGGTACAGACACGATTATTATGTTCATCAGATGATGCCAGAACCTCTACCTGCACGGATAATAGGCAGATAACCTCACAAAAAGAGCCAAAATTCCCATCACTAGATATAGGACTCCACTGACCACAATGTCACTCCACACAGGAGTCAGAAGCAACGTTGGATCTCAGCCATGTGTCCTTCAAACCCGCTAAGTGACCTGGAGAACCTGTCCGAAAGTGAAGGTGAGGACACTAACACTTGACAAAATCCATGGCCTAAATATGAATATATATATGTATATATGCAACTACACAATTCGATTTTGGTGCTTCATTGGCTTAAGCTGATTGGTCCTCGAATGTTGATCGCTGACACTGGCCAGTCAATGCAGACTGGCCAGTGACAGTGATCTCAGTCATGACAGATCATATAAATCAGGTCAGACCCTCCACTCTCCAACGACACCATTCTGCGTTTGGTGATGTTGGAGAGATGCGCGTGATCTGTTCTGTAGGTACTGTTGCACAATCACTATTACACCCCTCCATCGTTCGTTTTGACTTGTGTTATGCCCCCTATTGTCTGTTTCCATGTGCCCCCCAGCCGCACTTGTAAGGGCGTTGTGATAGGAGGAAGAAGTAGTGCACGCCGTGTGCGGAGGATGTAGAAGTAGTGCACGCTGTGTGCGGAGGATGTAGAAGTAGTGCACGCCGTGTGCGGAGGATGTAGAAGTAGTGCACGCCGTGTGCGGAGGATGTAGAAGTAGTGCACGCCGTGTGCGGAGGATGTAGAAGTAGTGCACGCCGTGTGCGGAGGATGTAGAAGTAGTGCACGCCGTGTGCGGAGGATGTAGAAGTAGTGCACGCCGTGTGCGGAGGATGTAGAAGTAGTGCACGCCGTGTGCGGAGGATGTAGAAGTGCACGCCGTGTGCGGAGGATGTAGAAGTGCACGCCGTGTGCGGAGGATGTAGACGTGCACGCCGTGTGCGGAGGATGTAGACGTGCACGCCGTGTGCGGTGGATGTAGAAGTGCACGCCGTGTGCGGAGGATGTAGTAGTGCATGCCGTGTGCGGAGGATGTAGAAGTAGTGCACGCCGTGTGCGGAGGATGTAGACGTGCACGCCGTGTGCGGAGGATGTAGACGTGCACGCCGTGTGCGGAGGATGTAGACGTGCACGCCGTGTGCGGTGGATGTAGAAGTGCACGCCGTGTGCGGAGGATGTAGTAGGGCACGCCGTGTGCGGAGGATGTAGTAGTGCACGCCATGTGCGGAGGATGTAGAAGTAGTGCACGCCGTGTGCGGAGGATGTAGACGTGCACGCCGTGTGCGGAGGATGTAGACGTGCACGCCGTGTGCGGTGGATGTAGAAGTGCACGCCGTGTGCGGAGGATGTAGTAGGGCACGCCGTGTGCGGAGGATGTAGTAGTGCACGCCGTGTGCGCAGGATGTAGTAGTGCACGCCGTGTGCGCAGGATGTAGTAGTGCACGCCGTGTGCGGAGGAGGTAGTAGTGCACGCCGTGTGCAGAGGAGGTAGTAGTGCACGCCGTGTGCGGAGGAGGTAGTAGTGCACACCGTGTGCGGAGGAGGTAGTAGTGCACGCCGTGTGCGGAGGAGGCAGTAGTGCACGCCGTGTGCGGAGGAGGCAGTAGTGCACGCCGTGTGCGGAGGAGGCAGTAGTGCACGCCGTGTGCGGAGGAGGCAGTAGTGCACGCCGTGTGCGGAGGAGGCAGTAGTGCACGCCGTGTGCGGAGGAGGCAGTAGTGCACGCCGTGTGCGGAGGAGGCAGTAGTGCAAGCGGTGTGTGGTGGATGTAGCAGTGCATGCGGTGTGCAGTGGATATAGTAGTGCACGCATGTTTGGAGCAGGTAGAAGTGCGCTCAATTTGAGAACTTTCTACTAAAAACCTTACTATAAACCTTTTAAAATTGTAAAAAATAAGCAAACATAAGACAAAATGATGAAAATAGAAACAAATGGCAAAAGTTTTCTACAAAAAAAAAAATTGTGGTATGACAAAATAATAGAACATTTGAAAGATAGAATATTGTGATCTTTTGCACCTTTTTCCTAATATGTTGAAATTTTTTCCCCCAAAACTCCCGACCAATCACCAAAATTATACTACTAATATCAACTACAATGTGTCACGAGACTGCAATCTCAAAATAAGTTAAAGTGTTAAAAAGTTATTACGACACGAGGACACAGTGGTCAGATGTAAAAAAAACATCAGACTGAGCCTTAACGTGCAAACTGGCTGTGTCCTTAAGGGGTTAAAAGAGGTTTTCCAGCTAAAAGTATCTCCAATATCAGATTGGTGGAGGTCCACCACCCAGCCCCCTGATAATCACAGAATAGAGAGGAAACAGACAGCTCCCTTCTTGCGTAGTGGCTGAACTGAGTCACTGCATCTTAGTTCTCAACAAAACATAAAACTGCAATAACCTGCTCTGACCACTACATAAGGAATGGAGCTGTCTGGTTCCCGTTTCATTCTCTGTTTATCAGATAAAAGCTAAATTGCGATTAAAATTCTTTCTTAATTCCTACCAAATTTCTTATCTTCTAGACGCCCCACAAGTTCAGTGCATCAAGGGTTACACAGCGCAGGAGCACGACGAGCTGACCCTGGAGAAAGCGGACATACTACGTCTCACTGCCAAGACCAGCGATGGTAAGAGAGCACACTATACACGGTGTGAAGACTTACTGTATTACAAGATCTACTTTCATAAAAAAAACAGACATAAAAAGGCATTTTTTCAGACACACAAGGGAGCATTATAGCAGTTATATGCTTGAACATTGGGGACTGTATTATAATTGCTATATGCTTGTACATACAGTGGGTACAGAAAGTATTCTTTACATTTTTCACTCTGTTTTATTGCAGCCAATTGGCCACATCAAAAAAGTTATTTTTTTTTGCCCATTATGTACGCCCTGTCCCCCATCCTGACAGAAAAAACAGAAATGTAGATATTTTTGCTGATTTATTAAACAAGAAAAAAAGAAATATCACATGGTCATAAGAATTCAGCTCCTTTGCACAGTATTGGGTAGGAGCAGATTTTGAGCTAGTGCCAGTCTTCCTTGCAGATCCTCTCCAGTTCCCTCTGGTTGGATGGGAACGCTGGTCGAGGCCATTTTCATGTCTCTCCAGAGAAGCTCCATTGGGTTTAGGTCTGGGCTCTGGCTGGGTCAGTCAGGAATGGTCACAGAGATGTTCTGAAGCCTCTGCTTTGAGCTTAGGGTCATTGTCTTGTTGGAAGGTTCGGCCCAGTCTGAGGTCCAGAGCTTCTAGAAGAAGTTCTCATCCAGGATATCTCTGTACTTGGCCACATTCATCTTTCCTTTCATTACACCCAGTGGTCCTGTCCTGTTCCCCCCCCCCCCCCATACCCTGATGCTGCCCCCACCATGTGTCACTGCTGGGATTGTATTTGGCAAGTGATGAGCCTGGTTTTCTCCACTGTTTAGAATTAACACCAAAAAGTTCAATCTTCTTTTCATCAGAGAATCTTATTCTTTGATGTCTGGGAGTCCTTCATGTGTTTTGCACACTTCATATGTCTCGCACTGAAGAGAGGCTTCCATCAGTAGACTGTGCCATAAAGCCCCGGCTGCTGGAGGCTGCAGCGAGGGGAGAAAGTTCCACAAAGTCACCCATCTCCCTACTGCATCTCTGGAGCTCAGCCACTATGATCTTGGAGTTCTTCTTTACCTCTCTCACCAAGGCTCTTCTCCCGTGATTGTTTAGTTTGGCTGGACGCCCAGGTAGAGGAAGAGTTCCATTTAAGAATTATGGAGGCCAATGTGCTCTTAGGAATCTTGAGTGCTGCAGAAATTCTTTTGTAACCTGAACCAGATCTGTACCTTGCCACAATTCTGTCTCTGAGCTCCTTGGGCAGTTCCTAAGACCTCATGATTCTCATCTGCTCTGACATGCACTGTGAGGACTTATATAGACAGGTGTGTAGCTTTCCTAATCAAGTCCAATCAGTTTAGTTAAATTGAGCTGGACTCCAAAGATGGAGTAGAACCATCTCAAGGTGGATCAGAAGGAAATGGACAACATGTGAGTGTAAATGAGTGTCACAGCAAAGGGTCTAAATACTTAAGATCATGTGATATTTCAGTTTTTCTCGGTTGATAAATTAGCAAAAATATCTACTTTTTTTATATTACCAGTTGGCTCCAATGAAACAAAGAGTGAAAAATTTAAAGGGGCCTGAATATTTTCCGTTCACACTGTATAGGGGGACACTATTTTATCAATCTATTTTATATTGTAGAATTATAATTTTTTCTTCTAATGTAGATGACAAAGAGCAGTGGATAACGTTCTTCCCATGGTTATGAAAATATATAATATGTGCTACAACTTTAGACATGTTGATATTGACATTTAATTTCCATGAATATTAGGAAGCTGCAGTTTAGCCGCTGTACTAGGGTGACATTTAGATGACTGTGTCTCCTTGCCCAGGGCGATCACATAACGTGTGCCTTCTTCTTTGGCAGGGTGGATGGAAGGTATTCGGCTGTCAGACGGAGAGAGGGGCTGGGTACCAGCGACTCATGTGGAGGAGATCACTAGCAAGAACGCTCGGCTCCGCAATCTGCGGGAGAACAAGAGAATCAAACATGCCACCAGCAAACTAGAGATGAAACCTCCATAGCCCGCAGACTGCTCACTAACCTCTCCCCATGGGGATCATGGTCCACACATAGAACATTTCAATGTCCTGTACATTTCAGCAGCCTACTTGTAGTTGGACTTTAATATTTGTGCTTGTTGGGCCTCCGATGTGTGTGGTCTCTTACACCCTTGTGTGGATAGACAAGCGGTCTTCAGACCGGTCACACAGGACTGCTGCGGTTATCTTGATCCAAGGAAGGAAACAGTAACCTGGTCCTGCTAGAAGTCACCATGTTATAGTACCTGAGGACGACTTTCTCATTATCTTCCCTACAAGTGAGCTGGACATCACTTGTTCGAGATCACTAGATGGAAAATCCTGCAGCACGATAGTGACACCAGTGCCAGTACCACAACGGGAGAAATATTTTTCGGCCAATCGTACCCATGTTGGGTGGGCTGAACCCCCAAGAGATGACATGAAAGTGTAATATAATAAGAATAAAATCACAAGTCTCCATATTACACCACAAGACGTGGAACAGGCACACACAACTCTGTAAATAGCTCTACATTGCCGTGTAATTAAATCTCTCAGATCACAGTCTCAAGTTTTATTTCTCAGGCTTCGGGAGGTGCGATGCAAAAAAAAAAAAAAAAGAAGATTTTTATGGTGTTTCCTTTTTTTTTTTTACAGTTCCTCTCCTAGCTGTGCAATTCACAAAATAATTAGGGACCTCTGAAGGTAGAATGTAGGTTGGGGAAAACTAAAATTTGTGTAAATCTTCATGTATATCATTGGTGACCTAGAGGCTGGAGGTTGGAGTGTAGCCTACCATCTCACAACGAGAGCGCACCTTCATGGTGGGAAAGATACATTAGGCCCAAAGAAAAGAAAACGAGTCTTTAGTTATGCTACAATCACCCTACATCTACATAAATCTATAGTAAAATGAAAAATACACCATACACAAAAATAGTTGGTTTTCGGGTGAAATTTTGGAAAAACGGAAAAGGTTCCCGTTGCACTGGAATTACAATGATGATAGTTGGACGTGTAAGTAACAGCATGAAATTGGGATTTCCTCATCTCAAACAGTTATTTGAAACCAAAGCCACAAAGGCCAGGAGCAGCGCTGGGTATAACTTCTCCAGGATGTCACTGTCCCAATAACTTGCCATGTGGCCTTGAGCATCCATTTCCTCCAACGACAACGTCTTGTGCTGTTCACAGAAGAGTAACAGGCCTCTACACATCACCTCACTCATTTTAATGGGATTCAGATCTGGAGAAAGTGGAAGTCCCTCCATGTGGGGTCCCCAGTCTCCAGCACACTAGACGCACTTGCACATACTTTAACAAAAACACCACCTAAGGCTCTTCGTGGTGGAGGCCATCATGTTTTCTCAGAAAGCGCTGAGGCCACAGGTCCCTCGTCCACCTAGATGCCTGGCCCATACAAGACAATGATGCCAGTGCTCGGTGGTCAGGTTCCTTGCAGGTTATCTAGTGAGCAGATTATCATGATGTCAGAACGGTCTGACGGTCTTGGTGCCTCTCACCTCCCTGTGCCTGGAGTTGTGTGGTATCATTATCTGCTCTCATTAGGGCATTGTCATCATTGTGCGACTTAGCCAGAGGATGTTCACTTCTCTGCCTTTCTTTGACTCCTCCAGTCTCTGTATCTCTGGTACAACCTGCTGATGTCTCTCTGTGACTCTTCCAGTCTCTGTATCTCTGGTACAACCTGCTGATGTCTCTCTGTGACTCCTCCAGTCTCTGTATCTCTGGTACAACCTGCTGATGTCTCTCTGTGACTCTTCCAGTCTCTGTATCTCTGGTACAACCTGCTGATGTCTCTCTGTGACTCTTCCAGTCTCTGTATCTCTGGTACAACCTGCTGATGTCTCTCTGTGACTCTTCCATCTCTGTATCTCTGGTACAATCTGCTGATGTCTCTCTGTGACTCTTCCATCTCTGTATCTCTGGTACAACCTGCTGATGTCTCTCTGTGACTCTTCCAGTCTCTGTATCTCTGGTACAACCTGCTGATGCCTCTCTGTGACTCTTCCAGTCTCTGTATATCTGGTACAACCTGCTGATGTCTCTCTGTGACTCTTCCATCTCTGTATCTCTGATACAACCTGCTGATGTCTCTCTGTGACTCTTCCAGTCTCTGTATCTCTGGTACAACCTGCTGATGTCTCTCTGTGAGTCTTCCAGTCTCTGTATCTCTGGTACAACCTGCTGATGTCTCTCTGTGACTCTTCCAGTCTCTGTATCTCTTGTACAACCTGCTGATGTCTCTCTGTGACTCCTCCAGTCTCTGTATCTCTGGTACAACCTGCTGATGTCTCTCTGTGACTCTTCCAGTCTCTGTATCTCTGGTACAACCTGCTGATGTCTCTCTGTGACTCCTCCAGTCTCTGTATCTCTGGTACAACCTGCTGATGTCTCTCTGTGACTCCTCCAGTCTCTGTATCTCTGGTACAACCTGCTGATGTCTCTCTGTGACTCTTCCAGTCTCTGTATCTCTGGTACAACCTGCTGATGTCTCTCTGTGACTCTTCCAGTCTCTGTATCTCTGGTACAACCTGCTGATGTCTCTCTGTGACTCCTCCATTCTCTGTATCTCTGGTACAACCTGCTGATGGATCACTGTGAGACTCCACGCTCATTGACCACTTCTGTCTGAAAACTAGGAGTCAGCAAGTATCAGGCCCAACAGTGGATTTACGAGTAGACTAGTAGTGCAGTCCTGGCCTATACAGTCTATACAGCAGAGCTCTTGGAACAACATTCATTTAGTTTCATTTACGGATTACAGCCCTGCTGTATGACTGATTTTCATGTTATACCAGGCAACATACTGAAATTATATCAGTGTGCATGGTACATGGGTTTCCATGTGAATCAACTCCACAAATATTTATATATAACGTAACGTGTCACTATGTAGATATATGATATTGTGAACTGATCTAAGTTACATCCTGTATTATACTCCAGAGCTGTACTCACTATTCTGCTGCTGGTGCAGTCCCTGTATACATACATGACATTACCTACCCTGTACTGATCCTGAGTTACCTCCTGTATTATACTCCAGAGCTGCACTCACTATTCTGCTGGTGCAGTCACTGTGTACATACATGACATTACTTATCCTGTACTGATCCTGAGTTACATCCTGTAATATACTCCAGAGCTGCACTCACTATTCTGCTGCTGGTGCAGTCACTGTGTACATACATGACATTACTTATCCTGAACTGATCCTGAGTTACATCCTGTATTATACCCCAGAGCTGCACTCACTATTCTGCTGCTGGTGCAGTCACTGTGTACATACATGACATTACTTATCCTGAACTGATCCTGAGTTACATCCTGTATTATACCCCAGAGCTGCACTCACTATTCTGCTGCTGGTGCAGTCACTGTGTACATACATGACATTACTTATCCTGTACTGATCCTCAGTTATATCCTGTATTATACTCCAGAGCTGCACTCACTATTCTGCTGCTGGTGCAGTCACTGTGTACATACATGACATTACTTATCCTGTACTGATCCTGAGTTACATCCTGTATTATACTCCAGAGCTGCACTCACTATTCTGCTGCTGGTGCAGTCACTGTGTACATACATGACATTACTTATCCTGTACTGATCCTGAGTTACATCTTGTATTATACTCCAGAGCTGCACTCACTATTCTGCTGCTGGTGCAGTCACTGTGTACATACATGACATTACTTATCCTGTACTGATCCTGAGTTACATCCTGTATTATACTCCAGAGCTGCACTGACTATTCTGCTGCTGGTGCAGTTACTGTGTACATACATGACATTACTTATCCTGTACTGATCCTGAGTTACATCCTGTATTATACTCCAGAGCTGCACTCACTATTCTGCTGCTGGTGCAGTCACTGTGTATATACATGACATTACTTATCCTGTACTGATCCTGAGTTACATCCTGTATTATACTCCAGAGCTGCACTCACTATTCTGCTGCTGGTGCAGTCACTGTGTACATACATGACATTACTTATCCTGTACTGATCCTGAGTTACATCCTGTATTATACTCCAGAGCTGCACTCACTATTCTGCTGGTGGAATCACTGTGTACATACAGTAAAGTTCTAATTTTTACCTTGAAATGCCAATACTGTAATGCCAGAAGTACACTCACTACTCCATGGAGACATGGACGGATACCTGACTGACAAGACACCCTCAGTTTGACAAGATGTGGAAAAATTCTGCAGAATGTGCAGATATTATAAAGCACTGAAATCCCTATGGATAATTATACATAATGCTCAATAATAACAGATGATTCATGGGGAATTTCTATGCGGCTAATGTTACATGGCAACTTTGTTCCTGTGACACCAAGATCACAATATAGTAAACAATAATAGTAACATAGTAAATTCAATAAAAACATATCTCAATCATTACCAACCTGTAAAAACTTAAAGGGGTTGTCTGAAGGTTGAAAAACCTCCAGCTCCACCCCTGACAATGGGACGTGCATGGTATTGCAACCAAGCTCCATTCATTAATTTCTATACAAAAGAACTGCACTACCAGCACAAACCATAGACAGGTGTGGTGCTGTTTTCCCAAGAAAGGTGTGTGTGTGTTCATAGCAGCAGGACTGAAAAGTGCATTTATATTCCATGATTGTAGCTGGACTTTGTGTATGCCTGTGTTGGTTTAACTGAACACAGCACAGCCTTTTCCGTCTGCTCTCTGCTTAGACATTACAGCAGAGGGGAGGGCTGGGAGCAGTTTTAATGCACAGATCAAAAAAACTGGACTCTCCCAAGTCCAGATACAAAGCTGGAACATGAATGCAGTATATATATACAGGCAGTCCCCGGGTTACATACAAGATAGGGTCCGAAGGTTTGTTCTTAAGTTGAATTTGTATGTAAGTCGAAACTGTATATTTTATAATTGAAGTTCTAGACAAATTTTTTTCTTTTGTCCCAGTGACAATTGGAGTTTCCAAATTTTTGCTGTAATTGGACCAAGGATGATCAATAAAGCTTCATTACAGACACCTTACAGCTGATCATTGCAGTCTGGGGCTATAGTAAGGCCCCTTCCACACTAGCGAGTGTGATGCGATGAACTCGCATCACACTCGCAACGCAAGCTGCCGGGAACGCACGGCCCGAACGCTGCACCGCGGGAGTGAACTCAGCATGTCAGTTCACTCCCGCGGTGCAGCGTTCGGGCCGTGCGTTCCCGGCAGCTTGCGTTGCGAGTGTGATGCGAGTTCATCGCATCACACTCGCTAGTGTGGAAGGGGCCTTAAGCACCCAGAGAGCTTCACCAGAGGTCACAGTGGGCAGAAGGGTCCGTCTGTAACTATGGGTTGTCTGTAAGTCGGGTGTCCTTAAGTAGGGGACCGTCTGTATGTGTGTGTGTAGTAAATGGTAGTAACAACACACACAAAGGAATGGTTACACATTACCTAAGGGTGAAGACACATGTGGCGTTTTTAGGCCGTTTTTGGGCCGTTTTTAGTTAGTGTGTTTTCACATAGTTAAAAAACGCATCCGTTTTATAAAAACGCATGCGTTTTTGTCCGTTTTTAATTGCGCAATTTCGGAAAAACAGACAAAAACGCATGCATTTTCAAAAAACTGATGCGTTTTTAACGATCTGAAAACACACTAACTAAAAACGGCCCAAAACGGCCTAAAAACGCCACGTCTGTCTTCACCCTAACAGTGGCTACAGCTTTAGATGGTCAAACTTTCTTAATTACAGCAAAACCCAGTGGGGGACATTTACTTAAAGTGTCGGTGTCTGCATTGGCTTTGTTACCGACCTGCTCTGGGAAAGAAGACACACATTTAATATTGTGGAGCTGTGCAGAGACATTTCTGTCCCCGAGCCCATTTTCTGTCCTGGGACCAAAATCTGTCCCTAGCACTAGAAATGTGTCCAACAGTCCCTGCGAGAACAGTTTTCTTTTGGTCTACTTTCCGCCAGTTTACAGCGCCCAAAAAAGGCTGCGACACATATTAATTGTGTCTGAGTTTCCACTCCGCCAAAGCCACGCCCCTTCTGGCGCCACCAGCTAATAAATAGGTCTGAGAGCAGAACATGTGGTGAGAGCGCCACAAAACTGGCGGAAACGCCATAGTAAATGTCCCCCAGTGGGTTTCCCTACTTTTGTACCAAGGTTTGCACCAGGTCTACATGTTATTGGAGATCAGTGAGGCTCTCCACTAATCAGGAGAGTGGAACCCCAGGGATCCAGATTATGGGAGTTCCGTTCTTACTACCTGATAGTGCAGCAGGTCTAGCGAGTGTCCTGCCGCCCCATTCAATAGTATGGAAGTGTTGATGAGTACAGTGCTGGGGTATTGACAGTGAATGGGAGTATTGGAGATCCTGACACTCCTTTAATATGGAATGGAGCAGCAGGACTCATGCTCGACTGGCTGCTTCATCTCTGGGGGCGCGTTCACATGTTGCGTTTTCATTGCGTTTGGAACGCATATACAACAGCTGATATGAGGTAATTTGCCTAATTACATTACTGTTTACGTTTGTAAACACAATGTTAACATATATGTTAACAAAACGTATGTGTTAACGCTGCGTTAACAGTGATGAAATTAGGCAAATCACCTCTCCTCAGATGTTGTATAATGAAAACGCAGGTCAAAACGCAACGTGTGAACGCGCCCTGGGGCTCCCAACAGCCAAACCCTCCCCAAACAGATTGTTATATATGTATAGGGATATAACACGCACACAGCCCCTTTAATGCAGAACTTCTTCTTTTACTGTGTAAATAGATTTAAGATTTCACATACCTTATTTATAGTCTCCGCTCCTAGTTTCTCACTAATGTGTGAATAACGGCAGAGCTGGTGTAACTTTGCTTCCTAATGATTGTAAATATGGTGAATAGTAGACACTTCATTGGTACCAATTGAGCATCGTTGCAACACCACAGCCTACCTGAGTATTGTTGCTGACCATGTCCATCCCTTTATGAGCACAATGTACCCTGTAACATCTGATGGCTACTTTCAGCAGGATAATGCGCCATGTCATAAAGCTGGAATCATCTCAGACTGGTTTCTTGAACATGACAATGAGGTCACTGGACACAAATGGCCTCCACAGTCACCAGATCTCAATCCAATAGAGCATCTTTGGGATGTGGTGGAACGGGAGATTCGCATCATGGATGTGCAGCCGACAAATCTGCGGCAACTGTGTGATGCCATCATGTCAATATGGACCAAAATCTCTGAGGAGCTTCCAGCACCTTGTTGTATCTATGCCACGAAGAATTGAGGCAGTTCTGAAGGCAAAAGGGGGTCCAACCCGTTACTAGCATGGTGTACCTAATAAAGTGGCCGGTGAGTGTATATGGACAGTGCACAGTACCACTTCTCCTGTCCTGTATATATGGACAGTGCACAGTACCACTTCTCCTGTCCTGTATATATATATGGACAGTGCACAGTACCACTTCTCCTGTGCTGTATATATATGGACAGTGCACAGTACCACTTCTCCTGTCCTGTATATATATATGGACAGTGCACAGTACCACTTCTCCTGTCCTGTATATATATATGGACAGTGCACAGTACCACTTCTCCTGTCCTGTATATATATGGACAGTGCACAGTACCACTTCTCCTGTCCTGTATATATATATGGACAGTGCACAGTACCACTTCTCCTGTCCTGTATATATATGGACAGTGCACAGTACCACTTCTCCTGTCCTGTATATATTGTGGGAGATTTGGCCCAGTAGAGACCGTGGTAGCGGGGTGCTGTGATGCAGTTCAAGACAGTGACACCAAAGTACAGTCCAAAACAGGTCTCGCCTGCGTTTATTGTAGCAGCAAAATAAAACAGCCTTTTCATTCAGGCATTAAACAAACAAAAAAATCCTACCCGTCAGGGTGCTAACTATACAGGTGTTCACTAACTCACCACTATACAAAATCACTTGGCTGCTCCAGGCACAGAGGTCAGGGCTGTGTGCTCTCCAGCCTCCTTCCAGAGAGAGACAACCCTTCCAGCTCTGCTGAGCGGTTTAAAAAAAAGACTGATTGGGCTGCTCCCATCACCTGTGTCCAAGGTGCTGGACACCCAACCTCAGCACTAAGGCCTTGCATAATAGCAAAACCTAGGGGAAACATACCGCCCATCCACAGTTAACCCCTTCAGTGTCTCACATACCCTCCCCCTCTGTTTGACCCTGTGGGGGCGAACACTTTTGGCCATAAGACAGTGGGTACGAGATAGGGCATCGGCATTCCCATGCAGCTTTCCCGCTCGATGTTCTACCGTGAATTTGAAATTCTGCAACATTAGGAACCACCTTGTGACCCTGGCGTTCCTCTCTTTGGCCTGACTCATCCAGGTGAGGGGAGAGTGATCGGTCACTAGAGTAAACTGTCGCCCTATCAAGTAATACCTCCAGAGCCCATTTGATCGCCAAGCACTCCCTCTCAACTATACTGTAGTTCTTCTCAGGAGGTGTGAGCTTGCGGCTCAGGAATGTCACGGGATGTTCCTCACCCTCCACTCCTTGGGACAAGACAGCCCCCAAGCCCACGTCAGAAGCGTCAGTCTGCACAATAAAGGTCTTGGTGAAGTCAGGGGTGATCAGTACCGGTCCCTCGCACAAAACCGTCTTAAGTCGCTGAAACGCCCCCTCAGCCTCTTCACTCCACTTTACCATCACCGCCCTGCTACCCTTGGTCAGGTCAGTCAGGGGTGCCGCTATGGTAGCAAAATCGGGGATAAATCGGCGATAATAGCCCACTATGCCTAGGAAAGCCCTCACTTGCTTCTTGCTCATAGGTCGTGGCCACTGCTGGATCGCCTCCACTTTATTTACTTGGGGTTTGATGACACCTCGCCCAATACGGTACCCCAGGTAACGGGCCTCTTCCAGACCCAGAGCACATTTTTTGGGTTCGCTGTCAACCCTGCTGCCCTCAGGGAGTCTACCACTGCTTGCACCTTGGCCAGGTGACTCTCCCAATCGTTACTATAAACTATGATGTCATCCAGATAGGCCGAGGCATATCTCCGGTGAGGTTTTAGCACGAGATCCATTAACCTCTGGAATGTGGCGGGAGCCCCATGTAGCCCAAAGGGGAGTACCACGTACTGAAAAAGCCCATCAGGGGTAACAAAAGCGGTCTTCTCTTTGGCCCTGTCAGTAAGGGGTACCTGCCAATACCCTTTCGTCAGGTCAAGGGTGGAGAAGAACCTAGCCTGTCCAAGTCGTTCTATCAATTCGTCAACCCTGGGCATGGGATAAGAATCAAATTTGGACACCTCGTTCAACTTCCTAAAGTCATTGCAGAACCGTAGGGAACCATCAGGTTTGGGAATCAACACAATAGGACTCTACCAGTCACTTTTAGACTCCTCGATAACCCCCAGGTCTAACATCTGCCTGACTTCTTCGGATATGGCTTTCCGGTGCGCTTCCGGGACCCGGTAGGGTTTTTGGTGTACCCGGATGTGGGGTTCGGTTACGATGTCATGCTTGATGACTGAAGTACGTCCCGGTAACTTAGAGAACACATCCACATTACCCTAGACATGAATGGGGTACCCTGGTCAGTCAAGATTTCCTTGGGGAGGCCTGTGCGTGAGAATACCTGGAACAGCTCCCTAGCAATATTTTTGGAGGAGGTGTTCCTTAATGGAATCGCCTCGGGATACCGCGTAGCGTAGTCCAGGATAACCAGGATGTATTGGTGCCCCCTTGAGGATTTGACTATGGGGCCAACCAGATCCATTACAATCCGTTCAAATGGCACCTCTATGATTGGTAGCGGGACCAAAGGACTCCTGAAGTGGGACACCGGGGCAGTAAGTTGACACTCAGGGCAGGAGCTACAATACCGGTTAACCTCCTCCCACACCCCGGGCCAGAAAAATCTCTGCAGGATCCTCTCCCGGGTCTTCTCAGCACCTAAGTGCCCTCCCAGCACATGTTTGTGTGCCAACTCTAGCACCAGCCTACGGTGAGATTGGGGTACTACAAGTTGCTCAACCTCCTCACCCTGTATCTGGTCGACCCTGTATAACAGCTCCCCAACAATCACCATTCGGGGGTATATTTTGTCAGCCCCTGGTATTTGGAGTACCCCATTTATCACCTTAACATTCTCCCGTGCTTTAAACAAGGTAGGGTCCTGTAGCTGTGCAGCCCCAAAATTCTCACGGGAAAACTCAAGGTCCGGCATGTCGGCCACCTCCTCGTGGCCCTCGACCTCACCAGCTAGGACCTCTAGGGGAGAGAATTCATCACATGGGGTCACCCCTACTGCTGGTGTGGGTACATCGGCCTCAAAGGGTTCAGGGGCCAAGGCCGGACATACCTGACGTCCATTATCTGCAACAGCACCTGAGGTGGGTCTTCGTCTCCAGAGGTCCCAAAACACCGGTAAGTCTCTACCGATAATAGCCTCATGAAACAGGGTCCCCACCACCCCCACTTCATGGGTAATAGTACCACAAGGTGTATGTAGGTTGATGACAGCAGTGGGATATTCACGAGTGTCCCCATGTATACACAACACTCCCACTTTACGCCCACTGTACAGTCCAGGATCAACCAAAGTTCCCCGCACCAGGGTAACCAGACTCCCTGAGTCTAGCAAGGCTTCCACCGTGTGACCACCGATTGTGACCATACACACTTGGGGTTCTGCATCCGTGACTGACTCGGCAGCCAGAACCGGCCGGGCAAACAGTGACATTCGCCGGGTCTGGTTGCAGTCCATTGGCTCCACTGACAGGGGACAGTTGGCAGCAATATGGCCCATTTCATGGCATCGCCAGCACTGGATACGGCTATGACCTCGGTCACGAGCCTCACTGGGTTTCTGTGTATCCAAGCCCCCCAGTGTACCCCCTCCCAACCTGACCTGTTTCCCTTTTTCTGCAGTAGCAGTCCTACCAGATGGTTTAATGGCCTTGTCACTGGCACTGCTTCGTGTGGGAGGGATAAGTAGAAGATCCTCCGTAGCCCGATATCTCTCTACTAGGGACACGAGTTCCTCAGCATTTGTGGGACCGGCCTGTCCAACCCACCGCTGGAGCCGAGAGGGCCGAGAACAGGTGAACTTGTCAAGAACCACTCTCTCGACCATCTGTGCTGGGGTGCAGTCATCGGGTTGTAGCCACTTCCGGACAAGATGGATCAGGTCATGCATTTGGGAGCGCGGGGGTAGTTTTTCAGAGTATGCCCACTGGTGGACCCGGCTGGAACGAACTTGAACGGTGACCCCAAGACGAGCCAGAATCTCCGCCTTTAGCTGGGGGTACTCACGGGCCTCCGTTTCACTCAGGTCGTAGTAGGCCTTCTGCGATTCGCCGGTCAGGAACGGTGCCAGGACATCTGCCCACTGCTCAGCTGGTAACTCCTCTCGCTCAGCTACTCGCTCGAACACAGTGAGATAAGCCTCCACGTCGTCGGTCGCCGTCATCTTTTGTAAAGCCTTCTGCACTGCAGCCCGTGCGGAATGCTGGACAACCGGGTACCCTTGCAAACCAGTATGGGACCCCTCAGTAGTCGTCGCTTGCGGTGCTGCCATAACGCCAGAAAACTTTTCCATCATCAGCTGGAACATGGCTCGGGACTCTGCCTGCTGTTGCTGGAGCATGGCTTGTTGCTGTCGGGACCTCTCCTCCTGCTGCTGGAGCATGGCTTGCTGCTGTCGGGACCTCTCCTCCTGCTGCTGGAGCATGGCTTGCTGCTGTCGGGACCTCTCCTCCTGCTGCTGGAGCATGGCTTGCTGCAGCTGTCGATTAGCCTGGGACTCTTCCTGCTGCTGCTGCCGATTAGCTCTGGCCTCCTCCTGCTGCTGGCGGGATCTCTCCTCCTGTTGCTGGAGCATGGCTTTAATAAAGTCCTCCATCTTGGCTTTATCCTGCAATTTGCCTGCTGCTTTCACCCAGGCCATGCAATGTTGCAGGATGTAGCGAGCCTTTCAGGTGTGTGTCTTTTTGAACTGCCCGCATCCTCCACCATATGTGGGAGATTTGGCCCAGTAGAGACCGTGGTAGCGGGGTGCTGTGATGCAGTTCAAGACAGTGACACCAAAGTACAGTCCAAAACAGGTCTCGCCTGCGTTTATTGTAGCAGCAAAATAAAACAGCCTTTTCATTCAGGCATTAAACAAACAAAAAAATCCTACCCGTCAGGGTGCTAACTATACAGGTGTTCACTAACTCACCACTATACAAAATCACTTGGCTGCTCCAGGCACAGAGGTCAGGGCTGTGTGCTCTCCAGCCTCCTTCCAGAGAGAGACAACCCTTCCAGCTCTGCTGAGCGGTTTAAAAAAAAGACTGATTGGGCTGCTCCCATCACCTGTGTCCAAGGTGCTGGACACCCAACCTCAGCACTAAGGCCTTGCATAATACCAAAACCTAGGGGAAACATACCGCCCATCCACAGTTAACCCCTTCAGTGTCTCACAATATGGACAGTGCACAGTACCACTTCTCCTGTCCTGTATATATATATGGACAGTGCACAGTACCACTTCTCCTGTCCTGTATATATATACGGACAGTGCACAGTACCACTTCTCCTGTCCTGTATATATATGGATAGTGCACAGTACCACTTCTCCTGTCCTATATATATGGGGACAGTGCACAGTACCACTTCTCCTGTCCTGTATATATATATGGACAGGGCACAGTACCACTTCTCCTGTCCTGTATATATATGGACAGTGCACAGTACCACTTCTCCTGTCCTGTATATATATGGACAGCGCACAGTACCACTTCTCCTGTCCTGTATATATATGGACAGTGCACAGTACCACTTCTCCTGTCCTGTATATATATATGGACAGTGCACAGTACCACTTCTCCTGTCCTGTATATATATGGACAGTGCACAGTACCACTTCTCCTGTCCTGTATATATATGGACAGTGCACAGTACCACTTCTCCTGTCCTGTATATATATATGGACAGTGCACAGTACCACTTCTCCTGTTTTTAATTGCACAATTTCGGAAAAACGGACAAAAATGCATGTGTTTTCAAAAAACGGCCCAAAAACTACCAAAAAACGCCACGTGTGTCTTCACCCTAACAGTGGCTACAGCTTTGGGTTTGCACCAGGTCTACATGTTATTGGAGATCAGTGAGGCTCTAAACTAATCAGGAGAGTGGAACCCCAGGGATCCAGATTATGGGAGTTCTGTTCTTACTACCTGATAGTGCAGCAGGTCTAGCGAGTGTCCTGCCGCCCCATTCAATAGTATGGAAGTGTTGATGAGTACAGTGCTGGGGTATTGACAGTGAATGGGAGTATTGGGGATCCTGACACTCCTTTAATATGGAATGGAGCAGCAGGACTCATGCTCGACTGGCTGCTTCATCTCTGGGGCTCCCAACAGCCAAACCCTCCCAAAACAGATTGGGGGACATTTACTATGGTGTTTCCGCCAGTTTTGTGGCGCTCTCACCGCATCTTCTGCTCTCCTACCTATTTATTAGCTGTCGGAGACAGAAAAAATTACTTTTTCCGTCTGCTCCGACTCTTCTGTGAAAAGGGGCGTGGCTTTGGCGGAGTGGAAACTCAGACACAATGGGGGACATTTACTATGGTGTTTCCGCCAGTTTTGTGGCGCTCTCACCACATGTTCTGCTCTCCTACCTATTTATTAGCTGTCGGGGACAGAAAAAATGACTTTTTCCGTCTGCTCCGACTCTTCTCCGAAAAGGGGCGTGGCTTTGGCGGAGTGGAAACTCAGACACAATTAATATGAGTTGCAGCCATTTTTGGGCGCTGTAAACTGGCGGAAAGTAGACCAAAAGAAAACTGGTCTAGTAGGGACTGTTGGACACATTTCTGGTGACCGGGACAGATTTTGGTCCCAGGGACAGAAAATGGTCTCGGCGCCAGAAATGTCTCTGCACAGCTCTACAATATTAAATGTGTGTCTTCTTTCCGAGAGCAGGTCGGTAACAAAGCCATTGCAGACACCGACACTTTATGTAAATGTCCCCCATTGTTATCTGTGTATAGGGATATAACATGCACACAGCCCCTTTAACGGAGAACTTCTTCTTTTACTGTGTGAATAGATTTAAGATTTCACATACCTTATTTATAGTCTCCAGGTTACTCACTAATGTGTGAATAACGGCAGAGCTGGTGTAACTTTGCTTCCTAATGATTGTAAATATGGTGAATAGTAGACACTTCATGATTTCCCCTCTACCCACTGGCTGAAAAACCGTGCAAACCAGCACCGTACCAATTATAGGCATCAAGTACAGTGCCCTAATCTATAAGAATTAACCATTTGGGTGCATTCACACGTAAAGCGCATCAAATGCATCACAACAGCTGAGAAGAGATTTTCCCGATTAAATTGCTGTAAACATTACATTCAAAAACACTTGCGTTAAGGCCTCATTCAAACGATGCGTTGCGGCGTGGTTTTTGTTGCATTTTTTTACGCATTTGGAAAGACACTCATGTTCCTGTTCCATTTTAATGCATGTGTTTGGGGCCCTCCTTTATGTTGCGTTTTTGCGTTGTGTTATTAAAAAGCACACAGACTTTTACTTGCGTTTTTACATTTTGGGCGCGTTCACACGTTCCGCTAGCGCCGCGTTCTTAACGCGATGCTAGCGCACAGGGGGCGGAGTTTGGGGCGATCGCATATGCGTTTCCAGAGAAACGCGTGTGATCGGGTTATTAATCGCAAGCGTTTCCCGGGAAACGCATATGCGATCGGCCCGAGCCCCGCCCACTGTGCGCTAGCGTCGTGTTATGAACACGACGATAGCGGAACATGTGAACGCGCCCTAAGGCTGGTGCCACACGTGACGCTTTGTCTGCATTTGCAAATGCAAAAAAAGCCGCACCCACCGGGGTGGGCCACGGCCCGATGGCATCGGCATAGAAACGCCAGCGCAATCGGGCCGTGGCCCGCCCCGGCGGGTGCGGCTTTGTCTGCGTTTGCAAATGCAGACAAAGCGTCACGTGTGGCACCAGCCTTAGGTTACATTGCGTTTCCACTGCATCTGCTAAAATGCAATGTTACCTTATCATGTAATGAAGGCTGAAGCCAGTGGAATGCGACAGGAACACAACGCAACGCATCGTGTGAATGCGCCCTCACAAGGCATTAACGCATGCGTTTTGTAAACACAATGGGGGACATTTACATAAAGTGTCGGTGTCTGCATTGGCTTTGTTACCGACCTGCTCTGGGAAAGAAGACACACATTCTGGCGCCGAGACCATTTTCTGTCCCTGGGACCAAAATCTGTCCCGAGCACCAGAAATGTGTCCAACAGTCCCTGCTAGACCAGTTTTCTTTTGGTCTACTTTCCGCCAGTTTACAGCGCCCAAAAAGGGCTGCGACACATATTAATTGTGTCTGAGTTTCCACTCCGCCAAAGCCACGCCCCTTTTCGGAGAAGAGTCGGAGCAGGCGGAAAAAGTAATTTTTTCTGGCGCCGCCAGCTAATAAATAGGTCTGAGAACAGAACATGTGGTGAGTGCGCCACAAAACTGGCAGAAACACCATAGTAAATGTCCCCCAATGTAATCAGGTAAATCTCCTCTTCTCAGATGTGAATGCACCTCCAATGGTACCAGCTCTCTTGGACCACAAATGGTGCAGTAGTGGCACAACAGGGCATCTTATTTAGGACAAGGTTCTGGTTGGGGGTGGGAAGGTCACTCCAAAGTAGGGATAGATGATGGTCCTGGTGTAGCTACTAGACATCAACAAGTACACCACAACATAGGCACACCCTTGCAATTAGGGCTTGACTTACCCCAACCCACATGTAACCTTCCCTCGCTTCCTCCCTGTAAGGGCGCGTTCACACGTTGCGTTTTGACCTGCGTTTTCATCGCGTTTGAAACACATATACAACAGCTGATTTGCCTAATTATATGACTGTTAACATTTCCGTTTACAAAACGCATCGTAAACGCGATGTTAACGTACGTGTTAACAACACGTTAACGCATGCGTTAACATTGCGTTAATAAACATAAATGGTAATGTAATTAGGCAAATTACCTCTCATCAGCTGTTCTAATGCGTTTCAAACGCAATGAAAACGCAACCAAAACGCAACGTGTGAACGCGCCCTAAACCTTGAAGCCTATTGATTCCAATCCAGGTGTGGACATAACCCAGGGACAGGATTTGGATTAACACCTAATCCCTGACTGTATCAAGAACTGGTAAGACCCCCAAATAGGGCCTGGTGTAATAATAGCTTCTAGCTGGTGTAACGTGTTTGTCCCTCATCCTTTTGTGTAGCGTCTCTAGAGACAAGATCGGTCTGCGCCCGGGACAGTGGTCCTGCTGGTTGTCTAGCATAAACACTTTTCATAATTTAGATTTTTAAACAAATAAAGAAAAAGTTACATTTTATACATAAATAAGGTCTATTCCAAACCTTTGGAGTTCTAATATTTGGACTTTGTAAAAAGTCATCTATGTTCTGCTTTTAGTGTCCTAAATAGCGCAAAATATAAAATAGTTGTGTGTAACCACCGAAGACTCCAAACATAGTAGGGATCTCTTTATGTAACCAGTTTTAAACACTAGGGGGCAGTACAAGATATAGTAACAAGCACCATACATACATGTATCACCTTAAAAAGACCAGAACTTACATAATTCTTCCTAGTAATTTACACTTTCTATAAGAACAGGTCACAACCCGGATCCAGCTGCCTGTGGTACCATCCCGGGTCTTCCCCTGAGCTGAGAACCTGAGGTTACTTAATTCAGAGCTGAGGTGTGGCTTTCCCACCTGGAATACAGGTAACTGGTGTAGGGACCATGCTGGGATCCAGTCACTGCTAAAGCACAGCTACAGGTAAATGGCAACCATAGATCCAATCCTGGTAGTAACAATCCGAAAACTGCACAATGACCCTAGAGAAAGGGGAAAGTTACAGGAGCTGCCAGTCCATGAACATTGTGCACATTGTTATTACTTATATATCCATGTACGTTCAGTCACAGATATATATTTTTAATGGTTATGGCCCCTTCTAAAGTAAATCATTGTACAGTGATGCAGAATGAGATGACGCTATATAAATAAAATGTTATGATTATTGATGACGGGAGATTAAAATGTCTGGAAGATTTTTATGTATGCAGTGTAAATTACTGTCACTGTATCTCAAATAACCTAAGCCTGAAAAGCTTGTAATAGATTCTGTGCATCTATAGCTCAGGTCTATGAATCACTTTGTCCACAAGAGGGAACCATAGACTCACACATCCAAACCAGCATGCTACATACTATCCTGTATACTGGGTGTAATTCTCACTATCTGCTTACTGTATATACATGGACAGTACACAGTACCACTTCTCCTGTCCTGTATATACATGGACAGTACACAGGACCACTTCTCCTGTCCTGTATATATATATGGACAGTGCATAGTACCACTTCTCCTGTCCTGTATATATATGGACAGTGCACAGTACCACTTCTCCTGTCCTGTATATATAAGGACAGTGCACAGTACCACTTCTCCTGTTCTGTATATATATGGACAGTGCACAGTACCACTTCTCCTGTCCTGTATATATATGGACAGTGCACAGTACCACTTCTCCTTTCCTGTATATACATGCACAGTGCACAATACCACTTCTCCTGTCCTGTATATATATGGACAGTGCACAGTACCACTTCTCCTGTCCTGTGTATATATGTACAGTGCACAGTAGCACTTCTCCTGTCCTGTATATATATGGGCAGCGCACAGTACCACTTCTCCTGTCCTGTATATATATGGACAGCGCACAGTACCACTTCTCCTGTCCTGTATATATATGGACAGTGCACAGTACCACTTCTCCTGTCCTGTATATATATGGACAGTGCACAGTACCACTTCTCCTGTCCTGTATATATATATGGACAGTGCACAGTACCACTTCTCCTGTCCTGTATATATAAGGACAGTGCGCAGTACCACTTCTCCTGTCCTGTATATATATGGACAGTGCGCAGTACCACTTCTCCTGTCCTGTATATATATGGACAGTGCGCAGTACCACTTCTCCTGTCCTGTATATATATGGACAGTGCACAGTACCACTTCTCCTGTCCTGTATATATATGGACAGTGCACAGTGCCACTTCTCCTGTCCTGTATATATATGGACAGTGCACAGTACCACTTCTCCTGTCCTGTATATATAAGGACAGTGCACAGTACCACTTCTCCTGTCCTGTATATATATGGACAGTGCACAGTACCACTTCTCCTGTCCTGTATATATATGGACAGTGCACAGTACCACTTCTCCCGTCCTGTATATATATGGACAGTGCACAGTACCACTTCTCCTGTCCTGTATATATATGGACAGTGCACAGTACCACTTCTCCTGTCCTGTATATATATGGACAGTGCACAGTACCACTTCTCCTGTCCTGTATATATATGGACAGTGCACAGTACCACTTCTCCTGTCCTGTATATATATGGACAGTGCACAGTACCACTTCTCCTGTCCTGTATATATATGGACAGTGCACAGTACCACTTCTCCTGTCCTGTATATATATGGACAGTGCACAGTACCACTTCTCCTGTCCTGTATATATATGGACAGTGCACAGTACCACTTCTCCTGTCCTGTATATATATGGACAGTGCACAGTACCACTTCTCCTGTCCTGTATATATATGGACAGTGCACAGTACCACTTCTCCTGTCCTGTATATATATGGACAGTGCACAGTACCACTTCTCCTGTCCTGCATATATATAGACAGTGCACAGTACCACTTCTCCTGTCCTGTATATATATGGACAGTGCACAGTACCACTTCTCCTGTCCTGTATATATATGGACAGTGCACAGTACCACTTCTCCTGTTCTGTATATATATGGACAGTGCACAGTACCACTTCTCCTGTTCTGTATATATTCCTGTACATAGGGGTCAGTATTATGGTAGTTATATTCTTGTACATAGGGAGCAGTTTTATAGTAGTTATATTCTTGTACATAGGGGGCAGTATTATAGTAGTTATATTCTTGTACAAAGGGGGCAGTATTATAGTAGTTATATTCTTGTACATAGGGGGCAGTATTATAGTAGTTATATTCTTGTACATAGGGGGCAGTATTATATTAGTTATATTCTTGTACATAGGGGGCAGTTTTATAGTAGTTATATTCCTGTACATAGGGGGCAGTATTATAGTAGTTATATTCTTGTACATAGCAATATTATAGTAGTTATATACTTGTACACAGGGAGCAGTATTATAGTAGTTATATTCTTGTACATAGGGGGCAGTATTATAGTAGTTATATTCTTGTACAAAGGGGGCAGTATTATAGTAGTTATATTCTTGTACAAAGGGGGCAGTATTATAGTAGTTATATTCTTGTACATAGGGGGCAGTATTGTAGTAGTTATATTCTTGTACATAGGGGGCAGTATTATATTAGTTATATTCTTGTACATAGGGGGCAGTTTTATAGTAGTTATATTCCTGTACATAGGGGGCAGTATTATAGTAGTTATATTCTTGTACATAGCAATATTATAGTAGTTATATACTTGTACACAGGGAGCAGTATTATAGTAGTTATATTCTTGCACATAAGGATCAGTATTATAGTAGTTATATTCTTGCACATAGGGGGCAGTATTATAGCAGTTATATTCTTGCACATAGGGGGCAGTATTATAGTAGTTATATTCTTGTACATAGGGGGCAGTATTATAGTAGTTATAGTCTTGTACATAGGGGGCAGTATTATAGTAGTTATAGTCTTGTACATAGGGGGCAGTATTATAGTAGTTATATTCTTGTACATAGGGGGCAGTATTATAGAAGTTATATTCTTGTACATAGCGGGCAGTATTATAGTAGCTATATTCTTGTACATGGGGGGCAGTATTATAGTAGTTATATTCCTGTACATAGGGGGCATTATTATAGTAGTTATATTCTTGTACATAGGGGGCAGTATTATAGTAGTTATATTCTTGTACATAGGGGGCAGTATTATAGTAGTTATATTCTTGTACATAGGGGGCAGTATTATAGTAGTTATATTCTTGTACATAGGGGGCAGTATTATAGTAGTTATATTCTTGTACATAGGGAGCAGTATTATAGTAGTTATATTCTTGTACATAGGGGGCAGTATTATAGTAGTTATATTCTTGTACATAGGGGGCAGTATTATAGTAGTTATATTCTTGTACATAGGGAGCAGTATTATAGTAGTTATATTCTTGTACATAGGGAGCAGTATTATAGTAGTTATATTCTTGTACATAGGGGGCAGTATTATAGTAGTTATATTCTTGTACATAGGGGGCAGTATTATAGTAGTTATATTCTTGTACATAGGGGGCAGTATTTTAGTAGTTATATTCTTGTACATAGGGAGCAGTAGTATAGTAGTTATATTCTTGTACATAGGGAGCAGTATTATAGTAGTTATATTCCTGTACATAGGGGGCAGTATTATAGTAGTTATATTCTTGTACATAGGGAGCAGTATTATAGTAGTTATATTCTTGTACATAGGGGGCAGTATTATAGTAGTTATATTCTTGTACATAGGGAGCAGTATTATAGTAGTTATATTCTTGTACATAGGGAGCAGTATTATAGTAGTTATATTCTTGTACATAGGGAGCAGTATTATAGTAGTTATATTCTTGTACATAGGGAGCAGTATTATAGTAGTTATATTCTTGTACATAGGGAGCAGTATTATAGTAGTTATATTCCTGTACATAGGGGGCAGTATTATAGTAGTTATATTCTTGTACATAGGGAGCAGTATTATAGTAGTTATATTCTTGTACATAGGGAGCAGTATTATAGTAGTTATATTCTTGTACATAGGGGGCAGTATTATAGTAGTTATATTCTTGTACATAGGGAGCAGTATTATAGTAGTTATATTCTTGTACATACGGAGCAGTATTATAGTAGTTATATTCTTGTACATAGGGGGCAGTATTATAGTAGTTATATTCTTGTACATAGGGGGCAGTATTATAGTAGTTATATTCTTGTACATAGGGGGCAGTATTATAGCAGTTATATTCTTGCACATAGGGGTCAGTATTATAGCAGTTATATTCTTGCACATAGGGGGCAGTATTATAGTAGTTATATTCTTGTACATAGGGGGCAGTATTATAGTAGTTATATTCTTGCACATAGGGGGCAGTATTATAGTAGTTATATTCTTGTACATAGGGGGCAGTATTATAGTAGTTATATTCATGTACATAGGGGCAGTATTATAGTAGTTATATTCTTGTACATAGGGGGCAGTATTATAGTAGTTATAGTCTTGTACATAGGGGATGTTTTGCAGTCTGCAATTCGGCCCGAAAAAGGTTGTGCTCTACAGGGATATGATATGTGACCCTTTGTGAATCTGTGGTATAATGAATTCCAGGCTGCCTCATGAAATCAATGCTTTCTGTCCCAGATATGGAGTTGTTCTGCAGAAAGCGCTCCTACACGGACTCTCCTCCCTCGGTGGAGGTGACGGTGAAGCGGTGCGCCTCCTGTCCCGAGGCCTGCAAGCCCCTGGTGAGCCTGGAAAGATGCAGGGAGGAGTTGGGACTGCTTCCAAGATGGTTTCGTCACAGGAAGTCCAGGAAACGTGTCACTGGTGGAAAATGGAAATCCTACGATGATGTCACTATGAGGTCGATGATCTCACAGCACAAAGTTCAGAGTCACACGGAAAGTACCAGAGGTTCGTAGGATGGAAAATACGTTCAGTCAAAATAACTAACTTTTTTATCAATTTGTGAGGAAACATACTTTAGTAAGAATTCTTAGAATGGAATGTACCATCTATAACATGGATAACATGTATCACCCATTGCACGTGCTGGTGCGATAGACGTCAGTTATCTATTATATGGGAAATCCCGATGGCCGCTGCTCCCCTCACAGAATTAAGGGTCCTTTTGAGTTCATGGACACCCCCTAACCCTCAGGGTTACACGGAGATGTTCCTTTGTTGCACGGTGTATATAATGGATTAGTAGGGATTAGCGCGGCTGTGATGTTTCTCACCAGGAGTTAACAATGAAGAGGTGAAGGATGCTATACTCCCTTCTCTATAGGTGGGGGGCGCCAGTAAGCAAATACTCGAAGGAACCATGGCACAAAGCGATTAACTAATGTATAACAATGTCCCAGTGCTCCATGGACAATGCCCCCAGGAACGTCCTTCAAGGTATTACACAAAGGTCACACTTATCCACTGACACACCGCCGCGCTAGACACCCGGATTCAGGGAAGTTCACAAGAATTTTCTTATTCTCTCCATTCTTTACTTTTCACGCCCTGAAATGTCTGCGATTCCTTAAGTTGATAAAGTAGAAGTTTAACTCCATTTTACATCATAAGATAAGCAAATCTAATGTTATGTTCCTTAGCTACATCACATCTAATACTCTGGTCACATCTAGAGCAGCACTCCATACTTCTGTACCTGTAATACTCTGCTCACATCTAGAGCAGCACTCCATACTTCTGTACCTGTAATACTCTGGTCACATCTAGAGCAGCATTCCATACTTCTGTACATGTAATACTCGGCTCCTATCTAGAGCAGCACTCCATACTTCTGTACATGTAATACTCGGCTCCTATCTAGAGCAGCACTCCATACTTCTGTACATGTAATACTCTGCTCCTATCTAGAGCAGCACTAGATACTTCTGTACATGTAATACTCTGCTCACATCTAGAGCAGCACTCCATACTTCTGTACATGTAATACTCTGCTCCTATCTAGAGCAGCACTCCATACTTCTGTACATGTAATACTCTGCTCACAGCTAGAGCAGCACTCCATACTTCTGTACATGTAATACTCTGCTCACATCTAGAGCAGCACTCCATACTTCTGTACATGTAATACTCTGCTCACATCTAGAGCAGCACTCCATACTTCTGTACATGTAATATTCTGCTCCTTTCTAGAGCAGCACTCCATACTTCTGTACGTGTAATACTCTGCTCACATCTAGAGCAGCACTCCATTCTTCTAAACCTGTAATACTCTGCTCACATCTAGAGCAGCACTCCATACTTCTGTACATGTAATACTCTGCTTCTATCTAGAGCAGCACTCCATACTTCTGTACCTGTAATACTCTGCTCACACCTAGAGCAGCACTCCATACTTCTGTACATGTAATACTCTGCTCCTATCTAGAGCAGCACTCCATACTTCTGAACCTGTAATACTCTGCTCCTATCTAGAGCAACACGCCATACTTCTGAACCTGTAATACTCTGCTCCTATCTAGAGCAGGACTCCATACTTCTGTACATCTAATGCTCTGCTCCTATCTAGAGCAGCACTCCATACTTCTGAACCTGTAATACTCTGCTCCTATCTAGAGCAGCACTCCATACTTCTGTACATCTAATACTTTGCTCCTATCTAGAGCAGCACTCCATACTTCTGTACCTGTAATACTCTGCCTCTGCTCCTACCTAGAGCAGCACTCCATACTTCTGTACATGTAATACTCTGCTCCTACCTAGAGCAGCACTCCATACTTCTGTACATGTAATACTCTGCTCCTATCTAGAGCAGCACGCCATACTTCTGAACCTGTAATACTCTGCTCCTATCTAGAGCAGCACTCCATACTTCTGAACCTGTAATACTCTGCCTCTGCTCCTACCTAGAGCAGCACTCCATACTTCTGTACATGTAATACTCTGCTCCTACCTAGAGCAGCACTCCATACTTCTGTACATGTAATACTCTGCTCCTATCTAGAGCAGCACTCCATACTTCTGAACCTGTAATACTCTGCTCATATCTAGAGCAGCACTCCATACTTCTGAACCTGTAATACTCTGCTCCTTTCTAGAGCAGCACTCCATACTTCTGTACATGTAATACTCTGCTCACATCTAGAGCAGCACTCCATACTTCTGTACATGTAATACTCTGCTCACATTTATGTCCATAGAGGGCAGCAGCCTACACTCAATTGGACTTGGTATATTTGGTGATACTATTTGGGTTACTAAGCTATATTTGCCACAATTCACAGAAAACTCTAATGTACAGAAAACTCTGCATAGGTTTTTTATCACATTTAATATGTTAGACAGTGGAGGATACCATGCCTGGCAGAGGAGTGGGGCATCATGGGACATTCCTGCCCTTCACCTGTGCACTAGCCTCACCTGCTCACCTGGCATAGTAGGAGGTTATAGCGCAATTCTACACCAGAATGCTTCTGTGAGTTTTCTTTTTTTTTACTCCAAATTTTTTATTTATTTTTTGTCGTTTTTCTACAAATTAATAGTTTTCATATTTTAGGATTTTGGTGTTTTAATCCTTTTTAGTGCAAGAGTTTTGACTGGAGTGGGTTAACATCTAGAGTAGTGAATTTCTTCTTAGTAGCTTGAATTGTCTTTGGCTAGTTATAGGCTTATATGGAGGCTAAAGGTTTCTTTATAGTCTCCTCGTAGACTGTAGGGTAGAAAAAGCTGGTAGTGTCCAATGTATTTGTCATTTTTATTCCAGAGGAAGAAATTAATAAATCGAATAATAAAGTCTACGACAATCCCATCTACCAGCCTCCTGCCAGTAACATGCCGGCTTGTGTTTCCTCTATGGGACCTCAAGATCAAGAGGGATCAATGAATGATGTACATGATGCTTCTCCAAACACTGTTTCCCATATTCCATGTCCAGAGATGAAAATACCTGAGGAGCCAAGCATGGCCGCAAGCCTCCCACAACCCAGGTACGTTCCACCATAGACCATGATAAGAGCAACAGCTGGATATAAGGAAGGTTTACCCCGGGGATGAGCGATGAAGCAAATGTTTGTAGGAATGTATGGTCAGCAGAGAAATGAATGCCGTGCACTCTGGGTGTAGGTTGGGTAATTGACGCCCATTAGCGCTGTAAGGCTGAGGAGCCCATTTCTCTAAGTGGTTCGTCAAATTCTTTAAGTTACACTGACCAGACATAAGAGTCACTAAGGGGGTCACATACATTAATCATCATTATTATTGATCCGGCCCTATAACCCGGCAATCGTCAAATCTCCATAATGTGTGATGAGAGGATGCTAGTTCAGGGCTCCTTTGAGACCGCTGAATGTGATTGATTCATTGACCTGGACCTCTGTGTTTGATAATGATGTCTTTCTACTTAGCCTGATTGGAAGACTCATGGAGTCTCGGCGGTGGAAGCGGAAGGAGTCGAAATTTGTGCACACACGTTAGTAGAGCTTGTGTTTTTGGAGGTCACCTCCTATTGATGATGTAAATCTCCACGATTGCTCATAATTTGTCTTTTCTCTTGTTCAGAACCGCTATATCAAGACTATTGCATCTATTACACAAAGGGGGCTCCAGGCTTGTCCCCCTCGATCTTCTCCTTAGACACCTCCCTTTCTTTTACGGGTCTCATCTCTTCCTCTTTGCTTGCAAATTATGTGAATAATGGAAGCCCCCCACATTACACCTCATCCTTGTGGCAGGAACTCCCGGAAGTTAAAGGGAAGGGTATTGCTGAGACAATGAGCCCCCAAATGAGGCAACTCCAGGAGGTAGGTGACCACTGCTTATTTGATCTAGATATAGGAGGGATATTTGAAACGCTAGGCTAGATTATAGACTCTGGCCTTGTCGCTCATATATGATATGGCATAAGAATCTGAAATTATGCGTATCCTTATACAGTGTGAAATCCCTCTCTGTCTCATCCGTACTGTTTAAAATGTAATTGATGGAAAGACTTGTCTATATTTCTAGCTTTCGCCTCTGTGAAGTTCTTATTTTGGGTCTTTGTTTACAGGCTATTTTCGAGGTGGTGACTTCAGAGGCCTCTTATCAGCGTAGTCTGTCTGTAGCCATCGGTCAATTCCAGAAATCACGGAGACTATTGGAGTGTTTGGCCACCTCAGACAAGCACACCCTGTTCTCCAATCTTCCTAATGTTAGGGAGGTCAGTGAGAGGTCCGTAGTAATGTATTGTTATGTCACTGGTGCTTGTATACTTCCATATTGGCAGTTTTACCTTAGGGGATTTACACCTGCATGTATGTTTTCAGATTTCTTCTGGATCTAGAAGAAGGCTTGGAGAAGGACATACACCTGTATGATATTGGGGATCGGGTCCTAAGGCATTGTCCTGAATTCCAAAGGGTTTACATTCCCTATGTGACCAATCAGATGTACCAGGAAAAGTTGATGAAACAACTTATGTAAGTCTTTTAGTTTAGGAAAGGTCCTTCAAAACTTAGTGGATATATTGGAGCTGTCTAGTTAGAAGTTGATATGATCACTTTTTTGCTGTTTCTTGGTTTGATCTTTTTTGGAAAGTGAGACCAGTTGGGATAATAAACCAACATGGCCACTTGATACTGAACTAAATCTTAGAATTCCCATAGTTGTATAGTGAAATGGAGCAGGTAAGCCTTCAGAACTTGGTTATCCTGGTATTCAGTCATAATCTGAATGGTTTGTTATGCCCTTGTTGTTGTTTGTTATGCCTGTATCTACTCAGATTCATACCTTATATGTCATGAGACCAAAATAAGGAAAGCTGCATGATGGTAGTTTATTAATATGATCAAAACAGACTGGTTGTACTAATCTTCGAATCTTCTCTTTCCTTCCACTAGTCGAGAGAATGGCAGATTCCTGCACGTTCTGCAGAAGTTGGAGGAACAACCGGTGTGTAAGAGACAACCCCTGAAATCTTTTCTAGTTCTCCCGTTTCAACGTATCACACGTCTGAAGATCCTGCTGGAGGTAGACAGGCATCTGTATTGAACAATTAACAATTAAAGCCTATTTGGTTTCCAACCAATGACTCTTCGTTGCAGAATATCCTGAAAATGTCACAAAACAACGCAGAGTTGTCGTCATCTGTTCGAAATGCAGTATCTGTTGTTGGAGAGGTGAGTGTTGGTCCAGCCTCCAGTTAGGAGGGACTAACCTCTCTAAAGTAGTGATATACATTTGATAATAATCTCGTATAACGCCATCAAATTCCGCAGCGCTCTATAGAAGTATGAACGATCTCCTGGAAAATGATAAATTGTTCCCCTAATGCAGCCACACATATTTTAGTGACTATTGACCAAACATGTTCATTGAGGTGGAATGAAGAATAAGCGAGTTCTTTTACTGAAAAATTATCTTCCCTTTTGCCTTGGTTTAAGTATAATACATCACAACCTTCAAAATATCCAAGGTGAAGCTCTCCACAAACCTGGCTGTCTGTTATGTCCACAGATTGTTTCTCAGTGTAATGACGGAGTAAGATGTATGATGCAGACAGAAGAACTGGTCTTGTTAGAGAAGAAGATGGATTTCCACCACACCAAGGTAAAAACCTCATCTTCTCATAATTTTAGTTTAAAAAAAAAAAAAAAAAAAAAAAAGGCTGATATCGTACCTCTAAATGCCTTTGCCTAGTGGGGAATGACAACAAAATGCATCTTCTCGTACTGCTGTACATGGGCCTGCTACTCTTCACAGAACTCCTGCCAAGGTCATACACATTGGGGCACATTTACTTACCTGGTCCTGTTGCGATCACGCGGCGCGTTGTCCGAAGTGGATTCGGGTTCTGCCGGTTGCACCCGATATCCAGCAGGTGCCGCTGCTGCGCCGAGGGCCGCCAGAGTTCACCTGCTTCTTCTCGGTGCATGTAAGTGCTTGATATTGCGACACATTGGGGCAGATTTACTTACCCGGTCCATTCCCGATCCAGCGGCGCGTTCTCTGCTATGGATTCGGGTCCGGCCGGGATTTATGAAGGCAGTTCTTCCGCCGTCCACCAGGTGGCGCTGAAAGTCATCTCATCGCGCCGGAATGCACCACCTCGGACCAGGTGAAGGTAAGCGCTCCCCAAGCGACACTTTTTCGGTTTTTAAATGCGGCGTTTTTTCCGAATACGTCGGGTTTTCGTTCGGCCACGCCCCCCGATTTCCGTCGCGTGCATGCCGGCGGCGATGCGCCACAATCCGATCGCGTGCGCCACAATCCCGGGGCAATTCAGGTACAATCGGCGCAAATCGGAAATATTCGGGTAACACGTCGGGAAAACGCGAATCGGGCCCTTAGTAAATGACCCCCATTTAGTTTTTTAAATTCCGCATTTTTTTTCCTAATCCGTCGGGTTTTCCGAAGGCCACGCCCCCGATTTCTGTTGCGTGCAATTGTGCCAAAATCCAATCACGTGCACTAAAATCCTGGCGGAATTCAGCGCAAAACGGAAAAATTTGAGAAACCCGACGAAAGTGCGGCCGCGGAGCCCTTAGTAAATGAGCCCCAATGTCTCAGATTGGAGGTGTGCATGAAGGGTTTCTCCTGGATTGTGCCATCACTCCCTTCCCCCAATACTATGGCAGATTATCCAGAACCTTATGAAGGTTCATAACACTCTTTGCTGGGCTGATACTATCCTTTGCCTCCATGAACCAGTCAGCTTCCTGGTCTAAAACCTCTGCTATCTTCTCATAGATGAATCCTTCTCTTTTCAGTCTGTTCCACTCATCTCCAGGGGCCGTGTACTTGTTCAGCACGGGGAACTGGTGAGGATATTCTTTCAGGAATTGGGCATCGGTCATAGACCACGTCTTGCCAGCAAACCCGTCTATCTCCATCTTTTCAGTGATTTGTTGCTTTTGTCCAGCAAAACAGAGTAAGTGTGTTATGGGAAGGGGAATAAATGACTCCTAGTCTTGAGGTAAAACACATGGAGCTTGTAAAGTCACATAAGTTCTTTACATCATTGGTGGGCTTTTGGGAACATGTTAATAGTATATATTGTGGCATGCTACTAAGAGCAGAGTCGTATGAAGGCCCATTGCTCATAAGCAAGTTTGTTCCAAAATGTATGGGACTTTCTGGACCAAATCTAGAACGGCGTATGTTGAGTTATTCTATGATCAGCCCGGTAAATCCTACTTGCTCGAGGAGTAACAGGAAAAAGCCTTATATAGTGTTTATAAAAGATGTAATTCCATAAGTATTACGGTTTACTTGATATACCTAATTACTTTCTTGATGCTAAGGTCTCTTCCCTATGGATGGTACTTTGGTCTTCTCTGGTCTTCTCTTCCAGCACTGGTCGTTTCCTGGTGACTGACTATGCCCGCCGAGGACAAGTAAAAGCAGACTATGTCAAAGCCAAGGCCCTGGGCCTCCCGACGCTGGTCTTCTTACTCCGCTTAACACAAAACCACAGTGGTCTGAGCTGTGAGATTGTCTTACAGGCCCCCAGCGAGTGAGTTTGGGTCACATTTCACTAATGGAGACCATTATGACTAGTGGAAGCTTTTCGAAGAGCTTCGGGGTTTGGCCCTCTTAAGGGAACAGCATGAATATCCAAAGATAGGATGGGTCTTAACCTATTTTATCTAAGTGGGGGTAGCTGTCAGATGTCCATCCATGCTAAACATCTATAGAGAAATGTATTTATCATGAAGAGAGATGCCCCTGTTCACAACTAATTCTAGTATAGAGAACATGTAGGGTTGAGGTCTTCATTGGGGACTCGTTATAATCTGGTGTTTCATCTTGTATCCATCTAGATTGGAGAAGGCACATTGGATCTCCCAAATTACACAACAGATGTCGCAGGAAACCAGCTGCTAATTTCAAGTGATGAAGACAAGGTAATTTCATAATATGGCGCACCTCCCTCTAATATCACACACGTTTTAGAACTCATCTGTTTCCCCCTTTCTAATAACCATGCATACTTTGTACTAAACAACATAAGTTCCATTGATGCCGGATTCCTCCAACTTCTCCTTCCTCACCCAGTAATATTTCTAAAGACAACTGGTGACGTCCTGTGTAAACAGCAGATCTCCTCGTTCCCAGGGTTATTTCAGACCGGCCCCTGTTATATGCACCTGACCCTTTCTCAGGCAGCTGTATACTGGGAGAGCAGGTGGACCGCCCTGTACAATAGGTCTATGATATAGAGGAATGTATTGGTCCTCTGGATACTGGTAAGGTACAATAAAGTCTGTGTCCTTCTCTTTACTTGTGGGCCCCTTAATATAAAGCAAAAAAACTGGACACATGGAGACCAGTTCAACCCACAGGAGCAGATTTCTTAAGGTTGTAATCTGCGGAGCCTTTCATTCATGTATCTGTTGGCGTCACATAAATTCGCCGCATCGACCGTATTTGTTGGCAAAAAAATTACTGTTACGTGCACCAAAAATATACAGTTTATAACACATTGTAAAAATTTTTGGGAAAGGCTTGAATCCTGACTGGTGCATTTTGCATCTCAATCTAAGCTACTGACAGATGGTATAAACTTAAACCAACTCATACCAAATGTATTATCCAGCATCAACCAAATCTGGCGCATTGTGAAACTGTCTATATACAGTACTTACTACAGTATTGGTAAATCTGCCCCTATACAGTATCTGCACTATACTGTATAGTTACAGTGATGGATGTGACATTATAGGATTGTTCTGACCCATTGATCGGTAGAGGCCGGGGGTCAGTGACATTTACCACCATCAATGCCACGTTTGCTTTTGCTTTGCAGGATTTAAGAGACAATCCCGGAAATTGACCCTGGGACCTGAGCCAATGTGAATTTTACATGGAAAACACCTTCACGCTGCAGCTTCTGCTCCTGATCCACGGAGGGAACCCTGGAGGGGTTAATATGCAAGGAGGCACACAGCCAGGGGTCCCATCTTTATTTATTTTTAGCTTTTTAATATCTCTATATAAATTCGCAGCTTGGATATGGTGACTTTGTACATATCTAGTACGGAGACCTGGATGTATCCACCGGACCAAGAAAGACTGTTCTTATTGTATCTGAGACTTTATATGTAGCGTTAGAGCTTCTGTTCTTGTTTTATATATGTCTTGTTTACGTGATGAATAAATGTCTGTTTTATTGATGATTGTGAGACTTTTTCCTTCTGACTTGGCGACTGGTGGAAGTTGTAGGTATGAGACAAGGTGATCAGTGAAACTTTGAAGTTTCTGTATAGCCGGATACTTGCAGCAGGTGGCAGCAGCGATCCTATAGGAGTCTTCATTGACATTAACCTTTTAAACTGAATGATGGATTTGTTATTCCTGGGAGGAGAAGGAGGTCATCTTTATGATTTTTGAAACTGGAAAATATGATGTGAGCCGATCCCTGAGGGGGGGAAACAGTAAAGAGCTTTGTCGGAGCATGACCAGGGTGTGTTGTTTGCCATTTGCCACTAGGGGCAGTGCTGTACTTGAATTCCATTTCGATGCATTGGATTTACTGTACTCGTGTACATACATATATACTGTTCCTACCAGGGGCGTAACTTGAGGGGGTGCAGAGGATGCAGTCGCAACCGGGCCCAGGAGGCTTAGAGGGCCCATAAGGTCTCACTTTCCCATATGAGAAGACTAGTACTATAAACCATACATTATAGTCGGGGGGGGGGGGGGGGCACAGACTTTGCACTTGGGCCCATCGGCGTCAAGTTACACCACTGGTTCCTACTTCATAGTATGGCAACAACCTATTCTACCGTGTTGTACATAGATCTGCATCAAAGCTGCCTTCATTATTAATTCTCTGGCACCTACAGTGTAATTGCTGCAAAACTTTTTTTTTTTTTTCCAATCTGATCTTTCCAAAAGTTCTGTAAATTATTCGAATTATCGTCAGGTCACAACACGAAGCCAAGGAATTTAGTATGATTCACTTTGCCAGTCCATTGTTTCAATGCAAATAACCTGTCACAGATCACACCACTTGGTTTGAGGCTACATAGGAAAAAATGGCGCAATAACCTCATAAGCGCGGTATAGATACAGGCGCCAATCTGTAGTACTACAAGTCCCAACTCTTATGCTGGCAGCCACGTCACTGGCTTTTGCTTGTTCTTGGCTCGATTTTTGGATAGTTTGATGAAATGTCTCATTACACGGCTGTTTCCTCCTCGTGTAAACACTGCGTGAGCTGGAGGACATTGCGGAAGCGAAATTGTGTCCTGCTAGACTGTCGCCTTTAATAATGTCCTGAAAATTAGTTTTCTCCTTTTCAACATGAGTTATTCTGTTCGCCCCAGTTCTGCACAGAACTGTGCTAACTACATTGTAAGGTGGGCAATGTATAGTGGCTATGATAAAATCACAAAGATGAAAAAGTGCAAAAGTTGCAGGACGGTACAAGCAATAACTATCAATAATCATTCCGTGACTAGGACTGGACACATCTTGCACAATAATAGAGAGCTCTCTTTTTGCTATTGGCACAAGGGCCGCATCTCCCTTTCATGTGCGAGTTGTAAGCTGTACACTGCAGGGGGCGTCACATCGGTGATTGAGCAGCGTCCACCTGTCCTATCCATCACTCTCCCATTTCTCTGTTCTGGAATGAATTCTCCTTTCTCTGTAGGTTATGCCTCTTCAATCAGCCCAATGTCAGCTGCACAACTCGGGCCGAGGACTTCTTTCTCCCCACCCTGAGGGTCTTATGGGAAATCGTACACCCCTAAAATCTCCGAGCTGTTGTGGAATGCAGGAGCTTGGGGGAAGAGGGGGGTTTATATTTCCTTTCTAAACCCTTAATGCAACAATACTTCCACAATTACAGCTCCCACGTGGGTTGTCGCCAAACTTTTCAATGGCCAATTTGATTAGAGTAGAAAACCTTTTGTGTCAGAACATACATATGGGCCAAGGCAGTAGTTTCTAAACTTTCCGATGAAGTCCTCCGATTCACGTGACCCTTCATTAGTGGTCGAATTGTGAACATAGAGCTGAAATACTGGAGAACCTTGGTGGTAAATGTGAGCCGTGTTTTGTCCCAGATCTGCAGGGGTTGCGACGCACATCTTGGGAACGACTGGTCCCCCCGATGGTAACATCTACCTGCACATTATGTGACCTCTAGCACATCTCCAGCCGCCTGTGTCACACTTCGCTCTATCAGATATCTAAATAGTCAATAGAGGAATCAGGATTTTATGGAGAAAACAGATTGGAAAGCAATTACTACAGGAGCTGCATCCTAGTAATGCAGGTTCTTGTATCTGAAGGATTGAGATAAAAGGTACAAAACCCCCCATAAAAACCTTTCATCAAAGAGATCAAGACGAGAAGATCATAGGAGATAATGGTGGTGGGGTAATTACTGAATAGAGATGTGGGTAGGGGGGAGCGCCTCCCCCCCCCCCCCCCCCGCACCTTATAGGAACCATAAAGAAACACAAGTTGTGCCGTTCACAGGGACCTGTTACTAGCCGGACTCATTGAAGCTTCTGTATAACAGCCGGGCATGTGGCCACTTCCTCAGACCATTGTGCTGGGCTCATAAAACTGTCCACAAATTGCCTGGCCATAAGGACATCATCATGGAGTGACAAGTATTATACTGTCCCGATCAGGATGAGGGGAGGAGGGTTGTATCCATCTACAACCCACAATCTCTTTTCATTGTCCCCCATAAGGCAGGGCTGTAGCTGCGTGAGATTTGCCCTTATTCTGGGATGTTAAGCATTTGCCCTCCAGGTATTTTTTTTTTTTCTTTTGCACCCCTCTCTGTTATGTTATATAATGTATTTACTTTCTAGATTATGTCTGCGGATTTTCCCCACCACCCCTTGTGCATGTAGGACAGTCGGCACATAGCGGCGGCGCCTCGTCTCTCGCACTTGGCCTCCCAGTTCCACCTCATTTACAGAAACCTGTCAGACGAGAACTTTTTCTTTCTCTTCTTGAACAGTGTTTCCTAGTGATGTTACAAATGTGACCATGATAGTGAGCTGCTGCCCAGGACGTTGCTTATGTTGTTCTATATGGCGGGTGTCAGTCCTAACTGCAGATCTGGTATTATATACATGAACATTAAATCTCCGGATGAGCAGCGCTTGCTATCGGGCAGTAAAAGGGATGCGGTTAATGAGTTAGGGAGTGTTAAAAGATCCATAGTCAATATGTAGATGAAACCTATAGAGGACATACAGGCAATTCTCCTTCAAAAAGAGAACATTGGTCGGATGAAAAAATCCTTCTTCACATGTTGAAATTTTCCCTGGCATCAGCTGAAGTTGACACATGACATCCCCAGACGACAAGATTAGGAGGATATTGGCCAGAGCACAGCTATCTATTATCTCATTGAGTCATCTTGTTCTGTTTAGTAGTTCAAAAGTCACTTATTTTCAGTTCTATCAGATCCTGGGAAAGCTGGATGCGCTATACGATGCCCACTGTATCGCTGAGCAATTAAGATTTACGATTAGAGGCCAGAAAGGTGGTAAATACTGCAATATGACTACAGAATGTGAACACACCCTTACAGCTTCTCTGATCCAGTGCTCGTTCCGGCATCACGTTGCTTCAGATTATCATTATGTATGGTATGTTGGAAAAAAAAATAAGCGATTCCCACGGTCAGCATCGCCTCAGGGGCCCAGGGCCACGGTTATTAATGTCCTGTCTGATCTTTCTATTCTTCAGGAAGAAGAAATAAACTATAATGAACCTGTAATTATGTCTGCGTCATGTAAAAAAAACCTCTCTACTGAACGTTCCAATCGTGTTAATGGCGGCATTAGTCACCTGACACAGGTGTGACGTGTCTTGAGTCTAGAACCATGTAGGAAAAAAACTACAAGATTATGCGACTGAGTATAATTATGGATTTACATCTACTTGTTTGGTTATTACCAAACCCGTATGAATGAGGGCAGCCCTTAAATTATACAAGACAACAATGCATAACCAAGGATTTGGTAGTATGGGCGCCATCTTCATCCTACAAGCAGTCGCACCATACACTGGTTTTATGGTTGAGTCTTGTTTAACAAGGTTGATCCCTGCCCCCGGAGGCCTGTCCATCTGCTGTGCTTCCCGTCTGGACAGGAGGCAATCACAGCAAAGTGATCTTTACAGGCAGAAGGTGGAATCTCCAAGGAGCAGTAATTAATACTCCGGCTAGTTCATCATCCATCAGTCAGCAAGTCTCTGTCGAATTATCAAAGACTGTAGCCAATTCCTTAGATCTGTTCGTAGAATGGACAACCAATGTAGGTAGCCACCATTAACGCCAGAGGTTCTCTATCTGTCCTGAGAAGTTAATCCAGTCCATAGAGTTATGTTATTGTCTTCATTGTATATCAAGTGTAGATATGTTATTTTATTCTATGTTTAGGATAGGTGATCAGTAGGGGCAGACAGCTAATCCACAGATTACACGACAGTGTACTGCATCCTCTTTACATTCCATCAAGCACAGCACTGTATATTGCACAGTGGTCAAGCTTGATACTGCAGCTTAGCCCAATTCATTAGCAGGAGCTGCAAATCAATTGTGTTAAATGGACATGATGTCACCAGCCTCTGAAGTAGAAGCAGCGCCCACTGCAGTGATGGGCGTCAGTCTCCTGCCGATTCGTATTGATCGCCAAAGGGTAGATGATCAATAAATAAACACTGGAATATCACTTACAATATTGTCTTTCAATGTTGGATCACGGATGTCACTTTCTGTCATCTGTTTGTTAAGAAAAGCATCAGTTAAAGGCATGGTACCGACTCTTTAAAGGGAACCCGTCGCCATATTTTACCCCATTAAACAACTGGACCCCTAAGGTCTGGTATGAAATGTACTTTATACAATTCCCTTTTTTATGAGACATTTCATCTCTTTAAAAAAAATATCTCCTCCAAAATCATGTGATGTCAGATTTTGCCTCAGATGAGACAAGTTTAGAGGCTGCACGAGAAGTGTCATTTGGTTTTCTAGGATCTAGAAACATGCTGCTAGTGTCCTCTTGAGAATCACATCTTTCAGATGACATAAGGCTTGTAGTTCTATGTTCAACAGAACCAAAGATAGGGGAAGTTAAACTAAAAGATGGGAACGGGATCTTAATCTGGAGATCGCATTTCCTATGCCTTTAACGGTTTGTATCTCCACTTCTGTACATCATCTTGTCTGTGATCTGTAAGATGAGATTCTTCTCTTTAATATCACAACAAAAGCATGTTTCTAGGTGTTACAAAACTGAAGACCTGGGTGTCTGCAATGACAATTTTTTGCAGCCTCTAAACTTGACTCATCTCATCTTCTCTGCTCATTTTCAGATGACTTTATATTTCACATAAGATGGAATTCTAGGAAGACTGTATACCCTTCCTGAGGGCTAGTTGTTTAATGAAGTATGGTGACAAGTTCCTTTTAAACTACCCACTGTCCATAGGTGATATCCGAGCGCTATGCTCAGCAATTTCCTATGCTCTCTAGCAATTGACTGAGGCACCAGGATGCTTGGCTTTCCACTCCATTCATTACTGAGTTACTGAGAACAACCACCCTATTCTCTGGATTTCTGGGGGTCCTGTTCTTGTGCCTGGTGGGCTCTGCAGCATTCAGACCCCCACCAATCATCTTGTAATCCCCATACTATGGATAGTGGATTCATCAAATAGTTGGTACAGCTTATAATAAGCCATATTCTTGATGGGAACAGTAAATATCATTGCCAATTTCGCCCCGCAATAAGACTGAATGAAGGGGACGCAGGAGCAGAGACCCTGCAGCTACGATGCCTGCAACCTTTTATATTTTCACATGTATTAGAAGAGGTAGATTTCTCATTATGCCGCAGAGGATCAGCTCTAATTAGCAGCGGATCAGCGTTTCACGCCGTCATCTAATATCCCCCGCCGTCTGATTCGGCCCCTGCCTCTGGTTGATGCTCGTTGATTCACTTCAGTTCACATGCAGCAGACATATTTAATTGGGGTCTTGTGAAGCCATTTATGTGGGAATCACAGCGAGCAGACTGATAATGAAGTGTGAGGAAAGTCTGGAAAAGCCATCAGGCCGCGGCTCTCCACCATAGAGATGATTTACTATGTTAGGAATGAGGGGGACACGGCGGCTGCGGCCTAGGCCTCTGCCCTTCCTGCTCTGCATTTTACTCGTCATGGAAACCTGCTGCTAGGCCTTGCCTCCATATGGAGGTCGCTGGCAGTGGGCCCGACTCCTAGTAACGGGGGTCTTAATAATAAGATCGGATTCTGAACCTTCTTTCCTGAGCTCGAATAACCCAGAGAGCTGCAGACACAGGAAACGGCTGAAGTAAAAAAGAAAAATTTATTAAGTAATGTCAATGGCAGAAGAAAACGACGGCAACACAGCAGGAACGGCTATAATGGCCCATTGTCATGGAGATCTGCACATTCCTCAGGTCGGGGGTCAATAAGAGGCAGGAGACTAGTGCCGGGGATTTCTTATGGAAAACTGGAAGAAAAGATGGCCGCCCACCCCAGTCTTATTACTGCTTAAGGAGCGTTCTCAGGACATCAAAAGCTCCTGTCTGGTGCAAATAAAACTTTTTCATTATCGTTAGAGGTTCTGCAGTTTTGGAAACATTTGTTACAGTGTATCAGTGCAGTGCTGTGAGAAGTAATCAGGGTTATTTTTCAGCTTTCGGAGCTAATAAAAAGGTTTCCATTCACTGACAGTAAACAGCGGCTTTGGCTATCGTCTATTCATTTTTCCTTTTTTAGGGTATTTTATATCAAAATAGTGGCTAATCTGCTGCGGGACAGTTTTGGGGACCAATTAAGCCATAGTCTGGGGATCCAGGATGGAAATCCATAATGGAGGTATGTCACAGGGTTCTGGCATTGATTACTTGCTTCATGGCGTACAGAAATTGAAGCAACTATTAAGCTGATGAATCGAGATGAATGGTAGATGAGCTGCAGTTCTTTAGCACTGCCACTGCAAAAGCCTATGGCGCTGTCTACTTCCGGATCCGGACAATTTGGTCTGATTCTTAGACCTTAGATAATCTCCATTGAATGACCAATGAATAATCTACAATTAATCTTTTGGCCGACCCCTTTAACCATTTGCAGCATATACAGGCGGTCCCCAACTTAAGAACACCTGACTTACAGACGACCCCTAGTTACAAAAGGTTACTGTACTTTAGCCCTAGGTTACAATGATCAGCTATAGCAGTTATCAAAGGCGTCTGCATTTAAGATTATTTATTAATCCTGGTTCTTATGACAACAAAACATTTTTAAAATCCAATTGTCATAGAGACCAAAAAAATGTTGACTGGGGTTACAATTATAAACTATACCGTTCCGACTTACATACACATTCAACTTAAGAACAAACCTACAGAATCTATCTTGTACGTAACCCAGAGACTGCCTATATGTGCGTTTTGGGAGTTAAAAATGTGAGTGTCTGGCCCTTGGACGAGGTTTTGACATATTGGGGCACATTTACTTACCCGGTCCAGTCGTGATCCCGGGTCTGCCAGGATTCACTAAGATGGTGAGCCCGATATCCAGCAGGTGTCGCTGCTGTGCCGAGGTCCGCCGGAGTTCACCTTCTTCTTTCCGGTGTATGTAAGTGCGTGATCTTGCGAAACAAAACATTTTTTTTTTTTTAATTCCGCGGTTTTTCCGAATCCGTCGGGTTGTCTGACAGCCACATGCCCCCACCCATTTCTGTCGCATGAAAGCCAGTGCCGATGCGGCACAATCTGATCGTGTGCGCCAAAATCCCGAGGTAATTCGGTGCAAATGGGAAAATTTGGAAAACCGTTCGGACCCTTAGTAAATGAGCCCCATTGTATCACATGCAATTTCACTACAATAGATAGATAAATTGCAATAAAAAGTGGAGAAAACATTTGTAAAAATATTTCATGATGCAACAAATGTATCAACACTTGTGCAACATTCCGATCATGTTGTCACAAAACTTTACAACATTTTGAACAATAGAAATGACTACAAGATAAATTACCCTCCGAGTGTATTGGAAAGTTGCAGAACTTTTCCTTACATTGGACACCTACCCCTTAAGGTGTCTATAAATCATTGGGGCCAACTATAAGGGCAGAGGGGTTCTTGGGAAAGTCACGACTACAGCTCTTAGTGGGTCACTCAACTTTGAGGCTCAATAACATGGAGTTTCATGTGAGTGATTCTTCCAGCCGTGGTCCATACTTAGTTTAACATGGTGGTCAATATGGACGTGTGCCGCCAGCCTAATACAGCCTTGTCATATGGTTTCCAGCTGAACAGGAATTAATGCTAAACGTTTATTAAAGTTTTATTCAACTTTTCTTCGTTTATCCCAGACATTGATGCATTAGATTCATAGCTCAGGGCCACAGGCGCAGCCTTTCCTTCTTCTAGGGGCCCCCTGCTGAGGGTGACTGGGGCACCTATTTGACAGTCACTTTTAAGCTCGGCTTGTCGCTCCACCCAGTGTTTTTCAGAGGACATTTTTATGAGCTTCCAGGCGGAAAACAACAAAAGCAGAAAAATTCCCTGGGTCGAATTCCATGTGATTATATAGAATCCGTGCTGGAAGAGAGCCAGGACAATATGGCTGTGAATAGTACCACACAAGGCTTTAACCGTCCATGGAGAACGCAGCAGTGACAGAGACGCTCTGCTGCACCCAATATCCTCAGCAGACCCCCCTGGAACACAAAGCAGACAATGCACAAAGTATAAATCAACAGTCACAAAAAATTGTACGAGCTGTCAATGGGTTATGACATAAGTGCCGCAGCACAATCTAATAAGAACACACCAATGGAGATGGGATATTTCAGGTGGTCTGCTATGTCCGGCACACACAGGGTTAGCCGTCCGCTGGGCCAGCGTTCTGGAGTAATGGACGCCGGTATGCACGCTGGAATGAGCTAAACATCTGTTTTGTTTAGAGACAATGATCTGGAAGCCGAGGCTTATTGTATGAATGGACCGGCACAGAGGATCTGGCTGACTCTCCACCCTGAGCCAGGCGTTTTACAGTGTCAGCCATTTCATTGCACCCGCCCCGGTAGCACAAACAGGAAGTTCAGGGGTCAGTTGGGATGAGACGGGGATTGGGCTTCTGTCACGGGGCTCAGCAGGTGAATGATCCGCAGAGGGTTCTAAAACAAATGCTGACACCAGTGTATTGTTCTACTATACAATTTCTGAATGACAACATGGTGGTTCCTAATTTGAAGGTTAAGTCACCTAATAATACATATATACTAATCTACAGTCCTTGGCTCCATACACATAGCATATCTTCCTCGGTTGGTTGGCATCTACCTTCTGCCTGGCACTTGTCTTCCTCATTGAGTCTTTAATTATGGTACTGGTTCTGATACCTTCCAGATTTGAAGTGTACATAGTATTCACCTTCATGACTGAATTTATACACGCAACCTACCTTCACCATTAGGTGTCTGCCTGGTAAATATACCTTCCCAGTTGCATCTTTGTCTAACACTTACCAACCTAGCTGTATCTACATAGTGCAAATCAGTGTATCTATGTCTGGCACCTATCTTCTAGGTTGGTCCTCCCTCTGACTTTTAATTTACTAGTTAGATTGATTTCCAATTAGCTCTATTGCTGTCACCCATTTTGTGACTGTATGGTATCTATGTTATAGCATAGGGCAGTGATGGCGAACCTTTTAGAGACTGAGTGCCCAAACTACAACAAAGACCCACTTATTTATCGCAAAGTGCCAACACAGAAATGTAATTTGTGATTTATACTCCCTTCTCTGTCACAGCTTACATTGATACCAGCACCCTGAGGACACCAATAAAGCAGAAAATAGTCCCAGGTAGAGCTGTCACTTTAAAATAGCTCTGTGCACAGCAAGTCCTGGGCTGTCTGGGACTGCAGAAAGATACCTGGAGTCATCTCTGATGATGGCCTGAGTGCCCACAGAAAGGGCTCTGAGTGCCACCTCTGGCACCAGTGCCATAGGTTAGCCATTACTGGAATAGGGGATAACAATCTGATTGTGGGGGTCTGACTGATTGGAACCACCACTGATCACGAGAAAGGACCCCCAGTGATCTTCAGGACTGGGGGTCCTTGCTCAATAATTGGTGCAGCAGGTGGAGGATGAGTCCTGCTGCTCCATTCAATAGTATGGGAATCTCCCGCACTCCTATTCACTGTCACATTTGATAACCGTAAGATAACTAAAGGCAGTATTTGGCATTTTCTGACATTCTGATACTGATTGTGGGGATCCCAGCAGTCGGACTCTTACCGATGGCTTTATCATCTCCTACAGATAGGGAATAATGTACACAAGGGCCCAGCACTTGTCGTCTTGGTGGGTCTCTGGTCGCAGGATATACTTTCCTCGCCTTCTTGGATACTTTCCAGGCTAGTTGTGTTAACAGTAACTACATTCCAGGTGGGGTATAATGCGATATGTGGGGTATAATCTGCTCTTTTTCGTGCTGTGACTTTATTAATAAATACCTACAGAATGTGACCGCAGTTTAATTTCTAATCTGAAGGCGTTTCCGGAGACCCATAAAGCAGTATTTATATAATGGCAGCCTTTATTAGGTGGCACTGGCTTCTATTATAGAAATAATCTATAAGAGGCCCCCTGCCATGGAGAGCGAGGATTACTGATGATTTAACTCTTTGTGGTGGGATGAGCCCCCTGCAGTCCCCGGGTGTGACATGAGCGGATTGTCAGGGTGTTGTGACACTGGGGATTAATAAATCCGCCATTGTCGAGTGGCTTGTTCATGGAGGGGATGCTCTGATCCTTTAAATGACATTCAAGTCACAATCAGACTAAGACGCCTTTGGGGTATTGAGGTCAATGGAGAGCAGCAGGAGAAAGAAAACTGCTTGTCTTAAGAGAGAAGAAAAGGGCCCTGAGAGCCTCATTTACTACAAGCGGATAAGTCCTACAACAAGTAACTACAAGCTCCAGCAAACCCTGCTGGTCCCACAATTGAGGACACATCCGATAATGTATGAATGAGACAGCTTCTTACATATATACCAGGCTTGTAGGTCACAGTTTTTGGTAAAGTCTCTAGTAATGTGAACCAGAAGTCTTGTGTGCGGGGACCACAAGTGGAACATCAAATGTAAAAGATCCAAAGTGATAAAACAAGAGGTCAGGAAGGAAGTCTGGAAGTAGCCTGGGATTCTTTATCCGCCATGACACAAGGGCTGGGGACGAGGCGGCGGTCTCTCCTGTGAGAAGTAGGCGACTTTCCATGATGGGGAGTTTGCGTTGTCCCCCTCAGGATGTTATAAATAAGTCCTTCCTTTGCTCAGGTGCCCTTGTTCCTTGCGCTCTGCCTCTGTTGTGGTTTGGGCTTATTTGCTTTAGATAACGCTTCTTCCTCTGCCTTTTGATGTCTGCCGCCCTCAGTTCCTCCTCTTTCCTTATTCTGTTATCTTGACATTTGCTTAATCTCAACTCTGACATTCAATTTAAAATAATATCCAGGCCGCCAGCGTGTCACTGCGCCATCACGTCTACCCGCACAATACACGCTCACATGGAAACTGACCTCTGCGGATAAAAGGACCTTGTGGATACTGTACAATGCAGTAAAATACCCCATCCCAGGGCTTTTTATGTTACCCAGGACAGAAAAATGACAAGATGGTGTAAAATGTCCTGGAGCCCCCAGGTGTATTGGCTCTTGCCATGGCCCTACGACTGCATTGCACCAAACTGCAAATAACCTGAATAAAAAGGCCCCAGCCTGACACTGACATCTTAAGTAAAACATCAGCAGGGCCTACAAGATGACTGCAAAAATGCTCCAGGCCAAACCACCAGACATGGAAGCATAAAAGTTGCTGTGACATCACACGTCCTACAACTAGAGATGAAGTCACTGATTTACTACTGAGAAGGTTACACAGAAATTCCACTTAACATACATTTTTCATGATGCATACATTTTTTTCCGACTGCTAGGACCAGCACTGATCACAAAAATGTGACCCCCAGCAATCCAGAAAATGGGGTCCCGTTATCACTAATTGATGGAGCGATAATATGCGTCCTGCTGCTCTATTGAATTGCATGGTAGTGTCTACAATTGCAGAGCACAGCGCTCAGCTATCTCCAGCACTCCCATATGAGTGCCGGGATGGTAGATGCCTTGCCATACTTGTCCTGCTACTCCACCAATTATTGAGAAAGGGACTCCAGTTCTCGTAAGCAGTTGACCCCCACTCAAGGATAACTTAAAGAGGTTGTTCGGAGGTTTCTTCCAAAACGGCACCACACCTGACCATGGTTTGTGCCGGTATTGATACTCCAATCCTTTCATCTTTATAGAGCTGAGTTGCAATACTGACACAAACTATGGTCAGTTGTGGTGCTATTAATGGAAGAAGTTAGCCATGTTTTTCAACCTCTGGACAACCCCTTTAAATCTATCAAGGCGTTTGAACTTTATTAACCATTCAAGCTGCATTGTAGGTCCCAGTCGCGTGAATATGAGCATATGTTTATTAGTGTATAAAAAAGATTACTTCTAATATTCAGTTTTTTCAAAGAAGAACAAGTGCATCAGGGGGCGGTCACCAGAGCCCATACAGTCTCCTGGGCTCATACAGCCCTACCCCCCAAAGCACTTGTAACTGCCTTCCTCTGCACTTCCCCCCGATCCACTGTCTGCTGAAATCTTGCGGCAGCAGTGAGTATATATATATATATACATATATATTATATACTGTTGCCGCAGGATTTCTGGCACAGAGGGGGAAGGGCAGCGCAGAGGGAGACATTAACAATATCCCGGAGTGGCTCTGATGACGCCCCCCTCTGAAGCTTGTGTTTAATTAAAATGAAGTTGAAAGTTAATTTTAGAAGTAATCTATTTTATTAACCCTTCTAATAAACATTCCTGCAATGGTTCCCTGTAAATTTCCTTTTAAGTTATCCCCTATACACTTAAAACTGGATTATTTAGAAATCCAAACAATTTATTAATGATCACTGCTCCTAGAAAATCTGGATGGCAACTAATATGCCCACATTTTAAGTAGATGCCACAAAAGAGACTGGTACTGAGATATGGAACTGAAATATGGACCATGTGCCCAAATGCTTAGAACTTTATGTTATGTGAGGGCAGATGTGCCATTATACTGAAATAATTCTTTGTTTCACTCTTAAATTTGTCAATTTCATAAGACCGACCAGCGATAATTCACGTCTTAGAGGCTAAGCAGTTGTTATATCTTTCCTTATAATACGAAGACCTGACAAGTGTTATATCGCCTCCTTAGTCGTCACAGGAGTTTACAATGAACGTCCGTGGGCCGCAGCCTTTGTGCAGGTAGTAATTTACCAGGTGTTTCATGTGTCAGACCATTTACAACGTTCCCAGGTGACAAACAAGTAACACAAAGCAGCAGTAGCGTCTGCACCTCGTCACCGGTAATGAATGCCCAGGTTACTGTGCGGAGGGGTGACCTGGGTGACTCTGCCGGGAAGTCACTGGTGACTGTGCGGCTGGGAATGGATGGCCCCCATCTACAGAGCTGTAAATCCATCCTTCAAATACACGGCTTATAGTATCAAGAATAAAAAATAAAAACCCACGTTTACGACCCGCGCCTGCAGCGGCCTCTATATAAACAAGTCTCATGTCGCCTTAACCTGTCTACTGTGTGAATTTACAGGATTACGAGCAATGATCTGCAAACACAGGAGGGGCAACTGCAGTTTCTATACCCCCCTCTAAGAGAAATGTTCACCTTGGTAAATATCTACAAGATAACCCGGTTCTACTGGTTAAGCGGTGAACGCCGCAGCTCCCCGAGCCTCTAATCCAGGTGTTGAGTTGGTGCCTCCTGGCCCTAAAATACCAAAGTTGTGCTAGGGAGGATGGAAGTTCAAAGCTGTTCTCATCGCAGGCGTTGACACCTGAAGATGGATGAAGATCTAAGCTGCTCAGAATGTCACGTTCCTCCGGAGATGGTGCAGGTCACACAGAACACGAGTGGTAATATTTGTCCCGGATAATGTACCATTCTACACAAGGACTTCAAAGCCTCTCGGTAACAATGTGCAGGTTGTAGACTTATGATCAGTCGCACCTTTGTATCCACCTCAACTTTTCAAATGTAGCCTCACCTCTCCTGAACTTACCGAAATACCTGTTACAATGAAACAGTCCGATACTTGAAAACCGACTTTGTGCTTCAGTTATTGACCATTTTTAATATTTTTTTTTTCTCAGTGAATGAATAAAAGCTGAATATTTTTACTATCCATAATTCATTGCCTTTTGTGGTGCCTATAGCACATCTTGCCCAGATAAAGCTTACAGTATATGTCAATAAAAGTGTATATTGCACTGGCCCCTATTCTGGTTATATGGTATATGGTTTTTTGGCCCCATTCCCTTGTGTAATGTCCATTATAGCCTAATTTGGTCATTTCTCATACCCCCTTATCCACTGTAGCTGGTCTGAAAGCTTTTATGGACTTTAATATACAACACTGCGCAAAAGTTACCGGCAGGTGTGTATGTTTCTTGTTAGTTGATTAATTCTGATACAATTCCCTTCTGTCTCAGAGGAATATGTTTAGATGCAGCTACTGGATGCCCTCAGTACTATCCCCATAGGAACTAATCCACCTCTTATGATATTGACCTATACCCCCACTTATAAGGACATATTTGCAATTTGGAGTTGTCTACCCAGGGGTGTAACTAGGAGAGGCAGGGCCCCACAGCAGGCTGAATGGGGGCCCCTCTACCCCCTAAAAAATATACATATTTGTATCATCACACATTCACACACTTGCACAGATCTGCCTCAGTAGCTGATGGCCACTTGGGAATAGTACACAACAGGAATTAGAGATGAGAGATCCCTGGTCCTGTCGTAATGCTGTTCCCTTCCTCTCCACAGACATTTCTTATTTGAGCTGCTGATTCATGCTGTGTACTGTGGAAGATGTGACCTGTTATATATGTACATTGTACAGCATAATATGTGTATAATGGTGCACATTCTCCATTCTTCAGTGTGTCAGGTCGGATGCCGGGGCCCGCTAACAATGTGGGCCCCATAGCAGCTGCTATGGCTGTAGTTACACCCCTGTATCTACCGTCTGTCGAAGGATTAGCCTACAAAATATCATAATCCTTCCTAAAACCTTTAATCTACTGGAATATGCAGACCCTAAATTGGTAAAATGTACTGATTCCTCACTTTATCTGGGGTTCTGCTAGAACAAAACCCAAATTAACTTCTTTGTAGAGCTCAGTGGTTGGTGCAGGTACAACTTCCCCTGATCTACTTCAGATACAATTTCTAGTGCTTAGGTGTCTGGTTCACCAACACTCAACTTCTATAAAACTATAGCAAGTCTTGGGGCCCTTTGATATAAAGCTGTATTTGCTTCCTCCTCTATACAGGCTGGCAAGACAAGTTTAGTGTCATCCCTAATTCTCGACAGACCATGATGTACAGTGTGTTTCCAATTTTGATGAAAATTATTCTAATATCTCGAAAATCCTGGCTCTACCACGGGCTTCATCAACTGAGTGAATAGAATCAAAGGCCCTTATGATGCTTTAAGTTCAGGACAAAAACTTAAAAGCTTTGCAGATAATTGTTGGTTGATAACATCCCCCGACCATGGGTGAAATTGCTCAGTTTTTTGTCTAATGTGAACCTCATGAATGAGCCTCATCCTGAAAGCATCTGCCAGATAGAGATCTTCCTGTGTATAATGATCTGCACTGTCCGTGACTATCGGTACAGCAGACAATTGTTGCAGATCTTGTGATAATCATCACTGAGCTTTCCCCTGAATAGTGTATGTATGGGAGTGCGTGGAAGCGCGTCCTGCCTCCTCCCCTGAAGGTCGTGTTACCTGTTCTTAGTGTGGAGGTCACTTCAGACTTCCTGACACAACAATAGCCGCTTGTGTTATCAGCGTTTGAGGAGCTAATCACAATGTTCTTACCTGCAGCCTTCAGTATGGCGCCAACAAGTGGACCTGTATGTCAGATAGCGGGTGACATTTATACTTACCCACATGGAGGACGGGAAACTATATCACTAATATAGAACATGAAAAGGGACATTTCTTGCTCTAGAACCACAAAATATACAGCGTTAGCCATGATATTGCAACAAAACATTGCAATGCACACATTTACGCAGCATGCACATGTTATTTTATTCACGTTATTTTTTTACAGTGTTTCCAAAGAGGCATTTATTCAATGGTTAAAGTGGAAACACATGGATTCTAAACTAAATATGTATGGGATAATTTACTACACTTGTTTTTGGAGCCCCATGTATCCACTTTGACCATTAACACATCTACGTACGTTGGAAAACAAACCCCATTGGAAACATTCTTACCTGGTTTACACTGAGCTCACTATAAGTAGATCCATGGCTTGTTTCAGTATCACAGCACAGAGGCTGTCAATCCCTAAATGTCAGAAAATAGAAATGGGATTAGGGAAAATTTGATCAGAACGGCCAGAAATAAAAGTTGAATGATAAACCAGCTGCATCTCCTTATACCAATGTCCATACATTACAGAGCCCCCTCCATCCGCCCGGACTGCAGGGTCACCAAGATAAATATTTGGCCATTTGGTAACAGTGGGTGATGACCTGGACCAGGCCGAACGTAAACTTATGGCCTAGAGACGTGTAAGTAAAATGATCCCGTTGTATATACATGGAGGTAGTTGCCATCAATGAAGGGAAAGGGCCGAAGCATGACAGGGAAGATTGTCTCCAGCTATGTAAATATCAAGCTGTAGAGAAAACTTACACAAAGTTGCAGTCTGAAGCCTTTTGCCCCATGGTGTCATGTAGAGGTTGCATTTCTTACGATTTCCAGATCTGCCATATAAAAGGGCAGAAGAGCAAATGTTAAACATATCAGGTTCTCGTGTGGCAGGGACGTCCCCTTACAAATCATTATAGAGAGCTACATTACCATATAGTATGTATGGAGAGTAATAATCATACAGAGATTGTGTGACCTCACACCGGGCCATTGTGAGGTCACCATTTAATACACTGTGATGTCATCATCATATACAGTATAATCTGTTGTGACATAATTATTTTTATACACATTAAATCAATCTTATTTCATCATTCTATACAGCGTGATATCATACACATTGTTACACAATGATTCTATACTGTATATTATAATTTTATGTACACTGTGACATCATATATATTGTTACATCATTGTTCTATGCTGTATATTATTTCCTGTACGGTGACATCATCATATACATTGTTACATCATTATTCTGTGCTGTGTATTATTCCATGTACTGTGACATCATATACATTGTTACATGAAGATGCTATATTGTATGTTATTTCCTGTACTATGTGACATCATCATATACATTGTTACATGATTCTATACTGCATATTATTTCCTGTACACTGTGACATCATATACATTGTTACATGAAGATACTATATTGTATATTATTTCCTGTACACTGTGACATCATATACATTGTTACATGAAGATACTATATTGTATATTATTTCCTGTACACTGTGACATCATATACATTGTTACATGATTCTATACTGCATATTATTTCCTGTACACTGTGACATCATATACATTGTTACATGAAGATACTATATTGTATATTATTTGCTGTACACTGTGACATCATATACCTTGTTACATGAATATACTACATTGTATATTATTTCCTGTACACTGTGAAATCATATACATTGTTACATGATGATTCTATACTGCATATTATTTCCTGTACACTGTGACATCATATACATTGTTACATGAAGATACTATATTGTATATTATTTCCTGTACACTGTGACATCATATACATTGTTACATGATGATTCTATACTGCATATTATGTCCTGTACACTGTGACATCATATACATTGTTACATGAAGATACTATACTGCATATTATTTGCTGTACACTGTGACATCATATACATTGTTACATGATGATTCTATACTGCATATTATTTCCTGTACACTGTGACATCATATACATTGTTACATGATGATTCTATACTGCATATTATTTCCTGTACACTGTGACATCATATACATTGTTACATGATGATTCTATACTGCATATTATTTCCTGTACACTGTGACATCATATACATTGTTACATGAAGATACTATATTGTATATTATTTCCTGTACACTGTGACATCATATACATTGTTACATGAAGATACTATATTGTATATTATTTCCTGTACACTGTGACATCATATACATTGTTACATGAAGATACTACATTGTATATTATTTCCTGTACACTGTGACATCATCATCTTACTCCATGTGACATCATTACCCTACACACTGTGTGGTCTTCTTTCTACAGCGTGGGCTGGGACACAATTGATGGTCGGACACCTGAGCCCAGGACCTTCAGGCTCCTTGTCTGAAACAATCGTGCCCCCCAAAATACAGGTGTGTTTCCTGGGGTGCATTCCTAGGGCAGCTGCTTGTCACTTGTCATCGGAAGCTAGAATTAAGCTACAGTCGGCTGAGCTCACTACAAAGGGATCCTGTGTTTGGGCTCTATGGTGAAAGATCAGATTTCCTGACACCTGTAAACCGCACAGGAAGAGCGGAGTACATAATACGGCAGGACGTGTGGCGGCACTGGTACCAGAGGCTGCGCCAATTATCCAGCCCTAATCCCAGCATGTAACAGGCTTCACTCACACATCACTGCTGGGTCCTGCAATACCCTGATAACCTGAATAGTGAGCAGCAGACCCCAGAGAGCGGCCACAGGTGTCAAGTCTGAGCCCCTCGTGTTCCCCACAGGGAACCTAAGTGGATGAAGGAGGATAATAGGACAGAGCGCTGCTCTGAGGGTCACAAAGCTACTACCTGACTAATGTGTGATCAGTCATCCACCTCTGGAGATGGGAACTCTCAGTCTTATTATCTACTTGTGTCCGCATAGTGGTTGTCACACAACTCTATTAGTATCCTGAAAGGAAAATCTGTCACATTGTATAAAGAATCTTGTGTATGTTCAGTCTTGTACAAAAGAGAACAGAAAAATGGAAAATTGTGTGACAAACTCTATGGGTGCAGTGATGGGGGTCATATCTAACCCCGAAGTATCTATGTAGCCCAACATATGACCTTTCAGTGGGTCCAGGCTCTAACATGCCTTAGGTCCAGCCAATTGGAGTGTAAGTGTCGATAGTCTGGGGGCACCCAATACCTTAGTATGGAGATACTAGCATTCACCTCTTTGTCTCTGAAGCGGCTAAAGTCAGGACAGGAATTACAAGAGGCTGATGCCTTTTGAGGCTAAATGAGTATAACTGAGGGTAAAGAGCAAAGTTTTACATTGCTGGGTTGAAGAGTTCGGAACAATGAGGAAGGTGTCATGAGATTCTAAGTGATTCTATGCTATCAGCAATGTCTCCCCTGATCAAAGATAATAATAATTCCTTTATTTATATAGTGCACAAAGATTATGCAGCGCTGCACAGAACAGAGTCCCCCAAGTATGTTTTTTTTTTTGGAGTGTGGGAGGAAACCGGAGGACCCTGAGGAAAACCACACAAACACGGAGAGAACATACAAACTCTTTGCGGATGTTGACCTGGTTGGGACTTGAACCCATGACTCCAGCGCTGCAAGGCAGAAGTGCTACCCACTCAGCCTCATATGTTCTATGCTAGGTACTACATATACCTACCTACCCATATATGCTTGTGTACTATAATTAGTATAGTAATGAATGTGATGAGATTACATTGAGGCTTGGGGTTGTTCACAGCGCCATTAACACTTTGCTTCATTAATCATAAAGCAATCCTCCCGCCCCGTCATTCTGTGCCAGTACTGTACGAGTCTCCATTATGTCCCTGCGCCAGGTCTCTGGTGGTTATTGTACGCCATACGAGACGACTTTCCACTAGCGCTATGATTTATGACACAGGTGTTGCCGGACATGTATTTCTCCACAGTCCAAGGAGTCTGACGAGTAAAGCCGGTCTGTAACAGGTCACGACGGATGGAACGAGTTTACGCTAGTCTATAAGGGTTGTTACAGTTACATTGTAATAATCGTTAAATGATCGTCGTTTCCCCCCGTCGTATGGTCATCAACAAACATTACATGTGTGACCAGCTGAACAGCGGGTGCGGAGAACGGAAGCTGGAAGCAATGATAATCCTAATTATAATGATAGTAACCCTCCTCCCCCGGGGCTGTGTGTCCCCAACACCTCCCCCCCCCCACCACACACATAAGACAACACACACACTTCCTCCTTCTTGTTACATTCACAGGTCTTGTCAATGGGACAGGAAGAAAGTGTGAAATGACAGATTACAAATGGAAGGTGGGGGGGCGGGGGGCTCAGCAGGGAGGCCAGATATGACAAATGGGCAAGTAAAGGATTACAAACCACTGACTCCCTACTAATGAACATGACCTCAAATCACACAGAAGATAAGACATAACCTAACATCAGCCCCTGCACCACGGTCCATGAGGCTCGGATGTAACCTCAAATAATTCTTCCTTCTGAGGAGTTAATCTCGGTTTTTATGGTGGCAATAACTCCGAGGCCACAGCCGCTTCCCCATCAGCTGAATCACAAGAGATAAAGTTATTTGTACAGGGAGGTTATCAGTGCCCAACACCAAATATCTTGGTCCACACTGTACCACATCACCAGAGTAACCGGAAGTCACACCTATAAGAGATGACACAAGACACAAATTAAAGGGAACCTGACTACTAGCCCTTTCAGATCGGGTATAAAATGTCCTTTCTGGAATCTCTTCTTTTACCTATTAAAAAAATCCAGTTATGTGAGAATGAGCAGAGAAGAGTCAGATTTTGAGATGAGTCAAGTTTAGAGGCTGCAGAGAAAGGCTCTAAAAAAGATGCCAGATGCAAGTAAACAGATGTCTCCCAAGTGTTCTGTGTTAAAAAACAGTCCTAGATTTCGGGTGCCGGCCCATTGGCCCAAGCTTAAAGGTCATCTACCAGCAGGATGAAGGACTGTATGCAAATGAGCCAGAGGGGCTCCAGGTTCCATAGGTGTTAATGGAGCCTGGAGCCCCTCAGGCTCATTTGCATACACTCTTTCATCCTGGTTGTAGAAAATTACTCTTTTTTTTTTTTATAAATGGTCTTTAAAGAGACCAAATATACTATGATGTCTGAGCCATATTTACCTCTCCATCTAACTAAACCCCATTACTAACTAAACTAATGACACACACTCACCGGCCACTTTATTAGGTACACCTGTCCAACTGCTCGTTAACACTTAATTTCTAATCAGCCAATCACATGGCGGCAACTCAGTGCATTTAGGCATGTAGACATGGTCAAGACAATCTCCTGCAGTTCAAACCGAGCATCAGTATGGGGAAGAAAGGTGATTTGAGTGCCTTTGAACGTGGCATGGTTGTTGGTGCCAGAAGGGCTGGTCTGAGTATTTCAGAAACTGCTGATCTACTGGGATTTTCACGCACAACCATCTCTAGGGTTTACAGAGAATGGTCCGAAAAAGAAAAAACATCCAGTGAGCGGCAGTTCTGTGGGCGGAAATGCCTTGTTGATGCCAGAGGTCAGAGGAGAACGGGCAGACTGGTTCGAGCTGATAGAAAGGCAACAGTGACTCAAATCGCCACCCGTTACAACCAAGGTAGGCAGAAGAGCATCTCTGAACGCACAGTACATCGAACTTTGAGGCAGATGGGCTACAGCAGCAGAAGACCACACCGGGTGCCACTCCTTTCAGCTAAGAACAGGAAACTGAGGCTACAATTTGCACAAGCTCATCGAAATTGGACAGTAGAAGATTGGAAAAACGTTGCTTGGTCTGATGAGTCTCGATTTCTGCTGCGACATTCGGATGGTAGGGTCAGAATTTGGCGTCAACAACATGAAAGCATGGATCCATCCTGCCTTGTATCAACGGTTCAGGCTGGTGGTGGTGGTGTCATGGTGTGGGGAATATTTTCTTGGCACTCTTTGGGCCCCTTGGTACCAATTGAGCATCGTTGCAACGCCACAGCCTACCTGAGTATTGTTGCTGACCATGTCCATCCCTTTATGAGCACAATGTACCCTGTAACATCTGATGGCTACTTTCAGCAGGATAATGCGCCATGTCATAAAGCTGGAAGCATCTCAGACTGGTTTCTTGAACATGACAATGAGGTCACTGGACACAAATGGCCTCCACAGTCACCAGATCTCAATCCAATAGAGCATCTTTGGGATGTGGTGGAACGGGAGATTCGTATCATGGATGTGCAGCCGACAAATCTGCGGCAACTGTGTGATGCCATCATGTCAATATGGACCAAAATCTCTGAGGAGCTTCCAGCACCTTGTTGTATCTATGCCACGAAGAATTGAGGCAGTTCTGAAGGCAAAAGGGGGTCCAACCCGTTACTAGCATGGTGTACCTAATAAAGTGGCCGGTGAGTGTAGATATTTAGTCACATCCCGCAGTGGTGTACAGATCACCTCTCCTATTGTTTATGACACATTGTCAGGCTGGCCAAGAATGAACACCCTGGGTGTTTGCTGCATAATGCAGCAAACACGCATCACTAACAACCACGATCCGCAGTACGGATCACTGCTCCCCTCCCCCCCCAATCCACCTAGATATCTACTTAAGATTCCCAGGCTTGTCATTCAGCAGGATCTATGATAATGTGCCAGTGGCACACTATTATAGATCAATAGGAAAATCCCTGTATACTGCAATACAGTAGTATTGCAGTATATGTTAGGATCGATCAGACCCTCTATAATAATAATAATCTTTAGTTATATAGCGCCATCATATTCCGTAGCTTTACAAATCAATGGGGTCATATACAAATAAAATACATTACAGAGTACAAACAGTCATATGGAACAATAGGAGTGAGGGCCCTAATCACAAGAGCTTACAGTCTTTGAGGATGAGGGGGTGACACAAGAGCTTACAGTCTATGAGGATGAGGAGGTGACACAAGAGCTTACAGTCTATGAGGATGAGGGGGTGACACAAGAGCTTACAGTCTTTGAGGAAGAGGAGGTGACACAAGAGCTTACAGTCTATGAGGATGAGGGGGGTGACACAAGAGCTTACAGTCTATGAGGATGAGGGAGTGACACAAGAGCTTACAGTCTATGAGGATGAGGGTGTGACACAAGAGCTTACAGTCTATGAGGATGAGGGAGTGACACAAGAGCTTACAGTCTATGAGGATGAGGGAGTGACACAAGAGCTTACAGTCTATGAGGAGGAGGGGGTGACACAAGAGCTTACAGTCTATGAGGATGAGGGGGTGACACAAGAGCTTACAGTCTTTGAGGAAGAGGAGGTGACACAAGAGCTTACAGTCTATGAGGATGAGGGGGGTGACACAAGAGCTTACAGTCTATGAGGATGAGGGAGTGACACAAGAGCTTACAGTCTATGAGGATGAGGGTGTGACACAAGAGCTTACAGTCTATGAGGATGAGGGAGTGACACAAGAGCTTACAGTCTATGAGGAGGAGGGGGTGACACAAGAGCTTACAGTCTATGAGGATGAGGGGGTGACACAAGAGCTTACAGTCTATGAGGATGAGGGGGTGACACAAGAGCTTACAGTCTATGAGGATGGGGGGGTGACACAAGAGGTTACAGTCTATGAGGATGAGGGGGTGACACAAGGGCTTACAGTCTATGAGGATGAGGGGGTGACACAAGAGCTTACAGTCTATGAGGATGAGGGGGTGACACAAGAGCTTACAGTCTATGAGGATGAGGGGTGACACAAGAGCTTACAGTCTATGAGGATGAGGGGGTGACACGAGCTTACAGTCTATGAGGATGTGGGGGCGGCACAAGAGCTTACAATCTATGAGGATGAGGGGTGGGGGACACATAAGCTATAAGAGCTTGTATGATTGTGCAGCCATTCTTTATAGGGGAACAGAACAAAATCATTTAATAAATAAAAATTCTGCTGCTTGAACCATCAGCCGCCATCTTATATACAAAGTCAAAGGTGAATGGGACTGCAGAGAAGCCTGGAGCTTGGTATATATCTGGTGTTTAGTATGGAAGAGGGCATAGGATGGATTAGTATAGAGAGAGCTGACATTTCATGCAGTTAGTGAGTGTGATCGGCTGCCTAAAGAGATGGGTGGTAAGAGCACGTTTGAAACGTCAGGGGTTGGGTATCAGTCTGATAGTCCGGGGAAGGTCACTCCAGAGAACTGGTGCAGCTCGGGAGAAGTTCTGGAGTCGTGTGTGAGAGATTCAAATAAAGGTAGAGATTAATTTAACATCACTGGCAGATTTAAGATCAGGGGTTGTTAGACGATGGGCGATAGACTGAGATTAGAGAAGAGAGTACCCTAGGTATAAGTATACAGCGAAAAAAAAGTGGAAAAAATATATTTTTTAAATAAAAAGCTAAAAGTTCAAATCACCCCTCCTGTCCCTAGAACTAATAATAAAAAAATAAATAAAATCATAACCTGTTAGGTATCGTCACATCCCAAAATGATTGATCTATTAAAATATAAAAACAGTTATTCCTGGCGGTGAACCCTGTAGTGGAGAATAGCCCCACTTTTTTTGTTTTTTTTTTCATGTTAGGGCCACTATGAAGGGCAATATATTGGGCCACATTTATTTACCCGTCTCGTCGCGATCCCTGCCGCACGTTGGATCATGCGTCCAATTTCCTGCAGGTGTCGCTTCCCCGCTGAGGTCCCCGCTAAAACCCGACGAAAATGGGGTGTTCGGACCCTTAGTAAATGTGCCCCATTGTGTGCAGGCCATTTAGAAGGGCATTGTACTGTGTGAGTGCCAATAAGAGAGGCCTTACACTATGAGAGGGCCACTAGGAAGGTATTATACTATATGAGGGCCACTAGGAAGGTATTATAGTATATGAGGGCCACTGGGAAGGTATTATAGTATATGAGGGCCACTAGGAAGGTATTATACTATATGAGGGCCACTAGGAAGGTATTATAGTATATGAGGGCCACTGGGAAGGTATTATAGTATATGAGGGCCACTAGGAAGGTATTATAGTATATGAGGGCCACTGGGAAGGTATTATAGTATATGAGGGCCACTGGGAAGGTATTATACTATATGAGGGCCACTGGGAAGGTATTATACTATATGAGGGCCACTGGGAAGGTATTATACTATATGAGGGCCACTAGGAAGGTATTATACTATATGAGGGCCACTAGGAAGGTATTATACTATATGAGGGCCACTAGGAAGGTATTATAGTATATGAGGGCCACTGGGAAGGTATTATAGTATATGAGGGCCACTGGGAAGGTATTATACTATATGAGGGCCACTAGGAAGGTATTATACTATATGAGGGCCACTAGGAAGGTATTATACTATATGAGGGCCACTAGGAAGGTATTATACTATATGAGGGCCACTCGGAAGGTATTATACTATATGAGGGCCACTAGGAAGGTATTATACTATATGAGGGCCACTAAGAGATGCATTATACTGTGTTGGGCCACTAAGAGTGAAGGCCATTAAGAGGGGTATTATACAGTGTGGGAGCCCCCAAGAGGGCAATTTACTTTGTGGCGGACACTAAGAGGGGCAATATACTGGATGGGGTCACACAGATGATCAACATGCTGGGTGTGGGCCACTCAGAGGGGCAGTACACTATGAGGGGGACCCAAGGGTCTAGGGTTAGGTAGCATGGTTTAATATGTGTAAATTTACAGTGTTGCACCCTCTTTCCATAAGCTTAACATTGGGAGGTATAGTATACAGTATAGATATATATGACTTTCTCTGATGTTTTGTTAGTTGTAATTTACCTGGGTGGTAAACAGTGAACTACATTGTCAGAAATTATCTGCACATGTATCATACGGCGGGATTGTTATGTCGGTGACCACCATGCTACATGTCATATGTCACATAACAGACCTTGGAATATTATGAGGTTAATGAGGCGTTAGTAGGGTTAAATGGTGTGAAATGACTGAACAGGGAATTCTCTCTGCAGTCCTGGGATCGTAAATGGCTGAAGCCTCCGTGTCTGCAGGGGACAGGGAAAACTTCTGAGCCGGATCGACAAGAGGACACTTGTTCACAGAATATTAGCATTTCCTATTACCCAATAATCACCTAATCCAATTGTAAGCCACAGGCTGTAATTATAGGCTACGCCCCAGCGCCATCTTCACAGGGGGAAAAGATACAAAAACAGTAACAAAATCATAAAAACCTATTATCTGTGGAATTCCCACATCCACCTGACCCAAATCCGCCCCTTAAAACTCCAACAATACAGTCTGTAATCCTTCAGGTTCCATCTTTTGAGGATGAACAATGGTCACGTTCCAAAGAGTTAACTTCTTTATCTTGTACTTCCATAAGAAAAAATAGATGTCTAGAGATGGAGGATAAAGTTACCATTCATTGATCCGGAATTTTGGGGACCATGTACTGGGGATAGCATCCATAATGCGTGACTTCATAATTGGTCAGTCATTGGGTTACAGATCTGAGGTTCGGAGATGCTGAGATGTAGGGACCCCTAAATATTACTACAGCTGACTATGGGATGGACCCTTTATGTTCTGCTCATTTGTACAGAATGATACGGCTTCCAGGACCACATTCCATACGTGATTGCCGGGTTCTGTTGACAGCTGATATCTTCATTCTGTGTTGGATCAGTAGGCGCTTACGTTTTAGCATTGGCTTCCCTGAATCAGATTTTGGCTGCTCCTTTGGGCTCACACTGCACTTTCCTAAGAGTGTATATATACAGTATGTCCTGTCCCTATTAATACAAAAAGGACAAAGATCTAAACTTGTAAGAAGTTTTAATTGTAGACATTAGCTTAAAGTGAAGCAAATTCAGTTCATGTGGATGACTCCTGCATCGACTCACCTAAAGGGAACCCATCACTAGATCCTACCCAAATAAACTACTAAGACTGCATTGTTCTTCCTAGAATTCACACTTTTATTTGAAATATTGACCATTAACCAATAAAAAAAATCTCCTTCAAAGTCATGTGAAAATTAGCAGAGAAGAGTCACATTTAACTGACATGAGCCAGGTTTAGAGGCTGCAGGGGAGTGTCAATTCAGAGGACGCATCTTCAGTTTTGTAGGACCTACAAACATGCTTCTGGTGTCATATTAAAGAAGAAAATCTTATCTTTTAGATTACATCAGGCATATGGTGCTGCGAATTTTACACCCACATTTTTGAATACAGGCAGTCCCTGGGTTATATAAAATATTGGTTCTGCAGGCTTGTTCTTAAGTTGAATTGGTATGTAAATCAGAACTGTATACTTTATAATTATATTTTTGGTCTCTTTGACAGTTTTTAAAAATGTTGGGTTGTCATAAGAACCAGGGTTAACAATAAAGCCTAAATACAGACACATGTGATAACTGTTATAGCTGTTTATTGCAGCCTAAGGCTAAAGTACAGTAAGTTATCTAGAGGGCCGTTTGTAACTAAGGGTAAGTTGGGTGTTCTTAAGTAGGTGACTGCCTGTATGTCTTTAATTACCTGTATCACCACAAGCCTGGTGTGATCTGAAAGATGAAATTTCACATCTGACACTAAAATATTTCTAGGTGCTATAGAAAAGAAAGTAGGGGTGTCTGAAGTGACCCTCCCCCAGCACCCTCTAAACGTCACTCATCTCATCTCGCAAATATGACTCTTCTCTTCTCATTGTCACATGACTTTGGAGGTGTTTTTATTTTTAATAGGTAAATGGGATTTCACATAAAAGAAGGAAATTCTACACAGGACATTTCATACCCGACCTGAGAGGACTGGCTGCTTAATGGGGTAAAATCTGGTGGCAACCTCTTCCTGGATGTGTAAACAATAACAGGAGTCTACTATGCTCATTAGGGAAAATTTACTTACCTGGTCCTGTCGCAATCCCTGATTCGGACGGTCCGACGAAGATGAAGTCCAGCGTGATTCACGTAGCTTGTGCGCCCGAGTTCCTGCATCCATCACTTCCCCGCCGGGGTCTGCCGGAGTTCACCTTCTTCTTCCCGATGCTTGTAAGTGCGTGTCTTGCGACACAATTTGAAATGTTAAATCACGCGTATAGTCAGAATCCGTCGGGTTCTCCGACAGCCCGCCCCCCAGTTTGTATCGCATGCAAGCCGATGCGCCAAAATCCGATCGGGTGCGCCAAAATCCCCTGTTAAATGTGCCGCAAAATCGACGGAAAACCCGACCAAAATGCGCCATGCAGACCCTTAGTAAATGAGCCCCATTGTCTAATTATTTTGGCATCTGTCAGAAATCTTGCATTTGCTTTTTGATGGGCTTTAAGTCCCAAAATTTTAGTTATTTCTTTGTTGATCCACGTTCCTGCATTATTGCTTTTTTATCAAATATAGACGCACAAGCATCTCTCACCTCCGAGGATATGATCGGCCTCATTCCGTTTTACTGTCACTTTGATGAATGAGGCTGATAAGCAATATCCGGTACAGTACACACATATCACATGGCCCGCTCTTTATAACAGAAGGGACTGCCGGTCCAATGCTTTCAGGAAGGTCCTGTTGATTATAATGTAGGAGATTGTTGTGATATTCCGAAATAATAGTTCAGCGGAAATCAAAAAAACTGCTTAGGATTCAGATCATGTGATTGTAACACTGAAAATACTGTTTGGAAGTCTAGCTAATTTTCTAGCCGAGTTAATGACCTGAAACGTGGAATCTGATGAGTGGCTTTGGGCCCAGGTTTAATAGTACAATGCTGATACGTGAGGCACATTGTATGGCAGACTCGCTGCTTTTCTTTGGGAACCTGGCACAACAGGGATCCAGCTGCTTACCAGCGCGTGACAAGAGTCTCCATCTATCCCAGGCCTGTAAGTAGTGCTGTTCCCCTGGGTACAATGCAGAATGCAACTCCAGGACAGAACATTACAGACCCACAATTACTTTATAAATGTTTCAAAATGGGAGATGTCACAATTAATATGATTGGATTTATTATACATGTAGTTGAATGAAACGTTGTTCAGGTCATAAATTCATGGGAATACAGGATGTAACTCAGGATCCGTACAGGATAAGTAATGTCATGTATGTACACAGTGCCGGCACCAGCAGCAGTATAGTGAGTGCAGCTCTGGTGTATAATACAGGATGTAACTCAGGATAAGTAATGTCATGTATGTACACAGTGCCGGCACCAGCAGCAGAATAGTGAGTGCAGCTCTGGTGTATAATACAGGATGTAACTCAGGATCAGTATTGTCATGTATGTACACAATGACTGCACCAGCAGAATAGTGAGTGCAGCTCTGGAGTATAATACAGGATGTAACTCAGGATCAGTACAGGATAAGTAATGTCATGTATGTACACAGTGACTGCACCAGCAGCAGAATAGTGAGTGCAGCTCTGGAGTATAATACAGGATGTAACTCAGGATAAGTAATGTCATTTATGTACAGTGACTGCACCAGCAGCAGAATAGTGAGTGCAGCTCTGGAGTATAATACAGGATGTAACTCAGGATAAGTAATGTCATGTATGTACACAGTGACTGCACCAGCAGCAGAATAGTGAGTGCAGCTCTGGGGTATAATACAGGATGTAACTCAGGATCAGTACAGGATAAGTAATGTCATGTATGTACACAGTGACTGCACCAGCAGCAGAATAGTGAGTGCAGCTCTGGAGTATAATACAGGATGTAACTCAGGGTCAGTACAGGATAAGTAATGTCATGTATGTACACAGTGACTGCACCAGCAGCAGAATAGTGAGTGCAGCTCTGGGGTATAATACAGGATGTAACTCAGGGTCAGTACAGGATAAGTAATGTCATGTATGTACACAGTGACTGCACCAGCAGCAGAACAGTGAGTGCAGCTCTGGAGTATAATACAGGATGTAGCTCAGGGTCAGTACAGAATAAGTAATGTCATGTATGTACACAGTGACTGCACCAGTAGAACAGTGAGTGCAGCTCTGGAGTATAATACAGGATGTAGCTCAGGGTCAGTACAGAATAAGTAATGTCATGTATGTACACAGTGACTGCACCAGTAGAACAGTGAGTGCAGCCTGTGCAGCTATGTTGTATAATGCAGGATGTAACCTTATGTGTTTACCACTTTTTCTGTCATTCGATAAGATACTGATGGTTTAATGAATGACTTTAATGAGACGTTCGCCCACTAATGATTCACACCCAGGCCAGGCTTGCGCCGGCACCTTTCTGTGCACCCTGGTTACTAAGTGAGTCACTACATTTCCCATCAGTATTAAGGGTTCCATGCATTTTCCTGGGATGATTGAACGCTGTGTGTTTTGGCCTTTGTTGATGGTTACAGGTTTTACTGATAGGACTGCGGTGACTTTGGAAGCAGACGACAGGTGTGGCACAGCGCGGCACTGGAATCCCATGACTCTTGTGTCAAAAATGTTTACTGAGCGGAAGTGAAAGTGTCTAGCCTGGGAATGGGGCACACCACACAAAAATCTGGTGTGTTATACACCTGCCAGCTATTCCTGGACCACATGAGTATATATATACATACTGACTGTGTATACAGAATAGACCCGGCTGCTGTACTATTTGTGGACTACAACACTAAGACCACGCAGTGAGACACAACAACTATAAATAATGACCATGGCTATGGGTATAGTGACCATACACAAGGAATGGACTATACGGACCCCCCACAGACTCCTCACCCCCCAGCATACGGGACATTTCCCTTCGCTGAAGCTTTCTCCTGTAGTAGACACACATGTCTTCATTAGATACGCCATCCCCATAATCTCCAGGAATATTTCCCTTCCATCTGTTTCCACAAAGCAGAAAATCTTCTCCAGCCCCAGGAGCCGGGGATTTATGGCTTGGAAGTGAAGGGGCCATGGCTTGTTTTTATAGAGCAACCCCCTGATTTATGATGCCAGTGTACACAGAGGGCTCCTTTGCCCGACTATTAACAAGCAGTGGATTAGCCGACCACACACATGTGCGACAACTATTCTTTATCGTTTCCCAAAAAAAAAAGTTTGTATTAAACTTTCCCAATTTTGCGGAATTATTTTGGACCACAATATATGTAAATACATTCTAGAAAGTTTCCCGGAACGAGCAGTGATACGTACAAAGTATCTCCTTAGAGATGCCACACATGGCATTTTGAACCCGTTTTTGGTCCGTTTTTTAAGCAGTCCATTAAAAAACCCATTTGTTTGTGACCAGTTTTAATTAAGATAATTGGTAAAACCTGTCAAAAACGGATGCGTTTTTTAACGGAGTGTTTAAAAACGGACCAAAAACGGGTTCAAAACGCCATGTGTGGCATCACCCTTTAGGATTCGTACATGGTTGAGCGATCATATTTGGTGTTGGCTAAAACCCTGTAAAAGTATAAGCCCAGTCTGTTATTGTGTTGGGTCTGACTGAGGGTGCTGTCACACGTCGCGTTTACCGCATGCGTTTAAAACGCATTGCAATAGCTGGAGAGTGATTTGCCTAATTAAACAGCTGCTAACACCTGTGTTTACAAAACGCAACCGTTAACGCATTGTTAACACATGCGTTAACATCGCGGTTAACGCATGCGTTTTGTAAACACAAGTGTTAAGAGGTGTTTAATTAGGCAAATCACTCTCCAGCTATTCCAATGCGTTTTTTTACGCATGCAGTAAACGCGACGTGTGACCGCACCCTGATGGGATTAGGTCTCTAGTCGGCCTAATATCCGAACTTTTGCATGACTAATTTATGTAGATCTTGGAGGCCGCGTTCACAGCACAATTTGTGCGCATGGTGGAGGAGTAACTCCTTAATCCATCTGTTTAAAAATCCCATAAAAGTATAAACCCAGTCTGATAATGTGTTAGATCTGACTGATCAGATTAGGTCTCTAGTCACCTAATATCAAAACTTTTACATAACTAATTTATGTAGATTTTATGTTGCTGTCTCATTGTCCTATGCCAGTATGCACCAATCGTGTAAGGCTGCATTCACACTACAGTATGGGGGACGTATATACGGCCGACGTATATACGGCCGATATACGTCCCCCATACACACCTATGGGCTCACGGCCCTGTACGGGAGCGGTACGGTGCCGCACACGTGCGGCACCGTACCGCTCCGTAGCCCGGGGAAAGATAGGACATGTCCTATCTTTCCCCGTACTACGGCGCCGTGCGCCATTAGTTTCTATGGAGAGGGGCGGGGGTGAGCTGCGCTCACCTCCTCCTCCTCTCCCCGCGCTGCCGTGTGCCCGCCGTACTACGGTGCGGCGGGCTCACGGCAGTGTGAATTTAGCCTAACTGTGTAAATGTATGTGCTGTTTCCATGTACTCTGTTGTTCCAAAATATAAAACTGTTAATAAAAATGATATGATAAAAAAAAAAATGCATGTAGATTTTGGAGGTCGTGTTCACAGTGCAATTCAGGTGCAATAAGAAGGAGCGAATCCTTAACGCAGACGCGTTTCAATCAAAATCTGCGTTCGGGTTGTATCCGCTTCAATTGCGCATCAAAACTCAATTCAAGCAGAACGTGTGAATGCAGCCAGAATTTCAGGCGGATACTCCTGATACTAGACATGTGGACGCCGGCTGAATCCAGTGGCCCCTCACCAGGTAAATGGTGACAGCTTTCTCCCATGTGTCAGTGACAGAGGACTGGACACTGCAGGACACTCCCCGGGGGTCCCGAGACGTTGAGTGACACAAGTAGATCTATCATTGCCTCCCTTACAGCTCCTTCCACTGGTGAGGGACAGACATGAAAGCTACATCCCATCCATTATCCATCTGTCAGCCCCGTTCACACTGCCATAGATGGCATGGTGGATAGATGGATGAGCGCTCATCAATCCTGGCTCCATGTCAGGCCTGTATCAATGAACAAAGCCACATAGTGTTGAAGAGACACTAAAATAACACAAAAAGGGGCATAAATCTCACATCCAACAAGCATGAGTATCAAATACATCATCTTGTGTCCTGATACCATCAGTGAAGCATATATCACATCATGTCCTGATAACACGTGAGCTGTGATATCATTAGACAATTGTGTATTGTATTAGAATGTATACATTATATATATATAGGCGTGTTCAGTGACTTATAATAATCTTGCTGTATGTATATAGGCACAGAAAGCTGATCCCACTTTTGATAAAGTCTGTATAGTCATGGTGCGGGAGCCCCTTTCCCCTGGCATTACAGTTTGCTGGATGCTCCAAGGCAACGTCCCGTGCAGGTGACAAGACGGAACGTGCTCAGGAATTCCCCGCGATGTTGAGTCTGCAGCCGAGCGTCACAGCCTCCAAGTCTCCAGCATTGTCAGAGAACGACGTGGGAGACGAAATCGGAGGCACCAGCATGGGACACCCCCTTCCACCACAACCCCAAGGATTGTTTGTCTAAGTGAAAGCATATTGTCAGAATAACTAAATTTGGCAGCTGCGGGGCAGGATCTGGACCTGTAATACAGAACCAATGCATCTTTTCCTATGGGGTCGCTTTTAAATAAAGTATTAGCCCCCTTTAATCTGGACACAGGGATAAATCCTAAGGGGTTATGTATATATAATGATCAAACAATAAAAAATAACTTATTTGAGGAGGGGTGCAACTGATCCAGCAAGTAGTCGCTAGCCATTATTACAGCAAACGAAAGAAAACTTACAGACTACTGCAGCGGTGACCAAACCTTGGAAACAAGACATCGGAAAAAATGAGGATACTATAAGGAGAAATATAGTGAAGTTTGTTCTGTTCATGTGGAAATTTTATGGATACACCTTAACGGGACATTTTTCAAAATGGCAAATTCCTTCAACGTGGGGAGGGGCGAAGGGGCAGGTAATGGGATCAAAGGCAAATAATGGGGGAGGGGTGTGACTGGGTGTCAGATGCATATGATGGAGTCCAGATTAGACTGAGGATGAGATCAAAGTATAAGACGGGTGCTGTGAACAATACTCTCCCCGTCTGAATATTTCTCTGTAACTGTACTCTATGGGCGACAAAGATCGTTTCATAAATTTGCCCCATCGTCTAACACTAAGTATTAACCACAGGACCCTATAGTGAACGACATGTGACTCCTGACTTCACATCCCACTTTGGAAGGGTACTACATATGCATCAGGAGGTTGAGGATGAACAAAGCTGCCTTACACTAATGGAAAAGGGGCCTTAATAGTTTTCACAACCAAAGTGCCTTATGATATGTTTGTAGTGGGATTCATAGAGCTGCCAGGTTTTCATACTGACTGCCAAAGAAAGAAAATTTATAGGAGAGGAAAATGTGGCCTGCTATTCTTCATGGCTACAACTGCCCTGTGTTTATAGGGTCGGGCGGCGGAGGTCCAGTACCCTATCAAAATGTCATAACAAACTTTTTAAAGAAAATTTATATGTGAAATGTTGCTGTTTTCCGCAGCTGCTTCTTGTCATAGCCAGGAGCGTATCACACATTTTAGTTGGCTAGTAAAAAAAAAGCCAATGGATCTGAATGTAAATCTAACCTAAGGTCTGTAGTGAAGCCATGTGTAATACATATGTCGGCTCTCTGCATATCCATGTGCTATCCGTTAATTCAATGGATACAAAACGTAAGATTTTCTCTTCCACTGCTGTGGTTTCCTGCACCATGGGGCACATTTACTTACCCGTCCGAGTCGCGTTCCCCGATCCGGAGTCCCTGATGATGATACGATTCCCGTACATCCTGTGCCTGATTTCCTGCTTGTGTTGCTTCCCCCGATCAGGTCCGCCGGAGTTCACCATATTCCTCCCGGTGCATGTAAGTGTATTGGATGCGACACAAATTAAAATTTTAAATACCGCGCTTAGTCCGGATCCATTGGATCATCCGACGGCCCTCCCCTGATTTGTGTCGCGTGAAAGCTGGCGCGATTGCAACACAATCGCATGCGACACAATCCCTGGCGCGATCCCCTAAAAGTCGGGAAACATGACGAAAATGCGCCCACAGGATTTAGTATATAAACCCCATGTGTGTGAGCCGACAGCCTGAGTCTTTGGAGTGTGAGTGAATCTCACTCCCTGGTGACAAACTGGCCCCCAAATAACGGACCAAGTGGGTTTTGTGATAGTTTTTTTTTTTTCAGATGATTTATCCTCTCCCATAGGAGAAGAAGAGAACCGCGGTGAATCTGCTTCTGATTTTAAAATCCACAGATCATGTCTACTTTAATGCGGATCTTAGAAATTCCGGAATTATATCAGCATGTCATCATCATTTGCGTGCCAATTCTGTTTTTAGGGGTCCTTTTACTCCCATTTTTGGTGCAGATTACAGTAAAATTATAACATTGCTTATTGGTTACTCTGTGTGTGCAGTAACACACTAAAAAAATAACAAAGTTACTGTAACCCGCAACAAATCCCCGAGACTCCACACACAGTTGAAGACGATTTCCTAAATGAATTCCGGCATTTCTGATATCCACATCTTATTACTAAAAAAAAGTGTCCACGAGCACAGTGATAATACATCTGTCAGCGGAGCTGTCAATCATCATTCTTTCACATACGATTATCAGATTATTTCCCATATAGGGGCCGGGGGCCAATTGAAGCTGAATACAGCGGCAGAGAATGTGGTTCCAGGATATGTTGAAGTACGGTAAATGCACCTTTAATGGAAAGCAAGATAATACCCCCTTTGAACACACAAGAGCCCCACCACCACCCCCCAGCCCCTCTCGGTTTAAGCACTTAATTGTGTTTTCATTGTATAGACTTGTATAGAAGTGACAGGGCAGACAATGGCAGCTGCAGAGCCTCTCTAGTCCCTAGTGTGGGAATGGCAGCACTTACCTCTATATACTCCATACATTTCCTGTGTCATCAGCACCGGGGACCACAGGGGACAGGAACAGGGAAGGCTGAGCACACAATGATGGCGGCGTCCTGCCTGGACCAAGAAAAACAAGAGTAGAGTACCTGTATATACCTGTCCTTAGACCCACATATGCCTGCAGGTCACAAACACCAACAAAGAGTCATGAAGAGGAAATAATTATCACTGCAAAGTGTGTGAAAATATTAATGGATTACATAATGAAATTATGTGTCAGGAAAACTCTGCTGCTGTATCTAAGCTTATCCATTGACTGCTGTATCTAAACCTGTCCTGCAGGATACTACAGTGGGTACATAAATATTAAGACCCCTATTTAGTTCTTTTTTGCTCATTAATGTGCACTCTGCACATTAAAAACAGAAATGTAGATATTTTTGCTAGATATTTATTAAACAAGAAAAACTGAAATATCACAAGGTGATAAGTATTCAACATTTGGGTATCCTCTGCCTCTTCCCTGCAGATCATCTCCAGTTTCCTCTTGTTGGATGGTGAACGTTGGTGGAGGCCTTTTTCATGTCTCTCCATAAATGCTCAATTAGGTTAATGTCCACGCTCTGGACAGTCAGGAATGGTCACAGAGATGTCCTGAAGCCTCTGCTGTGTTATTTTAGCTGTGTGTTTAGGGTCATTAAATTGTTGGAAGGTTCGGCCCAATCTGACGTCCAGAGCTTCTAGAATAGGTTTTCATCCAGGATATCTCTGTACTTAGAATTAACACCAAAAAGTTTAATCTTCATCTCATCAGACTTTTTTTTCATAGTCTGGGATCCTTCAGGTGCTTTGCACACTATATGCATCTTGCACTTAAACTTCTTCTATTTAAGGATTATGGAGGCCTCTGTGCTCTTATGAACCTTGAGTGCTGCAGAAATTCTTTTGTAATCTCGGCCAGATCTGTGTCTTGCCACACTTTTGTCTCTGAGCTCCTTGGGCAGTTCCTTAGACCTCATGATTCCCAAGTGCTCTGACATGCACTGTAAGCTGTGAGGTCTTATATAGACAGGTGTGTGTCCTTCCTAATCAAGTAGGACCATCTTAAGAAGGATCGGAAGAAAATGGACAACACGTGAGCTACATATGAGTGCCACAGCAAAGGGTCTGAGTACCTATGACTAGTTTTTCTTGTTTAATAAATTACTAAAAATATCTACATTTCAGTTGTTTTCTGTCAGGTTGGGGTTCAGAGTGTACAAAAATAAACAAAAGAACCTTTCTGATATAACCAATTGCCTGTAATGAGACAAAGAGTGAAATAATTAAAGGAGTCTGAATACTTTCTTTTACCACCGTATCTGCCGAACTGCTGTATCTAAGGGTTTGACGTGTAATCTTGTTGCTCTCAAAAGTTTGATCATGTCAAAAGCCTATCATGTGATACTGTATCAACAGTCACTGTATCTTAGCCTATCATGTGTGAGACTGTCTGCTGAGCTTCTGTAGCTAAGCCTATCACATGCAATACTCAGTATACCACATGTGATACTTACCTCAGCCACAGTATCTAAGACTATGCTGTATGTTGTGTGACAATATCTGCTGAACCATCGTATCTAAGCCTGTCATATATTATACTGTCTGGTGAACCACGGTATGTGACTAGTCGTCTATGATTCTGTATAGTGAGCTGTTGTATCTAAACCAATGTGTGGTCATGTCTAATGAACCATTGTATCTAATCCTCTGCTGTGTGGTACTGTCTGCTGAACCACTTCAGCTAAGCCTATTGTGTTTGATGCTTTCTGTCAAACTTCTGTATCTAATCCTACGCTATGATGGACCTGCTGCTTTTTCCAACCTATGATACTATAATAAGATGATACTACGCTGTGTGATACTGTCCACTGAGCCACCGTATCTAAGCATATCATGTAAGATGCTGTCTGCTAATCAGCACTGTATCTAAAGATATCATGTGGGATCCTGTTCGATAATCTACACTGCATCCAATCATATGATGTGTGATCCTTTCTGCTAATTCACACTGTATCCGAGCATATCACGTGTGATACTGTCTGCTTATCCACACTGTATCCAATTATATGATTTGCTAATTTACACTGTATCCAAGCATATACTGTGCAATACTGTCTGTTTATCAACAGTGTATGAAATCGTATGATTTATAACCCTAATTTACAATGTATCTAAGCATACTGTATGATGTTGTCTGCTAATCTACACTATATCTAATCACTAGCTGCATCCCCCGGCGTTACCCAGGAAAGTATAAAACTGCTCTTTTCTATAACAAAATAGAATGGGTCAACAAAACATATTTGATATACATCTATGCATGTATCTCCGTCTATTTACATTTCTCTATCCCTGCATATCTATCTTTGTATCTTTATCTATCTCTATCTATCATATTACCTCACTTATAAGCTGTCTTATACTCATTGCCTATAGTAACCAATCATAGCTCAGAGCTCATATTAATGACCTGTGGCAAAATAGAAACTGATCTGTGATTAGTTGATCACTGACGCAGCAGCAGACAATGGCTCCGGTATATGCTGGTTAATAAGTGGATTTTGGAAACAGAAGGATGAAAATTTCGACTCAAAACCGAGTACAGACGGTCCCCTACTTAAGAACACCTGACTTACATACGACCCCTAGTTACAAACGGACCTCTGGATGTTGGTAATTTACTGTACTTTAGTCCTAGGCTACAATAATCAGCTATAACAGTTATCACAGGTGTCTGTAATGAAGCTTTAGTGTTACTCCTGGTTCTTATGACAATCCAACATTTTTAAAATCCAATTGACACAGAGACCAAAAAAATTTTGACTGGGGTTACAATAATAAAATATACAGTTCCGACTTACATACAAACTCAACTTAAGAACAAACCTGCAGAACCTATCTTGTAAGTAACCCGGGGACTGCCTGTACTGTAAATGCAACGATGCTGATTCCTTTAGCGGATATACATACATACACTCAGCTTTATATATATTCCGTATAATGTGTGATACTGTCTGCTAATCCACACTGTATCTAAGCATTCCATGTATGATACTGTATCTAAGCAAATGATGTATGATATTATCTGGCAATCTACAGTGTATCTAATCATATCATGTGTGATCTGAATACATGTAACTTCCGTTCCTTCCACAATAGTTACAGGTGAGCGCTGCTGATCTGGGGTTAAATGCCTGTGAAGGGTTAATCCACTGGAGGGCCCTTTAAAAAAGGTGTAAGATCTCCAATCAAAGCCTTCGCCCCCAGGAGTGCAACTGCCAGGCACAGCTAAAATTATTTTAATAAGTATAGAGAAAAAAATCCCATCCGAGCGGCACGGTATAAGCCCCATAAACCGTCCTCCGGGAGGATAATGTGAAACACGTGTGGCTTCTGTGTGCAGGGCGGCTGGCGCAACACAAGACGTCTCTATTTTCTGTTGCTATCGCGGGCGGCCTCAGGGGGCAGATAGACAGAGGTGTTTATTTACACATCAAATGGCTCCCAGAGAGGTGTTAGCAGGCAGGCGGCCATGATGACTAATTGCGGAGAGGATCAGACAATAGCGACAAATGTGAGCACAATTCATACCTATAGACAAGCGAATCTAAGTGGCGTTCAGATCCGTTTGTGTTATCAGCGACGATCCGGAAACCAATTTTCTATAATCGTTTATGTAATATTAACTAGGGATGAGCGAATCATCCAAGATCCGATTTATATGATCTTTAGCAAAATTCAAGTTCCAAACTGATGCTGCTCCAATTCTGCTGGAAATTGGTATACAACCCCCTCTTGTCCTCCAAAACACGGATTTTTAGTTGAAAATAAAAATTTGTTTTTCATTAAACTCTGGGATGAATGAGTGCAGTAGCTTGTCGCCAATTTAAAAAATGTGTCTAACGCGAAGCAGAAAAGATTACATTTGGTGCCTGAAAAATGGCAGATTTGTACTGAATCAATAAATCTGCCGCAAAAAATGTACTCATCTCTAATATTAAAGGGAACCTGCCAGCAGATATTGACCTAATAAAGTACTACCAGAATGTTGCCAAGCAGATGAACACCTTCCAAATTGGGTTTCTTTCATGACCCAGTGTGGAGGCATCATCCAGAAAATCGACTTTGAAGTGAGATGTAACTTGGTTGTATAAAGTCAAGGAGGCGGAGATTTTAACACTGAAGTCAAGATCTCTCTTCCTCAGAAAGTCCCCCTCACTGTATTTGATGGTCCTGCATCCAGAGACATCACTAACCAGAACTCCTGAAGTCCGATGAACAATGTCAGTCACAGAGGAGGCAGCAATCAGGGCTTCTCACCCTGACTTCAGTGTTAAAATCTCCACCTCTTTGACTTTATACAACCAATTTACATCTTACTTCACTGATTTTCTGGATGATGCCTCCACAATGGGCCATGAAAGAAACAAAAACTAGAATGTTTACAGGCCAAAAATGAGCTGATCCTACGACTCATAGGATAGCACAAAACAATTCTATGCTTGTGTATGTAGACTTAGGGTACATTCATACAGCCATATGCCCGCTAGGCCGCAGCCAGGCAGGCATACCACTGTGCGCTGGAGACGAGGTGACCCCTCTCCATAGAGAAAAGCGGCACACGGCCCCACACCCGGGGAAAGATAGGCATTCTCTATCTTTTCCATGTGTATGGTGCGGATCGGTGCCAAACATGTGTGTGTGTGGCACTGTACCGCTGTCGGGCCACCATTGCCGTCTATGGGAACGTATACAGTATAATAACCAAAGGTTCATATAATTTTTCAAGGTGAACAACTTAGGCCCAGTTCTCACCTGCGGTTGGGGCCTCCATCACTAAAACGATAATAACGGAAGTTTAACAGATCCACTAACTGTCCATTAAGTTTAACCCCTTCTGGCACCCTGACGTAATTCTACGTCATGGCGATTGCCCGGGCTCAGAAGATGAGCCTGTGCGATCGACGAGGAATCCCAGCAGTACGCGGTAGCCGGGATCCTGCAGTCACATCTGGGATCACGACTATCGCAATCCCGTCTGTTTAACCCTATAGATGCAGCGGTCATAGTGTCCACGGCGTCTATAGTGCATCGGCGCAACCCGATAAGGACCGCAGGGCTGCCTTGAATAGCAGCCTGTTAGGATCATGCTGAATGCACAGTGCATCTAACAGTGCAGCAGTCAGCCTATACAAAATGCATAGGCTGACTATGTAATATGCTGCAATACATTAGTACAGGTGATCCCCGGGTTATGTACTTGATAGATTCTGCAGGTTTGTTCTTAAGTTGAATTTGTAGTCGGAAGTCGGAACTGTATACTTTATAATTGTAGCTCCAGGCAAAATTTTTGGGGTCTGTATGACTACTGGATTTTAAAAATGTTGGGTTGTCATAATAACCAGGATTAACAATAAATCTTAATTACAGACTGTGATAACTGTTATAGCGGTTTATTGTAGCCCAAGGCTAAAATACATTAAATTACCCAGAGGTCCATTTGTAAATTGGGGTCGTCTGTAAGTCGGGTGTTCTAAAGTAGGTATGATCACTTGTTCATGTCCTACCCCGGAACAAAGTAAAACAGTAAAAAAAAGTTTAAAAAAAAAAAGTGCAAAGAATTAAAGTTCACATGCTGTAATCACATAAAACACAACATATTGGGGCAGATTTATCAAGCAGTCTGAAAGTCAGAATATTTCTAGTTGCCCATGGAAACCAATCACAGCTCCCCTTTAAAATATTCATGAGCACTGGTAAAATGAAAGCTGAGCTGTGATTGGTTGCCATGGGCAACTGGAAATATTCTGACTTTCAGACTGATTGATAAATGTGCCCCATTGGGTCTGTAACAACCCGTACAATAAAATAAAATTGTCACTGAACCTGTACAGTGAAAGCCGTAAAAAACGGCAAAAAACTTCACAAAAATTATGAAATTTGCACATCTAACATCATAAATGTGATCAAAAAGTAACATTTACCCTGACACGATACCAAGAAAAAGTACAGCTGGTCCTGCAAAAAATAAGCTCTAAAACAGCTCTGTAAACAAAAAAATATAAATGTCCTGCCCATTGTTACACGGCGATGCAAAAACAAGCAAATATCTCACAAAATGAGTTTTGTGTTCTGCAAAACAAGTCAACCATAAAAATATATAAATGGGGTGTCGCCGTAATCGTGATGGCTCATAGAATAAAGATAATACATTATTTCTATGGTGCGGTGAACATTCGGGGAAAAAAAATGCTAAAAACCATAAACAAGAATTAATGATTTTTTTAACCACCACCAAGAAAGACTTAATAAAATCTGATTATTAGCTATTGGTAAATGATGTACCAGAAAAGAGGATCTCAACCACAAAAAAATAATCCCCCATATGCCCAAATTACCAAAAAATAAACATTTTATAGCTTGTAAAATATGAATATGCAGATCTGCTCTGAATGGCGCCTCCTTCCTTTCTATGCCCGGCCGTGCGCCCATACAGAAATTTACCACCTCATATGGGGCATCCTCATAGTCGGTAGAAATTGGGTATCAAACTTTGTGGAGTTTTTAGCCATTTAATACTTTGTGATGGTTTAATTTTTGGACAAAATTAATATATTGTATAATGCAGACATTTGGGAAATGTTAGTTATAAAGTTTCTTGGGCGCTATGACTGTCTGCCTGAAAAGCAGAAAATTTTGAACTTTGAAAATGAATAATTTAAAAAAAGAAAAATGTTGCCAAATTTAAATTTTTTTCATAACTAAACACAAAAGATATCCTTAAAATATTTCTATTACTTTGAAGTACAATGTGAGACAAGAAAACAATCTCAAAATCCCATAGATATGTTAAAGCGTTACAAAGGTATGACCTCTTATAACGACACAGGGTAAATTTAAAAAAATCTGTCCTGGTCCTCCAGAATTAAAATGGCTTAGACCTGAAGGGGTTAATTTAATTTCAATGACTTCAACAGGTTATCTGAGATCCCAGGCATCCATATTTTATAGGTATTCCAGTCATATCCGCACATATTTGTAGCCCAGGGAACCAGGTAACAGATTACAAGATAAGGAAGAAGTTAGTGTCAATTTTGGCACCCATAACCAAGCTGTCACATAATCATGTCTGTCACACACAACAGCCAATCAGAGATCTCGTTTTATTTATCCAGAGCTGTTAAAAGCTGAATAGCTGCAATCGGATTGGATGTTATGGGACACAGCTGTTCTGTGGAGGGTTTATTCCCGCTCAAAAAACGTCCCTTCTCCTGAGCCCCCAGGGATGATTCTCTGCTAAGACCCACAGCTCTATCTGTATTCAGCCTAGGCCAGGGTGGTAGTGAACTTACCTGCAGAGGAGATGGAAGCTGATTTTAGTCATAGGAAGTGTGTGACAGCAGCCACATACAGGAGGGGAATAGGGGAAAGCGCCATGTAATATCGTGGTGGGGGCTGGGATGGAGGAGGGCATGCTGGGTACTATATGATGGAGGAGGGCATGCTGGGTAATATATGATGGAGAAGGGCATGCTGGGTAATATATGATGGAGGAGGGCATGCTGGGTACTATATGATGGAGGAGGGCATGCTGGGTAATATAGGATGGAGGAGGGCATGCTGGGTACTATATGATGGAGGAGGGCATGCTGGGTAATATATGATGGAGGAGGGCATGCTGGGTAATATATGATAAAGGAGGGCATACTGGGTAATATATGATGGAGGAGGGCATGCCGGGTAATATACGATGGAGGGGGGCATGCTGGGTAATATATGATGGAGGAGGGCATGCTGGGTAATATATGATGGAGGAGGGCATGCTGGGTAATATATGATGGAGGAGGGCATACTGGGTAATATATGATGGAGGAGGGCATACTGGGTAATATATGATGGAGGGGGGCATGCTGGCTAATATATGATAAAGGAGGGCATACTGGGTAATATATGATGGAGGAGGGCATGCTGGGTAATATATGATGGTGGAGAGCATGCTGGGTAATATATGATGGAGGAGGAGGGCATGCTGGGTAATATATGATGGAGGAGGGCATGCCGGGTAATATATGATGGAGGAGGGCATGCTGGGTAATATATGATGGTGGGGGGCATGCTGGGTAATATATGATGGAGGAGGGCATGCTGGGTAATATATGATGGAGGAGGGCATGCTGGGTAATATATGATGGAGAAGGGCACGCTGGGTAATATATGATGGAGGAGAGCATGCTGGGTAATATATGATGGAGGAGGGCATGCTGGGTAATATTATGGAGGAGGGCATGCTGGGTATTATATGATGGTGGAGGGCATGTTGGGTAATATATGACGGTAGAGGGCATGCTGGGTATTATATGATGGAGGAGGGCATGCTGGGTAATATATGATGGAGGAGAGCATGCTGGGTAATATATGATGGAGGAGAGCATGCCGGGTAATATATGATGGTGGAGGGCATGCTGGGTAATATATGATGGAGGACGGCATGCTGGGTAATATATGATGGTGGGGAGCATGCTGGGTAATATAGGATGGAGGAGGGCATGCTGGGTAATATATGATGGAGGAGGGCATGCCGGGTAATATATGATGGTGGAGGGCATGCCGGGTAATATATGATGGTGGAGGGCATGCTGGGTATTATATGATGGAGGAGGGCATGCCGGGTAATATATGATGGTGGAGGGCATGCTGGGTATTATATGATGGAGGAGGGCATGCCGGGTAATATATGATGGAGGAGGGCATGCTGGGTATTATATGATGGAGGAGGGCATGCTGGGTAATATATGACGGAGGAGGGCATACTGGGTAATATATGATGGTGGAGGGCATGCTGGGTAATATATGATGGAGGAGGGCATGCTGGGTATTATATGATGGAGGAGGGCATGCTGGGTATTATATGATGGTGGAGGGCATGCTGGGTATTATATGATGGAGGAGGGCATGCCGGGTAATATATGATGGAGGAGGGCATGCTGGGTATTATATGATGGAGGAGGGCATGCTGGGTAATATATGAGGGAGGAGGGCATACTGGGTAATATATGATGGTGGAGGGCATGCTGGGTAATATATGATGGAGGAGGGCATGCTGGGTATTATATGATGGAGGAGGGCATGCTGGGTATTATATGATGGTGGAGGGCATGCTGGGTATTATATGATGGTGGAGGGCATGCCGGGTAATATATGATGGTGGAGGGCATGCTGGGTATTATATGATGGAGGAGGGCATGCCGGGTAATATATGATGGTGGAGGGCATGCTGGGTAATATATGATGGAGGAGGGCATGCTGGGTATTATATGATGGTGGAGGGCATGCTGGGTAATATATGATGGAGGAGGGCATGCTGGGTATTATATGATGGAGGAGAGCATGCTGGGTATTATATGATGGTGGAGGGCATGCTGGGTATTATATGATGGTGGAGGGCATGCTGGGTAATATATGATGGAGGAGGGCATGCTGGGTATTATATGATGGTGGAGGGCATGCTGGGTATTATATGATGGTGGAGGGCATGCCGGGTAATATGATGGTGGAGGGCATGCTGGGTATTATATGATGGAGGAGGGCATGCTGGGTAATATATGATGGAGGAGGGCATGCCGGGTAATATATGATGGAGGAGGGCATGCCGGGTAATATATGATGGTGGAGGGCATGCTGGGTAATATATGATGGAGGAGGGCATGCTGGGTATTATATGATGGAGGAGAGCATGCTGGGTAATATATGATGGTGGGGGGCATGCTGGGTAATATATGATGGAGGAGGAGGGCATGCTGGGTAATATATGACGGAGGAGGGCATGCTGGGTAATATATGATGGAGGAGGGCATGCCGGGTAATATATGATGGTGGAGGGCATGCCGGGTAATATATGATGGAGGAGGGCATGCTGGGTATTATATGATGGAGGAGGGCATGCCGGGTAATATATGATAAAGGAGAGCATGTTGGGTAATATATGATGGTGGGGAGCATGCTGGGTAATATATGATGGTGGGGGGCATGCTGGGTAATATATGATGGAGGAGGAGGGCATGCTGGGTATTATATGATGGAGGAGAGCATGCTGGGTAATATATGATGGTGGGGGGCATGCTGGGTAATATATGATGGAGGAGGAGGGCATGTTGGGTAATATATGATGGAGGAGGGCATGCTGGGTAATATATGATGGAGGAGGGCATACTGGGTAATATATGATGGTGGAGGGCATGCCGGGTAATATATGATGGAGGACGGCATGCTGGGTAATATATGATGGAGGAGGGCATGCTGGGTAATATATGATGGAGGAGGGCATGCTGGGTATTATATGATGGAGGAGGGCATGCCGGGTAATATATGATAAAGGAGAGCATGTTGGGTAATATATGATGGTGGGGAGCATGCTGGGTAATATATGATGGAGGAGGAGGGCATGTTGGGTAATATATGATGGTGGGGAGCATGCTGGGTAATATATGATGGTGGGGGGCATGCTGGGTAATATAGGATGGAGGAGGGCATGCTGGGTAATATATGATGGAGGAGGAGGGAAAGCTGGGTAATATATGATGGTGGGGGGCATGCTGGGTAATATATGATGGAGGAGGGCATGCTGGGTAATATATGATGAAGGAGGGCATGCTGGGTAATATATGATGGAGAAGGGCATGCTGGGTAATATATGATGGAGGAGGGCATGCTGGGTAATATATGATGGAGAAGGGCATGCTGGGTAATATATGATGGAGAAGGGCATGCTGGGTAATATATGATGGAGAAGGGCATGCTGGGTAATATATGATGGAGGAGGGCATGCTGGGTAATATATGATGGTGGAGAAAATATAATTGACCATAATACAAGCGCCTTCACCTCCTGTGCCACCCCTTCCTCATAAAGTGTAAGCTCTTGTGTCACCCCCTCATCCTTAAAGACTGTAAGCTCTTGTGTCCCCCCCTCATCCTCATAGAGTGTAAGCTCTTGTGTCACCCCTTCCTCATAGAGTGTAAGCTCTTGTGTCACTTCTTCCTCATAGAGCGTAAGCTCTTGTGTCACTTCTTCCTCATTGAGTGTAAGCTCTTGTGAGCAGGCCCTTATTCCTATGCTTTCATATAACTATGTTATCACTCTGTAATGTCTGATTTTGTTTGTACATTTACCCTATGATTTGTACATAATATGATTTTGCTTTAGAAATATTTTTACGTTTAGAGATACAAACTTCCTGACATAATGAACACAAGTTCCACAGGTTTCCACTTTCCTCTGTTACACATTGTGATTCGTGATTTGTAATCCTGGGGTAATCCAGAAGAAATTCTATGTGTCCATTGTGGTTTATCAGTTTAGGTTTATTTTTCCAAATTTTGGCTAATACTGACCTCATAGCCCCTGTAGACTGTCATGTGTGTAACCTTCTCACACTGCACAATCCTCCTTTTGTCTTCTGGGCAGTTGTCACTAAGTGATGGTGAAGAGATGCAGCCGGGACCCACTCTAAAGGAAATCCACCATCTAAATCCTTCATGATAAACCAGGGACACTTCCACGTAGACCCAGGCACTGTGACCAAAGTCATCTTCTTATATTTGTTTTCCATGACCTCCTACCTTCTAAAATAAAGTTGGCAAAATCAATTATGCCAATGAACCTGAGGGGCTCTGGTAATGCCCCCCAGAGCCCCTCTGTGCTGCAGATTTACAGGAGCACTTACAGAGCGAAGGTGTAAGAGGTGAGGGATTAGGAGGAGGGTGAGACGTGATCCTGCACAGTATAACGGCCTGTGAAGCTACAGCACAGAGGGGCTCTGTAAAAGCCCCCAGAGCCCCCCTGGCTCATTAGAATAATTTCATGTTTTACAAGGAGGGAGGCCATGGATAGCAGATGTAAGAAGATTACCCCAGTCCCAGGGCCTGGATAGTTGGATGGGCCCATGGTTTATTGTGATGGATTTCATGATAGATTTATTTTAAAGGGCATCTACCACCAGGATGATGGATTGTATGCAAATGAGCCTAAGGGGCTCCAGACTCCATAGGTGTTAATGGAGCCGGGAGCCCCTCAGGCTCATTTGCATACAGTTTTTCATCCTGGTGGTAGATGCCCTTTAAGTATGGAGTCCAGCTCCTCAAGGATGAACAGGGACCGACACAAGTTATTCCAGAGACAAGGAAAAGTGTCCATGATTAATATGACACAAAGAGGACATCAAAACGCGGCTTACCCCTGCCCGGCTTATACTTCATTATTTGTCAGGTTGTTGGGAAATTTTAGTATGTCTGTAACTAGGAAAGCTGGGTGGCCGGAATTACTGTCATTAGGGGAAAGCTGAGTGACAATATAGGTATAATGGCTGTCAATCAAGGAAAGCTTGGAGTCAACCAATATGTCAATAGGGATAGCTTGGTGACACCCTATATGAGTGCCAGTAGGGAAAGCTGGGTGACACCCAGTATGAGTGCCCATAGGGTAAGCTGGGTGACACCTTATATGAGTGCCAGCAGGGAAAGCTGAATGACACCCTATATGAGTACCAATAGGGACAGCTGGTTGACACCCTAAATAAGTGCCAATAGGGAAAGCTGGGTGACACCTTATGTGAGTACCAATATGGAAAGCCAGGTGACACCTTATTTGAGTGCCAATAGGGAAAGCTGGGTGACACCTTATTTGAGTGCCAATAGGGAAAGCTGGGTGACACCCTATATATGAGTGCCAATAGGAAAAGCTGGGTGACACCCTATATGAGTACCAATATGGAAAGCTGGGTGATGCCCTGTATGAGTTTCAACAAGGAAAGCTGAGTGACACCCAGTATGAGTGCCAATAGGGAAAGCTGGGTAACACCTTATATGAGTGCTGATAGGGAAAGCTGGGTGACCCCTTATATGAGTGCTGATAGGGAAAGCTGGGTGACCCCTTATATGAGTGCTGATAGGGAAAGCTGGGTGACCCCTTATATGAGTGCCGATAGGGAAAGCTGGGTGACACCCAAAATGAGCTTACTAAAAGTTCAGAATGGAAAATGTGCCTGGTTTTGCGGCAATATGCAATCAGGGCTGTGGAAAAGCTGGGTGACAACCTGTATGGGTACCACTACTTCCCCACAATGGTTGTCAGTGTCACCCAACTCTTCAAAAGTCCTTGCTCAGTTATGTGGGTGAAGTAGGAAATTGGACTTGTCCTGTATGAGGTCGTCATGACAGATGATGGGGGTGATTGTCCTGAGTATGGGAAGCTTTCCTCTAGTAATCCCTGTGCTCTTAGGTATACGGAGGACAATGGGCGGCAGTCAGTGATGTAGGGGCGGGCCCTGCGCTCTGGGGGCGGCGCTATGCCGGGGCATGAATGAGCAGGGGAGCTGCAGACTACGGGCAGACACAAAGTCCTGGAAGTTTACAGGGGAAAGAGCAGGAGCCGCACCGCGGACCATGGACCCCATCAGAGCCGGCACCCTGCTCCTCCTGCTCCTCAGCAGTGTGCGCCTGTCCCTGCAGACCACAGAAGGTGAGTGCCCTGATTATACACTGTGCCCCCGCACCCATGGGTGTCTGGTGGGTGCCCCTTCTCTGACATGAATTGTATAAAGCTTTCTGGTAGCTGTACCCTGGATTGTGGGGCAGCACTGGATATTGGGGTGCTGAATCTAGGGCACAGCTAGATCTGTGGTGCTGGAGATTGGGGTGTTCTCTTGTAGGGGTGACATAATAGGGAGCATGTGGTCTCTGGTGAGTTGGCACAGGATGGGGCTTCATCTCATCATTATGGGCAGCATGCGTTGGTCTCTTGTGAGCTGTAACTTGATGGGATGTCATGTTTACGGGCACCGTGAAGTTTTTCTCGGATGAGCTGGCACATAATTTGGGGCAGCATGCGGTGGTCTCTGGTGAGCGGGCACATTGTCCTGGGCAGCATGTGCTGGTCCCTAATGAGCTGGCACTTAATGGGATTTTTATGGGAAAGCGTGGAGATGTCTCTGGATGATTCTGGGCACATTGTGATGGTCTTGGTAAGAAGGCACAGGGTTTGGTGAAGCACGTGGTGTTTTTTTCTTGTGAGCTGGCACTTGATGGGATATTTATGGGCACCATGAAATTGTCTCAGATGATTCTGGGCGGCATGTGATGGTCTTTGGTAAGCAGGCACAGGGTGGGTGACGTTGTTATGAGCAACATGTGGTAGTACTTGCTGAGCGGGTGCAGGGTAGAACCAAACGGATAGTCGTTGGCATATTCTACATTCCCACATAGTAGTGACAGGGTTAATCATCACTCATTTTAACCCTTTCCTTGGCTTCACATTAAACCCGTGACTCAGTAGTTACCTGAGCCAAACCCAAGCAGTAATCTAATCCCTCACTCCGTGGGCTGAGCGAGCGGCCGCTGCACCTCCGGAGTTGGGGTGACTTCCCTGGCACTGTCCCTGTCAGTCATAATGTAATAATTGTGCCGAGCAGGATCAGTGTCGGGATCACTTACACGTCAGGTAGTCACCTGTCAGGTGCATTGCGGCGGATGTCACCCCTCCGGCTATCATCTGGTACTTGTAGTTCTGTCTGGTGTACAGAATATGAGAGGAACTACAAGTCCTGCTATGGGTATATATTCCCCTGTAGTGACCCGCCACCCCCTCTGCACCAGCTCCATGTGCGAGGGTGAAATCATTACTTCTCAGCGTTGATTTCTACACGTAATCTTAATGAGGATTAAAGCCGCAGCAATGAGATCAGACGTGTAAAGTGATTAATGGAAAAAAGCAAACTGCAAGGTGTATTTTGGAACGGTGTGAAATGTGTGGCTTCAAATATAGAACTCAGGCCCCTCGGGGATCGGGGAAGGAGCTGCCTGGGTTTTATAGGTTGGTTGTGCCAGGGGAGCAGCAGTGCCAAGCAGCAAGCCGCTCCGAGGCCTTCTCTCCTGGGGAGGGAATAAACTGCACACCCGCTAGAGGGAGCTCTATGACTCTGGAGTGTCAGCTCTGTGGATTAGTGGTCACCACCTTATCACGTCTTTATCTCTCTATTTACATAGTTTATGTGGCATATTTGCGGCTGCCATGATAATCTGCGCTGGTGGCGTCTCCTTACAGGGGGTCACCATACAGTAAGGCCTCAGAGTCCCCTCTTAATGCCGCTCTGTTCCGTCCTCTCTCGCACACAATAGTCTCTTGTATCAGGCGTTTCATGCTGCGGTTTTGGGATTTTTTTTTGCAGCCCCTTTACTAATTATGAACGTAAACTGTCACGGTGTGACCAGAGCGAACATATGACCCAACCGTGGTGCTCCAGACGGAAAATTAACCCCGTGAGACAGGACCGCCAGCACTTATGTAAGGTGGCGCTGCGTCTGAGTGCTTTATTAGATATATATTATTTAGTTTAGGGAATTTGTAAAACAATCTGAGGCTTCTTTGTTTATTTTGGTTGGTAAATGTTGTATATCTCTGAATAAATATTGGCCGCTGGTAGCGTGATCACATGTCCCCCCTCCAATCATATACATGTGTATATGATTGTCATCGCTGCGCCACTTCCCTGAACCCCAGCCCAACCTTTGATCTGTCACCTGTATTTCAGGACCTGATTCTTTACTAATAGACCCGTCACTGTCCTCTGCCATCTATTAAATGTTCCACTACTAGCTACTACTTTTTAGGAACCAGGAGCTTTGAGGGAAAAGGAAGATTTGAAATTGGGGATGTAGAATATTTGGTGTAGCACAGGAGCTGACACTCTGTTATGACCGATACATTGTAAAGAGCAGGAAGCGATACTTCCAGCTTTTCACTGAAAAGGAAGGGTCTTTGATATAAATACATACGGCCAGGGTGACTGATCCAGTGAGGCCACTTCAATGGTATTCTATCCGGAAATGTTTATGAAGTCACCGTAGAGATTGGGGTGCGGCCCTGATTCACGTTGAGGAATGCCAAGCCTCTGTCCTCGACAGTGACGTCTCGCCTCCCCCCTATGGTCATAAAGGTGTAAAACCAACCTTTGTATTTCTAGCACTATAAAAAGAAATATTTCCGCCGAAGGCCACAACTTGTCATAAAGCCATAAATTGTGTACTGTATAGGCTGTCATCTGCCATTCAGGAGTCTGGGAAAGGTGGTGGACCCCTGGTGTTACTGTGAATTTACTTCCTTTAGTTGGAGAGATACTTTTAAACCAGAATAAACAATTGCGTTGCTTTTTTTGTGCTTCATGAATATGTGGCCACTGGGTGGCGCTGTTCATAATTTTTATAATATGACATGTCTCAGCAGGACGGAGGTTTTTTAGAGTTTTTGGTAAACTGGCGCTAATAGTTTGTTCTCCTGCTTGGCTGATCTTGTAGCGATCACACGGATATCGGAGAAGGCGTTTTCCCTTCCTTCCTCTGTGACTTGTCTGAGGTTGCTGTGTAAGATTGGCACTTTATAAATAAAGGATAATCTCTTCCCATCCATCTCCGGCGCGGACAGTTTGATGGCAGAGCTGCTCGGATTGCAGATAATGGACCGCTCTCCTCTCACGTTGAATTTCTTTTTGGCAAAAAGTTCCCGCTGCGTTGGCCGGACATGAAAGTATAATGTGGATGTTGTAAAACAGGCACTTTCAGAATGTGTTTAGCTGTGAGCGGGGGAGTCACCTGGTGTAAGAATTACAGGTGCTCAAATTCCTGCGCTCCGCCAGCTCGCTGATGCGTTACACTGTCCGAAATATTCACTGAAAGATCTTCCTGAACCAGGCCCTCGTATATTCAATAAAATGTGAATTTAACTTCTAGGCCTCATCCATAGTGTTACAATGAGGCTTCCCTTTGTATACACCACATTATAACCCGTTATTGACACATTATTTTCCTGTGATATTTTAATTTTAGATTGCAAGCTCTGTGGGCTTATGGTTCTTTGGCCTGTGGTGAGGAATATGCTAGTGCATTTAAATAAAGGGTTATTGCAATGATAATGGCGTGATGATGATGATGATGGGAGTTTGAGTCATTGCCGGACTACGTTGGGTTTCATGAGAATCTGGTTTATTGCATGTGACGATCTCTTCTCTTATGTGTCCGGTATTCATTCACTAATGAGGTTCATTCACATTCCTGACGCCTCATTCATGTATAATAGCAGGGTGTTATCTCCTGGATGAGCCCTTCACTGCCTGTATGGGGGGAGGGTCAGGCCTTTAATGTCTTTATACAACCTAGCTGCTACCTGCCGAGGGGGAGGGGGTCCTTGCTGTTACTTCCTTGGGGTTGAAAACTTCTTTTCTCTTTTGCATTTTAATGATAATTAAGCAGAGGGCAAAAGTGCATCTTGTATTCCCACCTGAGCAGAGGAAAGTGAAGCCGCAGGGTCTTCAAAGCTGTTTGGGGCTGATACAGATAATGTAGATATTTCGGTACAAGTGGAATAAAGTTCAGTGTGATTCTGTAGACTTGGAAATTTTGGGATGATCGTGAAGTGAAATGCGTCAGCCACATTCATGGTCATTGTGAAAATCATGAAAAATGTGGACTAGATACACTATCCAATTTGTACTGTGTGATAAATCCTATGCATTTCGGGGTTAATCTGACGAAAGATTTTGGGGGGGGGAGTATAGCATAGAGTGAGATATGGCATGGTTATAACTACATTGTAACATATAGGCAAAGATGCTTCCCGGCGTCATCCTCCTCCTTGTGTCATGAGATGAGGGGGTAGGTGATGATTATTACACTTCTACATCATTACTGGTGGTGAGATCATCGGCAGGTGTGACTGGCGGTTTAGCCACCTCTTCCATAGTCATGACCCTGGACTAGCAAGACCCCTCATTCCCATGCCAATACCTACTATAGTTTAGGACGTCCACCCTCTAGTTTAAGGTCGGGTAAATGAGATGCGGGAATTAAATCCTCCACATCCAGGTTAATTGGCATCAAACCAGTGATTTGTTGGAGGGGACCACCTACCCATGTGTGGCTCCATAGGAGGTCGGCTATAACATAAGTGATGAGAAGACGTCCTGGGATTATCTGATCAGAGAAATATGCTTTTGGATGAGACATGACCGGGCTTGCACAGGGCGTGCGGCGCTCTAGCTCTTCCTGCCCGTCTCAGAGTTTGCATTGTGTTGCATACAGGGAGATTGTGGTAAAGTTACCGCATGTAAGACGGAACATTTCCTGTGGGGATAGATTTGTTTTTTCTGGGATCAGTTCGAGGATGTGGGGGGGTAGGGGCGGGTCAGAGAATGGAAAGTTTGGCGGCTATACCACCTGTCAGGTGGTAGTGCAATGGCGCTACACAAGATGCAATCGCTAGGCCTCAGGAGGATCATCAGTAACATCATCCACTGTTGGAACAGGCCTTTACATAGTTACATTGTTTATAAGGTTGAAAAAAAAGAAGGAAGGGATTGAATGAGGAAGGGATTTTGGGGAAACAATTCTGTGAGGCACATGTATCATAGTTTTTCGGCTTTTCAAGTTTCCTGAAGTTGGCCAACTTAATCATTGCGATGTATCTTAGGTTTTTTCCCTTTGTGATACATGTGATGAGTTGCTTGTTTAGTCTCACTTTTGCGACTTTTTGTCGGGTGCGACTTTTTAGTCCCAAATAGTAGTTCACTAAAAGTAAGTCTGGGCCTAGCATGTTCTGTTTTGCGAGAATGGAACAATTTCAAAGCCCAAAGTTGCACAAGTTGAACAAAGATCTGGGCTACAAAGATAAATCCGACCACTGCATTAAATCCTTGAGGCAACAAACTTCGGTACGCTGCTTGATTCTGCGCCTAAAAAGTCGCACAAAAAAAGGAAAAAGAACGCAATAGGAGTTTTACATGTCCCCCTAAGTAACATAACCGTCAGTGTTAATTAGATAAATGCAATTGCTAGGCCTCAGGTGGATCCTCATAACATCATCCATTAAGGGGATCTCCAGGTTAGATAGAAAACTTAAAGCCTCTATAAAAACTAAGGCAGTGTTCAGACCTAAACACAGCTATAGAGCTAGCTACCTGATTGTTCCTGAAAGCAAGCGTTTAGGTCTAAATGCACCTGCGTTCGGTAGAAGCTCCTCCTATATTTGTAAATGGATTCATGTGAACTTGGCCTAAATTTACAGGTGGACATGGTCAGTGTACTACAACTTCCTCCTGATGATATAAGTTTAATGGTCTGACACTATTCATTCACTGGAGCAATGTTATGTCCAGTAAGGGGCAGGAGGGGGTCCGCGCTTTAATAATCAGCATTTGGGAAATTCCAGCGCCGGAAGTGTGACGCTCTTATCCTGTGCTGATATCCACAGCTCTTCCACACACACGCCTGATGCTTCCTCTTCCTTCCCACGCGCCAGGTTTCTGCTTAGTGCAACTTGTGAATGCCCACCTCCGTAATCCACATGAATCACAGTCCGGAATATTTAGGAGTCATTTTTCATATGATACATTTTATGGAGCAAGGATGTTGGAGCCATTGATCAGGAGGGGGGTCAAAAACATGGCATAAGAAGCTAAAGTTTTGGGGAGTGAAGGGTGCCTCTCTGCCCCACACCCGCTCTTACGGCGCAATATACTGTTTGCATTGTTAGTGTTTATCAAAGGAGGGGGAGCTGGCACGAGTTCGGGGAACACACCTCTTACATTCCAAGGCTTTGGAACAAGGTCGTAGCGGAAATCTGCACCTGTATGAGTGCACAACCATAAGTGCTCCTAAAATCTCCCCCCACCCTGCATGATGGCGTCCGTACAGATGAGGACGTGTTGGTAGTTTTTGGTTTCATAGCGTCTGGCCGCAGTGAATTTTTGTTGCATTTGGAAAAACTTGATCTCGGGGATTCTTCCAGTGAGTCAGCTTTTCTAATGCTCCCTGCCAGATGTTGATCTCCACAACCTGTCCTGATATTCCCTCGCTGACACAGTTGTGTGCCCACGGAGGTGGTTTTGGCTCGGTGTCGTGTGCCGGTCTGGACAAGTGATTAGGAGTTATTAAACGCTGGAGGAATGTGTCCCACGTAGCCGTTATATAATACACACATGGCTTCTATTAACAGCCGTGCTGATACTTGTAGTGCTTGCCTGGCGCAGGTGATAACTAAGGTCCTTAGATTTAGTGTCTGCTGTACTAAAGGTCTTAGGGAGTGGAAGTTTGTAAACTTTATATAAAGTTTAAAAACACTTAAAAAATGCAAAAATTAATTAATAATAGTTTTACTCCAAAAAAAACCCTTTTCTTACTTTCTTCACTGACTGCTTGCTTCTTGTTTTTTTAGTGATGCTACTGGATTTTGAGAAGATGAAGGGCGAGAGTGGCTGGCTCACCAATCCATTTGGAAAAGGGGTAAGCAGAAAAAGTCACAGGATTACGTCTGGTTTACATTTGTGACTCTATACAGAGACCCAGAACCTTGTGTCGCCCTTCACCCTCCAGTATATAGGAGGGACGGTGTTTGTCTTTCCAGCTGCCCTGACCATTCACCTGGATTTTTTTTTTTTCCGATGGCAGCATGAAAGGTGTTTGCTGCGTTTAATCATTAGTTAGTTAATCCCATTTCGCCTGGTGACCATGATGCATGTATGGGATTATATAAACTCTAATACTAAGTCACTTTTTGGGTGCGTTACTTCTTAAAGGGGAACACCACCATAAACCTTTAGCTGACAAGTAACAGGATGACACTGGTAATCGCATACGTGCCTTTAGGTGGTTGTCCTTTAAGTTGTTACTTTCCAAAAATTACCCAGAATCCCCCCTGACAGGTGCTGCCTTATGCAGCTCATGGAAATCAATGGACCACCTGCTTGTTTCCTCTGGGAAAAGGAGATGAAGGGGTTAATTAAGGTGATGACAGCCCTAATCCCAGGGACGCTTCCTAATCAGGAGCCACTTAACAGCAGCAATGACCTTGGGGGTCAAGTGGTTGCTCCCACATGTTGCCCCAGATCCTTGAAGATAATATGAGAAGCGTCTTATTAATTATTGTGACTATAATTACAGTGTTTGGCCTGAAGCTCTTAAGGTAATTGAGGCAGCGGACGTGGGAAAGGCGCTGACCGTGAATTACCATCACCGAGTTGCTGGAACAGGGACTAGAAATGTTACGGACATTAGTTTTATGGCAGCAGATGATAAAAATTTGCAAGGCCTGGCCCCAATCTCCTTCCAACCGTAACTTGTGACACCGATCTCACGTTCTTCTTGTCTCTTGCAGTGGGATCTTCTACCGGACTGGAGAAACGGAAGCGCCATCTTCATGTATACCGTCTGCAATGTGCAGGAAGGGGAACAGGACAACTGGCTCCGGACTAGCTGGATCTATCGCAGCGAGGCCCAGCGCATCTTCATCGAGCTGCACTTTACCGTCCGGGACTGTAACAGCTTCTCTGGTGTTTCTGGAGCTTGTAAAGAGACTTTCAATTTGTACTATATGGAGTCGGAATCCGACGTTGGCATCAACTTCCAGAAGAGACTCTTCCGTAAGATCGATACAATTGCACCTGATGAAATCACCTTGCAAGAAGACATTGATTCACGCAACCTAAAACTGAATGTTGAAGTCCGATCAGTAGGGAAGCTGACCAAGAAAGGGTTCTACCTGGCCTTCCAGGATATCGGCGCCTGTGTGGCACTGCTCTCCGTCCGTATTTACTACAAAAAGTGCCCAGGGGTTGTACAGGGACTGGCGTGGTTCCCAGAGACTGTTGCGGGCGCTGACTCCCAGTCTTTGGCAAAGGTCGCAGGAAAATGTGTGGAAAACTCTGTGCCGATTGGTGGAGATGATCCCAGCATGCATTGCAATACGGATGGGGAGTGGCTGGTGCTCATCGGAGGGTGCGTCTGTGAAGCCGGATACGAGAAAGTGGACAACAAATGTCAAGGTAAGAAATGACTAAACTGCTGTGGTAAATGGCATTTACTTCAGAGCAGCAATCACTATTCTGCAGCTTCACAGCTTTATCTCAGTTCCTTCATGTTCATTTTCTGCACTTAATTTGCTTTGATATTCTGGATTGTTTCCGAATTATGCAAGGCAATGTATTACAAAGTCAGAATAGTGAGTGCAGCTCTGAAGCATATTACTTTGGATCAGTGCAGGGTAATGGATTCTCAGTTTACTCGTTTGAGTATTGAGAAGCTTCTTTATTTCATAAGGTGCTGTTGAGACATAAGGTTTTCATGGGTGACACAATGGCTACTGGATCCTACGTCCTCCGTCTGCTCGTCTGTCACCAGGACGCTTCTTGTCGCTGAGCTCCTGGTCTCTGTGTCAGGTTCACGCTGTTTCTATCGGGGAACAATGGCTGCTACTGTTACTGACACACATGGAGCCGGCTCCCGGAGTACAGCAGGAATGAGGAATGTGGCAGCGGTGTCTGTAAGCCGATCTCTTTTCCAGAGGAAAGTTTGGAACAGAGAATTCTCTGCACTCTCCTCCCACTGATCCTGGCTTCCATTTTACCGACATCATCACTTCTAATGCTGGATACGGCAATGTCTCCTCTGTTATTTGTGCTGCATTGACAAAGATCGGGATTGTTTTACGTCGATATTGAGCAGGGCACAGGCGGCGCTGTACAAGATTCGGGAAAGGGTGCACGTAGTGGGTATGCTTTGCTCTACGTGATTTATCACAATGGATTAGGAGATTCCGTATGTGGATTATTTATTTTCTTTTCTCGGATATATGTATTCTAGGCTTAGACGTGACCTTACTACACTACCTGCCCTCACCTGAACAAATACAGAGTAGAGGCAAGGATCAAACATTCTGTGATTCCATCTATCTGTAGATTTACCTGAGACCAGCGTTGACATCATGTCCCTCCATGTTGGGTCACTGGCGCCCGGTTGGGTCCCAATGTCTCCTCGGCCTTTGAGTTCAATCATTTCCTGAGCCTTTTGTGATCTTAGGCAGATCTCATCATTTCCTTAGATCATCCCAAAACCTACACAAGGTAGAGATCTGACTATGAGAGGAGCCATCTGCTCCACACATACACAAGGCCTCAGCCAGAGATTTGTCAGAAGGCCTCAAGTTAATGAGGCTTTTATTAAAACCAGGTTGTCTGTCTGAATTCAGCGTAGGAGGAGCAGACAGGAGCCCCAGGTGTCGCTACACCCCAGGACTGCTGGATTTATACTCAGTTATGTGAGGAATTAGGAATCAGAAGCTTACTGGAGGAGATCCCGACCATACTGAGACATCAAAGTCCGGAGCGGGCGTGGGGAGCTGCTATAGATATGGCACATGTCATATCGGGAACATGAATGATTTAAGGTTAAGGCGGGGGCAATATGGCGACGCAAAGATTGCAAGATATCAAATCATAAATCCAAAACTAATTTTTTTTCAGTTTTGCTAACAAAGTCGCCTTGTAGAGCGCTCCTGGCCTTGCAGGACACTGCACATATCTGTATTCAGCCCCTATTCCCACAACCCTCAGAGTCTTCATAAAGACGCTTTCTTCAGAGGCCTCTTGGGGTCCATGCCCCCTCCCCCCTCGCTGAGTCAGTACGTGTTGGCATAATCCACAGGGAGATGACCCCGGGTTCTGGGAAACGCGGCTCTGGAGTTATATTTGTATTTATTTTACTGTGGTCAGTACAAATTCCCATCGTGTTCCCTCACCCCAGATGGGAATGCTTTCTTTTTTTTTTTTCTTTTAAATTTTATGATTATGCTCTGGGGCTTTGTTTATGACTAGTCACGTCTTTTATGATCGTCTCGAGCACTGTGCATCCTTTGTGGTTTCCATACGTGGAGGCCACTCGTAGCAGATGTATCTGAGCTCTCCACCCTACCCAGGTCCATTGATGTTGCGCCCTATTCGAGGTGTGTGGCTAGGATGTAGCCAGGAAGCGATTGTTCTCACTGTGTGATTCAGCGTGGACAGGTTATACGTTCCGGCCTCCATTAATCTCTCATGAACCGTGGGAACAGGGTGGTGCTGTCACCGGGTGACAAACTAAGGGCAGGGAGCGGTGACTCGCACCTCTAAGCAGCACGACCATGTCCTCTCCTATCACAAAGTGCCGGCAGGTGACAGACCTTTAGGAAATGATATTTGTAGACAACGTCTTCGCCTCCGCCGTATTGAGTTTCACTTCCGAAGATTTATGGATGGATTTTGCAGAGGGGCCTGGCTGCCTGCCAGAATAAATGTTCATCCGCACGAATGACAATGGCGTTTCCACATGTTAAAGCTCCGTTAATATCTGCGTTGTGATGCAGAAACCATATTGTAGATGGGATCGGAGCCTTATATTCTCCATCACCAGCGGCCATGTATAAGAATCCAATAACCTTTGCATATGGCGGCTCTAGACTCCATAGAGTTGTAGGATTCAGTCCCTGGGACTCCAATGAATATCTTCTGATTAGATTCTGCGGCTCATACTGAGGAGGGGGTCATGTTTAGTAGTGAGAATCACGGAAGGAAACGCAGCTTCCTCTTTACATCCTGAGGTTGGCCGCTTCGCCGCAGCTCTTATCCATGTCAAGACGGGAACCCCCAAACCCGCCAGCAAACAGGAAGCCGTGAATTGTGTGGGATATCCGATGTGGATATGCTGGAATATGTACCGGATCAGAAGCTCCAGTTGTGTAGATTAAAGGAGATGATTTCACATCCAGAATAAATCGATAGGTTTCACAATAGAGTAAAGATCACATTCCTGAATGATCCGGCGCCCCATTGTTTGCTCTAGAAAACACCCACCACCCCCTTTTAGTAGAGATGTAGAGTAATTGGCACTTCTTGTGTGTGCGGGTATGCAAACGGTTAATCTTAGGTTTCCGCAATGTAAATTAACATGAACATGGAGCTTATTAAATAAGGAAATGGACTCGTGACCGCTCCTTTGTCAACAATTTGGCAGATTTTATAATTTGTGCTATGTCGGCCCTCATGTTGGCAAAGGGCGGCACAGTTATTAGTGGAGGCTCTGACCAGCGCTATAGCGACAAATATATCCGTAAATTGTGTAAGATGTAATAGGACCCCTCCTATCATCTGCTGTTTTTATGGGGGGTGCAGGGATACCCCACTATCTGCACCATGGGGATAAGTAATGTTTGATGAGGCCATACTGAATGAGTGTATAGATATGAATACGCTTCATACCGGCAGAGTATATATACTGCTAGTATTAGGCAGTTTTTGGAATAAGTGTGGGGAGGGGGGGGGGGGTATGCGGAGGCGTCTTTTACTAATAGATGAAGGCTTGGAAAAACTTATCTCTAACTCTACTCTCTGTTCTTACAAATGAGGACTTGTCCCGTGCTGATGCCTTGGATTCCGATCAAGATCCTGCTTGTTCTCGGAAGAGGAGCAGAGCCGGCCATAAACTTATCTCCCCAGCTGGAAGCGTGGGATGGGGCCCTCTGCTGCAATGGCTTTCCATAGTCTTGACCTTCATGGCCGCTCAGTGTCTGGCTATTACCAGGAGCCAGATAACGTGGCCCGCTCGTCTCCTTGCCCTCAGCTCCCACACAGTGTGCGCACTCCCTGCCCGTGCCAGCTTATCAGTGCCAGGACTGGGGCTTATCTGCAGTGAGTGGCATCGCCCCCAGCTGCAGATTTTACCTACAGACCTTGCTCCAGAGCGTTGTCAGTACTGACCCATGGTTCTGGCTCCGGGCCTCAGTACTAAGTTTGCAGCAAAGGATGGGATTACTTTTCTACTTGGTGTTTGTCTTCTTTAATACAAATTGGTGTCAGAGGTCAATACGAGAAAACTGGAGGGGGGGATGGAGGAGTCAGGGGCCAGGGGCACTAGCTGTTTATACACCTCCCACCAGCTGCATCAACCATGTCTTACCCCTCGGGCAGGGAGAGGTCAGAGAATGTACCTGTCACAGGGAGATTATCCAGACAAAAGGGAACTTGGCAAAACATAGTTTGTCCCCCAGAGCTGACACTCTAAACCTGTCACTGACCCTCGGGTGATGAGTCAATCATCCAAGAGATGGATATAGAATATACCGCAATGGTATCAATATTGAGATTGGCTCTTGGCGAGGTTTGTCAATGTCAGTGACCCCCCCTTACCCCATAGTTTGGTGTCTGGTCAGTGTCTCCATAGGAGCAGCTGCCATTGTCTGTCCTTGTAGTTGGAATTTAAGCACTTCCATGTTAATGGCCGTCATCCTTGTTAGCGCCCCCTCCCCTCCTCTGTACCGTTTTACCCCCCTCCATCCATGTTATCATTTATAATGGGTGATCTCTGATGTCATGAGCCCCCCCTCGGTGTCCTATAAGATAATGGTTCTCCGGAGCACCCGCCTGGTAGTGTGTTTGTCCAGAGCCCGTGGTTGATGTCTTGGGACGGTTGCCAGGGATGGTGCCCGTTGTTGGGGCGCTTAGTGTGTGGCTTGTATTTGTTTAATACAGGTTTCCCACCCCCTTCGCAATGGAGCGAGACCCTCCAATCCTTTGATGATTTTTTTTTCCCCCCTAGGACAATGCGTCCGTCTCTCTCCAACCATTTCCCACGTCTCGGTATCAGAATGCCTCCTTTTGAGGTTGCGTCGGGCCCTGCTCGAGTCTTGGTGGGGGCCCCCTGCTGCTGGCAGATGCTCCTGGCCCCTCCTCATTTATCCTCTTCCATTGTCCTGGCATCCATTCAGCCCTTCACAATGATTCCCGGCTCGGTCTGGTGTGTAGATTGTTCTTTATATAAATGCAGCCGACAAGCCGGGTCAAGAGTTTCCATTGACCTCTATCAATCAGCGCTGGGAAAGCTGAGTGACTGGAGACGTTGATGGGGGGGTATGCGGCCGGTAACCACATCATCATAGGCCTCTACTACAGGCTTTGAAAAGTTTTCACAAATGTAAAACTTTTTCAAAGCAAAAGTTTTGCATTCTATCTGTTTAACAAAGGTGGAATCACTCAGCTTTCCCAGGCTCCTGATAACTGTTACTATTGCAGAGCCAGTGTAACATTTGCTAGATGTCATGTAGGATCCCTCCTTTTTGTTCGTCCGGTTTCCTCTGTGATTGAGTTTTTAGCTCCCGGCAGGAAACCTGCATTTATTTTAAGGACTTAACCACTTGCAGCTCCCCGGGTGGAGGAGGGGTGGGGGGTGTAATTCTGTCTTTTCCCTCTGATCTGCCCAATCTCCCCCCTCAGCTACATATTGAGAGGATGTGCAGGTATTTACATGGTGACTGACCCTTATTCCTATGAATAGGGGCCAATTGACACCTGTAAATTGTCCGGGGGTGCATGTACATAGAGAAGCTGAAGGTCTATAGACTTTACCGGCCGCGGCTTTACATCTGTTTCCTATTTGCGATTAAACATATTTTACCCCTTTTCCAGCCGTCAGGCTCCTATAAAAGCATAGTAAAATATATGAATTGCATTTACCTGTCTGGGCCGCGCATTATATTCCTGTCATAAAACCCCGGGCTGACTCCTGGAATACCGAGGCGCCCTCACATCTATGTTTTACGACCCCCTGAGCCCACTCTCTGCTGCTGGATTGTTACAAAAACTCCTGTCTGTTTGAGGGAAAGCTGTGTACACCAGGCCCCCGGTGCCTCACTCCATGAGAAGGGCTCAGGTGGAGGAACTGGTTGGACCGGATGACTGGTAGCTGCGCCTTTTTTGAGATGACAGACAGAACCCTTGATCTACTGACCCGATGCGCTGCTGTTCTAGGGAGGTGCAATATTGTTGACTATGCAAAAAAAATATATATTTGGTTTAACATGCATAGGATACTATGCATATAGTTTATACACATCACTGCTGTTATATTATGTTAATAACAATTTTCTTTATAAATTTATATAATTTATTACTTATCCTGTACTGATCCTAAGTTACATCCTGTATTATACTCCAGAGCTGCACTCACTATTCTGCTGGTGCAGTCACTGTGTACATACATGACATTACTTATCCTGTACTGATCTTGATTACATCCCGTATTATACCCCAGAGCTGCACTCACTATTCTGCTGGTGCAGTCACTGTGTACATACATGACATTACTTATCCTGTACTGATCCTGAGTTACATCCTGTATTATACCCCAGAGCTGCACTCACTATTCTGCTGGTGCAGTCACTGTGTACATACATGGCATTACTTATCCTGTACTGATCCTGAGTTACATCCTGTATTATACTCCAGAGCTGCACTCACTATTCTGCTGCTGGTGCAGTCACTGTGTACATACATGACATTACTTATCCTGTACTGATCCTGAGTTACATCCTGTATTATACCCCAGAGCTGCACTCACTATTCTGCTGCTGGTGCAGTCACTGTGTACATACATGACATTACTTATCCTGTACTGATCCTGAGTTACATCCTGTATTATACTCCAGAGCTGCACTCACTATTCTGCTGGTGCAGTCACTGTGTACATACATGACATTACTTATCCTGTACTGATCCTGAGTTACATCCTGTATTATACTCCAGAGCTGCACTCACTATTCTGCTGGTGCAGTCACTGTGTACATACATGACATTACTTATCCTGTACTGATCTTGATTACATCCCGTATTATACCCCAGAGCTGCACTCACTATTCTGCTGGTGCAGTCACTGTGTACATACATGACATTACTTATCCTGTACTGATCCTGAGTTACATCCTGTATTATACTCCAGAGCTGCACTCACTATTCTGCTGCTGGTGCAGTCACTGTGTACATACATGACATTACTTATCCTGTACTGATGCTGAGTTACATCCTGTATTATACTCCAGAGCTGCACTCACTATTCTGCTGCTGGTGCAGTCACTGTGTACATACATGACATTACTTATCCTGTACTGATCCTGAGTTACATCCTGTATTATACTCCAGAGCTGCACTCACTATTCTGCTGCTGGTGCAGTCACTGTGTACATACATGACATTACTTATCCTGTACTGATCCTGAGTTACATCCTGTATTATACCCCAGAGCTGCACTCACTATACTGGGTCACTGTGTACATACATGACATTACATGGTGTAAGCTTCTATGCATCAGTATATTTATCCATTGAAATCTCTTCTCTGCAGCATGTAAACCGGGATTCTTCAAAGCTGATGCCTCCAACAATCCCTGCCAACCGTGCCCGGACCACACTGAACCTTCTTCTGAAGGTGCAACTTCTTGCCCTTGTCAGAATGGCTACTATCGAGCTAATGTGGACCCCATCTCTTCTCCATGCACAAGTAAGTGATAAGGATCTCGCTCTAATATCAGGACACATTGGCTCCTTTATAGACATACAATCTAATTGTTTCATATAATTTAGGTTCCCCATCTGCTCCCCGTGACCTCACAGTTGTCGGCTCTGGGTCCAAGGTAATGCTGCACTGGCTGCCCCCCAGTAATGATGGTGGTCGTGAAGATCTCATCTATGTAGTCACATGTGAACAGTGCTTACCCGACCAAGGCGAATGTCAGCCGTGTGATTACAGCTTACGATACTCTGAAAGTCCACTCCACCTGAGAGCAACCTCCCTGACAGTCAGTGACCTGGAGCCTCACCTCAACTACACTTTTACTGTAGAGGCCCGAAATGGAGTGTCTAGCACCAAATCTGGCCGCAGCTACACAACGCTACGGGTCAGCCTGAACCAGACTGGTGAGTAGCCGCTGAATTTATTGCATTATTTAGAAGAATGTGATGTTAAAGTTGTATGAGGGTGATTTCATTTTGATGTTGCCTTTAGAACCCCCTCGTGTGACTTCTGTGAACTTAGAAGAGAGCAGCAAGAACTCTCTGCGCTTGTCCTGGACTGTCTCTCCTCGCCAGCAAAACCGGATTCTGCGTTACGAAGTGGCGTACAACAAAAAGGTAGCGTGACCTGTACCTCCCATAGAAACCAGCATAGTCCATTTGTGCACCCGTTTGTTATTGACCTTCATGAATTGTGTTGTTTTTTTTCTCAGAATGATGAGAAAAGTTACACTGTCCAGCGATGTGAGGGGAACTCAGTAACACTCTCCAAACTTTCCCCGGGCACAACATACACGATCCGCGTCCAGGCCCAAACCCCCGAAGCTGCAGGGACTTACAGCATGGAGTATGAGTATGAAACCCTCCCTGAAGGTAATTATAACTTTATTTTTTAATGATTACATTATTATGGGTTCATACTGATATTGTACCATTCGCAGCTGAGGCTTTGCTGCAATGGTTTCTATTTTCTTTCATGTAGAAAAAAAACTACTAAACTTTATTAAGCCATTTACATGGACGGATACAACAAACAACAGATCAGAACAGGAGAGAGATTTGGTCCATTTTGTTTATCTCTCAGATAGTTGTCAAAGCTAATAGTTTGTTCCAAACCCTCAGCTGTGTGATTCTGCTTCTAGATGTGAATGAGAGCAACCTGTAGTCTAGGAAATAGTGACAAATCTGGACAAGCCCCGTTCTTATGATTCAGGAGCACAATTGCCCATTCATGATGTTATTTAGGAATAAGGTGCGGATCACGTGTCTCACGTTCCTTTGTTTTTTTCCTTTTTTAATTGCAGAGCCAGAAGGTGCGAACCAGACGGCCATTATCGCAGGAGCCGCCACCGGCGTCGTTATCATCGTCATGGTCATCATATTTGTGATTCTTCTGCATCGCAGGTAAGAAGTGTGCGCACTCCTCTCCGCTCCATCGTGTTTCTTTCTTCCAATCCAATCCATGTAGTGACCTCTAATTCTCTTCATATTCCAGCAGAAGAAATGGTCGCAGTCGCCAATCTCCTGAAGACGTCTATTTCTCCAAATCTGGTAAGTGGCAAGGTTTCTTTTTTTTTTTTTAAAGTTAACAAATCTTCACCTTCTGTCCTGCTTTTCCTCATATTCCATGTTCTTTATTTCTCCACAGAACAACTAAAACCTCTCAAGACCTATGTAGACCCTCACACATATGAAGACCCCAACAAAGCTGTGCTTAAGTTCACCACCGAGATCTCTCCTAATGTCGTCACCCGGCAAAAAGTCATTGGAGCAGGTCAGTCCAGCACAATGGTGCCTGCAGCTCTGGATGTGACTGGAGCAGAATTCAATATAAAGATTCTGCCTATGTGAGGCAGTGAATCCTTTCCTGCACATAGCATACTCTTTTTTTTGAGCTGTTGAGCTGGTATTAATTTATGTGATTTTTTTTTTCTTGCAGGGGAATTTGGAGAGGTTTATAAAGGAATTCTCAAGAAGTCTGGAAAGGAGATTCCTGTGGCTATAAAAACCCTGAAAGCAGGTTATACAGAGAAGCAGCGCATAGATTTCCTGAGCGAAGCCAGCATCATGGGGCAGTTCTGTCACCACAATATCATCCGCCTCGAAGGAGTTGTGTCCAAATGTAAGAAGATTTCACATTAATATATTCATTTTGGTTTCTCTTTGTTGCTTGTTGGATTTTTTCTGAATCAAATATTTTCTCCCTACAGATAAACCCATGATGATCATCACCGAGCACATGGAAAACGGAGCACTGGACAAGTTTCTTAAGGTAAGAAGCAATGGATGACGTACGTTGGTGTAGAACGTCCATAGTATGAAGCCCACCTGTTTAATATTGTGTTTAGATCTTATCCAGTATAATAGTGACATTGACAGGTAACGCTTGTATAGACCTAAATAATGAAATTGAACATTTGCTTCCTTCAGGATAATGATGGGGAGTTTAACGCCATCCAGTTGGTGGGCATGCTGCGGGGAATCGCTGCTGGCATGAAATACCTTTCAGAGATGAACTATGTCCATCGGGACCTGGCGGCTCGAAACATCCTAGTGAACAGCCAACTGGTTTGCAAGGTCTCTGACTTTGGCCTGTCACGAGTCTTGGAAGATGATCCCGAGGCCACCTATACAACCAGCGTGAGTATTTAGCATACAAAGGCAATATCCAGTCTGATTAGGGGATAAGAGTGTGGAGAATGAGAGTTTGAAGTGTCCCGGTGGGGAAATTCCATCTGGACGATTTGTCCAGATTTAAATCAAATCCTGAATGTTGTAACCCACCATTAATCCTGTAGTAGGTGCATTACAAGCTTTGTAGTCCATGCAGCTGATCCTTTAAGTAAACATGTGTATACTTTGGACTCTCCCAGGATTAGGATGAAGCTTGTCTTAGGATCAGTGTGTGTTTTTCTAGGGTGGAGACTTTTAAGAGGACAATTCATTGCTTGGTCATGGGGATGTAGCTTGGAGATGTCACCTGAGATTCACCTTGCTCTTCTCTAATAGGGTGGCAAGATCCCAATCCGCTGGACGGCTCCTGAAGCCATCTCCTACAGGAAGTTTACATCCGCCAGTGATGTTTGGAGCTACGGTATCGTCATGTGGGAAGTGATGTCTTACGGTGAAAGGCCATACTGGGAGATGTCCAACCAGGAGGTAGGCAGAGTCCTTAAAACTTGATCTTATAGAATATAGGTTTCATATAGACGTGTTGGCTCATGTTTTTCGCCATCTCTCTTTTCCACAGGTCATGAAGGCTATAAATGAAGGATTTCGTCTTCCAGCCCCTATGGACTGTCCATCTGCTATTTATCAGCTGATGATGCAATGCTGGCAGCAAGAACGAAACCGTCGGCCCAAGTTCCCAGATATAGTCAGCATTCTGGACAAGCTTATCCGAGCCCCCGACTCCCTGAAGACATTAGCTGACTTTGACCCAAGGTAAATACAACTACTGCTCAGCCCAGCAGAAGCAATGCATGAGTCCTATTGTCACAGTGAGTGTAATCCCAGCCTGTGCCATTTCTCCATAGGATCTCCATCCGTCTGCCCAGCACCAGTGGCTCTGAGGGCATGCCCTTCCGAAGCATCGCCGAGTGGTTAGAGTCCATCAAGATGCAGCAATACACCGAATGTTTTATGTCCTCACAGTACAACACCATGGACAAAATCATCCTGATGCACCAAGAGTAAGTGACCCCATCCGCAACATCCCTCAATATGATACAGATAGAAAACAGTGATCCATTGTTACATACTCTCTGTAAGATTTATTAGATCAGGACAGGTAAAAGAAATATGTCATTTAACCCCTTCCTATTTGTTTGTTTTTTTTGTTTCTATAGTGATATCAAACAGCTGGGTATCCGCCTCCCGGGTCACCAGAAACGCATCGCCTTCAGCATCCTGGGCTTGAAAGAACAGGCCAGTCAAATGGGTATCCCCATCTAAGTGTTCGCCGCTCAGACATGCTAAGAACTGGTGAAGTTTGTGAACATGTTGGAGCGTGATCCTCCTTACTGCAGAGAGCTGCAGGGGCCCGGACATGGTGCAAGAATAGGAGCTACATGTGCAGCTCAGGCGGCCTCTCTGATCTTTTTTGGTTCGTGCGTTTGCCCTGTGGTGCTGTTTTGCAGATTGATACGGGGGCACACCATGTCTTGGGTCCCATTGTCATGCTGACCCCTAACTCCAGGATCTCCCCTGTGGTGGCTGACCCTGCTGAATGTCCACAGCTCCAGGGACTGCAGACTTTATTGAATATGAGAGCACTTTCCCATATTGTTCTATAAATATATATTTACACTCTTGTTGGATAATTCTAATGCTGGGCAGACTCCACCGCGGCCCCTTCTGTTCCCCCTCCCAATCTGGAATATTACACCGGACACCCCTTTGGGCATTGCTGGTTGGCATAAGTGAATTTACATTACAAAGAGGAGCAATGGATTTTTTTCACGGTACGAGCCGGGGGCCACATTTCAGGACCACAGATGTGATATTGGCTGCCAGTTTGCAGTGTGTGCTCAGTCCCAGGATACTCAGAAGACTAATCAGGGCTTGTTAATTTTACCTCCATCCATTTCCTCATAAAGACTGCAGATGCCGATGTTAATGCTCCTTGCTCCACTCTCCCCGGATCCTGATCACACGGCTGCTCCTTCCTAATATTGTGCAGGAAATTGCAGAGCGTTTTATTGAGCTGATCCTGCCTGGAGCGCAGCACAAGTGCCATCTTTACGGCCTCTCTGCTGTGAACCGGTCCTGACATAAGTCTGGGGTGATGGCGTGCAGCGAGGGGGGGGGAGGCGCTGTCTCCTCCCGCCCGCCTCTAGAAGTGCCTCCTGATTTATTATTTGTTTTCTAACTTATTCTTATGTGCCTTTTTGTACCCCCATCTCTCCTCTCTCCAGTATTAATGCTGTACAGTTGTCTCATAATTATTTATTTTTTTATATTTATTGATAGGTATTCTGAATGCTGGTTATAAGTTTTTCTCAGAAATAAACCTGCACAATAGTTTTTCAAAAACATCACGCCGTCTTGTGTTTTATTTGTCAATTTGCATAAAGCAAAGGAATGATGGAGACCGCCTTTGCTCCGGTGTATGGAGGATGTACATTACAGATTATTCTTCCATGGTGTATAGGTGAAAGGTTATGGGTTGCGTATCCTGACCTCTTTATCGTATTTGGGTTCAACTTTGAGCTTAGAGACCAGTTTTAATTGATAAAAATAGTTGTCAAATTGTACATCTGCTGCAGATTCTAAGGTTGAAATTTAACCCTTGCAATATGGACCTGTGCCGGCCACCGCAGAAACCAGAAATTATAAGCCAGGTCCACTGCATTCACATGTTAAGTTTACATTGCATTGACATAGCGTCCTAAATTGTGATTATGTCGAGTTAATGCTGTGTTTACATCATGCTAACATCCTGTTTATGTAAACTTGATGTTAACAAGCTTTAAACGCCTGGCAATGTAAACGCACCATGTTAACGCAGCCTTAGGAAGCAAAACAGAACTCACCATGTGTCATATAAAATCGAATTCATTACATGCCTCAGATAAAGGCTTATATACAGTCAGCTGAACCGTTGTATCAAATGTTAAGCTTTGATACATCCAATTTGAACTTGCCGTACGTACTTACCACAGATACACACAGTTGCAGTTTGCTTTACAACATGCTGCGACTCAGTTCTCTCCTGATACTTCTAGTCCTCCCACTGCCTGGTATCCCAAAGACAATCGCATCTTTATGTGTGGGGCGGATGTGGTCAGATAATACGTGGGAAACAGATGTCATTAATGGAACTGGAGATCCTAAATGACAATCAGAGCCCGGAGGTCATGGAATAAGGAAGTGGCCTTTTAACTCCTTGTTATTTTAGGCTTTCTTAAACATGATGTGAGAGTTCATAGGGAGTTTACTCAGCTGGATACAGAACGATCGGTCTTTGTTGCAACATCTTCAGCCGCATATCTTACACGCCAACTCCTATTAAATCATAGAGGTGGCCCTGTCATACCAGGCACAGGTGCAAGCGGGTGAACGTCCCGGAATGAACTGAACACGGATACATTTGCTTTGTAGTTGGACATCCCCTTTCAGGGTATAGTGAGACGGCTTAAAAATTACCCCCCACAATTCCATTATATGAATAATGATATAAACAATAAGGTCTACTTCATCCGCTAGATCTGTTAGCTGTCATTGAATATGAACATAGCTGTTCACATATTTAATCGGTGACCCTGTGATCTGCTTGATCACAACAAGGATTCGGGTCTGCCGGGATTCACTAAGGTCATGCACCCGATATCCAGCACGTGTCGCTGCTGCGCCGAGGTCTGTCAGAGTTCACCTTCTTCTTCCCGGTGCATGTGAGTGCTTGATCTTGCGACACAATTTTTTTTTTTTAAATTCCGCGGTTTGTCCGAATCCGTCGGGTTGTCTGACGGCCATGCCCCCTGATTTCTGTTGCATGCAAGCCGGTGCGGATGTGCCACAATCCGATCACATGGGCCAAAATCCGGGGCGATTCAGCGCAAAACTGAAAAATCGGGAAAACCCAACGGAATCGCGGCCGCAGGACCCTTAGTAAATGTGCCCTTGTGTGTTCAACCACTCTCACAATAATTTATCTGATTTGCAGAAGAACTGATGAAGAAACTGAGGTGTGAACTGATCCTTAGGCTTGCATGTCCTCATCCCTGTAAAAAGCTCCAGGATCTTCAGTTGAGCCACAAAAGAATTTCCTTAATCATAAACCTGAGGCAACTCGTGTGACCTGTGACATTCCTTGGTGACATTGGCTCGTGGTCCCTGATTATCATGTGCAGTGGACGGTGCAGTTTCTCATCAAGCATCCCGTCCAGCGATGGAGTCTGGAATGTCCGGATAAGGATACTGGGAAGACTTCTGCCTCCTGATGTTAAAATCAGTGATGAATTATAATTATGGTTCCTTTTATCCTAACAAACCGCTGCGGTCCGAGCCAACGTGGCCCAGAATGCCAGGAATGTGCTGACAGTGCGGGATAACCCTGTGCCGAGTTGGAGGGGAGGGTGGGGGGGTCCTCATCCTGGGCAGATCAGGACTTCATTAGATTGGATGATCATAAATGGGCGCAGGGCACAGTGACTCACGCTCGTATAAGTTAATGTGTCCGGGTAATTGAGTGACTATAAACTGATATCAGTTTCGGAATGTGGCTGATAACAGAGAGCAGAGGCTGAAGTATTTTCACTCTGGCGCCTCTTAGGTGAAAACTCTAGAGTGAGCATTCTCCAGAGGTCGGATGTTTCTGATCCGCTCCGGCTATAATCTGATTATAGATCATTTCCTGACTACTGCAGCACTTAGTCTACTCCACCTGCATGCCAGGGCTCATGCCAGACAGATGCTAAGGAGGTATGACCTGCGCCCTGGTACAAGGCACCCACATAACCCTTATCTCTCCTCCACTGACACAAGACTCACGACCTGCACCCTAGTACGGAGAGCACGCCATAGGGGGACATAAGTCTGGGCTCAGGAGCTGACACTCATGCTGGTTACAACTGCCCCATGTAGCAGTCAGAAGGAAACCCCATCTCTGAGTACATGAAGGAGACCTCATTGTGGGGTAATTACAGGATAGAGAATCTGCAGCTTCCTGACACAAACACAAGGAATGTAAATTACAAGACAGACTCTTTCTTCTGATCTCAGCAGCCAACGTCCAGCCCACAGGCACCCCAGGGCGATGGGGGACGTGCGGCCGCTAACATGACTGCATGCAGGGAATAAGACAGGTAAAAGAGTAATCAGAGTATATAAGGGGCCCATCTCTACACAAAGATCCACACTTACCTGGCCTCAAATTATATTTTCACATTCAATTAATGTGCTGTACAAAAACACATAAACAAAACCACACCCACTTTAAGAGTCAAAAAGTTTTCTTAAAACAAACTTAAAAGTATCAAAAACTTTTGGTTTGGGATTTTCTTTTTGATTTGAAAATTATGGAATTGCAGGGTTTTAGAAATCCCACATGACTGTCTGTATTAGCCCCGTACTACCGTATGACATCACTATGTGTATTATCTCTGTACTGTGACATCACTGTGTGTATTATCCCTGTACTGTGACATCACTGTGTGAATAAGCCCTCTGTGGCTGTAAGGGTACCAATTCTGCTCTGGCCATCATATTCCATCACGGTTTACAGATTGTGAGGGATGTAACAGGATGTAACAAAAAGAGTGAGATGGTGAAAAATGAAAAATATACATGTCAAATATTCTTAAAAACTCTGCAAAGATAACAAACTCAGCCCCTTAGTTATGGTGAGCAATTTAAAAATCTTAAATGGAATCCCCATTTTTTTTTATTGCAGATTGGGTTTTCCCAGGAAAAATTACATCGATTAAATTAAATTTCAATTAATACTCGTCAGATTCAAAATATGAAATTATACGTATGCAATATTTTTAAAAATCTATCCAATGTTACCAAATGCGAGCACTAAAAGAAAATCTACCATCAAAATCCATCATGATAAACCAGGTACATTTACTCACAGATACAGGCACTATTACTGTGTGGTAATCTTCTTTAGAAATTATGCTAAAGAACCTTAATGAACCAGGGATTGAAAAATGCAGGGTCAACTTTAGTATCATTGGATAGATTTTTTTTAGAAACATTTTTTTTCCAATTCAATGTGTATTTCTTGAGATTTCTCCACTTTCTATCTGTCAATGAAAATGACTTGAATTGTAGATTGAATCAATGTTGTTTTTCCTTAGGAATCCGAATCTGCAAGTAGAAATGGGGATTTCCATTTAAGATTTTAAAGTTGCTCCCCGCCCGACCCCCAGAGGCCAGAGTTTGGTAGATTGGATACATTTTTGAAAAATATTTGACACGTCTATTTTTAGTTTTTTGATCCGGTATTGCTAGATATTCCGCCATCCTGACCTTTTTTTGTCACACTCGGTACAAATAAAATAAGACATAGTCATGTGACACAATAAGAGTCGGGGCTCTGCTCACAAGAGCTTACAATCAATGAGGTGAAAGATTCTAATTTAAATTATAATTGGTATTTGGCTCTGGGTTACTAAAAACCAAGGTCATATATCTGTACATGTGAAACGTGAGGGCGAGTACTGCGCCACCACCTGCATCTCACAGGCGGACACCCCCGACCACAGCGCTCAGGTCCAGCCATGACCTTCCTGCATTCCTAGATCCTTCCCCTATCAGAGCCTCGTCGTGTCTAAACAGGTCCTTGAGAAGGTTTGGACAAGTTGTCAAGAACATTTCCCCCTCACATAGACGCATATGGGCACCAGACCTGACGAGCAACTCTTCATTAACTCATGACTTACCAGCTCGTACATCCTGTCACTCATAGTCACATGTGTCACGGATGGATTAGGGTTATTCATCTTACAATGGCAGTAAAGATGGCAGGAACTGCATCAAGTGTGTACATTACTATGTTACGAATCACTTTGTTGTATTTGCACGTTATATCTGTGCTGCCTTGGGTATACTGTATCTCGGGATGGGCATTGGTAGTATACATGGCAGAAGGTGGTGCCCGCTATGTATAGATCACTGAAAGGAATGTGACCAGAAAATTAGAGGACACAGCATTCATACCAGTGACTGCCAGACATTCCTGATCGGACCATAAAGAAGACCACACCAATATTCGCTGAGTGACAGTCACTCAATGGGACCAGCTGCAAAGACCACCAGCCAAAACAGAGAGACACCCATATGACTTTCGACTTTTTGGGATTCCTAAATGACAAATCTATTCAGTGACTTGGGGATTTAGAATTGGCACCTGTAAAATACCAGCTATGACAACGAGTAACACAGCAATAGCTTCAAGGGGTTTATCAGGAATCCCACTGCAAGGGGGCAGAGGGCAAGGGGGCAAAAACTAGTCTACAGGGCTTACTCTGCTTTGGGTACCTTCCCATGTGGCGTTTTCCTCGCATTTTTAAACGCATCCAAAAGCAAGTGGGAGGGCGGTTTGCCTGAAACGCATGCTTTTCCAATGAAACACGTGTGCGTTTTGGTCAAACCCCCTCCCACTTTCGTTTTGGATGCGTTTAAAAACGCAAGAATAACGCCATGTCGGAAGGCGTCCTTTGCGGTGGTCTTGCATTCTTCCATACAGCCAGCATGTAATAACATCACTTCCACTTCTGAAGCCCCCTCCTTATAATGCCCTCTTTTCTGTAGCACCCTAGTTATATTACCCCCACCTCTATAGCTCCAGATATAGCTATCCTTACTTTTCCCCTAGAAGACTGGCGGGGCAGACCCCACAATCATGGTCTGTCCCACTCAATCCAGACCCCATAAGTTGTCTCTTCCCATACTATGTAAAAAACACAATGGGGGTCTTGTTACAGATTTTGCATTTGGGCCTAGAAGCTTCAGGTTGTTCCTATGTGATTGACAATATCCCTTTAAGAGGCTGCATCAATCTGTGTATTTCTGCTGCCTGCTCTCCCATCCAAGGCCCCTGAATCTTCTGGCCACAAAATGCAGGCTTCCAAGGAGATTTAAAAAAACGTAAATTGTCAGGAGGAGAAAGTTTTGCCTGCGAGAAATGACAAAGAATTGAATATAATCCTGTCACTCATTGGACCCAGAGCGGTGATTAGGGCTCATTTCTGGAAAGTAGAACCCGAAACAAACTGCAATTAGCTCAAAAATGACCCAATGTAGATAAAACCGGCTCCATACTCCGACCCCCACCCGCTCGCACCGCACACAATTACTGGTAACAGAAGCTATCTCTTTGTACTTCAGGAATTTAAACTCTGATCTGAGCCAAAAACATGGGGCCCCGTCACCATGAGAGCGCAAGGGATGAGCTGGTAAAGCTCTAATGACATGTTCTGTCCTCTGAAATCACAAGTATACAGATCAGCACATTCCTCTCCTTAAATACTCTGTACTGCTGGAGGACCCTGCTGCTGATCTCTGCCTGTAGAACTACAAGTGGAACAATGTCTGTAGGATTGGGAGACATGGGCACTGTCTGTGTCACATGCTAGGGGGCACTCTCTTCCCTCACTACATGATGTCAAGTCAACCCTTGAATTCCTCTGCTTTTTTCATGTGTACAGGGTGAGTTCACATACCACTTGATGACAAGAGTCAGATCTATAGTGATACCAGAGTGCTACCAAGCCCTATAGAGGATCCATAGCTGTACCAGGACCTAGAGGGAACCCATAGCTGTACCAGGACCTAGTGGAAGCCCATAGCTGTACCAGGCCCTAGAGGAAGCCCATAGCTGTACCAGGCCCTAGAGGAAGCCCATAGCTGTACCAGGCCCTAGAGGAAGCCCATAGCTGTACCAGGCCCTAGAGGAAGCCCATAGCTGTCCCAGGCCCTAGAGGAAGCCCATAGCTGTACCAGGCCCTATAGGAAGCCCATAGCTGTACCAGGCCCTAGAGGAAGCCCATAGCTGTACCAGGCCCTAGAGCAGTGGTGGCGAACCTATGGCACGGGTGCCAGAGGCGGCACTCAGAGCCCTTTCTGTGGGCACCCGGGCCATCGCCGCAGCACACCAGACAGGACTCAAAGAATCTTCCTGCAGTTCCAAGCAACTTAAAAGATGCTGCTTCCAGTTATATTTTAATACTTACTTCACTACTTGGGACTGTAGGAAGAGGGAGAATGAATAAACAGAGCTGAATTACCTATGTAGGACCTCCTGCTGGCCCCACGATTCTCTGTGTACAGAGGGACACTGGAAAGAAGCTAAAATTATGCATATTTTCCATCTCTCTACTGTGTTTCTGTCCTCAGAAGGCCAATATGATTGTTGAAGAACAGGGAGCAATAAGTTACGGCTTTCATTTTTGGTTGGCACCTCGCAATAAATAATGGGTTTTTGGGTTACGTTTTGGGCACTCGGCCGCTAAATGGTTCGCCATCACTGCCCTAGAGGAAGCCCATAGCTGTCCCAGGCCCTAGAGGAAGCCCATAGCTGTCCCAGGCCCTAGAGGAAGCCCATAGCTGTACCAGGCCCTAGAGGAAGCCCATAGCTGTACCAGGCCCTAGAGGAAGCCCATAGCTGTACCAGGCCCTAGAGGAAGCCCATAGCTGTACCAGGCCCTAGAGGAAGCCCATAGCTGTACCAGGCCCTAGAGGAAGCCCATAGCTGTACCAGGCCCTAGAGGAAGCCCATAGCTGTACCAGGCCCTAGAGGAAGCCCATAGCTGTACCAGGCCCTAGAGGAAGCCCATAGCTGTACCAGGCCCTAGAGGAAGCCCATAGCTGTCCCAGGCCCTAGAGGAAGCCCATAGCTGTCCCAGGCCCTAGAGGAAGCCCATAGCTGTCCCTGGCCCTAGAGGAAGCCCATAGCTGTCCCAGGCCCTAGAGGAAGCCCATAGCTGTCCCAGGCCCAAGAGAAAGCCCATAGCTGTACCAGGCCCTAGAGGAAGCCCATAGCTGTACCAGGCACGAAAGGTAGCCTATAGATGTACCAGGCCATAGAGATGTCCATAGCTGTACCAGGCCAAAAGGAGGACGTGTAGCCCTAGGAGGGGCCCATACCTGTACTAAGTCCTAGAGGGGACCATAACTGTACCGGGTCCTAGAGGGGACCATAGCTGTACCGGGTCCTAGAGGGAGCCTTTAGTTTAACAAGGCTCTAAAGAGGTCCATATCAGGACCAAAAGGAGAGCTTGTGGATGTACCAATACCTAGAAGGGGCCCATACCTATACCAAGTCCTCGAAGTAACAAAAGCTGTACCAGGTACTGGAGGCAGCCAATAGCTGTACAGGCTCTCAGAGGGAGCCCTTAGTTATTGAAGGCCCTAGAGAAGACCTTAGTCTTCCTAGGCCATACAGGGACACAGAGTTATACCAGAAAGTGCCCATATCTGTACCAGGCCCTGGAAGGGACCTTTAGCTGTACCAGGTCCTCAAAGGGGGCCCATAGCTGTGCTAGTCCATAGAGGGGCTCATAGCTATACCAGACTCAAGGGGGCAGGGGGGCTTAGATTATCCAGGCCCTAAAAGAAGACTTTAGTTTTACTAGGTCCTAGAGGTAACCCATAGCTACACTAGGCCCTAGAGGTAACCCATAGCTGTACCAGGCCCTAGAAAAAGTACATAGATGTACCAAGCACTAAAGGGAGCCTATTTTGTACCAGGCCCTGGAGAGGTCTATAGCGGAACCAGGCCCAAAAGGAGGACCTGTTGCTGTACCAGCTACTAGAATAGGTCCATACTTGCACCAGGTAAAAGAGACAACCCATAGCTGTACAAGCCCCTACAGGGAGCTGATGGCTATAGAAGGCCCTATAAGAAGTCCTTAGTCTTACTTGGCCCTACAGGGATCCCAGAGTTGTACCAGAAAGTGCCCATAGCTGTACCAGGCCCCAGAGGGAACTCATAGCTGTACCTGTAGATGGGCTTGAAGCTGTACCAGGGCCTAGAAAACAACCTGTAGGTCATAAAAGGCACCTATAGTTGTACCAGGCCCTAAACAGGGCACATAGCTGTACCAGACTCTCAAGGGAACCCATAGCTGTAGCAGGCCCTAGAACGTGCCCATAGCTGTAGCAGGCCCTAGGAACCACATAGCTGGTATTTGTTTTTTTTTGTATGGGAAAGAGACACCTCATTGGCCCCTCAAGGTTTTTGGGCACCCTCAAATTATGCCCCTGCATTCTTTATAGCATCTACATGCACAAAACCCTATCTCTCTGCAGTCGCATGATCTGCCCTTTCATTACTAAGAGCCGTACTTCAGAGAGCCGTGCACATGAGGGGAACGTTCACACACCACTCCTCCCTCCAAAGAAAACAGGAACGCAAAACCGCAGACACGGGGATAGATAGAGCATGCATCGGTACCGCCACTGTGCTGACATTGGCATCTATGGGGACTTACATGCGGCCGCATGATGGCCTAAGTATGCCAACCAACTCATTATTTCTGTGTAAACCTGCAAATCCTAATCAAACTACAATTACCCCTTTCCACCTGTGCTGGATGATAATTCCCATCTGTCACTGTCCCTTCTGAGCTCATCCTAATATCCAATAATGAAGTAAAATAGCAACTCTCATTATCTAAGGATATCCAAAGATAATGACCCCTCTCAGGACCGGAAATGGACAGCAGGATCTAGCTCGGAAATGTCTACTGAAACTGGAGAAGTCTAGGGCCGACACTGAGGACAGTGACAAATTTGGTTGGTGAAAGATATACCTGAGGACCTGCCTGCTGGATATGAAGCCTGTACCGACACATCAGAGCCAAACATGACAGATCCACGTGATGACTTACAGCACTGAAGAAAGTGAAAAACCGCACGTATACCTGACCCTATAGGGGTCCTGTATATAAGGTATATACTGCCCACCAGCTAAACAGTTGTTTTTTAGCCTATAATGAGCGATATTTCCAATAAAACTGTGTATAAAAGCCTGTCATATTTGATACTGTTTACTTGAATGTGTACCTAAACTTATTGGGGTGTTATTTATCATTGACTATTTTGGGGCAAAAAAGTGGCAAATAAAATTCAGCTTCTTTTATGATTTTTTGGAATTAAAAAAAATTCAAGGACCTTTTCCCGCCACTCAAAAATACTGGATTAAACATGCATTTTTCGGACTATAAGGCGAACCGGAGTATAAGGCGCACCATCAATAAATGCCTGCTAAAACGTTTAGGTTCATATATAAGGCGCACCGGATTATAAGGCGCACCTGATTATTAGGGTGAATGACCAGCAGGTGGCAGACCTGTGAACAGTTCAAGGCAGCTGTTGTCTGTAAGTACGATTCATATGTAAGGCGCACCGGATTATAAGGCACACCTTTGATTTCTGAGAAAATCAAAGGATTTTTTGTGTGCCTTACAGTCCGAAAAATTCGGTAATAACCACTGCAAGAGCAACACCATATAGAGCCAGATTTATGACTTGTGATTTTTTTAAAAATAATCTGAAAAAAAAATGCATTGAATGCATGAATCCGAAAAGCAGTGGAGTTCTGAAAACAGACATAGAACTATCCCAAGAAGTCTAATGATAAATCTTTCCCATTGTGCGTGTAGAATGTCAGAATCAGAACCTCAGAGATATCATATCATTTGTAAGCTGTCGTATCTAAGCCTGATATATGTCATACTGCCCGCTTAGCTGCTGCATCTAAACCTGTGATACTGTGAGACATCATTCATTCTGGACACTAAGTTGCAAGATCACAAGCATTTCTCAGTATGTGGTCCTGTTGATCTATAATATTTCTGTGTAGTTATGCGGGGGTCTTGCCCTGTAATGTTGGGAATGGGGGGGCACCACTACTGATAAAACACTTTCTTTAGGCCCATTGTTTACAATTCTGGAAGAGATTTGTGGAGAAGCAGCAGCTCATATATAATCATGAAGGGAGGGGATCACATCTGGAGCAGGAATGTGCACTTCTCTGCTATGGATTTACAGGCGTGAGACATGTTTGCCCTGCATGATCCATGTATGACGGATACCAGGAGCAGATGTAGTGGGGTGATTGGTAGCACCTCATCATCTCTGTCCTCACACTCTATTATATGAGGTTGCTGTTGTTGGATCCCATCTCTGCATTATATGACTGGATTATAGCACCTTTAGAAGTCTATGGATCTTACCGCTCCTGCAAACTCTATATGTCACCTTCTATATCAACCCAACAGCTAAATATGGTGGAATTTCCTAGTGGGCATCATATTTTGGAGGGGTACAGGCTAGCTGATGCTATATGAAGGCAAAAGGGTTGTGTTTGGTTTTGTATGACAGGACGGATATCAGTCTGGGGCATTGGCGGAATTGTTTAGATGCGGAATAAGGGTTGTAAACTTTTGCCATACATCTGATATAGACATTACCCATTCATAACCATCCTGTGCCTATTAGTGTGTAAAAGGATCCCACAAACTGAGATTTTTAGGTGCCGCAGTGTAAGCCCCTTCTTTTCCGTGCCAATTACAAGGTGCAGATGGTTCCTCCAGGTGCGGCTGCACCCAGAGCTCTGATCCCAGCCAAAATCTACTAATACCCCTAAGACCCCTCCACGAGGGGGTTTCACTGAAGAGCTGACTGTGCCATCTACTGGCCACTTTGATTATTATCAACTGCAGGATTCCATGACTGAGCGGGTTCCCATGGAGGAGAAAGTTAGTGATGTGAAGAGAGCGCCAGGGACTATGCCCTGACAAGTCCAACAATCCAGGCTGCAGGATTTATATGCGCTGGCACGTCTGCAGATCAATGGTGGGTGGTGGGGACTACGCACAGGAACATAGGGTGCCCCACTAACGACCTGATCGTAATCCAGGTTAATTGGCAGTAATTGCCAGAGCTGACACTGCCTGGCGGGTGAACACAGATAGAAATAGAATGAGTCAGACCTAAAAGCATTCATGATCCTACTTCATTACAATTTTTTACATGAGGAGTGGATTTATAAAACTTGTTTCTTGGCAGTAGAAATCTGGTATACAGGGTACAAGCCAAGGGTACAGGGGTCTGGGCTAAACAGTAAAAGTAAGAAAGGATTATCACCACTAGACATCAGAGGAGGTGTCGTATTATCCACTTGGCTGGAACCTAGAAACTTCTCCTATGTGTTGGACTCAATGCCCTGGGTCTACAGGCATAATGGGCCCTACACACTGTCTGTATGGGGCCCATATGTCTGATGGTGGTAGATGAAACCCTCACAGTATAAAAGTGCCCACATCGAAATATAGGAAATATAGTGGCCCTCAGAAAATATAGTCTCCCCTCACACAGCGGTATGCCTCTTTTATGGAGTATGGATACATTTATCGAATAGGACCCAACTCTGTAGACGCAGACGGGTGATATTACTGCCACTATATAGTGAAGGGGTGGGGGGTTTGGCACATTAAGAGTATAAAAGTGTGGAGCACAATACAAGGGTAGAATATACAGTTCTATATTAGTGAGACATTATACAGTATGGATGTCATTAGATAGGAGCATTATACTATGTGTGGCGGCAGGAGTGGGGTATTACATGGAAATTGGCTCAAAAAGGGGTATTGTATAATACGAGGACCACAGGAGGGGCCTTATACAATGTTGGGGGCACAAGAGGAAGGTGTAGTGACCATTTGTAGAGGGTGTTATAAAGTGTGTGGGCAACAGAAGTGGGGAAATGATACATTGTGGAACCTCAGGGCACGGCATTATTCAATGTGGGGTCACATTTATGCCTAAATTACAAACATATGTACTGGATAAACTTGGTGGCAAAAAGATGCAAAGAGACCTCATACGGTATACTTCTCCCTACTCCACCGTTGCATTAAAATGTATTGGCACTTTTGAGGATGTCTATGTGGGGCCCTGCTTATCTCCTAATACTCCTGTGTTAGGCTAATGGTGCTGTTTTAAAACACAGTCTTAAACTATACATGGTCTACTCTAGGCTATGCTCCATGGGCAATTAGCCACATTTCCTTCTCATTTGGCCCAGGAGCCTAATGCCCCAACTAAGTCCTCACAACGCCATCTGCAGGAAACCAGTGAAATGGCAGACATCCTTTTCTGATCTTGCTGGCCAAGAAGTATTGCTTCATTAGCCGGGGAGACAGGAGTTTGCCAACTCTCCCACTAGCCCAGGAGGTTTGCCCTAATTTTTGGGAGCCCTAATTACTGAAGAGCTTGCAAGTATATGAGAAGACCATGGCAGACAGTGGTGCACATTTACTTACCCGGTCTCTCGGAGTTCCCGAAAGTGCGTTGTGCGCCCGATTTCCCGCATGTGTCGCTTCCCCGCTCAGGTCTGCCAGAGTTCACCATCTTCTTCCTGGTGCTTGGCTTGCGACACAATTTTGAAGTAAAAACCGGCGGTTTGTCTGAATCTGTCGGATCTTCCGACGGCCCACCCCCTGATTTCTGTCACATGAAAGCCAGCGCGATTGCACCAAAATCCGATCGCATGCGCAAAAAAACCCTTTTAAATCCCTGTCCCAGCAGCGCAAAATGGAAATCATTGGGATGTCCGACAAAAGTGCGGTCCGCTGGGCCCTTAGTAAATGTGCCCCAGTATCACACATGATATGATTAGGTTTCAGTATACAAGATTCGAGGGATCAAAGTCTGGAGGTAAAAACCTTGAAGCCTCCCTCCATGTTTGTTGCTTCTCATCACTTTCTATTTTTTAAAGTGTGAAAGCAAAATGTGACGGTCATGACACCTCTGTCTCCATCGCAACCGACTTGTGAACCCCCAGCAGAACCAGCCATGAAACATGTGAGGAGTAACACATGGCTCACACCAAGACCTTAATAGAAAACCTCTGTAATCCTACAGAAATCATGAATAGGGGAGGACGAGGAGTAGGGTTGAATTATAGGGAGTAACTTTCTAAACTGTGGCATTGGATGAAATGTTTTAATTTTTCCATGTATTTGCATATTTTTTTCCCCAGAATTCATAGTGTAACAAGCATGGCCTACAGGTGTCCATACACCTGCAAATGGTCTCCATTAGGTGACATATCTCCCCCACATCCATTCTGGCCACTTTTAGCAAAAACAGATTGAACATTAACAAACAAAAGCAAAAGACTAAGTAATTTCTAATTTAGAGGGCCACAGTTCTTCAGGATGAGGCGAGTCCTGGTACAGCAGGGGAAAGGCTAAGTAAGAAAAAAATGTGAGGTTTAGGCTGGTAAAATGACCCCTGACCTCCAGGGATAGGTACAAAGCAGCCATGTAATGCAGCCTCCCATTGTATAGAGAATATTTACAGAGCAAGGAGTAAAATGTCGATATTACGTGTTCAGGGACAATACAATCAGTGCGGTCCTTATCTCATCTCCATGACAACCGGATGACAAAATTAAGGTCCACTCCCCGACCACAAATACCCATGCTCCAACCCAATAATGACTCCCACATACTGTACTGATCATAGACACATCAAAAGCGTTCTCACAAAAAAAGGATTATACACTGTGTACACACCAGAGCTAACTGCATAGAGAGAGAGCAATGTTCTGCAGGTCAGCGATGGAATAATCTGCAGAACATATAACTGTGCATCTTTCAGAATGTACAAGGGATAACGCAATGTTCTGCATATCTCTTGAGAGGTAAATGGTGTAATAATCTGCAGAATATATATCACTTTGTAACTGTCTGGAGGTAAGGGGCACAGAGCAATGTTCTGCAGATCTCTAGAGAGGTCAGTAGTGTAATAATCTGTAGATTATACCACCAACTTTTAGTATAAGAAGGAGAAAAAGTGTGGAAAGAAAAAGGACAAGCAAATAAAGGAATATTCTGTTTTTGTGAGTTTCCTCCGGATCCTCCAGTTTCCTCCCACACTCCAAAACATACTGGTAGGTTGATTAGATTGTAAGCCCCATGGGGACAGGGACTAATTTGTCAAACTCTGTGCAGCGCTGTGTAATCTGTGTGCGCCATATAAATAAAGGAATTATTATTAATTAATTAATTAATTAATTGTGAGAAGTAGTGCCTCAAGTGGATTCTTGTACAAGGTTACTAACCCCCAAAAAACCTTCTTATCGTCTTTTAGGAGGTGGACAACATAGTGCAATATGCTTCATGTCTATAACTAGTCCATGGTGTAATAATCTGCAGGAATATATTGCTGTATGTCAGAGGGCATGGGGCAACATTCTGCAGATCTATAGAACGGAGCAGTGTAATAATCTGCAAAATATATTACGACCTTTTGGAGGTTCGAGAGCACGGAGCAATGTGATTTTTAAAGAGGTCAGTGGTGTAATAATCTGCAGAATATATCACTATTTATCTTTTAGGAGACAGAGCAAATTCCTATAGATGTCATTGGTGTGATAATCTGCAGATTTTATTCTTAGGTATCTATCACTGGGGCCTGGATTGTTAGTGTTAGTGGAGCAGGTGCCTGGTGTATACTGTATATAGGAGACTGTACAGTATTGGGCGCTGTGGATTTGATGGTCAGGTAGAGCAGCTTCGGTATAATTATAGGACGGTATGTCTGGAATGTTCTACTTCTTCTCCAGGATGTGACTCAGACACATTCCAGCTGTGGCCAGGAACGCCCAGGCTCCACATCCATAATGTAAAGTCCAGGCCCTAGTTTACTCCACCTGCTATACTGAACAATGGTCAGGGCTCTAGAAAAGCTGGGTATTTATATACCTGAGTATCGTTACAGCCCAGTCTCATTCAGGTCTTTCTGCAAACCTCAGTAGAGATAATACTCTGACAAAATAATAGTTTTGTGAATTGGTGATACCAAATTGTATATATACATAGCTCTGGATATGGGATCATATAATATTATGCTGGCTGGATATGGCATCTGCCTTGGGTGTTGAATCCATGCAGTATGTGAGATTAGCTCTGGGTAGCGGATTATCTTAAATTGTAGATTCCAGTTCTGGATAGAGGATTAGTTATATTTATTGAATCATCTTTGTATGTGGGATCATCTCTCACTATGGGGTGAGTTTGGGATAAGGGAAAACATCTGGATTTGGGATAAACTTTGGATGAAGAAACAACTCTAGATCCCTAGCCCGACATCACTGTGTGTATTATCTCTGTACTGTGACATCACTGTGTGTATTATCCTTGTACTGTGACATCACTGTGTGTATTATCCCTGTACTGTGACATCACTGTGTGTATTATCCATGTACTGTGATATCACTGTGTGTATTATCTCTGTACTGTGACATCACTGTGTGTATTATCCCTGTACTGTGACATCACTATGTGTATTATCCCTGTACTGTGACATCACTGTGTGTATTATCCCTGTGCTGTGACATCACTGTGTGTATTATCCCTTTACTGTGACATCACTGTGTGTATTATCTCTGTACTGTGACATCACTGTGTGTATTATCCCTTTACTGTGACATCACTGTGTGTATTATCCCTTTACTGTGACATCACTGTGTGTATTATCCCTGTGCTATGACATCACTGTGTGTATTATCCCTGTACTGTGACATCACTGTGTGTATTATCCCTGTGCTGTGACATCACTGTGTGTATTATCCCTTCACTGTGACATCACTGTGTGTATTATCCCTGTAATGTGACATCACTGTGTGTATTATCCCTTTACTGTGACATCACTGTGTGTATTATCCCTGTGCTGTGACATCACTGTGTGTATTATCCCTGTGCTGTGACATCACTGTGTGTATTATCCCTTTACTGTGACATCACTGTGTGTATTATCCCTTTACTGTGACATCACTGTGTGTATTATCCCTGTGCTATGACATCACTGTGTGTATTATCCCTGTACTGTGACATCACTGTGTGTATTATCCCTGTGCTGTGACATCACTGTGTGTATTATCCCTTCACTGTGACATCACTGTGTGTATTATCCCTTCACTGTGACATCACTGTGTGTATTATCCCTTTACTGTGACATCACTGTGTGTATTATCCCTTCACTGTGACATCACTGTGTGTATTATCCCTGTGCTGTGACATCACTGTGTGTATTATCCCTGTACTGTGACATCACTGTGTGTATTATCCCTGTACTGTGACATCACTGTGTGCATTATCCCTGTACTGTGACATCACTGTGTGTATTATCCTTGTGCTGTGTTTAATTTCTCTTTACTGTGACATCACTGTGTGTATTATCCCTGTACTGTGACATCACTGTATGTATTATCCCTTCACTGTGTGTATTATCCCTGTACTGTGACATCACTGTGTGTACTATCCCTGTACTGTGACATCACTGTGTTTTATCCCTGTACTGTGACATCACTGTGTGTATTATCCCTTTACTGTGACATCACTGTGTGTATTATCCCTTTACTGTGACATCACTGTGTATTATCCCTGTACTGTGAGATCACTGTGTGTATTATCCTTGTACTGTGACATCACTGTGTGTATTATCCCTTTACTGTGATATCACTGTGTGTATTATCCCTGTGCTATGACATCACTGTGGGTATTATCCCTGTGCTGTGACATCACTGTGTGTATTATCCCTTTACTGTGACATCACTGTGTGTATTATCCCTTTACTGTGACATCACTGTGTGTATTATCCCTGTGCTTTGACATCACTGTGTGTATTACTCCTGTACTGTGACATCACTGTGTGTATTATCCCTTTACTGTGACATCACTGTGTGTATTATCCCTGTACTGTGACATCACTGTGTGCATTATCCCTGTACTGTGACATCACTGTGTGCATTATCCCTGTACTGTGACATCACTGTATGTATTATCCCTTTACTGTGATATCACTGTGTGTATTATCCCTGTGCTATGACATCACTGTGGGTATTATCCCTGTGCTGTGACATCACTGTGTGTATTATCCCTTTACTGTGACATCACTGTGTGTATTATCCCTTTACTGTGACATCACTGTGTGTATTATCCCTGTGCTTTGAAATCACTGTGTGTATTACTCCTGTACTGTGACATCACTGTGTGTGTAATCCCTGTACTGTGACATCACTGTGTGTATTATCTCTGTACTGTGACGTCACTGTATTATCCCTGTACTGTGACATTACTGTGTGTATTATCTCTGTACTGTGACATCACTGTGTGTATTATCCCTGTACTGTGACATCACTGTGTGTGTTATCCCTGTACTGTGACATCACTGTGTGTGTTATCCCTGTACTGTGACATCACTGTGTGTGTAATCCCTGTACTGTGACATCACTGTGTGTATTACTCCTGTTCTGTGACATCACTGTGTGTGTAATCCCTGTACTGTGACATCACTGTGTGTATTATCTCTGTACTGTGACGTCACTGTATTATCCCTGTACTGTGACATCACTGTGTGTATTATCCCTGTACTGTGACATCACTGTGTGTATTATCCCTATACTGTGACATCACTGTGTGTATTATCCTTGTACTGTGACATCACTGTGTGTATTATCCCTGTACTGTGACATCGCTGTGTGTAGTATCCCTGTACTGTGACATCACTGTGTGTATTATCCCTGTACTGTGACATCACTGTGTGTACTATCCCTCTACTGTGACATCACTGTGTTTTATCCCTGTACTGTGACATCACTGTGTGTATTATCCCTTTACTGTGACATCACTGTGTGTATTATCCCTTTACTGTGACATCACTGTGTGTATTATCCCTGTGCTTTGACATCACTGTGTGTATTACTCCTGTACTGTGACATCACTGTGTGTGTAATCCCTGTACTGTGACATTACTGTGTGTATTATCTCTGTACTGTGACGTCACTGTATTATCCCTGTACTGTGACATCACTGTGTGTATTATCTCTGTACTGTGACATCACTGTGTGTATTATCCCTGTACTGTGACATCACTGTGTGTGTTATCCCTGTATTGTGACATCACTGTGTGTGTTATCCCTGTACTGTGACATCACTGTGTGTGTAATCCCTGTACTGTGACATCACTGTGTGTATTACTCCTGTACTGTGACATCACTGTGTGTGTAATCCCTGTACTGTGACATCACTGTGTGTATTATTCCTGTACTGTGACATTACTGTGTGTATTATCTCTGTACTGTGACATCACTGTGTATTATGGTTGTACTGTGACATTTCTGTGTGTATTATACCTGTACTGTGACATCACTGTGTGTATTATCCATGTACACTGTGACATCACTCTGTGTATTATCCCTGTACTGTGACATCACTGTGTGTATTATCCCTGTACTGTGACATCACTGTGTGTATTATCCTTGTACTGTGACATCACTGTGTGTATTATCCCTGTACTGTGACATCGCTGTGTGTAGTATCCCTGTACTGTGACATCGCTGTGTGTATTATCCCTGTACTGTGACATCACTGTGTGTACTATCCCTGTACTGTGACATCACTGTGTTTTATCCCTGTACTGTGACATCACTGTGTGTATTATCCCTTTACTGTGACATCACTGTGTGTATTATCCCTTTACTGTGACATCACTGTGTGTATTATCCCTGTGCTTTGACATCACTGTGTGTATTACTCCTGTACTGTGACATCACTGTGTGTGTAATCCCTGTACTGTGACATCACTGTGTGTATTATCTCTGTACTGTGACGTCACTGTATTATCCCTGTACTGTGACATCACTGTGTGTATTATCTCTGTACTGTGACATCACTGTGTGTATTATCCCTGTACTGTGACATCACTGTGTGTGTTATCCCTGTACTGTGACATCACTGTGTGTGTTATCCCTGTACTGTGACATCACTGTGTGTGTAATCCCTGTACTGTGACATCACTGTGTGTATTACTCCTGTACTGTGACATCACTGTGTGTGTAATATCTGTACTGTGACATCACTGTGTGTATTATCTCTGTACTGTGACGTCACTGTATTATCCCTGTACTGTAACATCACTGTGTGTATTATCTCTGTACTGTGACATCACTGTGTGTATTATCCCTGTACTGTGACATCACTGTGTGTGTTATCCCTGTACTGTGACATCACTGTGTGTGTTATCCCTTTACTGTGACATCACTGTGTGTGTAATCCCTGTACTGTGACATCACTGTGTGTATTATTCCTGTACTGTGACATTACTGTGTGTTTTATCCCTGTACTGTGACAACACTGTGTGTATTATCCTTGTACTGTGACATCACTGTGTGTATTATCCCTGTACTGTCACATCACTGTGTGTATTATCCTTGTGCTGTGTTTAATATCTCTTTACTGTGACATCACTGTGTGTATTATCCCTGTACTGTGACATCACTGTGTGCATTATCCCTGTACTGTGACATCACTGTATGTATTATCCCTTTACTGTGATATCACTGTGTGTATTATCCCTCTGCTATGACATCACTGTGGGTATTATCCCTGTGCTGTGACATCACTGTGTGTATTATCCCTTTACTGTGACATCACTGTGTGTATTATCCCTTTACTGTGACATCACTGTGTGTATTATCCCTGTGCTTTGACATCACTGTGTGTATTACTCCTGTACTGTGACATCACTGTGTGTGTAATCCCTGTACTGTGACATCACTGTGTGTATTATCCCTGTACTGTGAAATCACTGTGTGTATTATCCCTGTACTGTGACATCACTGTGTGTGTTATCCCTGTACTGTAACATCACTGTGTGTATTATCCCTGTACTGTGACATCACTGTGTGTGTAATCCCTGTACTGTGACATCACTGTGTGTATTATTCCTGTACTGTGACATTACTGTGTGTATTATCTCTGTACTGTGACATCACTGTGTATTATGTTTGTACTGTGACATTTCTGTGTGTATTATACCTGTACTGTGACATCACTGTGTGTATTATCCATGTACACTGTGACATCACTGTGTGTATTATCCCTGTACTGTGACATCACTGTGTGTATTATCCCTGTACTGTGACATCACTGTGTGTATTATCCTTGTACTGTGACATCACTGTGTGTATTATCCCTGCACTGTGACATCGCTGTGTGTAGTATCCCTGTACTGTGACATCACTGTGTGTATTATCCCTGTACTGTGACATCACTGTGTGTACTATCCCTGTATTGTGACATCACTGTGTTTTATCCCTGTACTGTGACATCACTGTGTGTATTATCCTTGTACTGTCACATCACTGTGTGTATTATCCTTGTACTGTCACATCACTGTGTGTATTATCCCTGTACTGTGACATCACTGTGTGTATTATCCCTGTACTGTCACATCACTGTGTGTATTATCCTTGTGCTGTGTTTAATATCTCTTTACTGTGACATCACTGTGTGTATTATCCCTGTACTGTGACATCACTGTGTGCATTATCCCTGTACTGTGACATCACTGTGTGTATTATCCCTGTACTGTCACATCACTGTGTGTATTATCCTTGTGCTGTGTTTAATATCTCTTTACTGTGACATCACTGTGTGTATTATCCCTGTACTGTGACATCACTGTGTGCATTATCCCTGTACTGTGACATCACTGTGTGTATTATCCCTTTACTGTGATATCACTGTGTGTATTATCCCTCTGCTATGACATCACTGTGGGTATTATCCCTGTGCTGTGACATCACTGTGTGTATTATCCCTTTACTGTGACATCACTGTGTGTATTATCCCTTTACTGTGACATCACTGTGTGTATTATCCCTGTGTTTTGACATCACTGTGTGTATTACTCCTGTACTGTGACATCACTGTGTGTGTAATCCCTGTACTGTGACATCACTGTGTGTATTATCCCTGTACTGTGACATCACTGTGTGTGTAATCCCTGTACTGTGACATCACTGTGTGTATTATCCCTGTACTGTGAAATCACTGTGTGTATTATCTCTGTACTGTGACGTCACTGTATTATCCCTGTACTGTGACATCACTGTGTGTATTATCCCTGTACTGTGACGTCACTGTGTGTGTTATCCCTGTACTGTGACATCACTGTGTGTGTAATCCCTGTACTGTGACATCACTGTGTGTGTAATCCCTGTACTGTGACATCACTGTGTGTATTATCTCTGTACTGTGACATCACTGTGTATTATGGTTGTACTGTGACATTTCTGTGTGTATTATACCTGTACTGTGACATCACTGTGTGTATTATCCATGTACACTGTGACATCACTGTGTGTATTATCCCTGTACTGTGACATCACTGTGTGTATTATCCTTGTACTGTGACATCACTGTGTGTATTATCCCTGTACTGTGACATCACTGTGTGTATTATCCCTGTACTGTGACATCACTGTGTGTACTATCCCTGTACTGTGACATCACTGTGTATTATCCCTGTACTGTGACATCACTGTGTGTATTATCCTTGTACTGTGACATCACTGTGTGTATTATCCTTGTACTGTGACATCACTGTGTGTATTATCCATGTACTGTGACATCACTGTGTGTATTATCCTTGTACTGTCACATCACTGTGTGTATTATCACTGTACTGTCACATTACTGTGTGTATTATCCCTGTACTGTGACATCACTGTGTGTATTATCCTTGTACTGTGACATCACTGTGTGTATTATCCCTGTACTGTGACATCACTGTGTGTATTATCACTGTACTGTGACATCACTGTGTGTATTATCCCTGTACTGTGACATCACTGTGTGTATTATCCCTGTACAGTGACATCACTGTGTGTATTATCCCAGTACTGTGACATCACTGTGTGTATTATCCCAGTACTGTGACATCACTGTGTGTATTATCCCAGTACTGTGTCATCACTGTGTGTATTATCCCAGTACTGTGACATCACTGTGTGTATTATCCCAGTACTGTGTCATCACTGTGTGTATTATCCCTGTACTGTGACATCACTGTGTGTATTATCCCTTTACTGTGACATCACTGTGTGTATTATCCCTTTACTGTGACATCACTGTGTGTATTATCCCTTTACTGTGACATCACTGTGTGTATTATCCCTTTACTGTGACATCACTGTGTGTATTATCCCTGTGTTTTGACATCACTGTGTGTATTACTCCTGTACTGTGACATCACTGTGTGTGTAATCCCTGTACTGTGACATCACTGTGTGTATTATCCCTGTACTGTGAAATCACTGTGTGTATTATCTCTGTACTGTGACGTCAATGTATTATCCCTGTACTGTGACATCACTGTGTGTATTATCCCTGTACTGTGACGTCACTGTGTGTGTTATCCCTGTACTGTGACATCACTGTGTGTGTAATCCCTGTACTGTGACATCACTGTGTGTGTAATCCCTGTACTGTGACATCACTGTGTGTATTATCTCTGTACTGTGACATCACTGTGTATTATGGTTGTACTGTGACATTTCTGTGTGTATTATACCTGTACTGTGACATCACTGTGTGTATTATCCATGTACACTGTGACATCACTGTGTGTATTATCCCTGTACTGTGACATCACTGTGTGTATTATCCTTGTACTGTGACATCACTGTGTGTATTATCCCTGTACTGTGACATCACTGTGTGTATTATCCCTGTACTGTGACATCACTGTGTGTACTATCCCTGTACTGTGACATCACTGTGTATTATCCCTGTACTGTGACATCACTTTGTGTATTATCTCTGTGCTGTGACATCACTGTGTGTATTATCCTTGTACTGTGACATCACTATGTGTATTATCCTTGTACTGTGACATCACTGTGTGTATTATCCATGTACTGTGACATCACTGTGTGTATTATCCTTGTACTGTCACATCACTGTGTGTATTATCACTGTACTGTCACATTACTGTGTGTATTATCCCTGTACTGTGACATCACTGTGTGTATTATCCTTGTACTGTGACATCACTGTGTGTATTATCCCTGTACTGTGACATCACTGTGTGTATTATCACTGTACTGTGACATCACTGTGTGTATTATCCCTGTACTGTGACATCACTGTGTGTATTATCCCTGTACAGTGACATCACTGTGTGTATTATCCTTGTGCTGTGACATCAATGTGTATATTATCTTTGTACTGTGACATCACTGTGTGTAATATCTCTTTACTGTGACATCACTGTTTGCATTATCCTTGTACTGAGACATTATTGTTGTAGTAAATAGAAACATTATAAAGGGGGGCCTGTCATGAGCTGCACGGACACCGGCAAAATTAAAAATCTTCTCCCTTACATTCTCTGGTGCAGCTGCTACCACTACTGTGTTCGGCCCATGAGACCTGGATCAGTAGTCGGCCAAAGAACAGACCAAGCACAGTGCAGAAAACTGGACTCCATAGCGCCATAGTGATATGCAATGTCTTTATGATATGAATTGTGTATTTGACCTAAACCAATAACTTTTACATTTTTCTTTTGGCTTTGCTCTATGAGGGTTTGATTTTTTTTTTACTTGTGTTTTTGAATGGTACCACGTTTGGGTTTTATAAAACGTATTCCTTTTTTTAAATTAACCCTTTCTGTGGGAGGATGAAAAAAAGCATTTCTTGATAGTTGTGATTTCTATGTTACTTTATTATACTTGTTGGGACCTTATGATGTATTTTATATATTTATTTTGAATCAATATGTACATTTCTATTATGCTAGATCTGTAGCAATTCTGTATGACAATGTTAGGTCTCCCCTCACCAAGGTTCCCTATCCCTGATCTATAATGATTGTGCGCCCCCTAGTGGCCGGAGTACAGAACTAACACCCGAGAACACGTCCAGGGAATGACTATAGGAATGTATTGTTGTTGGCCACAGTTGATTCAGGGACCGCAACTTTTTCTATTCACTGGATCAAATTTATACGAACAATCTAATATGTGGTGAATATATATATATACATATATATATATATATATATATATATATATATATATATATATATGTATATATACTCTCTCTCTCTCTTATCCCCCATAGCTTTCTAAGGGTAATAAAAATCAAAGCATCTAGACTCACAGCCTAATATATAGCTTAGCTCATCCTGAGCTCCCTGTTTCATGAACTGAACTACAATGAATTCATTGATTTGTAAAGCAATACGGAATTTGATGGCGCTAAATAAATAAATATTATTATAGGAGTTACTTCATTGTTCAGAACAAGATTATATACCAATTAAACAACTTTATAATACATGTTTTGTGTCCACAGCTCCCATGCAGAACATCTGTCTATGTGGAAATAAACCACAAACAGTCTGGTTGAATCGTGCAGTCATATTTCCTTCTATATGACCTCTACCCACTTAATATGAGACATGGAGAAGTTGTCTGTATGTGAAGCCAACAAATACATATTAATACAAAGTTTGGGTGAAAAAAAAAAAATGAGATGGCACAGAATGGGGCAGATTTACTTAGCCGGTCCTGTAGCGTTCTCGCATTGCGTTGTCCGACGAGGATTCGGGTCTGCCCCAATTCACTAAGGTCGTGCGCCCGAGTTCCTGCATCCGTCGCTTCTGCGCCGAGGTCGGCCGGAGTTCACCTTCTTCTTCCTGGTGCATGTAAGTGCGTGTCTTGCAATACATTTCTAAATGTTAAATCCCGCGAGTTGTCCAAATCCGCGGGTTGCCAAATAGCCACGGCCCCCGATTTCTGTCGCCTGCAAGCCGCCGCTGATGCGCCAAAATCCGATCGGGTGCAGCAAAATCCCGGGACAATTCGGCGCAAAATGAAAATCGGCAGGAAACCCGACAAAAATGCGTTACACGGACCCTTAGTAAATGAGCCCCAATGTGTTTGTTGTCTTTTGCCAAGGAGATAATTATTGTAGAACAAAATGAAACAAATTTTTTTTTCATTCCGTCCTACAATACATTTTTTGGTTACACAATTCGTTTTTTTTAGTTCTGTATTCAGCATGGTCACCGGCGGAGGCGCTGTTCTGTGCGGGTAATTGGCATCTGACACACGTACGACTGAGATGACTTTGCCCAAGGACACAGGGTCCGCTTCCCTGAAGAATCCGTGACGGTGCTGTCACCAGCGCATGCTGAGAGGAAACAAGTGCATGTGACGGCGAGGGATTAACCCCTGCAGCGAGGAAACGTGGAAAGCAGAATGTAGGAGTAGCCCTCTGAGATCATGTATCCAAGAGTTTGCTGTGTGATACAGTCTGCTAAACTGGTTTATAAACTAAATAAATAATCTGTATAATACAAGTAGCTGTATCCAAGCCTCTCATCTGTGATACTGCATTGTGAGCCGCCTTATCAGGTATGAGGCCATCTGCTGAGAAGGTGTATCTAATCCTATCATGTGTCATACTTTGTGATGGCCATCAGCAATAGGAGAGCACAGAAGACCCAACACAGGGAAAGCTGTATCACTACCTGTGCAAAGAGTGCCCCCTTGTGGTGGCTTCAGGCATTGGGAGCTCTGTAAAATCAAATAGGAAATTAAAGCAGATACATTCATTGGCCCATAGACCTTAAAGTGTCAGTGTTGAGTCACAGTTATATCTGATCTAGACTCAGACACGACAATAAGAGCTTCAAAAGTGGTATGTATTTATACTATTTATTTATACTGTTATATTAATATTTTTGTAAATTAATAAATTAAATAAATATGTATTTATATTCCACTGTTTGTATAGAGTGTACATGCAAAAAACAAACAAAAAACATGTAGTTGCAGGGAATAAAAAACTAGTACAAGGAAGTGCACATAACCATTAACAAACAACATTTCCTAATATAAGGGGAATAATGCCGGCACTACGGTGGGTAAGGTGAGTGTTTTCCTACCTTTTTGGGGTGAGAGGGACCAGCTCTACCCAAATAGAATCTTTACATGAGACATGTTATAGAGGTTTAACCTCTCCCCATCTGACATGTACCTTCTTCCCCCTCTCTCTTCTGGTACATGTATGACACATCAGGGAAGGTGTAATGGGTGTGCACCTTGAACATGGGAGCCAGATGTGCAACATCCCCCATCGGGGCCTGACCTTTCTCCGGGGTCCTGACTACCGGAGTGGCTGGCAAGCGGCCTTGTGGCCAGCGATGATCATGGGGTTTGGTATCAGAAGCGGAGGCTGTAGTATGGCAGTATATGGTAGGATCAATCAGACAACCTAGGGTTAAAGTATCCTAGGGGGTCTGAAAAATGGTAAAAATAAAAAAAAACCTTTAAAAATTATAATAAAAAAACATAAAATTCAAACCACTCCCTTTCCCTAGAACTCATATAAATAAACAGCAAAAATCCTAAACACATTAGGATCAAATTATAATAATGTTTTTTAACCATGTAACAGAAAATAGCACCTAAGTTGTAAATGGCACTTTTTTGCCATTTCGAAAAATATTTAAAAATTCAATAAAAAGTGATCAAAAGGTCGTACAGTCTTAAAAATGGAAGCATTGAAAACATCATCAAAAGTTGCACAAAAGGACATCACCCACAGCTGCGTACACTGAAGTATTAAAAAGTTATTATTACACCAGGAAATGGTAAAAATAAAAAAAAAGGAGGTTTTAATTTTTGTAAATGCATCAAAACATTATAAAACCTATACAAATTTTTTGATCGCACCGACCCAAGTAGACATGTCATTTGGATCACACAGTGAAAGCCGTAAAATCCAAGCCCACAAGAAAAAGGCTCAAATGCGTTTTTTCACCATTTATAAAGCATTTGGATTTTTTTTCCCGCTTCCCAGTAAATGGCATGGGATAGTTAATAGCGTCAAGTGCAATTTGTTATGCAGAAAACAAGCCATCACAGAGCTCTTTATGTGTAAAAATAAAAAAGTCATAGACATTTGAAGGTGGGGAGTGAAAAATGGAAATGAAAAAACAAAAAAGGGGCAGGTCGTTAAGGGGTTAAACCAACCGTTTACTTAGGTAAGGCATGGTATTATGTACTTTGTCTGAGGACATGAGGACATGTCACCATACAATGTACAATATACCTGCCGTCTTGCTATCTTACCCTTTGTGTATGATGTCAAGGTGTCACTGCTTAGACACCCCCGGCCCCTAAAATAACCTCGGTTTACAGAGGCCACATTAATATAGTTAGAGACAGTCTGACACAGCCTTTCCAAATTGCTGCAAAGCCTATAAAAGCATTAGTGCATACTTACCCGGTCCTGTCGCAATCCCGCGGTGCTTTGTCCGACAAGGATTCGGGTCTGCCGCGATTCACTAAGATCGTGCGCCCGAGTTCCTGCAGGTGCCGCTGCTGCGCTGAGGTCCGCCGGAGTTCACCTGCTTCTTTTTTAAGTTCACAATTCGTTTTTCTCTCAATTCGTTTTTTCTGGGCACAGTCCTTGATAATGGGAAAAGAGTGAAGGATCTCCTCTGCTATGAAGGCACAGTTCTTTGAAGATGTAGTTGCCTCTGCTTTCAGCAGAGATGGGTGCGCTCAAGCACAACTAGGGATAAGTCCAAGACAGTTTCTGGCTTAGGAATAATGAAAGAGTCCACGCTAGTCTCTGGCTAGCGTGGCTCAGCCCAACTAAGGATAGCAAAGAAATAGCATGGTCATATTTATGTACAAAGATCAAAAGTACCTGTTTAAAGGGTTGCAGGCGTTGTGCTGGAAAATGATTCCACTTGTGTAGAATCAGCAGGATCTCTTTGTGGAAGCGCATCCGCTGGGGGGTGCGGTGAGCACAGCAGCCGGCTGGGGACACCCAGTGGTAGCAACTGAAACTGCAGGTTCCTCCAAGGTGTCTCCGGTCTCCAGAGGGATCATGAATAGGAAGATGGGTGTCTGCGCTAGCACTGTAGACCCTTTGGCAGCTTCTAGCTCATCTGGGGACGGGACATCTCCCATTCGTAGTGCGCTGCTGTTCGGGACCTTCTCAGTGGAGAACCTGGAGGTGGTTCTTCCAATGGTACTTCCTCAGCCACAGAGGACCCCTGGGACCTGGTAGCACTGGCTGGTGGAGAGGCGGCAGGGGTGTTCCCTAGGACCACGTGGATAGCGACGGGGACCCCGCTCATGATCACCATGGACGGGGCACTAACGTCACTCCAGGAGATTGGGTCGCTTGACAGAGTGGGATCACAGCGGGAGCCTGGGCTGGGACCACGGGAGGAGACAGCACGTCTGGAACAGCCATGGGCTCTGTTGCAGGAGCGGCCGTATATCTTGGGGCCTCTTCGTGGTACATCTTGGAACCTTCTCACGTGCGCTTCCACAACAATCACCGCCTCTAGGAATCCTGGCGCCTCACCAAGGGAAAAAAACACGGTCTCACCATAGTGAGCACTGCTTCTTTGCTCCACCAGGCACACTGGAGTTTCCTTTCTGCGCCAAGTTCGAGCAGGAAGTCTTCGGGCGAAAGGGCGGGGTTTAGTCCTTCAGCAAACAGGCAACGGTCCTTAACAGCAGCAACGGTTCAGCTAGATGGAGGTAGCTAGCTGGAGCGGGCCCTCAGGAAGGAGTGAACGCAGCCTTGAAAATAGCTACAGGCTGGGCTGTTAGAGATGGAACAGAGACCTGATGTGGACCTCTGTTCTGGACCTTGTCTCTTCCTACTGGCCAAGGTGTCAGGCATCTTTCCCAAGACATCTCTGCTTCCAGGGCTAAGTCAAACTCCACTTTGGTCAAAAACCTCCTGGCAAAGACATGTGCCAAAGACAGACTTCAAACTTAAAACTGGACCATGTGCTCCCACCCACATGGGGTTTTATAAACTCCACTGGTGAGGTAGCAAGCACTTGACCAACCAGCTTACTGCTTCCTTACAGCACGTACAGAGCATTTAATTGGACAGTACAGTTAACTCATGATCTCCCAGGCAGAATCTTCCAGCTGCAATTTCCAAGTTTCTCATGAGTCTCTCTAGAGACTTCCTAGTGAGTTGCGCAGGCTCACCAGACAGCATGGAGAGGGGTAAGTCCACAACATCTACTAACCCTTTGCAAAGGTGTTGCACATGCAGGAGAGGAGACCCCTCTGCTAGTCATGGTAAGGAGCTCATATTTATCTGCTGCCTTTTATCTGTATTGCTGCTGTGAATGATGCAGCTAAATAACCTGCAGGGGTTAATAGCCATGGAGTCAGTTCAGGTGTACACTGTTTGGGGCTCATTTACTAAGGACTCCGCGACCACACTTTCATCGCGTTTACCAAATTTTTCCGTTTTGCGCCAAATTCCACCGGGATTTTGCCCCACGCGATCGGATTTTGCCGCAATCGCACAGGCTTTCACGCGACAGAAATCAGGGGCGTGGCCTTCGGACGACCCGATGGATTCGGAAAAACTGCGGAATTTAAAAAACGAAATGTGCCGCAAGATCAGCACTTACATGCACCAGGGAGAAGCAGGTGGACTGTGGCGGACCTCGGCGCAGCAGCGACATCTACTGGATATTGGGCGCACGGCCTTAGTGAATCCCGGCAGAACCCGAACCCCTGACGGACAACGCGCCGCGGGATCGCGTCAGGACCGGGTAAGTAAATGAGCCCCTTTGTGTCAGTAACCTGCACCCCCGGCTCTCAGGGGTTAATGGGCAGGTGTGCACAGGTGTTGTGGATTAGCTTGTGCTGAGAAGACGAGATTTTCACGCTCTTTTTAGTGCAAACTGCTTAGGCTGGTGCCACACGTAGCGCTTTGTCTGCGCATGCAAACGCAGACAAAGTCGTGCCCACCGGGGCGGGCCTCGGCCCGATCGCATCGGCGTTTCTATGTTAAAAACGCATCTGTTTTTTAAAAAACGCATCCTTTTTTTTAAAATGCATCAATTTTTGACAGGTTTTACAAATTATCATGATTAAAAATAGACAAAAACTGATGCGCTTTTAACAAACTGCTTAAAAACTGACCAAAAACGTGTTCAAAACGCCATGTGTGGTATCACCCTTACACTGCTCACACGCAACCCTTTTGTTGTGCAGCTGCACTAGGCACCATTACAAATTAGGGGGTGTATCAGGGTTCAGTCAGACCCTGCGCAACAATTAACTCGTAAAGTCTGACAGAAGTGTGTTGCACGACTCATGTTAAAGGTGCAACCAAAATAAAGTGGTGCACTACGTAAGAGCTGTACAAAGGGCTCCAGATTCATGAACAACGTGCGCCAGAAATTCTGAATCTGGCGCCCCTGCACACTACACTGGTAACTGCACATAGTACACACTGCACTGTTGTTTGTAAATGAGCCCCATGGAGCACATTTACTTAACCGTTCCGTCGTGATCCCCGAAGTGCGTTGTCCGATGAGGATTCGGGTCTGCCGCGATTCACTAAGGTCGTGAGTCCAATTTCCTGCATGTGTCGCTTCCCCCGCCGAGGTCCGCCGGAGTTCAGCATCTTCTTCCTGGTGCATGTGAGTGCTGATCTTGCGACACAATTTTGTTTTTTAAATTCCGCGGTTTGTCCGAATCAGTCGGGTTGTCCGACGTCCACACCCCCGATTTATATCGCATGCAAGCCGGCGCCTATGCCCCCATGTGTCTTATACTCCACTAAGAGTGTTGTATGCTGTCAGTCTTAGGGTGGTGGCACACGTGGCGTTTTTAAACCCGTTTTTGGGCCGTTTTTAAGCAATCTGTTAAAAAAGGCATGCATTTTAAAAATACATCTGTTTTTTTTCAGTTTTGTAAATTTTTCCCTAATTATGATCATTGGGAAAAAACGGACACAAACAGAAAAAACTGATGTTTTTCAAAAAAAAAACAGATGAGTTTTAAAAAAACGCATGGGTTTTTTAACGGACTGCTTAAAAACGGCCTAAAAACAGGTTCAAAACGCCACATGTCTTATGAGTCCAGATCCACTTATGGGGGCCGATTTACTTACCCGGTCCTGTCGCGATCCCGCGGTGTGTTGTCCTACGAGGATTCGGAGCTGCCGGGATTCACTAAGATTGTGCGCCCGAGTTCCTGCAGGTGTCGCTGCTGCGCCGAGGTCCGCTGGAGTTCACCTTCTTCTTCCTGGTGCATGTAAGTGCTTGGTCTTGGGACACAATTCGTTTTTTAAATTCCGTGCACCACAATCCGATCGCGTGCGACAAAACCCAGGGCAATTCGGCGCAAAACAGAAATATTCGGCAATCCCGACGAAAGTGCGGCGTTCGGACCCTTAGTAAATGAGCCCCATGATGTCAACTATAAAACTCACATTTCATTTATTCTGGAACACAGAAACGGCCACAACATCAGTAAACAATTCAGCTGGTTCAGGGTGGCTGGTTGGATGGTGAGGTGCAGAGGTAGCTCACAGTCTGGTATAGGTATCTTCAGGCTGGAGGTGAGGAGCTGCTCTGCAGGACTTACCCGGTCCTGTCGTGATCCAGTGGCGCGTTCTCCGACACTGATTCGGGTTCTGGCGGGATTCACTGAGGTCGTGTGCCGATGTCCTGCATGTGTCACTTCCCCGCTCAGGTCCACCGGAGTTCACCATCTTTTTAGTGGTGCATGTAAGTGCTTGGGCTTGCGACACTATTTGAAAGTTAAATCCCGCGCTCAATCCGAATCAGTCGGATTGTCCGACCGCGACCCTTAGTAAATGAGCCCCTGTGTGTCTGGGCAGGAGGCCTAAGACACATGTGCTTCTTATAATCTTAGGCAGAAAGACCCCGAACTTTCCACCACTAGGGGTTTTATCAACTCCCCTTGTATCCTCCTTTTATCAAGCTTATTATCCAACCAGCACCTTTGTACAGTACCAGAATAACATTTCATTTGGTTACAATAATTAGCATTCCTTCCCAGGCAGATATTATACAGCTGCATTACCATTTATAGGCACTGGAGGTCTCCCTGAGCTGATCTGGCTCAAAGATTCCTATTAAATCTATGGCAAATTAAGGTCTCTAAACACACTGCATTGGCAGGGTTGTTGCATATGTGTGTGTATATGGTGTATGGCATGTATAGATACTGTATGTGTGTATATATCCTGTACATCTGTATATGACCCTGTATGTGTATATGCTCTATATGTCTGCTCTATATGTGTGTGTATGAGTGTATAAATGTGTGTCAATTTTGAATGCTTGCATTGTTCTTTTTCTTATGATCCTCGATCTTCTAACAATGTTGTGCGTTTGATTTGTTTCAACATGTTGTGCGCTTTATTGTTATGTGAAAGGGAATCATTTCTATTCAACAATCTTTCCTTAAGAAAATGTGCTTCTCGTTCGAATACACTGTCCACTCTGCAGTTACGCCGTATGAATGAATGAATTCTCTGTATGGTAGATTATGGACTGCATGTCTGGGATTAAATTATTAATCAGACATTTATTACCTGTAATATCTTTATGGTATGGTATTATAGCTAAATTTTCCTCAGATTTAGTAAAAAAACATCATGTCCTCCAAAATATAAGTCAATTTTAAGTTCCAATTGTTGTTATTACATTAAAGGGCATCTACCACCAAATGAGTGGACTGTAGGCAAATTAGCCTAAGGGGCTCCAGGCTCATTTATCAACTATCAAACCTGGAGCCCCTCGGGCTCATTTGCATACATAGATTCCCTTTAAGACATGAAGCATGAAATTCCGATTCTGTGCCCACACCAGATTGTCAATATAACGGCTCCTCCATCCAATCAATGGATCATCTCTTCACCTGGACAAGTTCAGAATAATTTTTTTTCTATTGTTTTTCCCCCTCGACCCTCGGGGCAGTATTATAGTAGTTATATTCCTGTACATAGGGGGCAGTATTATAGTAGTTATATTCTTGTACATAGGGGCAGTATTATAGTAGTTATATTCCTGTACATAGGGGGCAGTATTATAGTAGTTATATTCCTGTACATAGGGGGCTGTATTATAGTAGTTATATTCTTGTACATAGAGAGCAGTATTATAGTAGTTATATTCTTGTATATAGGGGGCAGTATTATAGTAGTTATATTCTTGTACATAGGGGGCAGTATTATAGTAGTTATATTCTTGTACATAGGAGGCAGTACTATAGTAGTTATATTCTTGTACATATAGGTCAGTATTATAGTAGTTATATTCTTGTACATAGGAGGCAGTATTATAGTAGTTATATTCTTGTACATAGGAGGCAGTATTATAGTAGTTATATTCTTGTACATAGGGGGCAGTATTATAGTAGTTATATTCTTGTACATAAGGGGCAGTATTATAGTAGTTATATTCTTGTACATAGGAGGCAGTATTATAGTAGTTATATTCTTGTACATAGGGGGCAGTATTATAGTAGTTATAGTCTTGTACATAGGGGGCAGTATTATAGTAGTTATAGTCTTGTACATAGGGGGCAGTATTATAGCAGTTATATTCTTATACATAGGGGGCAGTATTATAGTAGTTATATTCTTGTACATAGGGGGCAGTATTATAATAGTTATATTCTTGTACATAGGGGGCAGTATTATAGTAGTTATATTCTTGTACATGGAGCAGTATTATAGTAGTTATATTCTTGTACATAGGGGCAGTATTATAGTAGTTATATTCTTGTACAAAGGGGGTAGTATTATAGTAGTTAAATTCTTGTACATAGGGGGCAGTATTATAGTAGTTATATTCTTGTACATAGGAGGCACTATTATAGTAGTTATATTCTTGTACATAGGGGGCAGTATTATAGTAGTTATATTCTTGTACATAGGAGGCACTATTATAGTAGTTATATTCTTGTACATAGGGGGCAGTATTATAGTAGTTATATTCTTGTACATAGGGGGCAGTATTATAGTAGTTATATTCTTGTACATAGGGGGCAGTATTATAGTAGTTATATTCTTGTACATAGGGGGCAGTATTACAGTAGTTATATTCTTGTACATAGGGGGCAGTATTATAGTAGTTATATTCTTGTACATAGGGGGCAGTATTACAGTAGTTATATTCTTGTACATAGAGGGCAGTATTATAGTAGTTATATTCTTGTACATAGGGGGCAGTATTATAGTAGTTATATTCTTATACATAGGGGGCAGTATTATAGTAGTTATATTCTTGTACATAGGGGGCAGTATTATAGTAGTTATATTCTTGTACATGGGAGCAGTATTATAGTAGTTATATTCTTGTACATAGGGGCAGTAGTATAGTAGTTATATTCTTGTACAAAGGGGGCAGTATTATAGTAGTTACATTCTTGTACATAGGGGCAGTATTGCAGTAGTTATATTCTTGTACATAGAGGGCAGTATTATAGTAGTTATATTCTTGTACATAGGGGGCAGTATTATAGTAGTTATATTCCTGTATATAGGGGGCAGTATTATAGTAGTTATATTCTTGTACATAGGGGGCAGTATTTTAGTAGTTATAGTCTTATACATAGGGGGCAGTATTATAGCAGTTATATTCTTGTACATAGGGGGCAGTATTATAGTAGTTATATTCTTGTACATAGGGGCAGTATTATAGTAGTTATATTCCTGTACATAGGAGGCAGTATTATAGTAGTTATATTCTTGTACATATGGGGCAGTATTATAGTAATAGAAAAGAAGTATTCAGCACTCATCCAGGTGAAAAGACAATCCAAGTCTTTGTTGGAAACGCCATCAGTATCGGATGTAAGCATTTTGGCAACGCCTCAGTTATGATCTCAGAAGGAGACCATGACCAGAGTTACATTCATTGTATTATTATTGTCCCTCTTTTCCCCAGATTCCGTAGAAAGCTGCTGAATCTATTGACGCTTCTGTATTGGGAATCTCTTGGTCTAAGGGGAATGATATTGTGGAGTTTAGCTGTGACGCGGTGGTCCGGGGTGTTCCATTATTGAATGATCACATCATGATCGCAGATTTGGAGAAGTTCATAGCAGGGCGAGGGGTCTTGTGGACGCTGATACAGTTTTATGCTTCTTCCTGGCTCCCAAACTGGGAGAATCGGCTTCATATCACCTGTATATAAGGCTCCTAGATCCCCGGGCCCCAGGCAGTGACGTTGGTTGTATCATGCTTATATCCGTTCTTGCTCATACGTTTCTCCGCTGTGAGATGCATCAGGTGAGGTTTGGTATCTTATCACGCCGATGGAAGCGTGCCGCCTGTTGCTGCCGGGAGCAGGGAGCTTTCTCTCCAGCAGAGGTAGCGTTAATTCCCGGAGGAGCACCGGCCACTGTCACCTCCACAGATAAGAGACGAGGCCAGATCCTTCCTGTCCCCTGTTACACGACAAACCCTCCCAAAGAGGAGTGAGGGGCGGAATCTGCAGCTGAGCAACAGCGCTCCTCAACGTGACGCTCCTTCCTCGCTCGCTATTCCCAGTCTAATCTGAACACGGAGAGGCGTATGCAGACAGAGGCTCCCTGGCACTGCCATGTCTGTCTGCCCTCCAAAACTACCCCCCTGCCAGCTCCCTCCAGGAGACCACTGTGGATTAACCAGGTGAAGGAGGCGGACGCTCCAGATCAAGATCCGAAGAATCCCTGGAATCTCTTTACCCTTTCACAATGTTGGGATATGGATCTCAGGGGGGAAAAGTGACCCCACAGAGCTGACTTTCATCATCTAAGGGGGGGGTTTCATGGCACGCAGGTCAAAACCATGGGCTCATGTATCTCTAAAGGTAAGTGAAGGGAACAGAGGGTTAATGCAGCGACGTGGAGAATTTAACACTTTCACTGCTGGAGATGGGTTAAATGTGCCGAGAAAAGTCAAAGTGACTGTAACCTTGATGTCAGGGAGGAGGAAGACGAGGCAGCAGGAAAGTGAGAACACAACCTGTTGTATGGAGGACAGGGATGTCAGGCTATGGATGTAGCAGAACTGAGTGCTATGTAGCACAGGACTGCGGCTTACTTCTACTGTATGGTCTGTCACCATGGTGTTACATAGGACTGCAGGTCACATCTACTACATGATCTCCCCTCAGTCAGCACTGTGTTATCTGTGTTGTTACATAGAACTGAAGGTCACATCTACTGCATGAGCTGTACTAAGAGAGTTATGACTGTGTTACATAGGACTGCAGGACACATCTACTACATGATCTGTACTCAGAGAGATATCACTGTGTTATCTGTGGTGTTACATAGGACTGCTGGACACATCTACTACATGATCTGTACTCAGAATAGGTGATTTATCACATTTCTTTTTTGCGCTTCATCTTCCAATGTTGTGAGCACATTGGTGGATTTGTGTCTTTTCTGCAACTTTTTCACCTGCCCAGCAGAGTTTGCGGCCACCAAGTTTTCTAGTGTTGCACCTGATTCATCTTTGGAATCCAGATGTTGATTTTTTAAAAAAGGTGCATATCTTTGCAGGAAACAAACTCCATGGCGGACATTAATCATAGTTTTTTACTATTTTACTGTTTCTAGCTTTTTTTTGCGCAATAATCTGGTGGAGTTAGTTAATTTGGCGCTTTTTTTGCAAAAATGCACCTACTCTGAGCAGGTGCACTTAAAAAAAACCTTTTCATTACTAAAAACATTGGTTTTCGTTTGCCAAATGAAAAATAACCTCTAGGCAACATGGAAAATACTTCAGAGCAGTTTTAAAATGTAAAATTTCACCAGTAACGACGTCATCATGTTCTATAGTGATTATTGTCTTATTGTACAGATCTGAGAATATTATCAGTCTCCATTTCCTGTACATTATAATAAAAAAGGCAAAGACTCATTTGAGCAAGAATTTATATATTTTTTAAATATCTGTAACTTTTAGTTCCTGCATTTGCATCACAATGAGACTGTTTTGTGTAAAAATGAAGCCCTGAATATTCTGCCACTTTTTTTGAATCTCATTCCAATATTAGTCTCAAATGAGATCTACTTTGTAGGGTAAAAATTTTAGACAAATTTGGCGCAAAATTAGGCGCTAATGAATCGGACATGCGTCAATTCCAAAACGCATTTACTAAGGCAGAACTAGATCCATCATAAATCACAAGCCAAGAAATAGAACAAACCAGGCGCAAAAATAGGCGAACCTGAGACCCGCTATGATTAATGTCCCACCCATTTGCCTCAAAATTTTGACTTTTTTGACACTTGAAAGTCAGACTCAGGTGCCAGGTTTATCACCATCCAAGTTAAATCAAACAATCCCAACAACCCTCCAAAAAAAGACAGATGCAAAATTTACAGGCTAAAGGTAAATGACCCATAGGGAGTTATCTGCAGTGTTACATAGGACTGCAGGTTTCATCTACTACATTATCTCTACTTAAGAGTTATCACTGTTATCTGTAGTGTTACATGGGACTGCAGGTCACATCTACTACATGATATGTACTCAGAGAGATATCTCACACAGGAAAGGATAGAGCTCACCTTCCAAACACAATGCCATGTGTGAAGAAAAACGGCATTTTATTATATACTGGTCATGATTGAGAGCGGTTGATCCGCTGGATAACGCGTTGACTTGCCAACTCTCTTTGTATCGGTGATTTACCTAATAAAGCAGTGTGCATCGGATACTGGCTGGACCGTGAATATTTCTTCCACTTTGACTCACTTTGACACTTTGAGATATCACTGTTTTATCTGTGGTGTTACATAGGACTGCAGGGCACATCCACTACATGATCTGTACACAGAGAGTTATTACTGTTATCTGTGGTGTTACATAGGACTGCAGGACACATCTACTACATGATCTGTACTCAGAGATATCACTGTGTTATGTGTGCTGTTACATAGGACTGCAGGTAACATCTACTACATGATTTGTACTCAGGAATTTATCACTGTGTTATCAGTGGTGTTACATAGGACTGCAGGACACATCTACTACATGATCTGTACTGAGAGAGATATCACTGTGTTATCTGTGGTGTTACATAGGACTGCAGGGCACATCCACTACATGATCTGTACACAGAGAGTTATTACTGTTATCTGTGGTGTTACATAGGACTGCAGGTAACATCTACTACATGATTTGTACTCAGGAATTTATCACTGTGTTATCAGTGGTGTTACATAGGACTGCAGGTAACATCTACTACATGATCTGTACTCAGGAATTTATCACTGTGTTATCTGCGGTGTTACATAGGACTGCGGGACACATCTACTACATGATCTGTACTCAGAGATATCACTGTGTTCTCTGTGCTGTTACATAGGACTGCAGGACACATCTACTACATGATCTGTACTCAGAGATATCACTGTGTTCTCTGTGCTGTTACATAGGACTGCAGGACACATCTTCTACATGATCTGTACTCAGAGATATCACTGTGTTATCAGTGGTGTTACATAGGACTGCAGGTAACATCTACTACATGATCTGTACTCAGGAATTTATCACTGTGTTATCTGCGGTGTTACATAGGACTGCAGGACACATCTACTACATGATCTGTACTTGGCTCAGCCTCCCGCTGGAATCCCTTCATGTTTCCATCTATTTCTGAGACAACTCTTGTGGGACGATGTGCTTGGACAGGAAATATAAAGCAATGTGGTGGTCCACTCATATGGCAGCTGCAGCGCCTCCCACGTTCGCGGCTGCTGAGTGGCAGCTGTTGTTTTGCTGATGGCGTGATAAACAGCGAGTGAGCGCAGGAGACGATAATTGCTTTGGAATTAGGATGCTTTCACATGTGCCATTTTGAATCAGTTTTTGGTGCAGTTTTTGAGATCAAGGGCCATCCAGGACTGAATACTTGGGTTGATAGAAAACATATTGATAGTTAAGTAAAAATGGAGACCAAACAACCCCCACATCACCCAACACAGTTCTATGTACGATCCAGTATCATGCTATAGTTTACTTTTTCTTCTTCATCAGGCCCAGACTTCCATGACAACTTCTTTGGGCTTTTACAGTAAATGTGAAAATGAATAAACCAATGAAGTAGTTACTATTTTCTACATCTTCTTCTTCCCCACATACATGTATTTAGTAGCTCTCTTTCGTAGAACTAGTACTTCAATATGGTATTTTGTGCAGTTTTCCTATAAAGTAAATTAGTCAGGTATTTCTGCCTATGGAGTAGTTAGGTAATCCCTATTCATGGTTCACCCATATATTTTAATACCTGTTTCTGGATCCCTGTAGTTTGTGGAATGCTCTGCATGCGAGCATCCAGATGACTTTAATAATACCATTCCCATGACAACATTGATCCGTGTTGGAATTTAGCTCCAGGGACTGTGAATGTGACACTGATACAAACTCTCAGCATGTTGTGATAATATCACAGTGTTCTGCAGCTGCCACTAGGGGGTGCTAATTACATCCTGATTTATACAGTACCTATTGCATTCAGTACTGTCTGTATACATGCATATACAGTGAGCGCCCTCTAGTGGCATCTTTAGGCACTAAGAATCATGACATTTTTCTGTAAGAAAATCTGATATTATGGTAATTTTGTGTACTTTATTATGTGGGAACACTGAAGGGACAAAGTCAGTTTGGCATAAGTTAATTTCTAAGGGTTTGCAAGTTTTTCCCCACTTTTCATCATCTGGAAGTTGGGAGGTATATTGTAGTGTAAAAAGTGTTTAATTGTGGTGTAAAATGTACAGTTATGTGTAATGGGTTCACATCATGCTAAGTCTATTAAAGGATATGGTGCATGGATTACTGATGAACAACAGAGGGCTAGGATATATTTCACTACGTACATACAGTGGGATACATGGTCGTGTCCTTCCCTCCTACTTGAAAGTGGGAGGAGGAGTGAACATCAGCAAAAGCCAGTGATTGGCTGTCCATGTTCAAGTCATTTCCCAGGGACCGCCCACAGTGTATTCTCAGCAGAGGCTGGGGGAAGGGTTCCAATATGTTGCATCTGTCCCCCATTTCCACCAATGGCCTTCACCAAACATTGCTAAGCAGGATGGAGCAGGATGTGGACGTATACGTGGACATATTGCTTTTCACAGAATACAATATATATGCCTTGAACTTTCCTGGCGTATATACTGAGCATATACATAAAAGCAAGATATGAATGTAGCCCTCGTCTGCACAGTGTAGTCTATGGGGCACATTTACTAAGGGTCCGCCGGACGCATTTCCTTCGGGTTTCCCGAATTTGGCCGTTTTGCGCTGAATTGCACAGGGGTTTTTGTCACACGCGATCGGATTTCATGCGACACAAATCGGGGGGCGTGGCCGTCGGACAACCCGCCTGATTGGCCAAACTGCGGAATTTAAGAATGAAATTGTGTTGCAAGATCAGCACCGAGAAGAAGATGGTGAACTCCGGCGGACCTCAGCGGGGAAGGAACACATTGGAAATTGGACGCGCGATCTTAGTGAATCACGGCAGACCCGAATCCTCGTTGGACATTCTGGATCGGCGGCGTCAACGGGACGGGTAAGTAAATGTGCCCCTATATTTTTCAGTGGATGTAATATGTATGGTGTACAGTGGAGTCGTGTATAATATTATGGTGTATAATATATGATTTATATGTAATATTTAGGATGTGATGCTGAAGGTCTATTGTAATGCGTTATATAAAGTATGAATTGATATTTTATGTTTGATCTGCTTTATGTTTGTATAATGTAGGATGGAGAGACCTCATACAATGTGCTGAGCAGTGTAATCCACGGCAATGTATTGTATATTCTGAGGGTTAATTCAGGTTCAGCCCATGCTGTGTATGCCCTCCTGATGACGTGTTCGGGGGTCTCGTCATGTGAAGCTGTTTGTGTACTTGATGTGTTTTTCTGCATCGTGCGTGTCTGTGTTGTCATGGAAACCCCCGGCCTTCATCCCCGACACCTCCTCCATGTACTGTGCACAGGAGCAAAAGAAACCTGCGGGAGTCTACCCAGAGCCTATAGACGACCTGATATACCAGACCAGAGCGTACAAGATAGTATAACCTCTCTTGTGCTGGATTATGGGTGTCCTGTATATGCCGGTTACATTTCTCCTCGCTTATTCCCAGGTGGATTGTAAATCATCTGCATGTCAATTCATACTTTATTACCTGCACGTGCCATACTATTACGGCGCAATGTAATAGTTGTAATAGCTGTATTATACATCAGGCACACTCAGTGTAACAGCCCCTGCTGTTAAAGGGGTTGTCTGGTCTATACAAGCAGTGGCTGGCAGTGATGTCACCTAGACAGTCACACACCTCATACAGCCTGAAACTCCGCCTAAAGCAGACGTGTGGTTATCATTGGCTTGTCACTGCTGATATACAAATGAAAATGAAACAAAAAATTTCAAGCATTGAAAAATTGTTATCACCTCCCCCTGACTAGGAGGTATACAAAAAAAATAAATCAACAAAAGTAACATAAACATATTAGGTGTCCTAATTCTAGTAAAATGAAAATATTTATCCCATGTGGCAAACAGAAAAATACACCTATAAAAATTTTAGCAAAAGGTTTTACAGTACCCAAAAAGGTATCAATGACAATGATAGCTCACCCTGCAAAAAATGGCCCCTTACACAGCTCTGCTCTGCAAAGCTTAAGGGTCACAACATGGCAAATACGATTTTTTAAGAACAGAAACCTTTACAAATGTGGTATCTCTGATTTTGGTGGAGACCTAGCTGCTGTGGCTCATTCCTCCCCCTCCCCTCTCCATAGGCTGCTCTGTCTTGCTTACAAGATAGAATTAAACTGATTGGCGATAGGGTTATGAGTCAAAGTGGAGAGTTCATTAGCACTAATGAAGTTTATTGAAAAGTTAGACTAGTACAGTATGTAATACTACAATAAATCTTATGGCACACTATATCTGATTCCTGATTGGTGTAACATATAACAGACAATTTTCAGTCCAGTCTGACCAGTAGATAGAACCTGGTGGTCATCACTGGATCTGTTGTCTCCTGTATCTTGGATGCAGATCTTGGAGGTGTGGTAAACTTACTTTTATTGGAAATTTTGGGGTCTCTGTCTTTTCAAATTCAATTTTTGTCTTATTTTTCTTAAAAAATCATAACATTTATTTCATTTCATATTAAAAGTACAGACATACGGTCCAGTGACCCATAAAGACCAAAGTCTCTGTCTTATACTTTTTCTCTTCTTACAGAATTTTTCTTCAGCGGACACAAAGAATTTCACATTTCCAACAATACCAAGCCAAGCTGCCCCCCAGCAGTATCTGCAGAAATACCACCACCACCAGCAGAGGGCACTGCCCCCACCGACAGCCCCGAGGAAGATGAGGAGGAGGAGGATGATATGTTGGGGCAGGTAAGTGGATAAGGTTCATCTTATTGTTAGGGACAGTAACCCCATTACATGATGCAGTTCTACTATCTGCCATCTCTCTGCAGAAATGCTTTAAGTCGCCCAATGGCTTCATGTGTGAATCCAAGGCCAATTCAGTAAGTTACGAAATTACAGAGCTGGCGACCTCCTCGCTGATCGGTGAGTAGCTGTTGCTGTTGCTGTGCTTCAACGTTTGGTAGCTTATTAGAAATATTTTTTATTATTTACTGTAATTAGATTATCAGTACACCAAGAGGAGCCATTTCTGTAACCATGGGGGTCCCTTGTGTTTTTGTTAAAAACCCACATTTTACATATGTTGTTATTATGTAGGCCAGTGATGGCAAACCTTTTAGATACCGAGTGCCCAAACTACAACAAAGGGCCGCTTATTTATCGCAAAGTGCCAACACAGAAATTTAATTTGTGATTTATACTCCCTTCTCTGTCACAGTTTTCATTGATACCAGCTCCTGAGGACACCAATAAAGCAGAATTAGTCCCAGGTAGAGCTGTCACTTTAAAATAGCTCTGTGCTCAGCAAGTCCTGGGCTGTCTGGGACTGCAGGAAGATACCTGGAGTCATCTCTGGTGATGGCCTGAGTGCCCACAGAAAGGGCTCGGAGTGCCACCTCTGGCACCAGTGCCATAGGTTAGCCATCACTGATGTAGGCTGTGTCTAGCAGTATTATTTTGTCATTGTATGGCAGTGTTATGTAGGCTGGGCCTGGCAGTATTATTTTGTCATTGTATGGTAGTGTTATGTAGGCTGGTCCTGGCAGTATCATGCAGGCTGTGCTTGGAAGTATAATTGGCTCATTATATGGCAGTATTAGATGGGCTGTATCTGGCAATATTATCTGCTCATCGTGTCAGTATTAATGGGCTGCGTCTAAAATTTGGCTGTGATATAGCTGTACTATACACGGAATTATTATGGGACTTTACGGTATTCTATGTAGGCTGCGCCTGGCAGTATGATTGGGTCATTATATGGTTGTATTATATGGCCTATTATATTAGGCAGTTTTATGTGGACTGTGTCTGGAAGTATTATTAGGTCGCTATTTGGCATTATTATATGTCTGGCAGTATGATTTGGTCAGAATATGGCAGTATTATGTGGGCTGTTCCAGGGAATATCATTTAGCCATTATACAGTAGTGTTATGTAGGCAGCTCTTGCCTGTATTATTAGGCCATTACATGGCAGTATTTTATTGGCTGTGTCTGACAGTATTATTTGGTCATTTCATGGCAGTATTCTGTGGGCTGTGCCTGGACGCATGATTTGGTCATTATATGGCAGTATAATGAAGGCTGGGCCTGGCAGTATAATGTAGCTATTATGTGGAAGTATTATGAATGCAGTGCTTAGCAGTATTATTAGGTAAATGTATGGCAGTATTATATTGGCTGTGCCTGGCAGTATCATTTGGTCATTACATGGCAGCTATGTCGGCTTTGCTAGGCAATATTATTTAGTTATTGTTATTATTAGCATTATTTAGGCAATTTATGACAGTATTATGTGGGCGGTGTCTGGAATTAAACGTTGATATAGCAGCACCATTATCAGTATCATCCTTACACATTATGGGAATCATATGTCGGTATAACTGTGGCACCTTATTGGAGCATTTGTGGTTATAAGTACCGTATTATTCTGACACTTAGGGGGACATGTATTATCGTATGTGCGCCTAAGAAATGCCGGGATCTTTCGTTTTTTTGGGCGCAGAATTGTTGCAGCTCATTTATAATGAGTTTGCGCCAGAAACAACAGATGTTTCCGTCTATCCCGACTCCTCTGGCTTTTTTTGACGCAAGTGGGCGTGGCCTAACTTTTCCACATTATGGGGCAGATTTACTTACCCGGCCCATTCGCGATCCAGCGGCGCGTTCTCTGCTCTGGATTCGGGTCCGGCCGGGATTTAAGAAGGTAGTTCCTCCACCGTCCACCAGGTGGCGCTGCTGTGCTGAAAGTCATTTCATCGCGCCGGAATGCACCACCTCGGACCAGGTGAAGGTAAGCGCTCCCCAAGCGACACTTTTTCGGTTTTTAAATGCGGCGGTTTTTCCGAATCCGTCGGGTTTTCGTTCGGCCACGCCCCCCGATTTCCGTCGCGCGCATGCCGGCGCCGATGCGCCACAATCCGATTGCGTGCGCCACAATCCCGGGGCAATTCAGGTACAATCGGCGCAAATCGGAAATATTCGGGTAACACGTCGGGAAAACGCGAATCGGGCCCTTAGTAAATGACCCACTATGTGTATTATGTCAGCATTTTTAGGTGCAATTTTTGGCGCACAATAGGCCAGGAAAAAATTGGTCAGAGGGCAAAATTAAGGCGCAGTCCATGTAAGATTTTGGAGCACATCTCATTGATGTCAGCATTTTTATGGCGCACGACTGATTATTACCATCTACCCATTATTTACTTTACAGCCGAGCGCCACTTTAAAACATTGGGCTGTGCTTTCCGAAGTCTGATCTCCGATGCCGATAGACGTACTTGCGCCGGAATTAGTAAATCCCCCCCTTAATAGTATAGAAGTTCCTGATGGGTCACATTGGGGCTGAAGTTGCAATAAATACAGTCACTGATAAGTAGGGGGCTTGTAAGCAGCCTACCCCGCTCCTTTCATCACTCCCATTTATGGTGACCCCATTTGATCCGGTCGTGTTGTAATGCGCCGTGTCTTTGTACCGCTGAGGTTCAGGTTCTCTCGCTGTTCAGTAATTACTGTGATCTTGAGATTAGCGTGATGAGCGTTTCTGTGGAAACCACATGGATCTGACACTTCTGAGAATGTTCATGAGGACGATTCCAGGTAGAATTTAGTCAGTGTATATGGAGGCCGTATCCCCCTCCCCTACAATTATGTGACCAGTGAAGACACTCAATGATTACATTAGTTAGGGGCACGGAGCCATGGGACCACCGTGCAGTCATAGGGGGGGCTCAGCTCCTGCTGCATACACTTTCTAGAATCTCCTCTTGATTCTAGTATGATGTGGCCATTCCTTATGACCTATAACCTCTGTGTCCGTCCTTAGGTCTGGTACAAACAATCAAAGACCACATCACCAAGCCTACAGCAATGGCCCGGGGCCGTGTAGCCCATCTAATCGAGTGGAAAGGCTGGAGTGCCCCCCAATCTGGCTGGGACCCTTCCCTAACCGATGAGGATCACTATTCAGATTTGACAGATGAGTTAAAGGAAGCACGTTTTGCTGCAGGTAAGGGGTGAGGGGGTTTGGTAATTGCCACCCAGCTTTCCCAGATATATGAAAAGATGAGATCGCTTCCTTCTCTTTGAATGTCAGTTTCTACATTGCAGACATTACTATGAGTTGTTGTGGTCCAGATATAGAGTTGTCTCCATATAAATGGCTGTCAGTGAATCTGCTGCTTGTTATCTGATGATCCCTGATGTCTTCTTCTCAGGGGTTGCAGAGCAGTTTGCCATAACTGAAGCCACTCTCAGCGCCTGGTCCTCCTTGGATGATGAAGAGATGCATTATGGTCTCGGCTCCCAGGAGGTTCGACAGCTTCAAGGTAAGTTCCAGCATCTTATCTGTGGAACTCTATGCAGCCAGGTATACCATGTAAGATGTCCTCTATCCTGAGCACTGAAAGCCTTGAGCCCACTACCCTCATCTTATAGCCCCGTTTACAGAAGGTTGGTACTGGGTAATGGAAATGTTCTGCTACTTTTTTAATAAACTTAGTCCACTGTTTGTTACTATGTATCCTCTGTCATAAATCTCTCAAATATCCTGGATTTTTGCAATGATACATTGTAACAGCCCCAGCAGCACAATATTGCCAGGACCTGCATCAGGGGCATAACATACGAGCGGCTGGGCCCCAAAGCACATTACTGATTGGGGCCCCCTTCTCCAGGCAGCATTCTTACCCCAGGGGAGTTGAGGGCACATATCTGACCCAGTAGATGCATACCACATTGGGGACATCGATGGCAGGAATCTAAAGAGGAGAAATTCCTAGTCCTGCCATCTCCTACCTACCAGTGTACTGTAGAAAATTTTCACTGTTATATACATATGATGAACAATGTGCAGCATAATATGTATATAATGATGCAAATTAGCCATTCTTTAGTGTGGCACGTCAGACGCCGGGCCCCATGACACGGCGGGCCCCATAGCAGCCGCTGCTACTGCTGTAGTTACGCTGCTGACCTACATATTAAAAAAGAGTAATTCCATTTCATGACAGCAAGTTTTATCTTGGAATTTTTGACTAAGCCTTACACATCTTATCATCTTACAGTACTAATCTTTATATCCCTGGGACTAAGTGGCACCTTAACCTGTTGTCATGATTGACATCATGATGTGTGCTGTAGACGACATTCAGGTCGCTGTCTGATCTTGCAACGTCTGGTCACCATCATGTTATACACTGAGACATCTTCTAGTTCAGAGGTTAATGGCAGGGCCCCATCTGCTGAGCAGATCTCCCTGGGGCCCCGAGCTCTCTGCCTCCTCCTGGTAACAGGCTGAGTGGCTTCTATTTCTGGGTCTGCAGCTTTGATTAATGGAAACGACCCAGTTCATATGTGACGCTGAGCACTGGCTGCGTAATCTGGGTCACATCAATCCGGGACATGTGTCCCCCCAGCTGCTCACTCTACAGAGGAGTACAGATTGGGGGTCTCGTGGACCGTCCCTGTCTAGCATTTCTTTAGACTGTAGGGACTGTCCCTTTGTGATAGGGCAGAGATATAATACATAAAACTGAGAAATAATGGGAACACATCTAGTAGGAGTCCCACACCAGATCATGATACTTCAGAGCTGCGATCATAGTTCTGCTAATCTTCAAGCTGGAGAAGCTCATTTTTTGTTGCTGATTTAGTGTCGTATTTTGGCCTTGAACTTATCTATAATTCTCTTTTTCTTGCAGATCTGGAAAGTCTCTACCTGCAGAGCCGACTGTTGAGCTATGCACAGGGGGCCTGCAGCTCCGATCTGGGGGGAAGCCTCCCTGGACTATCCTATTCCTCTGCTGTATCATTGGCCGCAGCATCCCAACCAGTGTTGCCCATGGAGAGATGGGACATGAGCGAGCCCCGATCCCACCAGTCCATGTTCCCCTGCCCCTTACTGAATGGTGGGAGAAGCAGCAGCTCAGACAACTCCAAGGCAGCGGTGCTGCCAGAGGGTGAGAGCGCCCCAGGAACCTGCAAACCCCGACTCAACAGCTCTCTCCATTATGTGGACAGTAGCTCATTATCCGAGGATGAGGTTTTCTACAACTGAACAGGACACCGGAGCCTCACTGGTCAGAGTTTACTGACCCTCAACGGACTGGTGAATGTCAGCTTCTGGGCTCACATTATTTCAGGACTGTCACTCAGAGGAGACTTTGCCTGTGGTGACCCAGGGTAGTCCACTAAGCTCCGAATCTGTGACCTGTTGGAGATCAGAGCTTTTGGCCTCCAGGTTGAAGATAACATGGGATGGTCATTACTGAGCAGCACTGGACAGAACTGGTCAGATGAGGAGACCAAAGAGGAGAACCTGGTCTCAAACTCTCTTTTCAGCAATATGTTTGTCACTATGAAAGGTTCGGCTCCCTTCCAGGGTCCGGCCTTGAGCCTTACTACACAGGAACTTGTTGCGTGGGTTCTGTGTTGGTCGCTGGGTGTCAGCGCTGTGTTTCGTCCATGTCTGTGACGTGTAAGTGAATGTATTGGCCTCTTCTGTTATATCTGATGTGCTAATATACACAGTGATCACGGGATCCCTACAATGTACTATTACCGCACCAACCAATAGTATGCCCCATAGTCCCCCTATGTTGTTGAGCCTGTCACACAGATAAAAACTGAAACAATGGTCATATAAATTCACAAGCACAAGCTTAAATGTTTTGTATAGTTAAAATGAATTTAAACCGAGATATAAAGAATGAACATTCCCATTCATTGATAGCAAGCAGAGATCTTAAACATAAAAAGGAAATCAAGCACAAAACCTATTGGAAAATTTTCGATTTTAAAGGAGGCTTTAAAAATTAAACAAACCCCTAAAAAGTGTAAAATAATGGGGCACATGTCTTATCGTACTTGCGCCCAAAAATTGTCGGTTTCGTGAGTTTTTTGCCGCAAAAGTGTATTGTGTCATTTATAATGACACTATCCCGACTATCCCAACTCCTCCGTCTTTTTTTTTGGGGGGGGGAGTGGGCGTGGCTTAACTTTTCCACATTATCCGTCACATTTATGTGTATTTTGTCAGCATTTTTTGGCGCAAATTTTGGCGCACAATAGAGCAGGAAAAAAATGGTGAGAGAGCAAAATTACGGCGCAGTCCATGTAAGATTTTGGCGCACATCTCATTTTTATGGCGCAAGACTGATTAATACAGTCTACCCATTATTTACCTACAGCCGTGCGCCACTTTAAAGCATCGAGCTGTGCTTCCCGGAGACTGATCTCCGATGCTGACAGTTGTGCTTGCACCAGAATTAGGAAGTCCAGTTTTCTATCTGACTTTGCACTGAAAAGAATGTGCAAACTGCTTACACATGTATTTATAAAGTTCCTGCGCCACTTTTGTGTCACGGCTGCACAAGACAGGAAAAAAATATGCACCTAAAGGGGCTGTTACTGCTTAGTCAGAGTCACATTTATTACTTTTCTGCAGCATGAACAAAGTGCACCAAAAAACCGGTAATTACTCACCGGTAATTGTGTTTCCTTGAACCACGACAGCACCCAACCAGAGAGAGAGGGATCCGCCCCCAGGGACAGGAAACCCAGACTTCAAATTCTGCGGTACGCCCCATCTCCTTCAGTGGATTACAGAGACTGTATGGGACTTAATGTTCTTGATTAATTCTGACCACCGTGTCATTCAGTATCACTTTCAATGAGAGAATCTCACACCTCTGTGACACACACACAACACTGAACACCCAAGTGTGAAAAAGAATTTACAAGGGAGGGAATAACCAGGGTGCTGTCGTGGTTCAAGGAAACACAATTACCGGTGAGTAATTACCGGTTTCCCCCTCTCACCACGACAGCACCCAACCAGAGAGAATAACATAGATGAAATCCTTAGGGAGGGATAACCGAAGAAAGAACCCTTCGCCCAAAGGAAAGTTCCTGTGCACCTGCTACATTTAGCCTATAGTGCCTATAGAAAGTATGTGGAGAAGACCAGGTGGCAGCCTGACAAATCTGATTAACCGACACCTCTCTAAATTCTGCCCATGAGGAAGAAACTGCTCTAGTGGAATGGGCTTTTAGACCTTCTGGTATCGGCTGACCGGCTGCTAAATAAGCGGAGCTAATGGCTTGCCTAATCCATCTAGCTATAACTACCGCTGAGGCCTTCTGCCCCCTATTCTTGCCACCAAAAAGAACAAAAAGACTATCAGATTTTCTCCAATCTTTAGTCCTATCCAAATATAGCTCAATGGCCCTTTTAACATCTAATTTGTTAAACTCCCTCTCCCTATCTGTAGAAGGGTTACTGCAGAAGGATGGGAGCCTGATCTCCTGGGATCTATGGAATCTAGAGACTACCTTTGGTAAAAAGGCCGGGTCTGTCATCAGAACTACTCTGTCATCCAAGATCTTGAGAAAAGGCGCTCTACATGACAGAGACGATATCTCTCCAACCCTACGGGCTGAAGTGATAGCTACCAAAAATACAACTTTAATGGTCAGCCATCTTAGTGAACAAGACTCCAGGGGCTCAAAAGGATCTCTTATCAGATAATTTAATACCAGAGTGAGGTCCCAGGGGGGCACCGTACATCTCCTAAAGGGGGTCATACGAGATGCCGCTTTTATGAACCGAGATATCCAGGGATGAGAGGCTAAAGGAGACTCAAACAGGGAGCTAAGGGCAGAGATCTGAACTTTAAGGGTGGCAGGTTTTAGGCCCTTATCTAATCCTGCTTGCAGGAAATCTAATATCTTAGCTATATTTGGATGAGCTAAGTCTATTTTATCTGGGGAACAAAAATCTGAGAATACTCTCCAGACCCTGAAATAGATTTTAGAGGTAACTACTTTTCTACTCTTCTGCAGGGTTGTAATTACCTTGTCCGAGAGGCCTTTTTCCCTCAAGATGCGCCTCTCAAATTCCAGGCCGTCAGATGGAGGTTCGTAATCTGCGGGTGGAATACTGGGCCCTGGGAGAGGAGATCGTGACTCTCTGGGAGGATCCAAGGGTCTGATATCGATAGCTCTCTCAATACTGAGAACCATGCCCTCCTGGGCCAGAAGGGGGCTATAAGAATAACTCTGGCTTGGTCTTGCCGTATCTTCTTCAGAACCCTTGGAAGAATAGACAGGGGTGGAAATGCATATGCTAGGCTGAAGTTCCACCTGATTGAGAAGGCATCCAGACTTAAAGATCGGTCTCTCGGGTCTAGGGAGCAGAAGAGCCTGACCTGTCTGTTCTTTCTTGTGGCGAATAAATCCACTTCTGGTTGACCCCAAAGCCTGGTTATCTTGGAGAACACCCTCCGATTCAGGGACCACTCTCCTTGACGTAAGAGATGACGGCTTAGGAAGTCTGCCTGCAGATTGTCCTTGCCCCTTATATGAACCGCCGATATTGATCTTAGATTGGCTTCCGCTAGTTCTAGAATCTGATGCGAGAGGTTCATTAAGGACCCGCTTCGGGTACCTCCCTGGCGATTCACGAACGCCACCGCTGTGACATTGTCCGAGGCAATCTTCAGGTCTGTCCCCCGAATCATCGGCAGAGCTTGTCTGATCGCCTGCAGGATGGCCTCTAGTTCTCTGTGATTTGAGGACTTTTTCCTGGATTCTTCGTTCCATGATCCCTGGAATAAGAGGCCCCTGACCTGGGCTCCCCAACCCGTAGAGCTTGCATCCGTAATCATGGATAGAGGGTTCTCCTCTCTCCAAGGCCGGCCTGCCTGGAGGTTCTCCTCTCTTAGCCACCATCTCAGGGAATCCAGGATCTGTTGAGGAAGTGTAATCCTCTGGTCCAAGGAGGACTGGTCCCCCCTCCAGTTCTCCAACATGAAGAGCTGTAAGGGCCTTGCGTGATACATCGCCCAAGACACCGCTGGGATTGCCGCTGTAAAGAGACCCAGAGTCCTCATAATGTCCCTTATGGTAGGGGATGGCTGTCTGTACAGCCTCTCCACCGAGGCTACTATCTTCACCACCTTGTCCTGAGGAAGGAAAGATCTCTGCTGAGTGGAATCTAATGTGATGCCGAGAAATATCTTTGATCTGGCCGGAGTGAGGGAGGACTTCTTCAGATTTACCATCCAGCCCAGGCGATGTAGGATCTTCATCACCACCTTTATTAAGATCTGCAACTCTTCTGCCGAACCTGCTATCAGCAGGAAGTCGTCCAGATATGGCACAAAGGTGCCCTGATATTTCCGTATGTAGGCTCCCACCTCCGATATTAGTTTTGTGAAAACTCTCGGTGCTATCGCCACTCCAAAGGGCAGAGCTCTGAATTGGAAGTGCTCTATCTTGCCGTCCATCCTCACCGCCACTCTCAGGAATCTCTGACTGTCCGGATGAATAGGGACGTGGTAATAAGCATCCGCTAAGTCTATGGAAGCCATAAAACAATCCTGAAAGAGCAGGTTTACGGTTGACTTTATCGATTCCATCTTGAACTTTTCCACTTTTAGGTAGCAGTTTAGTGGTTTTAAATTTATAATGGTCCGGAATGTTCCGTCCGGTTTCTTTATAAGGAACAGGGTTGAATAAAATCCTGTCCCTCGATCCTGCAGTGGCACCTGCCGTAGCACCTCCTTTTCCAATAGGGATCTTACTTCGGTCTCTAGAGCCTGTCTTTCTGCTCTTCCGGCCACTGAGGTTATCTTGAAACGCTGTGGGGGAGGGGATAGAAAAGGTAATTTTAGGCCATCTTGTATGATCCCCAAAATCCACTTGCTCCCTGAAATCTTGCTCCACTCCGCCTTGAACAGGGAGAGCCTTCCCCCCACAGGACCCCTGGCGTCATTGCTGACCGGGACGTTTACTGGAATCCTGAGGCCGGGAAAACATGAATCCCTTAGACCTCCTAGAGGGTCGCCACCCCTCCTTCTTGTCTCCGGATCTCTGAGGAGATCTAAATCGCCGTGAGGGGCGAAAAAACTTCCTCTCTTGAGGCCTTGTACTAGGAAAACCTCTCTTCCTGTCAGCTGCCTTTTCCAAGATGTTGTCTAGTGCAGACCCAAACAAGAATTCCCCTTCACAGGGAATACTACACAGATGACTTTTAGATGGGAGGTCACCTGTCCAGTTTTTCAGCCATAAGGCCCTTCTGGCAGAATTAGATAAGGCTACCGATCTTGCCGATAACCTTAAGGCGTCCACCGAGGCATCGGCTAAGAAGGCAGAGGCCTTCTGTGCAGTGGTAACCTCCGAGATGAGATGTGACCTGGATGCACCAGCCTTAATCTTCTCCTCCAGCTGGGAAAGCCAAACAAAAAGAGACCTAGAAACGCATGTAGCCGCGACATTGGGTTTGAATGCGCCCGCTGCTGCCTCCCAGGAACGCCTTAAGAAGCCATCTGCCTTCTTATCCATAGGATCTTTAAGCACACCTGAATCCTCAACTGGAAGCGCACTCTTTCTAGACACTTTAGACACGGCAACATCTACTTTTGGCGCCTTGTCCCAAATCTCTGTCTCCTTCTCAGGAAAGGGATACTTCCGCTTCATAGCTCTAGGGATAAAAACCTTCTTGTCTGCCTTGCGCCATTCTGCCTGGATAAGGGAGGAAATATTCTCATGGATAGGAAAAACCTTTCTCTTCTTTTCTCCTAGACCCTGGAACATAACGTCTGTTACAGAGCGTTCTTCTTTTTCATCTTCTAACTCCATAGTTGATCTTACTAATTTTACTAGATGATCAATATCCTCTATAGGAAACAGGGGTCTGCCTGACCTGTCCTCCTCCTCTGACTCAGATGATTCTCCCGAACTAGGGCCAGAATCTTCAAGTTGCCTGGAAGTGCCTGGGGAATTCTCTGACCTGAGGGATCTCCTTATTTCTTGCACAGAACTACGCACTTCCTGCTGGATTAGCATACGCATGGATTCAAACAAGGTCGACTGCTCTTGTGCTAACAGGCGCTGAACACACTGGTCACAGTTAGGTTTTAAATAAGAGTCAGGCAGATTATCTCCACAGATTCTACATGCATGATGCTTAGACTTTACAGTGGCTTTCCCCTTACGAGATTCTTCCCTCGTAGCGGTGTCCACCGACTCTCTACCACCTTCATTAGAACTCATCTTATTCAGTGGTGAGGATACAGCTCCGTTTTCATCCACGACTGGAGCAACTCCTGTGGCTGGCTGTGGGTGCTAGAAACAACACACAGGACTCCTGTGTGGGATCTCCTTTTAAAATTACCGCGTCTGACGTCATCTCCCATGTGGACGCTGGGCGGCGCGTCACTTCCGGTCCTCACCGGAAGTGGAGCCGGCGCCATTTTGGGGAAGACCATCGCAGAGGAAGAGGCCAGCGCTCAGCCGCCCTTCCACACACACGCCTCCACTCCGGATCGGAGGCGTGCCGGAGTCCGCCCGCACCCACAGACTGCGCTGCACCTCGCAGCATTCACCTCTCCACCGCCGCCGAGTGACCACCCTCCGGTAAGCCTCGGCGGGGGACCTGTGCAGCCACCTGGGGGTACCTGGGACTCCCATTCCCCCCTTTCACCGCGACTCCTGAGCCTCACCGAGACTCACTGGATCCCCCGTCAGGGACAGGAAACCACTGAAGGAGATGGGGCGTACCGCAGAATTTGAAGTCTGGGTTTCCTGTCCCTGGGGGCGGATCCCTCTCTCTCTGGTTGGGTGCTGTCGTGGTGAGAGGGGGAAAAAGGTGCCCAATTCCAGAGCAATGCAGAGGGGAACCTGATTAATGAAGACTGCACTCTGTTCGCTGTCACTTCTGGTCCTGGATGGTTTGTGTTGGGAACAGAAGGGGCAGAGGTGGAGTGGCTCTGCTGGACCGGCACAGGCAAAGTATTTTTGTTGCACAGGTATTCTCATGGGATAGGAGAATGGGGCAGATTTACTTACCCATTCGCGAACCAGCGGTGCGTTCTCTGCACTGGATTCGGGTCCGGACGGGATTTATTAAGGTAGTTCCTTGCGCTGAAGAGCATCGGAACGCACTGAAATACACCAAGCCGGGCTGAGTGAAGGTAAGTGCAATTTTCGCGACACATTTTTTTAAAAAAATGCGGCGTTTTTTCCGAATCCGCCGGGTTTTCGTTCGGCCATGCCCCCCCCCCATTTCCGTTGCATGCATGCCAGCGCTGATGCGCCACAATCCGATCGCGTGCGCCAAAATCCCGGGGCAATTCAGGGGAAATCGGCGCAAATCGGAAATATTCAAGTAACACGTCGGGAAAACGTGAATCGGGCCCTTAGTAAATGACCCCCAATGTGTATAATAAATCCACTTTATTTTGGCAAAGAAGAAGACAAAGGGAACTATTGACATCTTGTGGCTTTAATAGGTACTGCAGAGACAGAAGATTACACCTGTCACTGGTGCTGCACTCTCCCCATGGTAAATGTTCAGTGACACGGAAACGAATTGGATTCTCTGCCATGTGATAATAACCTGTCAGCTACAATAACCCGAGACAGCTCAGGCAATGTAACAGAGAGGTGTCACCAGCTGCAGCTGTGCCTAATATAATACCGTCATCCCAGCACAATGATAATCCACAACACAATACAAGAAGTAATACAAAAGCTTTATCTCTGCAACATGCATGAATCAGCGTGAAATGTAAGGAGTCAATAATTACAGGTGACAGGGGTCTAGCTATACTCACACAGACATACGAGGCCACACAATGTGCACAGGGAAGGAGAAGAATCAAGTGCATTTTAAATATAAGAAGAAGCTTTCTTATATGAACCGTTATGCCGTCTGCAGTGTGAGGTATGGAGGATCGTTGTCATTTAAATAATTTCTATTTCGATCATTGCTATATCTACCATAGACAAGAAAATATTGTATTTACATGAATACATTTAAACATGAGACGTCCATGAGTCCTATAGTGGTGGAGCGGCTTCTGCAGAATCTTCTGTGCATCTTTAGCCATAGATCAGATGATACATAGTATAAACACACTCATTGCTGCTTCTGTAACTTCCTGGAAGACTTCTGACTTTCTGGCCATTTTTAGGAATTCTGCTTGATGTCAGTGACTTTTTGTATATCCAGAACCTTTTTGTACATACAGAAACTTTTTGAACATCCAGAACTTGTCACAGCTGAAGGTTTGTTTCACTTGTATCCAGCTTAGACCACTAGTCTGAATTCAGACTGATACATTTTACTGATACAAAAGCAGTAAATATGTAACAACTGGGAAAGCAGGATAGAGATGTATTTTCAGCCTTTCATAGGAAATCATGTTCCTATTCACTGACAGCAAGAAGAGAGAAGTAAAATCGTGAAAAATTTAACCATGAAGTCCATTAGAAATTTGTAGTACTTTCCATACTATCTCAGGGGCCATGATGCACTTTAAATAGACAGGGAACATCTTTGGTCCAGCAGGATCGGTGCTCTGGAAGCTTCAGGCAGTTGCAGTGACATTTTCCTGACTCCAGATCTGCTTCATTTTGGGTTTGCAAGGTTCTCAATAGCCTTTCTCATCTGAAATAAGACACAGATATTAATTGAATCCATATGGTGCATCACACTTTGCTGCCAGGTCAGGTAACATCACATAAGGTAATGGAGGTAGATAGCCTACACAAGCAAATATGGGGCCGCTTACCTCCTTCCGGGTGACGCAGCCAACAATCTTCCCATATTCTGTGACAAAGGCATGCTGAAGATTGAGCAGTACAAAGAGATGATGAGCCTGAGGTGGAGAGATGATGAGAGTTATAATGTACACCATAGGAGTCCTGCTATGACTGGTAATCACTTAAAGTCACTAAATGTCACCTCGTGTAAGGACGTCCATGATGACAACTGGAAATTGACCGGCTCAATGCATCCATCGCTTAGACTTCCATCAGTCTACAGAGTAAACAGATCCAGAAAACTATTTTACATCATGCTCTAGTCACATCCAAGGCTGCATCGACAATTCTACCAGTTTCCTATTAGCTTTCAAGTTGCATAACTCCATCACATAACTACCCCCTGCTGGCAAAGTGTCTGCACAGGGCAAAGTTGATAGGGTGATTCCCTAACTAAAAGGATGCTTGTGATGCATCTTACCTTATGCCCTGGGCTCCTTGGCTCTTGGTTGTGCTCATGTGTCTCCAGAAAACTGACCAGGTGACTTCTCTTTACTATGCCGACCAAAACACGGGTCTCTGTGGGAATTCAAAATATCTCCATAGGATGTCTGCTCATGATGATGAGGGGTCTAAACCAGACACCTTTTAACTGTGACTCTACATACTACAACTCTCAGCATGTAACAAAAACCTGTGACTGGTGGCACATGATGGGAGCTCTAATAAAAGCTGTAAAAGTTTAGGTGCTACAGGTTTGAGGCCACTGGTCCCCACCATCAATATCGAATGATCTAGAAGACATCACGACCTTCCCAGTAACCTAGAAATTATTTGAATTATCTACTCATGAACCAGGTAGCTCAGGATGAACAAAGACTATACTTCCCCTATTCATAAAGTACATATGCTCTCACACCTGTATTATCCACCACTGGGAACTCTGTGTCATCAGAAGACGTAATGACCTGAAGAATCTGGTCGAACTTGGCATCCCGGGGCAGCACCTCGATGTCCGTCTTCATAAACTCATTTACCTTCACCTTATAGGAGCTGTGGAGGCCGAACAGTGATCAGGATGTAATAACGCAGCGTGATCGTCTCTCAACACGTGAGGGTGTAAGCGTCACCTTACTTTATCTGACGGCTGCGGATCCTTGGCAGGTACGGCAGCTTCTTCACAATGATTGTTCCATCATAGAATGACGGCTGGAATTTCTGGGCAATGGCGTTGGCGATCAGCACCGACAAGATCACCGGAAGGATGTGCGCTATCTGACCGGTGGCTTCAAACGCAAGGAGAGCTGTAGAAAGCGTGTGCGTCACCGCCCCAGAATATGCTGCTGCCCCTAATAATAGAGACATCCGGTGATAAGATTGAATATTACCGCAATCCTTCAGAGCAGAGGGTAGGGGCTGTGGAGATTTCTAATCCACAGAGCACAGCAGTGTGAGGATATGCTCCCAGTGCAGTCACTGGCTTTATCATATACCATGGTGAGGATTGGTTCATTCATGGTACAGGGACTTTATATAAGACGCATTTACTATATACAATATCAATACAGACTCACCTGCCAGAGCATATCCACCAGGAATGATGGGGTTAACTACGCCATCAGAAGTTATACCATCTGGGAATATATAGGCTACTGTCTCTCCTACCAATCGTCCAATGGCAGCTCCTGTGGATGATGAATGAGGGATGATAGATAATATTTCTTATTACTTTATATTTTTTACTTTATTATATCATTCTTTAATTGCTCTCACCATATATGAAGACTGGCATAAAGTATCCGGCGGGTAAGGGAAGTGTAGTGGCGAGGGTGAACATCCAAAACTAATTAAAAAAAAAAGGAGAAAGACGGATATAATACTGCCATATCCCCCTGACTCATATGGTATTCATAGAGGACAGGATACAATGTAACAGAAATTCACCTTCATGATGAGGAAAAACAACAGCGTCCCGAAGATGGTGATTTGTGGGTTCGCCCATTCCATCCACAGATTTTGGGGGTCCACTCCAACGGGGCTCGGAGAAGACATATTCTGGGAAAGCGTCCACCATGTGCGGTTATCAAAGAGAGAGACGAGAAGCTCCTTCATGCTGAGCTACACATGGCAACATTAATGGACAAGGTTAGAGGAAAGGAGATTTGTCCAGAACTTCCTCTGCCCCCTCTCTAGATCCTAAAAGTCATGGATCACATTAAATCATAATACACCTCCCCCTTAGACCCCCCAAAGTTTATAGCAACTCCGAGAATCTGCATTGAATATAAACCCCCTAATGCCGAACCCCAAGCAGATTACAGACTATCCCTCCTATAGATTCCAATAAACCCAGCCCCCTTCCCAGGACCTCTAAGGTCCATGACCTCCTTCCCAGGACACAAGTGTTCATTATGAGCTTCCAGGTTCATGAACAGAATATCAGACCTACAGCACAGACTGACCCGTGATGCCAAGTACTGCCCAAGGAAATCCGGAAATGTTATAGTTGCCATAAGCAGTGCCAGTATTGCTGAGTACACAGGTTTGCTAGAAACAAGGTAAAAGGGGTACATTTAGATCAAAGAACTAACATCTAGATTTAGATTATGTCTTATACTCCACACACCCCCAAAGCTGCAGTTTTGCTGTTACTTCTTGTGTTATACTCCATTCACATCCAGTTGCACTTACTCATTCGCCATTAACTTAGTGGTGTAAGGATTCCTCTTGACGTAACCTAAGAGCCAGCGCTGGCAGAACAAATAGGCGCAGCTTATAGTCCCACAGATCACCCTGTGGAGGAAGTCGAAATAGATTTCCATTATTTCTTCATTAATTACTGCATTATATGTGTATTATTGTCAGTCTAATGTACGAAAAGTGTTGGATGTTGAAGGATGCACTTACCCCAGGATCATGTAGAAGAAGGTCTCTGGGAGGTCGAAGGGGAAGGTTATCTTAAAGTTGGTTTTGAAGATGGCAGAGATTGTCTCTAAGACGAGAGAACATTCACATTATAACTCAATCCCCTTTTCCGACCTTATACTCTACACACAGACTCCACTAACCCTGCACTTTATTCACCTCCAATTATCCAGAACTCTACATATACCAAGGCATTCATCAATGGGTCTGTGTTTTTGGCACATAACTTGTGCAGTAATTTACACTGGAATTTTAAATTGTGGCGCCAGGGGTTAATTGGCGCATGACCTAAAATTGAGTGCCGTAAAAAAGGCATGAGTGTAGGAAAAGGAGAAATATTGTGGAGCCAACACTTCATTAATATGGTGCACTAGGTGTAACAAAAAAATCTGCCAAAAAACTGCCCCCCTTGGTCTCCACCAAAAATGTTCCTATAGTACTGCTAGCCTCATCTAACCCCAGACTCTACTCACAAACCCTAAACTGTGCCAACACACTGTACTCACACATGGTAAAAGCAACCCTCCAATAAAAACTAAAAATACACCTGTTCATGACACCTGTATAGTCAGGCATACCTGGTGCCCTCTTAATAAGTTCTAGGATCAACACCCCCTCCAAAAATCAAGTTCACATAACATGTTAATATTTAGCCTTTAAAGTAGACATCCAAGCCCCCTTCATACTGATACAATGTATCGGCCATTACAATGTCCCATATTATCACTTCTTACAGTGAAGAATCCCCATCTATAACTATCCTCTTTTATCTAGATATAAAGGACGCCCTCTTGGTATTTTTAGTTCTGACTGGAGTATTGCGTTAAGCTTTTGAGTCCCCCCATAATATCCAGAAATATGTATATGAGAGTGGCCTTAGATTTACCCTGCTCACTGTTGAAGACGGCTAAAAGACGGAACATGAACGCTCCACAAGTGGCCGCAAAGAATCCGCGCCAATAATTCCTCACAGCAAAATGTGATGACATGACCTCCACGCTGAACAGGACGCCTGTGGAGATGACACATTACTCATCAATATGAACGATAGACTGAGATACTTTATACAGTAAAAGGTGGAGCCACCTACCGCTAATCGGTGCGCCAAACACAGTGGAGACGCCAACAGCAGCAGCCGCCACCAGCATCTCATGTTCCTTACTTTTGTTCTGCGGAAATAAATGGTTAAAATTCCTGGAGTGTGAACCTGTATAATATACAGGGCCGTATAATTATGGGTCAGACTGGAAAAAGATGTCCAGTGGTCATCAGTTTACTCTAGAGTGACCTCTTGTTTTTGGCTGTCCAGCAGCTGAGCTCATTATAGTAGCAGGACACCCAGTTTACGACCAGTGCTAAAGTGTCACTGTTTTCTTTGCTATCCTCCTCAGTTTTTCCTGTTCATGCAGTTGCTGTCACCTCTCTGTAGTAGATTTTATAGACTATGCTGCTGCTCCCTGCTCACTTTGGAGTGAGGGGGAGGTCATGTGATGCTGCTCTGTGTCTGTGCAGCACTATGGAGATGTTTTATGCAAAGAAGTAAGCAAGATCCCCTGATCCCTATCAGCCCCATATTCCCAATCTGTGATTGTGCATGACTTTTTCTGTCTCTCTTTCGGCACCTCAAGCTGGGTCACCCTGACACCATCTTCACAGAAGGGAAGCTGTTAACCCATAGTGCTCACACAGCAGAGACTTCACAACATGTTAGTGTCTACATATTCCCTACTCCATGCAGGCTATCTTACTAAATACAGATCCTGTATATACACATTGGGTCACATTAATCAACACTAGTGCAGTCAGTACTATGTGCAGTTGATTGTGTAAAGTGCGTCACATTCATCAAAACTGGTGCCCAGTTTCCATTATTTTGGCGCCCCCTGCACTGCTCCAGATGTATGGCGCATGTCAGTAATAAATTTGATGCAACTAAGTAGTAACTCGCCCTTTAGGTGCACATTTTTTCTCTCTTGTCAGACACAGCCGCAACACTTTAAAAATACATGTACAAGCAGTTTGCACATTCTTTTCAGTGCAAAGTCAGACAGAAAACTGGCGCAAAAGCTTTTATAAGGGGACCCAATGTGCTTTGCTCAGTAAATTTACTTCAAAAGAGAACACAAAGTATCATAGGAACTACGGGCAGGATATGATTGACTCAGCTTTAGGACAAAGTTAGAAAGAGGTTAGTCTCCGGCCAAAACACTGCTGCTGAGGAAGATGTTTTACAAGCAGCTTCAGAATAGAAAAATACAAGGGAGGGAAAGGCGAGCAGCTCAATATGAGCATCATTTGTTCTGAAAGGCATTTGATGATTTAGTAAAAGTCTTTATAACTCTGAAGTTGCACTTTACAGAAGATTTCTTTCTGATTTTATGGTAATACTCACCTCATAGTGTCCGGTGACTGAGGTCCTCATCCGACCTAGGTAAGCTGCAATCATACTGGACAAATGGACAAAGGGGCCCTGTAACAATAGAAAAGGCCACCTCAGATGTGCATAGACATAGTCTTAACAGAATAATTACCCCATAGACAGATTATCATTTACAGATCCCATAAGGATCCCATCAGATCCCATACTCACCACTTTACCCAGAAACATGGTGCTACCCGCTGACAGGGTACAAGTCAGACCCACTACCTTGGCCCCAAAGTTTTTGATGGTTAAATATTCCTCTAGGATGACACCGGTGAGAATTGTCTTCAGCTCTGGGATTCCTGAGCCTACGGAAAAAGATGAACCAGACACAGAATATTTAGTAAAGATGACAATGGCCCTGCCCTATACCCTCCTGCTGTCCCTCCTAGAATACATTAACATGTGAGTGTCAATTTCCTCTTGAAAAAAGTGTCAGGCTGTAAAGGACCAAACCCCTATCTAATAACATCCAGTTACTGGAGGGTTCTATAAAAGAACTCCTAGTATTGTGCATTTTGAAGTATTCAGTATAAATCATATATAGTTCCTCCTCTACCTCAGGAGTATGTCTATGCTCCTCCCTGTATGTAAATCAGATCATTTGATAATTAGGCTCCACCCAGGAGGGGAATAAGTTATAAAATGTTTGTGTGAAATGAAGCTTCACATGAGATAATTGTGATAATAAGAGGTTTATAAGAGGTTTATAAAATAAATTCAGGCCTCGGTATCAACTCTCTGTTCCTAAGAGGGGACGTCATGGAGGTATCCTTTAAGAAAAGTGACCTGAGGTACTTAATATGCGGGAGAAGGGAAATAGTGGACCCCATGATAAACCTCACCTATTCTGCAATGTCCTTGTTGAGACTCCTGTTATTAATTCTCAGAACCTATCTTGATAGTGGGGTAAGGGGGGCAGTAGTGGGATCTTACCTCCGGAGTGAGGGGTGATGCTCTGAGCAAATCCAGTAGAGAAGGCAACCAGGGCAATGGGATAGACGATCCAGGAGAGGTATCGGAGAAAAGTGTTGTTCCCCAGTTCCTGCTGGAGCCACCGATGAGCTGTGGACACATGAAGGAGAAGAATGCAGAAGTATAAAGGAAGACTTGATACACGACGCATGGGAAAGCTTTTATGTCAAGTGCAACATCCCTGCCAATGCATAGGTAGACTGGTAGTTGCGAATAGTGCCCTCTCCAGGTCAAGAGCTGTTAGGGGAACTTCTAGTGCCCCAGACCTACTGCCTGGCACCCAAGAGACTCAAGCCCAGGACTGGAACTTCAAGGCCACGAAGAAAAGGCTATGTCCCGATGGGGGATATTGGATAAGCATATGAGGAACTTACTCCTACAATGAGAGGTAGAGGAATAAAGTAAAATACTTACCATTCAATAACTTGGAGACAGTGAAGTCCATGGTGAAGCTGATCAGAGCCATGATGACCCCCAGTGCAAAGAGGAAGTACCAGTCATCACCCACACGGAAGAGGATTCCTTTAACCCCCAGGAGGAATGCTGCAATATATGGTAACAACTGTTTTATATAAAGGGGATCTCTGCCCATAACCTCTATCCCTATGTTTATGGTCTCTGTACCTTTAAGAAGTTACAGAGGATTCTGCTGTCCCTTAGTGGTCACCACAGAACCTTTCATCCTCACCTTTCATTGTCCTCCGCGTCTTCGGAAAAGGCCTAAGAACATCTTTCTGTGCCAGTAGTTTGTCCCCCGCTTCCCCCTGTTCAATCACCTGAGAGTCCATAATTCTGGGCCCAGCAAGAGACCTCCAGGGGCCACAGGTTACTAACGTGAGGTATAATACATAACAGAAAAACAGGTTTAGTGGCAAAATAATAGAATATAATGTAGATTGTAAGCTCTTTGGACCAGCATTTACTTATGTCTTCTGTATCTTTTGTATAGAGATCATTGCACCAAAAAGAATTCAATATGACTGACAAATGGTTGTAAGGCAAATGTGAAAGACAAGAGGGGGGAGACCATATGTCCCACCATATTCAGCCAATCACCAAACTATAAGTCTGTTCTAATACAAAAAAATGTTTATCTTACATCATTTCTTCCAAAGGAACAACACAATAGAACAAGTCATGTATTGTGTAATACCTAAAAGCTACCACCAGATGAAGCAACAAGATCTACAAACCCCAATAGAGCCTAAAGGATAAAGGCTGGAAAGTGTCTGATACTGGGCATCCAATGCTTTACTCTGGTACTGTGCACTTTCCATATATACAGGAGGAGTGGTACTGTGCACTGTCCATATATACAGGAGGAGTGGTACTGTGCACTGTCCATATATACAGGAGGAGTGGTACTGTGCACTGTCCATATATACAGGAGAAGTGGTACTGTGCACTGTCCATATATATACAGGACAGGAGAAGTGGTACTGTGCACTGTCCATATATATATAGGACAGGAGAAGTGGTACTGTGCACTGTCCATATATATACAGGACAGGAGAAGTGGTACTGTGCACTGTCCATATATACACAGGACAGGAGAAGTGGTACTGTGCACTGTCCATATATACACAGGACAGGAGAAGTGGTACTGTGCACTGTCCATATATATACAGGACAGGAGGAGTGGTACTGTGCACTGTCCATATATACAGGAGAAGTGGTACTGTGCACTGTCCATATATATACAGGACAGGAGAAGTGGTACTGTGCACTGTCCATATATATATAGGACAAAAGAAGTGGTACTGTGCACTGTCCATATATATACAGGACAGGAGAAGTGGTACTGTGCACTATCCATATATATACAGTACAGGAGAAGTGGTACTGTGCACTGTCCATATATATACAGGACAGGAGAAGTGGTACTGTGCACTGTCCATATATATACAGGACAGGAGAAGTGGTACTGTGCACTGTCCATATATATACAGGACAGGAGAAGTGGTACTGTGCACTATCCATATATATACAGGACAGGAGAAGTGATACTGTGCACTGTCCATATATATACAGGACAGGAGAAGTGGTACTGTGCACTGTCCATATATATACAGGACAGGAGAAGTGGTACTGTGCACTGCCCATATATATACAGGACAGGAGAAGTGGTACTGTGCACTGTCCATATATATATAGGAGAGGAGAAGTGGTACTGTGCACTGTCCATATATATACAGGACAGGAGAAGTGGTACTGTGCACTGTCCATATATATACAGGACAGGAGAAGTGATACTGTGCACTGTCCATATAGATATACAGGACAGGAGAAGTGGTACTGTGCACTGTCCATATATATACAGGACAGGAGAAGTGGTACTGTGCACTGCCCATATATATACAGGACAGGAGAAGTGATACTGTGCACTGTCCATATAGATATACAGGACAGGAGAAGTGGTACTGTGCACTGTCCATATATATATAGGACAGGAGAAGTGGTACTGTGCACTGTCCATATATATACAGGACAGGAGAAGTGGTACTGTGCACTGTCCATATATATACAGGACAGGAGAAGTGATACTGTGCACTGTCCATATAGATATACAGGACAGGAGAAGTGGTACTGTGCACTGTCCATATATATACAGGACAGGAGAAGTGGTACTGTGCACTGCCCATATATATACAGGACAGGAGAAGTGGTACTGTGCACTGTCCATACAGTATATACAGGAGAAGTGATACTGTGCACTGTCCATATATACAGGAGAAGTGGTACTGTGCACTGTCCATACAGTATATACAGGAGAAGTGGTACTGTGCACTGTCCATATATACAGGAGAAGTAGTACTGTGCGCTGTCCATATATATACAGGACAGGAGAAGTGGTACTTTGCACTGTCCATATATATATACAGGACAGGAGAAGTGGTACTGTGCACTGTCCATATATATACAGGACAGGAGAAGTGGTACTGTGCACTGCCCATATATACAGGACAGGAGAAGTGATACTGTGCACTGTCCATATATATATATACAGGACAGGAGAAGTGGTACTGTGCACTGTCCATATATATATACAGGACAGCAGAAGTGGTACTGTGCACTGCCCATATATACAGGACAGGAGAAGTGATACTGTGCACTGTCCATGTATATATACAGGACAGGAGAAGTGGTACTGTGCACTGTCCATATATATATACAGGACAGGAGAAGTGGTACTGTGCACTGCCCATATATATATATACAGGACAGGAGAAGTGGTACTGTGCACTGTCCATATATACAGGACAGGAGAAATAGTACTGTGCACTGTCCACATATATACAGGACAGGAAAAGTGGTACTGTGCACTGTCCATATATACAGGAGAAGTGGTACTGTGCACTGTCCATATATACAGGAGAAGTGGTACTGTGCACTGTCCATACAGTATATACAGGAGAAGTGGTACTGTGCACTGTCCATACAGTATATACAGGAGAAGTGGTACTGTGCACTGTCCATATATACAGGACAGGAGAAGTGGTACTGTGCACTGTACATATATATATAGGACAGGAGAAGTGGTACTGTGCACTGTCCATATATATACAGGACAGGAGAAGTGGTACTGTGCACTGTCCATATATATACAGGACAGGAGAAGTGGTACTGTGCACTGCCCATATATACAGGACAGGAGAAGTGGTACTGTGCACTGTCCATATATACAGAGGACAGGAGAAGCGGTACTGTGCACTGTCCATATATATACAGGACAGGAGAAGTGGTACTGTGCACTGCCCATATATATACAGGACAGGAGAAGTGGTACTGTGCACTGCCCATATATATACAGGACAGGAGAAGTGGTACTGTGCACTGTCCATATATATATAGGACAGGAGAAGTGGTACTGTGCACTGTCCATATATATACAGGACAGGAGAAGTGATACTGTGCACTGTCCATATAGATATACAGGACAGGAGAAGTGGTACTGTGCACTGTCCATATATATACAGGACAGGAGAAGTGGTACTGTGCACTGTCCATATATATACAGGACAGGAGAAGTGGTACTGTGCACTGTCCATATATATACAGGACAGGAGAAGTGATACTGTGCACTGTCCATATAGATATACAGGACAGGAGAAGTGGTACTGTGCACTGTCCATATATATACAGGACAGGAGAAGTGGTACTGTGCACTGCCCATATATATACAGGACAGGAGAAGTGGTACTGTGCACTGTCCATACAGTATATACAGGAGAAGTGATACTGTGCACTGTCCATATATACAGGAGAAGTGGTACTGTGCACTGTCCATACAGTATATACAGGAGAAGTGGTACTGTGCACTGTCCATATATACAGGAGAAGTAGTACTGTGCGCTGTCCATATATATACAGGACAGGAGAAGTGGTACTTTGCACTGTCCATATATATATACAGGACAGGAGAAGTGGTACTGTGCACTGTCCATATATATACAGGACAGGAGAAGTGGTACTGTGCACTGCCCATATATACAGGACAGGAGAAGTGATACTGTGCACTGTCCATATATATATACAGGACAGGAGAAGTGGTACTGTGCACTGTCCATATATATATACAGGACAGCAGAAGTGGTACTGTGCACTGCCCATATATACAGGACAGGAGAAGTGATACTGTGCACTGTCCATGTATATATACAGGACAGGAGAAGTGGTACTGTGCACTGTCCATATATATATACAGGACAGGAGAAGTGGTACTGTGCACTGCCCATATATATATATACAGGACAGGAGAAGTGGTACTGTGCACTGTCCATATATACAGGACAGGAGAAATAGTACTGTGCACTGTCCACATATATACAGGACAGGAAAAGTGGTACTGTGCACTGTCCATATATACAGGAGAAGTGGTACTGTGCACTGTCCATATATACAGGAGAAGTGGTACTGTGCACTGTCCATACAGTATATACAGGAGAAGTGGTACTGTGCACTGTCCATACAGTATATACAGGAGAAGTGGTACTGTGCACTGTCCATATATACAGGACAGGAGAAGTGGTACTGTGCACTGTACATATATATATAGGACAGGAGAAGTGGTACTGTGCACTGTCCATATATATACAGGACAGGAGAAGTGGTACTGTGCACTGTCCATATATATACAGGACAGGAGAAGTGGTACTGTGCACTGCCCATATATACAGGACAGGAGAAGTGGTACTGTGCACTGTCCATATATACAGAGGACAGGAGAAGCGGTACTGTGCACTGTCCATATATATACAGGACAGGAGAAGTGGTACTGTGCACTGCCCATATATATACAGGACAGGAGAAGTGGTACTGTGCACTGTCCATATATATACAGGGCAGGAGAAGTGGTACTGTGCACTGTTCATATATACAGGACAGGAAAAGTGGTACTGTGCACTGTCCATATATACAGGACAGGAGAAGTGGTACTGTGCACTGCCCATATATATACAGGACAGGAGAAGTGGTACTGTGCACTGTCCATATATATACAGGGCAGGAGAAGTGGTACTGTGCACTGTCCATATATATACAGGACAGGAGAAGTGGTACTGTGCACTGTCCATATATACAGGACAGGAGAAGTGGTACTGTGCACTGTCCATATATATACAGGGCAGGAGAAGTGGTACTGTGCACTGCCCATATATACAGGAGAAGTGGTACTGTGCACTGTCCATATATACAGGACAGGAGAAGTGGTACTGTGCGCTGTCCATATATACACAGGACAGAAGAAGTGGTACTGTGCACTGTCCTTATATATACAGGACAGGAGAAGTGGTACTGTGTACTGTCCTTATATATACAGGACAGGAGAAGTGGTACTGTGCACTGTACATATATATACAGGACAGGAGAAGTGGTACTGTGCACTGCCCATATATATACAGGACAGGAGAAGTGGTACTGTGCACTGTCCATATATATACAGGACAGGAGAAGTGGTACTGTGCACTGTCCATATATATACAGGACAGGAGAAGTGGTACTGTGCACTGCCCATATATATACAGGACAGGAGAAGTGGTACTGTGCACTGTCCTTATATATACAGGACAGGAGAAGTGGTACTGTGCACTGTACATATATATACAGGACAGGAGAAGTGGTACTGTGCACTGCTCATATATATACAGGACAGGAGAAGTGGTACTGTGCACTGTCCATATAGATATACAGGACAGGAGAAGTGGTACTGTGCACTGCCCATATATATACAGGACAGGAGAAGTGGTACTGTGTACTGTACATATATACAGGAGAAGTGGTACTGTGCACTGTCAATATATATACAGGACAGGAGAAGTGGTACTGTGCACTGTCCATATATATACAGAACAGGAGAAGTGGTACTGTGCACTGTCCATAAATATACAGGACAGGAGAAGTGGTACTGTGCACTGTCCATATATACACAGGACAGGAGAAGTGGTACTGTGCACTGTCCATATATATACAGGACAGGAGAAGTGGTACTGTGCACTGCCCATATATATACAGGACAGAAGAAGTGGTACTGTGCACTGCCCATATATATATACAGGACAGGAGAAGTGGTACTGTGCACTGTACATATATACACAGGACAGGAGAAGTGGTACTGTGCACTGTCCATATATATACAGGACAGGGGAAGTGGTACTGTGCACTGCCCATATATATATACAGGACAGGAGAAGTGGTACTGTGCACTGTCCATATATATACAGGACAGGAGAAGTGGTACTGTGCACTGTCCATATATATATACAGGACAGGAGAAGTGATACTGTGCACTGTCCATATATATACAGGACAGGAGAAGTGGTACTGTGCACTGTCCATATATATACAGGACAGGAGAAGTGGTACTGTGCACTGTCCATATATATACAGGACAGGAGAAGTGGTACTGTGCACTGCCCATATATATATATATACAGGAAAGGAGAAGTGATACTGTGCACTGTCCATATATATATATATACATATATATATATATATGTATATATATATATATATATATATATATATATATATATATACAGGACAGGAGAAGTGGTACTGTGCACTGCCCATATATATACAGGACAGGAGAAGTGGTACTGTGCACTGTCCATATATATACAGGACAGGAGAAGTGGTACTGTGCACTGTCCATATATATATACAGGACAGGAGAAGTGGTACTGTACACTGTCCATATATATATACAGGACAGGAGAAGTGGTACTGTCCACTGTCCATATATATATATATATATATATATATATATATATATATATATATATATATACAGGAGAAGTGGTACTGTGCACTGTCCATATATATATATACAGGACAGGAGAAGTGGTACTGTGCACTGTCCATATATATATACAGGACAGGAGAAGTGGTACTGTGCACTGTCCATATATATATACAGGACAGGAGAAGTGGTACTGTGCACTGTCCATATATATATATACAGGACAGGAGAAGTGGTACTGTCCACTGTCCATATATATATATATATATATATATATATATATATATATATATATATATATATATATGAGAAGTGGTACTGTGCACTGTCCATATATATACAGGACAGGAGAAGTGGTACTGTGCACTGTCCATATATATATACAGGACAGGAGAAGTGGTACTGTGCACTGTCCATATATATATATATATATACAGGACAGGAGAAGTGGTACTGTGCACTGTCCATATATATATACAGGACAGGAGAAGTGGTACTGTGCACTGTCCATATATATATACAGGACAGGAGAAGTGGTACTGTGCACTGTCCATATATATACAGGACAGGAGAAGTGGTACTGTGCACTGTCCATATATATACAGGACAGGAGAAGTGGTACTGTGCACTGTCCATATATATACAGGACAGGAGAAGTGGTACTGTGCACTGTCCATATATATACAGGACAGGAGAAGTGGTACTGTGCACTGTCCATATATACAGGACAGGAGAAGTGGTACTGTGCACTGTCCATATATACAGGACAGGAGAAGTGGTACTGTGCACTGCCCATATATACAGAATAGGAATAGTGGTGGGACATGCAGTGACTTGTGAAGGTCACTTTGTTCTGGGGCTCAGACTTTGTGTCACAGTCTGTGTATCTGATCTGCACTTCGTCATCGCCTGTTTTATCGCCGCTCTGTGATTAATCTGACACATACTTTGCTTAGAGCTATAAATAATCGTCGGACACTGATAATGTAACAAGCGCCTGAGATGAGCGGCACTTGTAGAGGGGAAGCTACAGATATGAATACAAATATCTGCCCCCCATTTACCTCTCTCCACAGACACTATAGGAGACGCACAATATAGAACGTTATAACAGTGACCCTAGCGCTACACACATATATAGAAAACTTGCCCTAAAAATCAGCAGCGCCCATCACTGCCTCCCATGGGAAACGAAGCATCAGAGCCAAACATGGAGAACATACCGTAATACTCCAGTCACATCCAAAGCTGCGGTCACAGTTGTTTTGATTTTCTGTCCAGGCTGCAAAATCTCATCACCATTTCCAGATTAAAAATTGTATTTATCAAGAAATATCTCCCGGTCCACCTAGATTTGTAGCCCCCTCTGTCCTTAACATCATCATAGGACTTGCAAGAGTTTTCACCCAACTTTCCCAGACTCCAGAATGTGATGTCACAGCCCATCCTTCAGTAATTTAGGGTAGATCCCTTTAATCAGGACTTACCGGGGTGCTGGATCTGTCCAGGTGATGATTGGCACAGCCCTCTGTGGGACTGCACAGTCCTGCGCTGCTCTACAGGTGCCCCCTCCTCCTCCTGGGACTGGCACTACCTGCTGTCACCCCCCAGGTGCTCCCTCCCTTTTCCCAGGTTTATAGACAATATTACAACGTCCTTGACAAGTCAAGCAGAACCGGCCCTGGGCAAGAATTCCTGCTCAGTCACCTTCATCCCAGCAGCAGGAGGGGGCACAGGCACCACCCAGCCCACTAATGGGAAGGTGGGGGGTCTTAGTATTGGTAAGAGGGGAGCTTAACAATAACGCACCTTACATTTCATCATAGAGAGAAGGTAAGGCACCCACCCTACATTATTCTGTGATAGATGGGGGGCACCAACCCTCGTCATTATTATTAAATGGGAGGTGGACAATGACCTTCTGAATTATTCTACAGTAGACGTGACCCTGACCCGTTACAATCTCATACTTTTGGTTCATGTTCCTAGGACTTCCCCCATTCCTCATTCCTAGAATGAGACAATAACGGCAATGACAATGACCATGAACATCAGCGGAAACTTCCCTCCAGAGAGACAAGTGGAATCAGCGATTAATTGTCATCATTATCCGAAGCTGAGGAGACAATTGAGGCAATTTACGTTAAATCTCTACTAACACAATGCAATGCACACCCACCCCTCACACACCTGCCCCCAGCCCTGGCTGTTATGGCAATAAGTCTCATGTTGTGACAACATTTAATAAAAGTGAACTGACAACAAAGTGAGAAGGAAGCGACATCCGACATCCGACATCCGCAGGAGAGGAGAGCTCTGCGACATGACAGCGACAGAAGAGAGAAGAGATCTGCAGATAACCAAATCCTCAGAACAATGCAAAGTCTACCAAATGACAAATACAGTGATATATTCTGCAGATTATTGCACCACTGACCTATCCCAAGATCTACAGAACATTGTTTAACCCTATCCTTCTCTATCTTTCTAGACACACAGGTGCACAGTCCAAAAGGCAAAAGGAGTCTCTCCTCACATATTCCAATAAAAGGACTATCATTTAAAGTGAATCTATGACTTAAAGGGAACCTGTCATCAGCCATAACTCCTACAAACCGCACACAGTACTATATAGCTCTCTGTAAGTGTTTTCCATTCGTGTCTTTATACATTCATTTCTTCTAAAAAGTTCTTTTACTTACTACCTTGATAAAGTCAAGGAGGCTGGAGAGCTACGGCGTACAGTCAAGCTACCCCTCCTCCCATCATCCACTTTTGGTCCTGAGTACTTATGTATGTGCCAAGACAGTGTGCACAGTGGGAGCTCCCATCATCTAGCGGGTCATGCTCATGCATGTCAGAGGACGGCTAGCTTGGTGCATGCGTGGCGCACCTGGGAAGCGGTGCAGGGCCTGCGCCGATTTGCACAGCTGCAGTGAGTAGAACACAGCAGGAGGTGGAGGAGGCAACAGTTGTTGTAGAAGTGCTCTGGTAACGCCCCTGCCAGAGCACTTAATCGATTTTACATAAAAATAAAAGCTATTTTTTTAAACGAACCAGCCAACTAATATACCTACTAAAGTGATGCCTGCAATAAAGATTTTAACCTTTACAAACTAGGTGACGCAGGACAGGGGCGGAAGTAAAGCTCTATTTTGACTGAATAAAAGCACTTTGGGCCTCAGGCGCCCCAATTCCTTTGAATCTTTTACCTTTAATCTTTAACACTGCACAATATACAATAATTGGCCATTATTGTTCATTGCAAATTTGCTGCTGGGTTCTATTTACACACATTGATGAAAAATAGACAACAACAATGTCACAATGTATCACAATCCCTATAAAGTGAGTCCAGAAATGTTTCACTCTCTGTTTCATTGGAGCCAATTCGTAAGATTGAAAAAGTTCTTTTCTTTTCTCATTAAAGTGCACTCTACCCCCCCCCCCCCCCCCACACACACACATCCTGGCAGAAAAAAAATGTAATGTAATTATTTACACACATACTTATCACATGGTCATAAGTATTCAGCCTTTGCTGATATTCCTTATGATGGTTGGGGCTTTATGGCAGAGTGTGGAAGCCTCTCCTGCAAGATGTATGAAAAACTGGGCTGAAGGTTCACCTTCCAACAATGACCCTAAGCTCACAGCTAAAGTACCACTTCTCCTGTCCTGTATATATGGACAGTGCACAGTACCACTTCTCCTGTCCTGTATATATGTACAGTGCACAGTACCACTTCTCCTGTCCTGTATATATATGGACAGTGCACAGTACCACTTCTCCTGTCCTGTATATATGGACAGTGCACAGTACCACTTCTCTTGTCCTGTATATATATGGACAGTGCACAGTACCACTTCTCCTGTCCTGTATATATATGGGCAGTGCACAATACCACTTCTCCTGTCCTGTATATATATATGGACAGTGCACAGTACCACTTCTCCTGTCCTGTATATATGTACAGTGCACAGTACCACTTCACCTGTCCTGTATATATATGGACAGTGCACAGTACCACTTCTCCTGTCCTGTATATATGGACAGTGCACAGTACCACTTCTCTTGTCCTGTATATATATGGACAGTGCACAGTACCACTTCTCCTGTCCTGTATATATATGGGCAGTGCACAATACCACTTCTCCTGTCCTGTATATATATATGGACAGTGCACAGTACCACTTCTCCTGTCCTGTATATATATGGACAGTGCACAGTACCACTTCTCCTGTCCTGTATATATATGGACAGTGCACAGTACCACTTCTCCTGTCCTGTATATATATGGACAGTGCACAGTACCACTTCTCCTGTCCTGTATATATATGGGCAGTGCACAGTACCACTTCTCCTGTCCTGTATATATATGTGGACAGTGCACAGTACCACTTCTCCTGTCCTGTATATATATATGGACAGTGCACAGTACCACTTCTCCTGTCCTGTATATATATGGACAGTGCACAGTACCACTTCTCCTGTCCTGTATATATATGGACAGTGCACAGTACCACTTCTCCTGTCCTGTATATATATATGGACAGTGCACAGTACCACTTCTCCTGTCCTGTATATATATATGGACAGTGCACAGTACCACTTCTCCTGTCCTGTATATATATATGGACAGTGCACAGTACCACTTCTCCTGTCCTGTATATATTTGGACAGTACACAGTACCACTTCTCCTGTCCTGTATATATATGGACAGTGCACAGTACCACTTCTCCTGTCCTGTATATATATGGACAGAGCACAGTACCACTTCTCCTGTCCTGTATCTATTTGGACAGTGCACAGTACCACTTCTCCTGTCCTGTATATATATGGACAGTGCACAGTACCACTTCTCCTGTCCTGTGTATATATGGACAGTGCACAGTACCACTTCTCCTGTCCTGTATATATATGGACAGTGCACAGTACCACTTCTCCTGTCCTGTATATATATGGACAGTGCACAGTACCACTTCTCCTGTCCTGTATATATATGGACAGTGCACAGTACCACTTCTCCTGTCCTGTATATATATATGGACAGTGCACAGTACCACTTCTCCTGTCCTGTATATATATGGACAGTGCACAGTACCACTTCTCCTGTCCTGTATATATATGGACAGTGCACAGTACCACTTCTCCTGTCCTGTATATATATGGACAGTTCACAGTACCACTTCTCCTGTCCTGTATATATATGGACAGTGCACAGTACCACTTCTCCTGTCCTGTATATATATGGACAGTGCACAGTACCACTTCTCCTGTCCTGTATATATATGGACAGTGCACAGTACCACTTCTCCTGTCCTGTATATATATGGACAGTGCACAGTACCACTTCTCCTGTCCTGTATATATATGGACAGTGCACAGTACCACTTCTCCTGTCCTGTATATATATGGACAGTTCACAGTACCACTTCTCCTGTCCTGTATATATATGGACAGTGCACAGTACCACTTCTCCTGTCCTGTATATGGGGACAGTGCACAGTACCACTTCTCCTGTCCTGTATATATATGGACAGTGCACAGTACCACTTCTCCTGTCCTGTATATATATGGACAGTGCACAGTACCACTTCTCCTGTCCTGTATATATATGGACAGTGCACAGTACCACTTCTCCTGTCCTGTATATATATGGACAGTTCACAGTACCACTTCTCCTGTCCTGTATATATATGGACAGTGCACAGTACCACTTCTCCTGTCCTGTATATGGGGACAGTGCACAGTACCACTTCTCCTGTCCTGTATATATATGGACAGTGCACAGTACCACTTCTCCTGTCCTGTATATATATGGATAGTGCACAGTACCACTTCTCCTGTGCTGTATATATATGGACAGTGCACAGTACCACTTCTCCTGTCCTGTATATGCATGCACAGTGCACAGTACTACTTCTCCTGTCCTGTATATATATGGACAGTGCACAGTACCACTTCTCCTGTCCTGTATATATATGGACAGTGCACAGTACCACTTCTCCTGTCCTGTATATACACTCACCGGCCACTTTATTAGGTACAACTGTCCAACTGCTCGTTAACACTTAATTTCTAATCAGCCAATCACATGGCGGCAACTCAGTGCATTTAGGCATGTAGACATGGTCAAGACAATCTCCTGCAGTTCAAACCGAGCATAAGAATGGGGAAGAAAGGTGATTTGATGCCTTTGAACGTGGCATGGTTGTTGGTGCCAGAAGGGCTGGTCTGAGTATTTCAGAAACTGCTGATCTACTGGGATTTTCACGCACAACCATCTCTAGGGTTTACAGAGAATGGTCCGAAAAAGAAAAAACATCCAGTGAGCGGCAGTTCTGTGGGCGGAAATGCCTTGTTGATGCCAGAGGTCAGAGGAGAATGGGCAGACTGGTTCGAGCTGATAGAAAGGCAACAGTGACTCAAATCGCCACCCGTTACAACCAAGGTAGGCAGAAGAGCATCTCTGAATGCACAGTACGTCGAACTTTGAGGCAGATGGGCTACAGCAGCAGAAGACCACACCGGGTGCCACTCCTTTCAGCTAAGAACAGGAAACTGAGGCTACAATTTGCACAAGCTCATCGAAATTGGACAGTAGAAGATTGGAAAAACGTTGCCTGGTCTGATGAGTCTCGATTTCTGCTGCGACATTCGGATGGTAGGGTCAGAATTTGGCGTCAACAACATGAAAGCATGGATCCATCCTGCCTTGTATCAACGGTTCAGGCTGGTGGTGGTGGTGTCATGGTGTGGGGAATATTTTCTTGGCACTCTTTGGGCCCCTTGGTACCAATTGAGCATCGTTGCAACTCCACAGCCTACCTGAGTATTGTTGCTGACCATGTCCATCCCTTTATGAGCACAATGTACCCAGTAACATCTGATGGCTACTTTCAGCAGGATAATGCACCATGTCATAAAGCTGGAATCATCTCAGACTGGTTTCTTGAACATGACAATGAGGTCACTGGACTCAAATGGCCTCCACAGTCACCAGATCTCAATCCAATAGAGCATCTTTGGGATGTGGTGGAACGGGAGATTCGCATCATGGATGTGCAGCCGACAAATCTGCGGCAACTGTGTGATGCCATCATGTCAATATGGACCAAATCTCTGAGGAGCTTCCAGCACCTTGTTGTATCTATGCCACGAAGAATTGAGGCAGTTCTGAAGGCAAAAGGGGGTCCAACCCGTTACTAGCATGGTGTACCTAATAAAGTGGCCGGTGAGTGTATATGGACAGTGCACAGTACCACTTCTCCTGTCCTGTATATACATGCACAGTGCACAGTACTACTTCTCCTGTCCTGTATATATATGGACAGTGCACAGTACCACTTCTTCTGTCCTGTATATATATGGACAGTGCACAGTACCACTTCTCTTGTCCTGTATATATATGGACAGTGCACAGTACCACTTCTCCTGTCCTGTATATATATGGACAGTGCACAGTACCACTTCTCTTGTCCTGTATATATATGGACAGTGCACAGTACCACTTCTCCTGTCCTGTATATATATGGACAGTGCACAGTACCACTTCTCTTGTCCTGTATATATATGGACAGTGCACAGTACCACTTCTCCTGTCCTGTATATATATGGACAGTGCACAGTACCACTTCTCCTGTCCTGTATATATATGGACAGTGCACAGTACCACTTCTCCTGTCCTGTATATATGGACAGTGCACAGTACCACTTCTCCTGTCCTGTATATATATGGACAGTGCACAGTACCACTTCTCCTGTCCTGTATATATATGGACAGTGCACAGTACCACTTCTCCTGTCCTGTATATGGGGACAGTGCACAGTACCACTTCTCCTGTCCTGTATATATATGGACAGTGCACAGTACCACTTCTCCTGTCCTGTATATATATGGGCAGTGCACAGTACCACTTCTCCTGTCCTGTATATATATGTGGACAGTGCACAGTACCACTTCTCCTGTCCTGTATATATATATGGACAGTGCACAGTACCACTTCTCCTGTCCTGTATATATATGGACAGTGCACAGTACCACTTCTCCTGTCCTGTATATATATGGACAGTGCACAGTACCACTTCTCCTGTCCTGTATATATATATGGACAGTGCACAGTACCACTTCTCCTGTCCTGTATATATATATGGACAGTGCACAGTACCACTTCTCCTGTCCTGTATATATTTGGACAGTACACAGTACCACTTCTCCTGTCCTGTATATATATGGACAGTGCACAGTACCACTTCTCCTGTCCTGTATATATATGGACAGAGCACAGTACCACTTCTCCTGTCCTGTATCTATTTGGACAGTGCACAGTACCACTTCTCCTGTCCTGTATATATATGGACAGTGCACAGTACCACTTCTCCTGTCCTGTATATATATGGACAGTGCACAGTACCACTTCTCCTGTCCTGTATATATATGGACAGTGCACAGTACCACTTCTCCTGTCCTGTATATGGGGACAGTGCACAGTACCACTTCTCCTGTCCTGTATATATATGGACAGTGCACAGTACCACTTCTCCTGTCCTGTATATATATGGATAGTGCACAGTACCACTTCTCCTGTGCTGTATATATATGGACAGTGCACAGTACCACTTCTCCTGTCCTGTATATGCATGCACAGTGCACAGTACTACTTCTCCTGTCCTGTATATATATGGACAGTGCACAGTACCACTTCTCCTGTCCTGTATATATATGGACAGTGCACAGTACCACTTCTCCTGTCCTGTATATACACTCACCGGCCACTTTATTAGGTACAACTGTCCAACTGCTCGTTAACACTTAATTTCTAATCAGCCAATCACATGGCGGCAACTCAGTGCATTTAGGCATGTAGACATGGTCAAGACAATCTCCTGCAGTTCAAACCGAGCATAAGAATGGGGAAGAAAGGTGATTTGATGCCTTTGAACGTGGCATGGTTGTTGGTGCCAGAAGGGCTGGTCTGAGTATTTCAGAAACTGCTGATCTACTGGGATTTTCACGCACAACCATCTCTAGGGTTTACAGAGAATGGTCCGAAAAAGAAAAAACATCCAGTGAGCGGCAGTTCTGTGGGCGGAAATGCCTTGTTGATGCCAGAGGTCAGAGGAGAATGGGCAGACTGGTTCGAGCTGATAGAAAGGCAACAGTGACTCAAATCGCCACCCGTTACAACCAAGGTAGGCAGAAGAGCATCTCTGAATGCACAGTACGTCGAACTTTGAGGCAGATGGGCTACAGCAGCAGAAGACCACACCGGGTGCCACTCCTTTCAGCTAAGAACAGGAAACTGAGGCTACAATTTGCACAAGCTCATCGAAATTGGACAGTAGAAGATTGGAAAAACGTTGCCTGGTCTGATGAGTCTCGATTTCTGCTGCGACATTCGGATGGTAGGGTCAGAATTTGGCGTCAACAACATGAAAGCATGGATCCATCCTGCCTTGTATCAACGGTTCAGGCTGGTGGTGGTGGTGTCATGGTGTGGGGAATATTTTCTTGGCACTCTTTGGGCCCCTTGGTACCAATTGAGCATCGTTGCAACTCCACAGCCTACCTGAGTATTGTTGCTGACCATGTCCATCCCTTTATGAGCACAATGTACCCAGTAACATCTGATGGCTACTTTCAGCAGGATAATGCACCATGTCATAAAGCTGGAATCATCTCAGACTGGTTTCTTGAACATGACAATGAGGTCACTGGACTCAAATGGCCTCCACAGTCACCAGATCTCAATCCAATAGAGCATCTTTGGGATGTGGTGGAACGGGAGATTCGCATCATGGATGTGCAGCCGACAAATCTGCGGCAACTGTGTGATGCCATCATGTCAATATGGACCAAATCTCTGAGGAGCTTCCAGCACCTTGTTGTATCTATGCCACGAAGAATTGAGGCAGTTCTGAAGGCAAAAGGGGGTCCAACCCGTTACTAGCATGGTGTACCTAATAAAGTGGCCGGTGAGTGTATATGGACAGTGCACAGTACCACTTCTCCTGTCCTGTATATACATGCACAGTGCACAGTACTACTTCTCCTGTCCTGTATATATATGGACAGTGCACAGTACCACTTCTTCTGTCCTGTATATATATGGACAGTGCACAGTACCACTTCTCTTGTCCTGTATATATATGGACAGTGCACAGTACCACTTCTCCTGTCCTGTATATATATGGACAGTGCACAGTACCACTTCTCTTGTCCTGTATATATATGGACAGTGCACAGTACCACTTCTCCTGTCCTGTATATATATGGACAGTGCACAGTACCACTTCTCTTGTCCTGTATATATATGGACAGTGCACAGTACCACTTCTCCTGTCCTGTATATATATGGACAGTGCACAGTACCACTTCTCCTGTCCTGTATATATATGGACAGTGCACAGTACCACTTCTCCTGTCCTGTATATATGGACAGTGCACAGTACCACTTCTCCTGTCCTGTATATATATGGACAGTGCACAGTACCACTTCTCCTGTCCTGTATATATATGGACAGTGCACAGTACCACTTCTCCTGTCCTGTATATGGGGACAGTGCACAGTACCACTTCTCCTGTCCTGTATATATATGGACAGTGCACAGTACCACTTCTCCTGTCCTGTATATATATGGGCAGTGCACAGTACCACTTCTCCTGTCCTGTATATATATGTGGACAGTGCACAGTACCACTTCTCCTGTCCTGTATATATATATATGGACAGTGCACAGTACCACTTCTCCTGTCCTGTATATATATGGACAGTGCACAGTACCACTTCTCCTGTCCTGTATATATATGGACAGTGCACAGTACCACTTCTCCTGTCCTGTATATATATATGGACAGTGCACAGTACCACTTCTCCTGTCCTGTATATATATATGGACAGTGCACAGTACCACTTCTCCTGTCCTGTATATATATATGGACAGTGCACAGTACCACTTCTCCTGTCCTGTATATATTTGGACAGTACACAGTACCACTTCTCCTGTCCTGTATATATATGGACAGTGCACAGTACCACTTCTCCTGTCCTGTATATATATGGACAGAGCACAGTACCACTTCTCCTGTCCTGTATCTATTTGGACAGTGCACAGTACCACTTCTCCTGTCCTGTATATATATGGACAGTGCACAGTACCACTTCTCCTGTCCTGTGTATATATGGACAGTGCACAGTACCACTTCTCCTGTCCTGTATATATATGGACAGTGCACAGTACCACTTCTCCTGTCCTGTATATATATGGACAGTGCACAGTACCACTTCTCCTGTCCTGTATATATATGGACAGTTCACAGTACCACTTCTCCTGTCCTGTATATATATGGACAGTGCACAGTACCACTTCTCCTGTCCTGTATATATATGGACAGTGCACAGTACCACTTCTCCTGTCCTGTATATATATATGGACAGTGCACAGTACCACTTCTCCTGTCCTGTATATATATGGACAGTGCACAGTACCACTTCTCCTGTCCTGTATATATATGGACAGTGCACAGTACCACTTCTCCTGTCCTGTATATATATGGACAGTTCACAGTACCACTTCTCCTGTCCTGTATATATATGGACAGTGCACAGTACCACTTCTCCTGTCCTGTATATGGGGACAGTGCACAGTACCACTTCTCCTGTCCTGTATATATATGGACAGTGCACAGTACCACTTCTCCTGTCCTGTATATATATGGACAGTGCACAGTACCACTTCTCCTGTCCTGTATATATATGGACAGTGCACAGTACCACTTCTCCTGTCCTGTATATATATGGACAGTTCACAGTACCACTTCTCCTGTCCTGTATATATATGGACAGTGCACAGTACCACTTCTCCTGTCCTGTATATGGGGACAGTGTACAGTACCACTTCTCCTGTCCTGTATATATATGGACAGTGCACAGTACCACTTCTCCTGTCCTGTATATATATGGATAGTGCACAGTACCACTTCTCCTGTGCTGTATATATATGGACAGTGCACAGTACCACTTCTCCTGTCCTGTATATGCATGCACAGTGCACAGTACTACTTCTCCTGTCCTGTATATATATGGACAGTGCACAGTACCACTTCTCCTGTCCTGTATATATATGGACAGTGCACAGTACCACTTCTCCTGTCCTGTATATACACTCACCGGCCACTTTATTAGGTACAACTGTCCAACTGCTCGTTAACACTTAATTTCTAATCAGCCAATCACATGGCGGCAACTCAGTGCATTTAGGCATGTAGACATGGTCAAGACAATCTCCTGCAGTTCAAACCGAGCATAAGAATGGGGAAGAAAGGTGATTTGATGCCTTTGAACGTGGCATGGTTGTTGGTGCCAGAAGGGCTGGTCTGAGTATTTCAGAAACTGCTGATCTACTGGGATTTTCACGCACAACCATCTCTAGGGTTTACAGAGAATGGTCCGAAAAAGAAAAAACATCCAGTGAGCGGCAGTTCTGTGGGCGGAAATGCCTTGTTGATGCCAGAGGTCAGAGGAGAATGGGCAGACTGGTTTGAGCTGATAGAAAGGCAACAGTGACTCAAATCGCCACCCGTTACAACCAAGGTAGGCAGAAGAGCATCTCTGAATGCACAGTACGTCGAACTTTGAGGCAGATGGGCTACAGCAGCAGAAGACCACACCGGGTGCCACTCCTTTCAGCTAAGAACAGGAAACTGAGGCTACAATTTGCACAAGCTCATCGAAATTGGACAGTAGAAGATTGGAAAAACGTTGCCTGGTCTGATGAGTCTCGATTTCTGCTGCGACATTCGGATGGTAGGGTCAGAATTTGGCGTCAACAACATGAAAGCATGGATCCATCCTGCCTTGTATCAACGGTTCAGGCTGGTGGTGGTGGTGTCATGGTGTGGGGAATATTTTCTTGGCACTCTTTGGGCCCCTTGGTACCAATTGAGCATCGTTGCAACTCCACAGCCTACCTGAGTATTGTTGCTGACCATGTCCATCCCTTTATGAGCACAATGTACCCAGTAACATCTGATGGCTACTTTCAGCAGGATAATGCACCATGTCATAAAGCTGGAATCATCTCAGACTGGTTTCTTGAACATGACAATGAGGTCACTGGACTCAAATGGCCTCCACAGTCACCAGATCTCAATCCAATAGAGCATCTTTGGGATGTGGTGGAACGGGAGATTCGCATCATGGATGTGCAGCCGACAAATCTGCGGCAACTGTGTGATGCCATCATGTCAATATGGACCAAATCTCTGAGGAGCTTCCAGCACCTTGTTGTATCTATGCCACGAAGAATTGAGGCAGTTCTGAAGGCAAAAGGGGGTCCAACCCGTTACTAGCATGGTGTACCTAATAAAGTGGCCGGTGAGTGTATATGGACAGTGCACAGTACCACTTCTCCTGTCCTGTATATACATGCACAGTGCACAGTACTACTTCTCCTGTCCTGTATATATATGGACAGTGCACAGTACCACTTCTTCTGTCCTGTATATATATGGACAGTGCACAGTACCACTTCTCTTGTCCTGTATATATATGGACAGTGCACAGTACCACTTCTCCTGTCCTGTATATATATGGACAGTGCACAGTACCACTTCTCTTGTCCTGTATATATATGGACAGTGCACAGTACCACTTCTCCTGTCCTGTATATATATGGACAGTGCACAGTACCACTTCTCTTGTCCTGTATATATATGGACAGTGCACAGTACCACTTCTCCTGTCCTGTATATATATGGACAGTGCACAGTACCACTTCTCCTGTCCTGTATATATATGGACAGTGCACAGTACCACTTCTCCTGTCCTGTATATATGGACAGTGCACAGTACCACTTCTTCTGTCCTGTATATATATGGACAGTGCACAGTACCACTTCTCTTGTCCTGTATATATATGGACAGTGCACAGTACCACTTCTCCTGTCCTGTATATATATGGACAGTGCACAGTACCACTTCTCTTGTCCTGTATATATATGGACAGTGCACAGTACCACTTCTCCTGTCCTGTATATATATGGACAGTGCACAGTACCACTTCTCTTGTCCTGTATATATATGGACAGTGCACAGTACCACTTCTCCTGTCCTGTATATATATGGACAGTGCACAGTACCACTTCTCCTGTCCTGTATATATATGGACAGTGCACAGTACCACTTCTCCTGTCCTGTATATATGGACAGTGCACAGTACCACTTCTCCTGTCCTGTATATATATGGACAGTGCACAGTACCACTTCTCCTGTCCTGTATATATGGACAGTGCACAGTACCACTTCTCCTGTCCTGTATATATATGGACAGTGCACAGTACCACTTCTCCTGTCCTGTATATATATATGGACAGTACACAGTACCACTTCTCCTGTCCTGTATATATATGGACAGTGCACAGTACCACTTCTCCTGTCCTGTATATATATTTCTGTATAACTATGCAGCACATTGCTCTTCTTCTGTTTCCTCCGGACAGATACATAGTGATATATACAGCAGACTATTACTCCGCTGACCTCTGATAGTAGATATGATACTTGGGCCCATGGCTGATGTCATGAGTTGGGACGGCCAGTGACTCATCATTACTAAGCTCTAGCGTTCGCAGCTGTTCCGCTCTGCCGGCAGACAGCGCCATGTATGTCCAGACAACAGTGATGCTGTATCACACTCAATCACTACAAGTTACACGTCCTGCCCAGCTTGCTGCCCCTTGAAGGAGAGAAAGGCCTCACCATCTTATTTTAATGGATTTTGCATCAGTATTCTAAAAAATACAAATAAATAAATGAGAGGCCTGTGGGGGGGTTCCTCGGCTCATTCTGTGGTGCACTGTGGGGTGTGCCCAGTGACGTGGCACTATGCCCTGTGGTTGGGGGTAGTCCTCCTGCCCTCCTGTATAACCTGTCCTCTGATGATAACTCTGTTTATATGACAACAGGTTGTTACATTCCGGCTTTCCATTCTCCTTGTAACTTTTATGACTCTTCATATCAGAATCTTCATGTTGAATTTATTGACTGTTTTTTGCATGTTTCCTGACATCTTCACCAGGGGCATTGCGAGGGGTGTAAAAGATCCAGGGCACGGTCCCCCAGTGGATATGAACCAGTTTTCATTAGTGTCTACTCCTGTACATTTCCCCCCTTTGCTTGCAACAAAAACAACTGTACTTATCATTTTCTGGCTACAGAAAACAAGGCAAATAATAATCCCCAAATGTGGCCTAACATGTAATAATGCAACCTACACTCAATAGTTATGAGGACCTGTCATCCATAAAAAAGGCACTAGGAGCTACTAACTGAAGTAAGCAGCTCCTAGCGCTACCCTATTTTTAGCAGTGATAAACTACTGACTTTATCAAAACCCTCCAATAACACTAGCAGACACTGCAGCGCCATAGCCTCAGAATGCCAGACCAAGCTCACCACGGTCCGGCATATTCATGAGGGGGGCGCTACTTCTTCTCCGGACAGCCCCTCCCACTCCATAAGCTGCCGGCGACTGCCTCCTCGGACCTCCCCCTCATGAATACACGGGGCAGCTTTTGGACGCTTGCTGATGTCATATTCTGCGTGCAGCCGGTGCACACGAAGATGTCAGGGGAGTATTGGAAAGGTGAGTACATGGTTTATTATGTTTGTGCTGGGCAGGGGACTGGCTGGCTGTGTACGGGGGGGGGGGCTGTTTACTGAGGGAGAGGGGAGGCTGTATACTGAGGGGGAGGGCAGGCTGTATACTGAGGGGGAGGGCAGGCTGTATACTGAGGGGGAGGGCAGGCTGTATACTGATGGGGAGGGCAGACTACATATTGAGGGGGGCTGGCTGTATAGCGAGGGGGCTGGCTGTATACTGAGGGGGGCAGGCTGTATACGGAGGGGGCAGGCTGGCTGTAAACTACATGGGGGCAGGCTGGCTGTATACTGAGGGGAACTGAGGCCGATTGATGGAAGCTGCAGTTCTGGGCTTAAGTCTCGCCCTGAGTGCTAGGCAGTAGGCCTAAGGCACTAGAAGTTCCTGTGATTAGTGGCTGTAGCAGTACTGAAGGTGTGCTGCTCACTCTGTCTCCTGACTTACTGACTGAACCTGTAGACTGAACCCTGTGCTCTCACCCAGCAGGGGTTTTTATACTAGTACGGTGCTGAGCCGATGCCAGTTTGGCTCTGCACCGGGGCCAACCCAGCATCGGGAGTCGCGGGGTGTCAGCACTAATCTACCGCTCACATCCCCGAGTAACACCCGCAGTCAGAGTGGGCTCCGATGACGACAGTGTGGGGGGGGATCGCGGGGCAGAGACCCCTGGCAGGCGAGTTAAATGCTGCAGTTGCGTTAACCACGGCATTCAATCTTTTCCCCTGGCAGCCCTGAGGTCCGATCAGGCAGTGCCATTAAGATGGCGCCATAGGCTGACACAGCTAATAATGAATACCAATAGCCGTACCCACTTCTACTGTATCTGATCCCTACACTGATCAAACAATAAATACCAACATAAGCATACAGGACCGTATAGAACCATATAATCAATATACACAAAGTAATGCAATATAAATCTTTATTAATACACATAAGGAAATCAAAATGGACATTAAGAACACACGTTAAAATCCACAAAAACAAACAATATGGTGGTGGTCAATCCATAGTATACAACACCGAGTATCCAAATGTATAACAATGTAACCGTATAAGTTAATACAGGATAGGGCTGTGCAAAATGTGCAAATATAGTATCTACCTGTCCAGGTATTACCACAAATACCAAGTACCTTGCAATCAGTGGATAAGCCCCAGACCACCACCACAACACCCCAACGCACGTTTCCCCGTTGCTTCCTCAAGGGGGTGTGCTGTGGTGTGGTGGGTGGAGGATATATAAGCCCATACACACATGGCCAGTTGACCGGAATTGGCCAATAAGACAAATCTTACTTAAGATGTAAAAAAAAGTGCAAGTGTGCTTAGTGTCGCATCGCCCCGGTCATCGCACTCGCCTCAGGGGGCCGGGCCAGAGTTCCCGGGAAAGCAGGTGGCACGCATACCAGCGCGTCACCACAAACCGGAAGTACGGGCCCGTAGAGATGCGCGCCACCCGTCCATCTTAGGTGCTGGCAACAGGTATGGGCAACAGATACATATACGAGGAATACAGGTAAGTATGCTAGAAGTTGAAAGCAAACTAGATGGTCATAAATTGCCCGAATTGCGTTTTTCCGACAGGTTATCCGAATATTGCCGATTTGCGTAGATTTTCCCTGAATTGCCCCAGGATTTTGGCGCACGCGATCGGATTGTGGCGCATCAGCGCCGGCATGCACGTGACGGAAATCGGGGGGCCTACAAAAAAACAACAGATTCAGAAAAAAACAGCATATAAAAAAAAAAAGTGTCGCTGGACACGCGCTTACCTGCACCCAGCGTAGGACGGTGAAGTTCAGTGCACTTCGACGAACTTCAGCACAGCAGCGACACCTAGTGGACATCGGGGGAACTGCCTTAGTGAATCGCCGGAAGACCCAAATCCTCCACACAGAACGTGCCGCTGGATCGCGAATGGACCGGGTAAGTAAATCTGCCCCAATATGTGTACTGTATATGATCGTGAGCATATGTCAGATAATGAAGTAACAGACCAAAAATTTGTTGAGCTGAAAATAATAAAGTACACCTAATTATAAAATACTAAAGTACTACATCAGTATTGCAGAATATTATCAAGAAAAAGCAATCAAATGATTGTTTGTTCATTTCCCATGGTGGAAGAAGTAAAAAAGTAAAAAAAAAGGTTTTTTAATAAAAAATAAATTAATAAATCAATAAAAAAGCCCCAAAATATAACCCCAAAAAAGTCTAAATAATAACACAAACCCCACATATATAGTATCACCATGTCCATAACAACCCGTAGAATAAAAGTAAATATTTATTGAACCCGTATGATGAACGCCATAAAAAAAACATTAAAAAAGTCCAAAAATTATGATTTTTACCTATTAAATCCCACAAAAAATGCAATAAAAAGTGAGCAAGAAATTTTATTTACTCCAGAATGATACTGTTGCAAAGTCCAACTTGTCCCGCAAAAAACAAGCCATCAACCAGCTCCGTAGCCAAAAAAATAAAAATGTTATACCACTTGGAAGACGGTGATGCAAAAATTATACATTTTTTCCCACATTAGGGTTTTATTTGGCAATCGTACTAGAATAAAGATAACATGATTGTTCGGCTATACAGTGAACACCAAAAAAAAAAAGTTAAAAATCCAGTACAGAATTGATGCTTTTCTACTCCGGCCCTCAAAAAAAAAATTCATAAATTTTCAATAATAGGTGATACCAACCCCAAAATGGTAACATTGGAAAAAGCTTCTAATCCCACAAAAAAAATGCCGTCACATGGTCCCAATAACGAAAAAGGTAAAATTGTATAATCTGCAAAGGGGGCCAATGAGGAAACTAAAATCCTGGCAGCTGCAGGTCCCTCTTTCCCTTCTGTGCCTCGCTGTGCCCCTATAAAACAGGTAACGGCCACATGTGGGGTCTCTGCACTTGGGAGAAATTGCAGAACAAATTGTATGGTGGGTTTTCTCTTTTTCTCTTTTGTAAATGTGTAAATTTTAGAGCTGAATGAATGTATAACCAAAAAACTTGACCTCCAAAATTTGACCTCCATTTTCTAAATTTCACTTCCATTTTGATGTAATTACTATGAAAATCTCAAGGGGTTAACAATCTTCGTAAAAGCTGTTTCTGATAGTTTGAGGGGTGCAGATTTGAAAATGGGTTGATTATATAGGTGGTTTTAATGCTAAATATTTAAAAGTTGATTCAAAACAGTATTTATCCCCAAAATAGTTAATTCTGAAAATACGGAAAAGCGATATTCGATTTGTAAGCTGCGCAACATCAAAATAAATTATCCAAACATTTCCAAAATCATGAAAATGTAAAGAAGTTGTATGCGAAATGTTACTCAACAACTTATTTAGGTGGTAAATCTATCTTCCTGAAAACGTGATGATTTTAAATTTCGAAAATGGCAAATTTTTTTAAAAATTCCTAATTTTTTCTTTTTTTCTGTAAATAAACGCAAAACTCATCAACCAAAATTTACCACTAAAATGAAGCACAACATGTGAGAAAAAAAAATCTCATTATCACTTTGATAAGTAACAGAGTTCAAAAGTTATAACCATATAAAGCGACTCAAGTCAGCATACAGAAAATGGGGCTGAGCTATAAAATGGCTGCATCCTTAAGGGGTTAATATATCTGGCCCATTATATCCAGGTTGTTTATATTATGTTACCACGGTTGCTGTTTGTGTCAGATAAATATGTGCCCCCTGTAGATAGTTTTGAGCCTGTGACTCAGCCCCCTTCTCCGGACATCCAGTCTTTCCGGTCACTTTTCCTCATGGTCTCAGGATGAGCCGGGATCAGTCATTTCACAGTTTCCATAATAGGTAACAATCTAACACAGAGGATGGGACAGGGGAGGGGGCTCCGCTACTTGTGCCTTTCCATAGTATCTCACCCTGCATTAACCCTTCAGCTGCCAGTCCACTAAGATATCACATAAACTTTAGGCAAGATGAAAGAGTCATTATTGAGGAGTTGTATTACAAGCAATTGTCTTGTGTGCAAATCTCAGATAAGGGATATTGCTGTTGTGAGATCAGCCGTGCATCCAGATGATTGGCTGCAACATTTTACAGCAACATTTTACAGCATTAGGCAATGGGGCACATTCACTAAGGGCCGTGCGCCAGTTTTCTGTCGGACTTTGCACGTTTTTTAAGGTGCAAACTGCTTGCACAGGTATTTAAGAATTGTCTGCACAAAATTTGTGTCGCATGAGACTGATTTGTGTTGCAGCTGCACAAGTCATCACATGACACAAATTTCTGCACTGAAGGGGGCATCCGGTGCTCAATCGGACTGTTTGGCCATGTTAAAGGTGCACCAAAAAAAAACTGGTGCTCTCGGTCGGGGTAGTGCAGCGGGCACCAGATTCATGAAGAAAGTGCGCCAGAAATCCTGAATCTGGCGCCCCCTGCACACTACACAGGACACTGCACATAGTACACACTGCACTGTTCTTAGTAAATGTGCCCCAATGGCTTTTAGTGCAATTCCCTAATATGAGAAATGTAGACAAGGAGCCTGTGTAATGCAGGCACATAACCGCCTGCAGCTTTAGTCTCTGTAGAATATGTCGCTAGTGCAGAGATTAGGCCAATCACATTCCCGGGATTCCTCGGCTCTTCAGTAGTAATATCCATCCCCAGTAATGTGCCCCTGGCGCCTCCAGGCCGGTGGAGGCTTCTCTTATTATTATGGTGACAGATAACTAACACAAACATTGCGTGGTTTCCCTAGAGTTAATGCAGTACTTTTTTTTTTTTACTTTTTTTTCTCAAATTTTTATTTTTACCATATACCATATTAAACCGGACACACACAAGAATTTGAGAAATTCACAGCACTACATCTAGGTCTATTAACCAAAAATCCTGGCTAGGTGTAAACTCTGAATCTAGGCTGGCACCAAGTCCTCAGTAAGAGCAATGAGGGGCATTTATTAATTTTTTGCTTAGGCGCCAGTTATGTTGGTGAACTTGGTTTTAATCGATTGGACCTCTTACCAAATAAGAGGTCGGATCCTCGCACACAGGATACAAGGATCTGACCTCTTATTTGGTAAACCAATTTCACCAACATAAATTTTTTTAAAAATGGCATAAATAGAAAGGGGCTGGGGGAGGATTATGGGGGCATAGTTAGTGGGGGTCTTTTGGTCGGGTGACCAGTCCTCTTTAAGCACCTGCACTGCTCTGGATGTGTGCATCTTTGTTTTTTTTTTTTGTGGTGCACTTTGTTTATGCTGCAAAGTCAGAGAGAAAACTGGTGCAAACACTATAATAATTGTAGGCCAATTTTTGTGACAAAAGAACTGACCATGCAACACAAATAATTACTGTGTCACAAATTATTATAGGTAAATCTAGGTGGGCACCAGGTTCTGGGTGAGTAGACTTAAGTCAGGTTGCCGCCAAATTCTGGATGAGTAAATGAGTAGTTCAGGCTGACACTAGGCTCTGTTTGAGTACACTGAATCCAGGTTTGCCCTACGGTCTGGCTGAGTACACTGAAATCTGACTGAATTTCGGTTAAATGCGCTGAATTTGCACCGGCACTAGGTTCTAGGCAGGTGTACAGAATCTTTGCCGGCACTTGGTTTTGCTTGAGCATACTGAATCTTTGCAGCTGCAAGTTTTTGGTGACCACATTGAATCCAGGTTTGCCCTACGGTCTGGCTGAGTACACTGAAATCTGACTGAATTTTGGTTAAATGCACTGAATTTGCATCGGTGCTAGGTTCTAGGCAGGTGTACAGAATCTTTGCCGGCACTTGGTTTTTCTTGAGCATACTGAATCTTTGCTGCTGCAAGTTTTTGGTGACCACATTGAGTCCTGTTTGGCACCAGGTTCCAGGTGAATACACTACTGGTTGACACCATGTTCTAGATACCAATACTGAATCTTTCCTGGCACCAGGTTCTAGGTGAGTGCACTAAATCTTTCCTGACACCAGGTTCTGGGTGAGTGCACTGAATCCTGGTTGGCACCAGGTTCTGGGTGAGTGCACTAAATTTTTCCTGGCACCAGGTTCTGGGTGAGTGCACTGAATCTTTCCTGACACCAGGTTTTAGGTGAGTGCACTGAATCTTTCCTGACACCAGGTTCTAGGTGAGTGCACTGAATCTTTCCTGACACCAGGTTCTAGGTGCGTGCACTGAATCTTTCCTGACACCAGGTTCTGGGTGAGTGCACTGAATCTTTCCTGACACCAGGTTTTAGGTGAGTGCACTGAATCTTTCCTGACACCAGGTTCTAGGTGCGTGCACTGAATCTTTCCTGACACCAGGTTCTGGGTGAGTGCACTGAATCTTTCCTGGCACCAGGTTCTGGGTGAGTGCACTGAATCTTTCCTGACACCAGGTTTTAGGTGAGTGCACTGAATCTTTCCTGACACCAGGTTCTAGGTGAGTGCACTGAATCTTTCCTGACACCAGGTTCTAGGTGCGTGCACTGAATCTTTCCTGACACCAGGTTCTGGGTGAGTGCACTGAATCTTTCCTGACACCAGGTTTTAGGTGAGTGCACTGAATCTTTCCTGACACCAGGTTCTAGGTGAGTGCACTGAATCTTTCCTGACACCAGGTTCTAGGTGCGTGCACTGAATCTTTCCTGACACCAGGTTCTGGGTGAGTGCACTGAATCTTTCCTGACACCAGGTTTTAGGTGAGTGCACTGAATCTTTCCTGACACCAGGTTCTAGGTGCGTGCACTGAATCTTTCCTGACACCAGGTTCTGGGTGAGTGCACTGAATCTTTCCTGACACCAGGTTTTAGGTGAGTGCACTGAATCTTTCCTGACACCAGGTTCTAGGTGAGTGCACTGAATCTTTCCTGACACCAGGTTCTAGGTGAGTGAACTGAATTCTGGTTGGCACCAGGTTCTGGGTGAGTGCACTGAATCTTTCTTGGCACCAGGTTCTGGGTGAGTGCACTGAATTTTTCCTGGCACCAGGTTCTAGGTGAGTGAACTGAATCCTGGTTGGCACCAGGTTCTGTGTGAGTGCACTGAATCTTTCTTGGCACCAGGTTCTGGGTGAGTGCACTGAATCTTTCCTGGCACCAGGTTCTGGCTGAGTGCACTGAATCCTGGTTGGCACCAGGTTCTGGGTGAGTGCACTGAATCTTTCCTGGCACCAGATTCTAGGTGAGTGCACTGAATCTTTCCTGGCACCAGGTTCTAGGTGAGTGCACTGAATCTTTCCTGGCACCAGGTTCTGGTTGAATGCACTGAATCCTGGTTGGCACCAGGTTCTAGGTGAGTGCACTAAATCCTGGTTGGCAATGATGAGAAGTTTTCCACTGTTGCTTGGCGACGATCTCATTAATCCCATACAATTTCCTATTTATACAATAGAAGCTCCCGATCTCCAGATTACAGGATTTATGTTTCCAAAACAAGACATTCATTGGGCAGCGGCGGCTGGGACTATTTCCATGCACGGAGTATCCCTGGTATTCCAGAACTGGAGACGCTTATTGTCCTTCCTGAAATAGTAGGAGGCTAAAGAGTTGTGAGGAGTGACCCAAGAGGTCAGCGCAAGGTCAGCGACCGAATTTGTCACCAATATACTGCTTGTGTCCACATATCCAGTGCAAACCTATACTAGGGGGTCTTTTTATGTGCCCCTATAACTGCAACATCTGCACCACGTCTATTAACATAATGTTTGCATATTTTCCTCTTCATCAATTTGCAAATGTATCTACTCCCTTCCTGTATTTAGGTGCATATGTCACTATCACACTGTTTATAGATCCACGGCACGTGGCGCCCTATGATTTCCATCAACACCATGACCCTAGATTTATAAAATCTAGTGATGCTGGAAATCCCCCTGGAGCAGGCGCAGGTCCAGGGAGGGAATATTATGGACTAGCTGAGGTATGAGGTCACATGATCACAGGACGCCGTCACCTCTCAGCACTGAAACTTTCCACAGCTGCCGGAGAGATGCTGCAGGCGGCTAAATATAGCCATAAGGGTGAAGGGGGGGTCCTGGGGAGCTGTGATATGTTGGGATGTCACTATATAAGCCCTGGATGAAAGCGATGTACAATAGTAACAGAGCAGCCTCCAGTCGCAGCGTCACATTGTCTCCGCTCTGTGTATCGACCCGTCCCGGAATTCGGTTTCCTTTTGGATAAATTCAATGAACCTGCAATCATCATCGGCCTTCCGCTCGGAGCACAGCTTTAAACAGACATCATCATCTTCATCCTCCACCACTGGCGGGCAGCCCCGGGAACCATTCATGGACAAGACATTGGGCATCTTCACTGAGGATTTTGGCAAGTTCAGGAGACCCCATGAACCCTTGGGCTTTACAGGCAAGTTGGATTCATGGGAAGTAGTTGTCAGGAAGTTGGATTATAGGTAATGGAGGTGACCATGATGTCATTCCTCAAGAAGCTGAGGATATTATTGTGTGATGGGGTGATGCTCCTCAAGCCACCAGGATTATAGAGATTACAGAAAGTCAATGGCATCAGGTCACACAATTCAACCCCAACGGTGTCCAAAGTATTGGTGCAAATCATACGAGTAAAGTAATGTTCAGTCGACCTGCTGGGAGTTGTAGTACCAACAACCTAAAACAGATCTAAATCCTATAATCGACTGTTATAACACAGAGCCTGACATTCCTTTATTTAGGAGTTGGAGTGTTATCTAGAGCAGCGATTGCTCCATTGCTGCATCTTATCTGGGATTTCTGCTTCTTCTAGTTGTCTTGAAAAGTTTAGTATTTCAGGTTCTTTCTGTGACTGAGGATATGTAACAATGTACTAGTGTAGGCAAAAGCTTTCATCCTGGGCATCCTGCTCTGTCTATACTGATACATTGTAATAAATGTATCTGGTTATAATGAATTTATAGTGTCTGGATGTACACAGTGAACCATTACATTCACTGACAGCAAGCAGAACATGGGAAAGATATTAAACCGAGTAGATGCACATATTTTAATTCTACATTTAAGGAACTTTATTATGAGAAAAAAAAATATAGAATACTCTGCCTAATGCAGGTAAATGTGCCACAAAAACTTCTGAACCTATAAACTAGAAAAAAAAAAAAACAAAATAGCAAATTTATAATTGAGACTCCAGAGCTGCACTAACTATTCTGCTGCTGGTGCAGTCACTATGTACATACGTCTGCATTATACTCTAGAGCTGCACTCACTATTCTGCTGGTGCAGTCACTGTGTACATACATGACATTACTTATCTTGTACTGATCCTGAGTTACATGCTGTATTATACTCCAGAGCTGCACTCACTATTCTGCTGGTGCAGTCACTGTGTACATACATGACATTACTTATCCTGTACTGATCCTGAGTTACATCCTGTATTATACCCCAGAGCTGCACTCACTATTCTACTGGTGGTACAGTCACTGTGTACATACATGACATTACTTATCCTGTACTGATCCTGAGTTACATCCTGTATTATACCCCAGAGCTGCACTCACTATTCTGCTGCTGGTGCAGTCACTGTGTACATACATGACATTACTTATCCTGTACAGATCCTGAGTTACATCCTGTATTATACTCCAGTGCTGCACTCACTATTCTGCTGGAGCAGTCACTGTGTACATACATGACATTACTTATCCTGTACTGATCCTGAGTTACATCCTGTATTATACCCCAGAGCTGCACTCACTATTCTGCTGCTGGTGCAGTCACTGTGTACATACATGACATTACTTATCCTGTACTGACCCTGAGTTATATCCAGTATTGTACCCCAGAGCTGCACTCACTATTCTGCTGCTGGTGCAGTCACTGTGTACATACATGACATTACTTATCCTGTACTCATCCTGAGTTACATCCTGTATTATACTCCAGAGCTGCACTCACTATTCTACTGGTGCAGTCACTGTGTGCATACATGACATTACTTATCCTGTACTGATCCTGAGCTACATCCTGAATTATACTCTAGATCACTCCGGCACTGAAAATCTTCTGCTTCAAATCTTTATTTTCTCATCATCCAAATGTTACATAATAAAAACAGATATCTCCATGTATCTCAGTAGGATGCAAGCCTTTGCACTTCAAGTGTAACAAACAAACTTAGTCATGGCATAAAAGATAAAATGTGAAATGCGGGCTTAATATGCTGGTTACCCTATGATGTGAAATATGTACATACAATATTCTGATCATATTGTAGTCGTGATACACATCTGGGGTCCCTTTCTTCCTTTCTTAGTTTTAATTGCATTGTATTTTCAACATAATGGTGTTCTTATAATTATACTCTAGACCTGTACTCACTATTCTGCTAGTGGGGTCACTGTGTACATACATGACATTACTTATGCTGTACTGATCCTGAGTTACATCCTGTATTATACTCCAGACCTGCACTCACTATTCTGCTGCTGGTGCAGTCACTGTGTACATACATGACATTACTTATCCTGTACTGATCCTGAGTTACATCCTGTATTATACCCCAGAGCTGCACTCACTATTCTGCTGCTGGTGCAGTCACTGTGTACATACATGACATTACTGATCCTGTACTGATCCTGAGTTACATCCTGTATTATACTCCAGAGCTGCACTCACTATTCTGCTGCTGGTGCAGTCACTGTGTTCATACATGACATTACTGATCCTGTACTGATCCTGAGTTACATCCTGTATTATACTCCAGAGCTGCACTCACTATTCTGCTGCTGGTGCAGTCACTGTGTACATACATGACATTACTTATCTTTTACTGATCCTGAATCACATCCTGTATTATACTCCAGAGCTACACTCACTATTCTGCTACACTTGCATGCATTACATTACTCTGCATGTAAACAGTGACTCTGAGCAGAATAGTGAGTGCAGCTCTGTAGTATATAGCTGGCCAAGGGGGGCTTTTTACAATAAAGGAAGTCCACAAATCTAAGGTTCTTTTCTCTTACCTAATATGTATATTTTGTTTTGTAGCTGGTGCTGCTCAGAACATGAAAACTTTAGGAAACACTTATCAGTTTGAAGTTGATGTCAGAGATTTCTCCCCAGAGGACATCATTGTCACCACATCCAACAACCAGATCGAAGTACATGCTGAGAAAGTAAGTGACCTCCTGGAAATCCTGGTCCTGTCATCTACACTTAGTGGTGTAAATGTCCATGTTATAACAACTGCATAATAAAAAAAAACAGGGCAGAGTAAAACTAGACAGTCCTCTGCTGGATAATTAATCTGGTGCAGTATAAGACTGGCGAGTGATACTTTGCACCTTCTATTAGTTGCTCTAGTTTGCTCCATCACAATATAGAAGTTTTTGAGTTGGAAAAAATCCTAAAAATGGTCTAAAACCATCAGTAAATGTGGCGCATGTGCAAATGACTCCAGTTTTCTGGCATAGACAGATTGATACATCTCCCCCAATGTTTTATAATATATTCTGTGAACGATCCAGCAGGGGGCAGTGGTGAGATATCATGTTCTACTGTGTTATTTTACTGCTCTAACTGTAGAGAATCCTGTAGTCAGCCAGACTCCTCCTAACACTCAGTCTCCTTGTTCTTTAGTTGGCTGCTGACGGGACCATCATGAACACCTTCACACACAAATGCCAGCTGCCTGAGGACGTGGACCCCACTACAGTGACCTCTGCCCTGGGTGAAAATGGCATTTTGACCGTCAAGGCGGAGAGAAGCCCCAGCAAGCACACAGACCACCAAACGTTCCGGACTGAGATTAAAATCTAGAAACATGTGAGGAGGAGGAGGGGTCGCCAGGCTCATGGCCTCATCACTGCACCCCAAGCACAGTCCTGAATTAGTCCTGATTTCATGATTAGTGTAAGAGCACCAGCGGTGATGATGCACAGATAGGGGGCAGTAGTGAGTCTGTAGAGGGCACTGAGCATCTATTTCTGCTGTGGACATTCCAGGAGATTGTTAATTTGTAGGTTACGGACACATAAATAGGGAGCACAGAGTGAAGATGATGGGGTTCAGGAAAGGGGTCCCCCAACAATAAGCTGATCATGGGATTGTCATGAGTGAAGCTGGTGAGACTCCTAAACATCAGTGACATGAATGAGATAAAAATGGTTCTGGGGGCCATAAATGAGGTCCTGATATATTATAGCGATGGTCACTATCTTTGGTATCGGGGTGTTCTTTATACAGTTGTGGAGTTTTGAAAGTGATTGAGTGATGCATTTCCATAGAGAGTAGTTGCAGCTTCTTACATCAGGACCCTCAGCAACCATCACAGGGGGGTGATCTGCAGTAGGGGGATGGATAAGATGACCTGACAATGTATATATGGGGCCTCCCGAATTTCTTTTGCTATTGACAGTTTATGGAAATTTTAGGGGTATATGTCTGTTTGATTATGATAGATTATTGAAGGATATTGGGGTTCCCTTATCAGGTAACTTGTGACACAGATGAGTTCCCAATAATTACACGTTAGTGTCCCATCAGCTTCACTCAGGAGGACTACATTCACAGTGATGGAGCTGTGCGCCCCCTCCCCACCTGCATTGCGCTGCCTTGTATATATTTATATTGTATTTGTTGTTACATTTTAAATACTTTGTATCACTGACAAGTCTGAGGACTAATTTATTGCTAGGTGTGAATGGGGCGCCCCCTGGTGGTTGCCGTTGCAAAATGCTTTCCTGTCTGTGTGTGTGTGTATGTAATAACAATAATAATAATATTTATTTCTATAGCGCCATCATATTCCATAGCGCTTTACAATTCATTGGAGACATATACAAATAAAATACTACATTATAGAGTAGCAAATAGTCATATGGAACAATAGGAGTGTTCCAAGAGCTTACAGTCTACGAGGATGAGGGGGTGACACAAGAGCTAACAGTCTATGAGGATGAGGGGGTGACACAAGAGCTTACAGTCTATGAGGATGAGGGGGTGACACAAGAGCTTACAGTCTATGAGGATGAGGGGGTGACACAAGAGCTTACAGTCTACGAGGATGAGGGGGTGACACAAGAGCTTACAGTCTATGAGGATGAGGGGGTGACACAAGAGCTTACAGTCTATGAGGATGAGGGGGTGACACAAGAGCTTACAGTAAATGAGGATGAGGGGGTGAGACAAGAGCTTACAGTCTATGAGGGTGAGGGGTTGACAAAAGAGCTTACAGTCTATGAGGATAAGGGGGTGACACAAGAGCTTAGGGCCTATGAGGATGAGGGGGTGACACAAGAGCTTAGAGTCTATGAGGATGAGGGGGTGACACAAGAGCTTACAGTCTATGAGGATGAGGAGGTGACACAAGAGCTTACAGTCTATGAGGATGAGGAGGTGACACAAGAGCTTACAGTCTATGAGGATGAGGGTTTGACACAAGAGCTTACAGTCTATAAGGATGAGGGGGTGACACAAGAGCTTACAGTCTATGAGGATGAGGGGTGACACAAGAGCTTACAGTCTATGAGGATGAGGGGGTGACACAAGAACTTACAGTCTATGAGGATGAGGGTTGACAAAAGAGCTTACAGTCTATGAGGATAAGGGGGTGACACAAGAGCTTACAGTCTATGAGGATGAGGGGGTGACACAAGAACTTACAGTCTATGAGGATGAGGGGGTGACACAAGAGCTTACAGTCTATGAGGATGAGGGGGTGACACTAGAGCTTACAGTCTATGAGGATGAGGAGGTGACACAAGAGCTTACAGTCTATGAGGATGAGGGGGTGACACAAGAACTTACAGTCTATGAGGATGAGAGGGTGACACAAGAGCTTAGAGTCTATGAGGATAAAGGGGGTGACACAAGAGCTTACAGTCTATGAAGATGAGGAGGTGACACAAGAGCTTACATTCTATGAGGATGAGGGGATGACACAAGACCTTACAGTCTATGAAGATGAGGGGGGACACAAGAGCTTACAGTCTATGAGGATGAGGGGGTGAGACAAGAGCTTACAGTCTATGAGGATGAGGGGTTGACACAAGAGCTTCCAGTCTATGAAGATGAGGAGGTGACACAAGAGCTTACAGTCTATGAGGATGAGGGGGTGACACAAGAGCTTACAGTCTATGAGGATGAGGGGTTGACACAAGAGCTTACAGTCTATGAAGATGAGGAGGTGACACAAGAGCTTACATTCTATGAGGATGATGGGGTGACACAAGAGCTTACAGTCTATGAAGATGAGGGGGTGACACAAGAGCTTACAGTCTATGAGGATGAGGGGGTGACACAAGAGCTTACAGTCTATGAAGATGAGGGGGTGACACAAGAGCTTACAGTCTATGAGGATAAGGGGTGACACAAGAGCTTACAGTCTATGGGGATGAGGGTGGACACAAGAGCTTACAGTCTATGAGGATGAGGGGGTGACACAAGAGCTTACAGTCTATGAGGATTAGGAGGTGACACAAGAGCTTACAGTCTATGCGGATGAAGGGGTGACACAAGAGCTTACAGTCTATGAGGAGGAGAGGGTGAAACAAGAGCTTACAGTCTATGAGGATGAGGGAGTGATACAAGAGCTTACAGTCTATGAGGATGAGGGGTGACACAAGAGCTTACAGTCTATGAAGATGAGGAGGTGACACAAGAGCTTACAGTCTATGAGGATGAGGGGGTGACACAAGAGCTTACCGTCTATGAGGATGAAGGGAGGACACAAGAGGTTACAGTCTATGAGGATGAGGGGGTGACAGAAGAGCTTACAATCTATGAGGATGAGGGGGTGACAGAAGAGCTTACAATCTATGAGGATGAGGGGGTGACACAAGAGCTTACAGTCTATGAGGATGAGGGTGTGACACAAGAGCTTACAGTCTATGAGGAGGAGAGGGTGACACAAGAGCTTACAGTCTATGAGGATGAGGGGGTGACACAAGAGCTTACTGTCTATGAGGATGAGGGGGTGACACAAGAGCTTACAGTCTATGAGGATGAGGGGGTGACACAAGAGCTTACAGTCTATGAGGATGAGTAGGTGACACAAGAGCTTACAGTCTATGAGGATGAGGGGTTGGCACAAGAGCTTACAGTCTATGAGGATGAGGGGTGACACAAGAGCTTACAGTCTATGAAGATGAGGAGGTGACACAAGAGCTTACCGTCTATGAGGATGAAGGGAGGACACAAGAGGTTACAGTCTATGAGGATGAGGGGGTGACAGAAGAGCTTACAATCTATGAGGATGAGGGGGTGACACAAGAGCTTACAGTCTATGAGGATGAGGGGGTGACACAAGAGCTTACAGTCTATGAGGATGAGGGGGTGACACAAGAGCTTACCGTCTATGAGGATGAAGGGAGGACACAAGAGGTTACAGTCTATGAGGATGAGGGGGTGACAGAGAGCTTACAATCTATGAGGATGAGGGGGTGACACAAGAGCTTACAGTCTATGAGGATGAGGGGGTGACACAAGAGCTTACAGTCTATGAGGATGAGGGGTTGACACAAGAGCTTACAGTCTATGAGGGGGTGACACAAGAGCTTACAGTCTATGAGGGGTTGACACAAGAGCTTACAGTCTATGAGGGGTTGACACAAGAGCTTACAGTCTATGAGGGGTTGACACAAGAGCTTACAGTCTATGAGGGGGTGACACAAGAGTTTACAGTCTATGAGGGGGTGACACAAGAGCTTACAGTCTATGAGGGGTTGACACAAGAGCTTACAGTCTATGAGGGGGTGACAGAAGAGCTTACAATCTATGATGGAGGTTTGACACAAGAGGTATAAGAGCTTGTATAATGGTCCAGCCTTTCTTTATAAGGGAACACAAAAAATAATTTAATAAATAAAGAGGCAGCTGCTTAAACAGCCATCAGACGCCATCTTATATACAAAATCCAAAGTCAATGGCACTGCACAGAAGCCTGGAGCTTGATATCTGGAAACAGACGGAAAGAGGACACTGGGTGGATTAGTAAAGAGAGAGTTGACATTTCATGCAGTAAGTGAGTGTGATCGGCTGCCCAAGAGCTGCTTAAGAGGACGTTGGAAACTTTGGGGGTTGGGTATTAGTCTGATAGTCCGGGCAGGGCCGACTCCAGGTTTTAGTGGGCCCCTGGGCGACAGAGCCTTAGTGGGCCCCTCCATGGGCCGCCCTCCAGTGGCCACACTGCGCCCCCTCCCCCTGCAGACAGACTGACCCGGGGGACACACTGATCCCCCCCCCCCACCTCCCGGGGACACACTGATCCCCCCCCCCCCCCCCTGCGGACACACTGACCCCCCCCCCCTCTCCCCTGCGGACAGACTGATCCCCTCCAGACACATTGAACCCCCCCTCCCCCTGTGGACACAATGACCCCCCCCCTGCTGACACACTAACCCCCCCCCCCCTCTCCCCCTGTATACACACTGACCCCCCGCCCCCGGCAGACACACTGACTCCCCGCCGGAAAAGAAAAAATAATTTACCTTTCCTGGTTCCCCGGAGCAGCGCCTGCAGCTGTCTTCGGCCTGGGCCTCCAGTACGCGCCGGCTCTGAAGCCGGCACACGTGATCCGATGACTTCACCATGTGCGCCAGCTTCAGAGCTATCGCATACCCTGCGGAGCGCCGCATGGTGGGAACCGGGACAGGTGAGTTTTAGATTCTGCCTCTATGCTGCGCTCCCGACCAACGCAGCATAGAGGCAGAAACGTGATCGATCCGGATGGTGATCAATTGTACCAGTGTCTTATAGCAACACTGGTACAATTGATCCGAGGGCCCGAGTGGGCCCCTCCAGTACCCCGGGGCCCCGGCACTTTGGGGTTTGGGGTAGCAACATGGGATCAATGGAGAGGAAGGGGATAAAAGGAATACATTTTGTTTAACTACATAATGTCTATGAAGGCCTCCAAATTCATATCAGAAGAATAACAATATAAGGGTCAGATGTCGAATTCTCTTGTCCTCTCACAGACTTATTACCCTCTCCACATTAAGGACACATGCACACTCTGCCATGTAATGTGATTTTCACTGGATCATTACTGAAAGAGAAGGGATCATTCCACAGGTTCCAATATCCCAGTAAGGTAAGAAATGAAACCAACAAAGAATGGACCCACTCTCTGGAGGCCTTTTGCAGATATAACATAGATATAACATAATCCTTCATGCCCCTTATACAGTAAGGAAGTGCATATTTAGATGTATAAAGAATTTTTGACCAAATATTCAAGATTCCACAGACATCGTCCAGAAATGCTGAAATCCTGAGTGTGGCTGGAAACATCTCCAGGAGAAATCCTAGGACAAAGCTAATACTTCCTAAAGATCTACATGATTACTCTATGGCACTTGTCTATGCAGAATATAAAGTAGTGCTAAATCCTCAGCAATTCCTGAAAGTGTAAAGTTGTGTATGCGTGTTATTTCCCCTTCTACCAGTAGGAGGCAGAAGCATATCCCCCCCTCCCTCCCTCCATATTGGTCATTATCACTCCCCTTTCCTGCAGTGGAAACTGCTATTTTTAGAGACAATAGACAGAAACAGAGGGGAGCGATAAAATCCCAGATATGAAACCTGATCCTGCAGCAAATGACCAAAGTCACCTTCACAGGGCGGCAAGAAACCGGGAGAAGTCACAATAATATCACATTTATATCATCCCAGAATAATCCCGCTATGAAATTATCTATAGGGATGACAGGGCTTAACTTAAAGTGACAGCAATGAACAAACACATATGAAAAACTTTAAATTATAGTAATTTAAGTGTAAAATCTTATAAGATTAATATCTGAGCCTTTTATATGTGATACTGTCTGTATCTAATCTTATCACGTAGGATACTCTCTGTTGAGATGTGTATAATCCTACCATGTGTTATACAGTCTGTCAAGTCATGTATCTAATCCTATTATGTGTGATACTGTTTTATGTTTCATCTACCAAATCCTATCATGATGCGTGATACTGTCTGCTGAGCTGTGTATCTAATCCCATCGTGTGTGATACTGTCTGCTGAACTATGTATCCAATCCTATCATTGATAATATTCTCTGCTGAGTGATGCATCTTATCCTACCATGTTTGATAGAGTGTACTGAGTTATGTATCTAATTCTATTTTGTTACGTACTGTCTGAAGAGTCATGTATTGAATCCTGTTATGTGTGATACCGCCTGTTTGCATCATGTATCTAACCCTATCATGTGTGATACAGCCTGCTGTGTCATGTATGCAGTCCTATTATGTGTATCTAATGCTTACACGTCTGATACAACCAGCAAAGTCATGTATCTAATCCTATTTTGTGTGATATTATATCTAATGCTATTATCTTGCAATCTCCTATATCTAGGCCGTCCATGTATGATATGATTTTTATTTCATCGAAACCCACCAAGTATCTAAGCCTTTATGTGTGATACAGTCCTCTGAGCCGCTGTAAATAATTTATACATATGTGATACTAACCTGCTAAGCTACTGTATAAAAGCCTTGCGGACTGCTGTATCTGAACCTGTCACGTGTGATACTGTCTGCTGAGATACCGAATCTAACACCATCATGTGCAATGCCGTCTGCTATAGCTAAGCCTTTCTGTGGGATACTGTCTGCTGAGATACTGTATCTAATCCCTATATGTGATAAAAGGTGCAAATAAATTTGTCATGTCTAATATTATATGCTTAGTTGCTTAATACAGCTGTGTGTATCTAAGCTTATAATGTTGGATACAGTCTCTGAGAACCACCTGGGAAGTCTGGGAATATTTGGGGCAGTTAGTGACTATCATTGTGATATTATCAGTTTGCTCCCATATTGGAGACTGCAGACCTAACATAGAAGGTTTTGTGCGGTGCCCAGCTGTCCCTGGACATCCAGATCTCATTTCACAAGGGGCGATGAGAGAACAGAGGATGATTCACACCCCAAATTAGGAACTTTCCCTGGATCCAGACACTGTTAGTGCTGATCCCCTGCCCCCGCTCCTGAGTTATTTTGGGGGTTCAGGGACACTTTGTGACAGTGATGAGATGGAACACGTTGAGGACATAAAACATTTATGTTGGATAAGGTTCATGTGACCGTATAAGAAACCTCACACTGCTGTGCTCTTTGCTCTCTACATTGAGCTGCTTTACATTACCTCCCCTATGAGTGTCTGCTGCAGCATTCAACAAGAATCCTGCTGCAGCTTTTTACTTAGATCAGAGATAAAGGGCTGTGGAGCACTTCCGTGCAGAGCGTTAAGTGCACAGCAGTGTGAGGATGCACCCCCATTGCCCTTGGAGAATCTACAATCCTGGAATATAAAAGCATTTTTTCACAGTCCTGCTGCTACCAACAACTTACACAGATGTATGATTACACAGATCTCCAAGGACAATACCTACCACTGGCTGCTGCAAACTCTTACATTATCAGAGGGGTTGCTGATACCAGGCACACACATGAAATAAGATGTCTTGGGAAGATATATTAGATATATAGTAGTTCCCCTGGAGCTTTCTACACTACTTCATCCCAGTGAATGACATTGGAGCCTCTTTACACACCACAATGGCTGATAACAGAGAGCAAGGATCCTACAATTTAGCCTTTCTCTGTCTGGACATAACTGACTACCTTACCAATTCTGCAGTCAGACTCACTGCTACCTGACATGGTTGATAACAGAGAATAATAGAATTAATTCTACCTTGCATCTCAAATGAGAGATGACAAGCTGCAGTTCATTACATCTTGACACTAGGGGGCAGAAGCGTTAGCCAATATTGAATTTTGGTGTCTCTTACATCTCAGGGAGTGTGCAATGTTGCTCATAACATTTATGATGTTTGTATTATTACTTTGTTTCAGGTTTACAGTATATACACCTAAGATGTTGCGAATTCCTGACTAAAAACCAACAAAAGCATGCAAAATAGGCAAAATCTGAAAACATATTAAGGAAATACATTTACTGGTGCAGAGTATTCATTGCTGTTATATATTTATGGAAGCAGTATATTAATTACTGGTAATATGTTGTGTTCAATTCTGGTATATATATATATATATATATATATATATATATATATATATATATATGTGTGATATATAACTTTCTGGTATATATTTTTGCAGGAGGTATATACATTGGTTGTATATAATTGTGTGTACAATATTATTAATCATTAATATATACATTTACATGTGTGGCTTATTAATTGCAGGTATATATTAATATGCAGTTTATTCATTGCTAGTATATATTTACCTGTTCAGTAAATCTAATGCTGGTATACATTTATGTGTTTGGTATATTTAATGCTGGTATATATTTGCTACACTGACTTCAGTGTGAATGTTGAAAAAGTGATTGGCTTCTAAGATTTCTTTCTTATTATTTTTAATGCTTATAAGTTGGGCTAATAAAAATTTTTTTAATAGGGTTTATTAGGGTTTTCAGCTAGAAGACTGCTACCACTTTTACACAGAGCAAAGCCAAGGTGCTCTATAAGCTGTGTGAGAATACATTATGTGATAAAAAAAAACTACAATCCTTGAATTTGGGCCCATTGGGAAGTTAAAGTCATATACCCAGGATGACATCCTCTAAGGTCATGTTACAACTAGAACGTCCACCCCATGAATACATCTGATCATATGAAATCACAGCAGCTTCCATGAAGGGTGGCGAGGAATAGAAGTCCATGGAGGCTGCTGTGATTTCATGTGATCAGATATATGCATGATGTATAATTAGCCAATGTTAGAAGACTAATGGACCTGTGGCGATTTTGCCCTGGTCACATGACATGCTGAGAGGAGACAGAGAACATGGTGAGGAGTAGATGGACAAGTTTCCCGCTGTCTTGCCCTCACACTCAATATCAATTAAAAAAAAAAGGAGACAATTTTTTTATCATTTACATTTTATTTGCTGAAACTCCAGAGTTATAATCCCGCTGTGATTGGGTCTCAAGTGGGATGTAAGGTCTCTCTGTGCAGGCGTTTACTTGCTATGATGCAGCACTGGGTAAAGGCTGAGTGCAGCTAAGAGAATAAAAGCAGCAATCTGATAGGTTGCTCTAAGTGTCCTGCACCATTTTAGGGTCCTTGTCACCAATGATGTCCGTTTGTTTACGTGGATAACCAGTCCGTTATGGTTTATTTGAACGCACACAGGACGCCAACCTTCGAATCCATCGTTTCAACCTGTCCTGCAGAAATCTGCCCCCTGCCTTCTGCATTGTCTTGGGCAGGTGCCCTGTTGAGGTCTCCTGTTTTACATAGATCTTATCCATCTGAGGGCTGGCACCAAGGTCCTGGGAGGGTGCGTCGGGTCTCTGCTCCTTCATACAGCTGGTGAGGCAGGTCCTGAAGAGGCGTCTGCTAGGGGCAGCCGTAGGGGTCTGGGACGAGGGGGGAGGTGATGTGCGCACATAGCGAGGTTGTGGGGCTCCAGTAAGACAGACGCACACCCCTGTATCACAGTCTATGAGGAAGGTGTGGTGGTAGAGAGACATGGCTGCTTCACGCTGTCTGCTTACACAATCTACAAGAGAAAGAGAAAAAGCAATGAGGGAGGGTCACCCCGAGTCCTGTGCACAGTCACTCCTCTAATCACAATGGACTATAATATATATACACAAACAGAACCTCCACCCGCAGTGTCCACAATACACACCTCCACCAGCATACAAGATAAGATATGATTGGGGATGAAGGATACAGGGTCTATATGGTGTTTTGGGGGCCCTTGATCCTCATAGGTTGCAGAATCTAATGTCCCAGCTCATCCCATCAATGATGCTATCACAACTAGGGGTAACGGATTATCATATATGCGATGGCTCCTCAGATCACCACACCAGTAGGGGGCGATAGGTCGCTCACTGATGAACAAATATTATGGGAGGAAGGATTGCTGGGGCTAAAAGATTAAACCAGAGCACCTGTACAATAATCTGCTATAAGAAGGGCGACCTAATACTTTGTTTTTAGTAAATATGTGATCTCTGGTTTGTATTCAGCCTAGACGTGAGTTTCACTGTGTGGACAGGTAACACTTGTTTGAGGTTTTTGCTTTTATGATGTAATTAAATTAAGACACAATACAGTATATATGTTGGTTTATGTGTTACTGTGTTCAGTGCCATCTCACACTACCCTATTATAATAATTCTTTATTTATATGGCGCCTACAGATTACGCAGCGCTGCGCAAATCATGACAAATTGGTCCCTGTCCGCATGTTTTGAAGTGTGGGAGGAAACCGGAGGACCCAGAGGAAAGCCACGCAAGAACGGAGAGAACATACAAACGCTTTGCAGATGTTGACCTGGGACTAGAACCCAGAACCACAGCGCTGCAAGGCGGGAGTGCTACCCACTAAGCCAACCTGCTCCCCCATATTATATTCTGTTACAGAATCAGCCTCGGTTTTTGACTAGTTTCCTTATATTGGCTTCATGAATGTAGAATTTCCTCCTTTTATTTTAGATAATTCTAAATTTAAAAAAATATATATATTTCCCATTCTATATGTGTCTGTGACATCACAATTTGCTTTTATTTGATCCCATTTGCCTTTGTGGTTTGAAACCAAATGGATGAGTGAAGAAATTAGTCTGGAGCCTTTTGTCCAATTTTGATCTAATTTCTGGTTCATTGCACAAAGTTAAATTTATGTTATTTCATTTTTTTACAAAAATGTCCGTTTACAGGAATGTATCCCAGGGGCGGAAACAAGATTGGTGCAAGTGGTTATCTTCCTATTGTCTATTAAATGTCCCTGAGCGAATGATAATAGATTAATAGATAACAATAAGGAATAGCCTGTTAAGGATAAGAATGGGACTCTATGATAAGATAAGGGATAACAATAGGCTTGGGCACTGCTTTTGTACAGGGGCCATTGAGGCCTCAATTCAATTCAAGTGCAAGTGTGGGCACAGCCAGACTGTCTGATGCACCCAACTGGGAAAATGTCTTTCAATGTGTAATAGAGGTGCAGAATCTCCCTCCAAGAGATACAATACCCAAAAGTAGCCTCCGACGGCATTGTTATAAAACAGCGGGTGGTGAGAAGTACTTCTATGCCCTCTTGTGGCAACACTCAGTGTCTATTCAGACCATGACTAAGGAACTACTACAGGGTCTGTTTATGATTTACATTGGATTGTAAATGTGAAGTCTAAGATGTCTTTTTAACTATACAAAGGAGAGGAGGTCTAGACGGCCGCACCTGTGTATTCATCATTTACAGTTCTGTCTGGGAAATAACTGCATGCTGAGCTCTGCAGAGAATCCAGGTTTCTGTTTGCGTGCTGTATTATTTTGCTCACACAGCACCATCCCCATAATCACATATAGAATTATAATGTATAATATACATCATGTACAATATACATCACACACCCATCCCCATGACCAAGTATATAGGCCTGCATGCAGAGCTCCTTCCCACATAATCACAAGATTGTAATATATAATAATAATTCTTTTATATAGCGCCTACAGATTACGCAGCACTGCACAAAGCATGGCAAATTAGTCCTTACATACCCTTCCCCATAATCAAATATATACCTACACATTGCCCCTCCCCATAATAATATATACAAGACTACAATATATACCTACACATGGCCCTTCCCCACACTACACAGGACTATAATCTATACATAGTCACTTTCTTATAAGAACATATACAGTATTATTATATTATACTTCCACTTTGTGCCTCTCCATAATCACATATATACAGGACTATAACATATACATACACATAGTTCCTCCCCATAATCATATATACAGGACTATAATATATACCTGTACATAGCCCCTCCCCATAATCATATATACAGAACTTTAATATATACCTGTACATAGCCCCTCCCCATATTATATATAGAGGACTATAATATATACCTGTGCAGAGCCCCTCCCCATAATCGTATATACAGGACTATAATATATACTTGTACATACCCCCTCCCCATATTATATACATACAGAGCTATAACAAATAGCACAGCCCATCCCCTCTTACCGGCGGTGTCCTGCAGGTTGTATTTCAGGCACATTGTCTGTATTTTCCCAGGTTATCCTGTCTTTTATCCACCAGCTCCCAGGGATTGCTCCAATCAGCAGGCGGATGAGGATGGGAGGGGGGATGGGGGTCTCCCAGGATGGTACAGGCCTTGTTGTCACCGCAGCCGGTCGCAGGCAGACAGTTCTTCTTTCTACCTAAAAATGAAACATTTGTGTTTGAAATGACAACAGAATGTGACAATGGAGCAAGTCACCTCCCCCGTGTACAGCTGCTCCGTGACATTAGAGAGTAAGCTCCAGCAGCAGCTGCCCCTCCCCCATCTCCATGCAACAAATCTGCCGTGTGTGAACATATCCTCTGTACATGGTCATTGATGCAAGACCATTTGGGTCTATAAAATGAGGATGTATGCGCTTCATATGCTGCAGAATATGAAGAAATCCACCAAAACATTGTATCCAAAGTAGTGTGCCAAGATTCTGTGTAATATATATATATATATATATATATATATATATATACACACACATATATATATATATATATATTATATATACACACACATATGTATATATATGGCAGGGTGTAACCGCCACATTAAAAATCTATAATCAATAATTCACCCCTTCTTACTGTTACTTATGTGTCAGTCTTCCTTTGACGTCTAAAATTCTGTTTGTGAATCAGGACTCTCAGGATGAGCAGGTTCTTCCAGATAACGACATTTCTGATCACGGTGAAAAAATGTCATGAATCTATACAATGGAGAAACAGGATAATAAGATAAATGTGACGCTCTCCTGTTCCACTAGTGACACGCTTTCAGTATTGCAAGGGTTAATTGATGTCCTTCACCTCTGCACAGGTAATCTCCCAGGTAAACTCTGGGCCTCAATGGGTTTATTTGTATCATAAACAGAAAGAGAAGCTACAGGAGGGAGGGAGGCTGCCGGGTGACATTCTGATCCGGAGAGGACTCCTGTCAAAGTTCACAACAGAACAATGAGCCAGAGACTGTATCACACATGAAAGAAGTAGATACACTAGCTCAGGAGGCTGTATCACACATGTAAGGATTAGATACTGCAGCTTAGCAGACAATATCACACAACATAGGGGTAGATACAGTGGCTATGCAGTCAGTATCATACAATAGGATTAGATACATTACCTGAGCAGTCAGTATCACACATGACAGAATTAGATAGTGGCTATGCAGTCAGTATCACACGATAGGATTAGATACATTAGCTGAGCAGTCAGTATCACACGATAGGATTAGATACATTAGCTGAGCAGTCAGTATCACACGATAGGATTAGATACATTACCTGAGCAGTCAGTATCACACATGACAGAATTAGATAGTGGCTATGCAGTCAGTATCACACGATAGGATTAGATACATTAGCTGAGCAGTCAGTATCACACATGACAGAATTAGATAGTGGCTATGCAGTCAGTATCACACGATAGGATTAGATACATTAGCTGAGCAGTCAGCTTTAAACATGATAGAATTAGATACAGTGGCTGAACAGACAGTATCACACATGATGGACTACATACAGCGGCTCAGTAGAGGGTATTGCACATGATTGGATTAGATACAGCAGCTGAGCAGTCACACATGGTAGAATGCTGGGGGCACATTCACACGATGCGTTGCGCGTCACATTTAGAAGATGCAGTGGAAACTTAATGTAACCTCAGCATGTGATCAAAGCTGAAGCCAGTGGAATGCATCAAAAACGCAACGCACAGAGCAAAAAATTTTGAAACAGGTCCTGGTCCTGCCGCTGTCTTTTTTTACTGGCAGGTGAGAGGACCTCATATGCTCAGGACAAGAGGGTAACATGGCACCATGGGTCTTTTGGTTCTATAGATGTCAAACGGCCTCAAAACGCACAGGGTTGGGTCACGGCTGATCACATATGCATTTGTATTCAGACGCATGCGATCAGCACCCGGGGTCTTGTATTGTCCAAATGTAGGACACTGGGTGATGAATGCAGATTGCATACGTTTGCATACAAATGCATAGGCGAACGTTTGTGGCCCACCCCTGTTTGCTTCAATTCCGATTCAATATGGAATCAAAATCACCCTTAAATACATCAAACGTGATAGAATTAGACACATTGGTCCAGCAAACCATATTACACATGATAGGATTAGTTACAAAGGTTCAACAGACAGTATCACACATTATATGTTTGGATACACAGCTCAAAAGAAGTGTGATAGGATTAGATAAAAAGATTCAGCAGACAGTATCACACGTGATGGGATTAGATACTCGGTTCAGCAGACAGTATCACACGTGATGGGATTAGATACTCGGTTCAGCAGACAGTATCACACGTGATGGGATTAGATACTCGGTTCAGCAGACAGTATCACACATGATAGGATTAGATACTCGGTTCAGCAGACAGTATCACACGTGATAGAATTAGACACATTGGTCCAGCAAACCATATTACACATGATAGGATTAGTTACAAAGGTTCAACAGACAGTATCACACATTATATGTTTGGATACACAGCTCAAAAGAAGTGTGATAGGATTAGATAAAAAGATTCAGCAGACAGTATCACACGTGATGGGATTAGATACTCGGTTCAGCAGACAGTATCACACGTGATGGGATTAGATACTCGGTTCAGCAGACAGTATCACACGTGATGGGATTAGATACTCGGTTCAGCAGACAGTATCACACGTGATGGGATTAGATACTCGGTTCAGCAGACAGTATCACACGTGATGGGATTAGATACTCGGTTCAGCAGACAGTATCACACGTGATGGGATTAGATACTCGGTTCAGCAGACAGTATCACACGTGATGGGATTAGATACTCGGTTCAGCAGACAGTATCACACGTGATGGGATTAGATACTCGGTTCAGCAGACAGTATCACACGTGATGGGATTAGATACTCGGTTCAGCAGACAGTATCACACGTGATGGGATTAGATACTCGGTTCAGCAGACAGTATCACACATGATAGGATTAGATACTCAGTTCAGCAGACAGTATCACACATGATGATATTAGATACTCGGTTCTGCAGACAGTATCACACATGATGATATTAGATACTCGGTTCTGCAGACAGTATCACACGTGATGGGATTAGATACTCGGTTCAGCAGACAGTATCACACGTGATGGGATTAGATACTCGGTTCAGCAGACAGTATCACACGTGATGGGATTAGATACTCGGTTCAGCAGACAGTATCACACGTGATGGGATTAGATACTCGGTTCAGCAGACAGTATCACACGTGATGGGATTAGATACTCGGTTCAGCAGACAGTATCACACGTGATGGGATTAGATACTCGGTTCAGCAGACAGTATCACACGTGATGGGATTAGATACTCGGTTCAGCAGGCAGTATCACACGTGATGGGATTAGATACTCGGTTCAGCAGACAGTATCACACGTGATGGGATTAGATACTCGGTTCAGCAGACAGTATCACACGTGATGGGATTAGATACTCGGTTCAGCAGACAGTATCACACGTGATGGGATTAGATACTCGGTTCAGCAGACAGTATCACACGTGATGGGATTAGATACTCGGTTCAGCAGACAGTATCACACGTGATGGGATTAGATACTCGGTTCAGCAGACAGTATCACACGTGATGGGATTAGATACTCGGTTCAGCAGACAGTATCACACGTGATGGGATTAGATACTCGGTTCAGCAGACAGTATCACACGTGATGGGATTAGATACTCGGTTCAGCAGACAGTATCACACATGATAGGATTAGATACTCGGTTCAGCAGACAGTATCACACGTGATAGAATTAGATACATTGGTCCAGCAAACCATATTACACATGATAGGATTAGTTACAAAGGTTCAACAGACTGTATCACACATTATATGATTGGATACACAGCTCAAAAGAAGTGTGATAGGATTAGATAAAAAGATTCAGCAGACAGTATCACACATGATGGGATTAGATACTCGGTTCAGCAGACAGTATCACACATGATGGGATTAGATACTCGGTTCAGCAGACAGTATCACAAATGATGGGATTAGATACTCGGTTCAGCAGACAGTATCACAAATGATGGGATTAGATACTCAGTTCAGCAGACAGTATCACACGTGATGGGATTAGATACTCAGTTCAGCAGACAGTATCACACGTGATGGGATTAGATACTCGGTTAAGCAGACAGTATCACACGTGATGGGATTAGATACTCGGTTAAGCAGACAGTATCACACGTGATAGGATTAGATACTCGGTTCAGCAGACAGTATCACACGTGATGGGATTAGATACTCGGTTCAGCAGACAGTATCACACATGATGATATTAGATACTCGGTTCAGCAGACAGTATCACACATGATGATATTAGATACTCGGTTCTGCAGACAGTATCACACATGATGGGATTAGATACTCGGTTAAGCAGACAGTATCACACGTGATAGGATTAGATACTCGGTTCAGCAGACAGTATCACACATGATGATATTAGATACTCGGTTCAGCAGACAGTATCACACATGATGATATTAGATACTCGGTTCAGCAGACAGTATCACACATGATGATATTAGATACTCGGTTCTGCAGACAGTATCACACATGATGAGATTATTAGATACTCGGTTCAGCAGACAGTATCACACATGATGGGATTAGATACAAGGGTACAGTATCATGCATTATATTGTAGATGACTTGTTAGGTGCATTAGTTATCTGTTCCACCAATAATCGCCATTAAGAATCCTTTATTCTTCAGGAGGATAAGGGCAATCCAAGAACAAATATGGCGGCGAGGTAAGGTAACATCCCGGTGATGACGTACGATGACGTATACGGAAGTGCGCCGAGCTTTAAGCTTTTGACTTCCGACCTTCTCCAAGATGGCGGCGCCCTTTGTCCGGCTGTAGTCTCCGCTATAGGATGTGATTTCTCCGCGGCTCAGGGATGGCAGGTACCGGGAGGGTCGGTGTGTGTGGTGACGGCGCATCTCTGTGCCTCGTCCTGCCTCCAGGTGTGTGACTGCGGCGGACATGTCAGTGTGAACGGCCATGTGTGAGAGCAGAGCCACGGCCATGACGTCATTTGTGTCTCATCTGCCTCGTCTTTATATATAACGTCACATCACCTGTATGTCATATACCTCATCCATTCTGTGATGTCAGAGCTAACCTCCCCCTTTGTCATGTGATCTCAGGAGTATAGGATGCCCCTCCCCCTTGTGTCATGTGACCTCAGGTGTATAGGGTGCCCCTCCCCCTTGTGTCATGTATCTGAGGTGTATAGGGTGCTCCTCCCCCTTGTGTCATGTGATCTGAGGTGTATAGGGTGCTCCTCCCCCTTGTGTCATGTGATCTGTGGTGTATAGGGTGCTCCTCCCCCTTGTGTCATGTGATCTCAGGTGTATATAATGCACCTCCTTATGTGTCATGTGATCTCAGGTGTATATAATGCACCTCCTTATGTGTCATGTGATCTCAGGTGTATATAATGCACCTCCTTATGTGTCATGTGATCTCAGGTGTATATAATGCACCTCCTTATGTGTCATGTGATCTCAGGTGTATATAATGCACCTCCTTATGTGTCATGTGATCTCAGGTGTATATAATGCACCTCCTTATGTGTCATGTGATCTCAGGTGTATATAATGCACCTCCTTATGTGTCATGTGATCTCAGGTGTATATAATGCACCTCCTTATGTGTCATGTGATCTCAGGTGTATATAATGCACCTCCTTATGTGTCATGTGATCTCAGGTGTATATAATGCACCTCCTTATGTGTCATGTGATCTCAGGTGTATAGGATGCACCTCCTTATGTGTCATGTGATCTCAGGTGTATAGGATGCACCTCCTTATGTGTCATGTGATCTCAGGTGTATAGGATGCTCCTCCCCCTCGTGTAATGTGATCCCAATTGTATATGGTGCCCCTCCCCCTCGTGTAATGTGATCCCAATTGTATATGGTGCCCCTCCCCCTTGTGTCATGTGATCTGAGGTGTATGGGGTGCCCCTCCCCCTTGTGTCATGTGATCTGAGGTGTATGGGGTGCCCCTCCCCCTTGTGTCATGTGATCTGAGGTGTATGGGGTGCCCCTCCCCCTTGTGTCATGTGATCTGAGGTGTATGGGGTGCCCCTCCCCCTTGTGTCATGTGATCTGAGGTGTATGGGGTGCCCCTCCCCCTTGTGTCATGTGATCCCCAGTGTATATGATGCCCGTCAGCCTGTGTCATGTAACATACGGTGTATATTGTCTCATACATATAAGCTTACACTCTATTTTGTGCCCCTCCCCCACATGACCTATATCTCTGTTGTGTTCAGCCATGGATTTCCCTCAGCACAGTCAGCTCGTCCTGGAGCAGCTGAACCAGCAGCGACAGCTGGGCCTCCTGTGTGACTGCACCTTTGTGGTGGACGGCATAGATTTTAAAGCGCACAAGGCAGTGCTCGCGGCCTGCAGCCAGTACTTCCGCATGCTGTTCGTGGAGCAGAAAGACGTGGTTCACCTGGACATCAGCAACGCAGCAGGTAAGGAACGCATCGCTGCTACGCGGCTGGTGACAAACACACTGCGGCTACATGTGACGCACACAGCACCAGGTTCACCAGTAATCAGAAATCTTATTATTTACACACATAAACAAATAGAAACATTGTAACAAAACCCACGGCCTTAAAGTAGCACAAACTTCTCCAATACAGTGAATGTTGCAAAATGCAATCCGTAATATCACCTAGCGGCACCAAATGTAAATGTACCAAAATCTTGTTTATACTCCAGAATTCTGTTAAATGAAAGCGCAGCTCACCTGTCTCACCATCCCACTGTGTCATAAATACAAAGTGTGGAGCGCGCAGGGTTAAAAGCTGCACCTCTGTCTTTTAATTCTGATGCTTTCTGTCAGTACTGCTGATAATCTGCC